>NC_047134.1:27119448-27739448 GCF_009829125.3 Periophthalmus magnuspinnatus
ACTGCTGCTGCCCTGTCTCCAAGTTCTGAGGGTCTACTCCGCCAACTGTGAGTAACTCCAGCCTCTACTCCGCCTTTTCAATCTCTCTATAGCTCTCATAGTAAACTCACTCACATGTTGGTCTATCCTAGCTGTCAATGCGATTTCAATGGGAAAGAACGGTGTGGTGGAGCTCATGTTCAAGATTCTGTCGCCTTACACCAAGAAAAACACCAGTCTGCTTAAGTAAGTGTCTGCAGTTTAAGAAAGTTATTGGGTGCTCAGTCATAGTTAAAGAATATATGTGACTGTGTTTTTAACAGGGTGGCTTTAGATGCACTGGGAGCCCTGCTGAAATCAAGTAAGTCATTTAAAGGTGTACTGTGTAATTTTTTCTGGTGCAGGCTATTACTAACCATGTGCAGTAAGGCCAGCAGTGGGATCAATCATAGGGCAGAAGCCAAAGGTAAAGCATCAAAGTGAACCTAAATAAACATGGGAATGGAAATGTGCAGAGGGAAATGCTTTGTGCATTTGAGGATCTGGTCTATAATCTATGAAAAACACCGCTGCTCTTTCATTGCATCCAACAAAAGCTGACTGTTTTTTGCATCTTTTAGAAACCAACGCCCGCCGCGCAGTGGATGGCGGTTACGTGCCCATTTTACTGGCCCTGTATGCGGACTGGCACCGTAATGACACTCGGCATCGCCACATGCTGATCAGAAAGGGACTCTTGGTTTCTCTCAGAAACATCACCAACATAAAGCTGGGCAGGAAGGCGTTTATAGAGGCCGACGGAATGAGGGTGCTCTACAATACCTCCACAGTGAGTACACATAGTGGGTTCACTTGCCAGTCTAACAACAGTGAATACAAAACCCCAATATATACATATAAAAACAGCTCAATTAACTTGCTTATGTTAAATCAACTTTTCAGAGCTTTTAATCATATTATACTTGTTTTCTCTCACCATTTACTCACCCAAAGTTGTATTTGGAGTGATTTGTGCACATTTGAGCAATCTTTAATCAGTTGTTTTCAAGACGCCACGTTGCCAAGCAATTTCTATTTTCAGTGCCACCGGTAGACACCCTCTGCTCTGTACTTCTCCTCTTGTCCAATTTAATTGTCTTTATCTGTAATATGCTTAGAATTCAGCAGCGTTCCTTAGTCATTTTAGTACAAACAAAAAAAAATAGAAAAATTGCGGCTAGCTATTCATTGGCCTTCGTGGCTCTTTGCTGTGAAGTTGATAAAAGTAACAAGTCCACTGACTTCCACATTAGAAATCAAGTCATATTGTGATTTAAAATGTGCAAATTATGACAAAATGATTCATGGTTGTCATAGATTAAACTATGTAGCAGACACAAGCACAATATGTTGATTCATACTTTTTCTTTGATTTTGCTCCTGTATCTGTACTTTTACTTCAGTAACAGAATTTTGTACTTCTTTCACCACTGTTTAAAACATATAGTTTATTTTCAAATGCAAGCATATTGTCTGTAGAAAAACCTTTAAGCCATAATATTATTTTGACAAATTTTAGGACCCAACCCCTAAGAAAAATGATAATTTTCAATATATGTGACTTTCTGTTTGATTATTTCTTTCAAAAACAGTGGATTTCCCATAGAGTTATATTCATGGGTTTCAGCTTCCTGTTATGTGCAACATTCAGATTGTTTGTTTTAATTTGTTAATCGCTATGGCAACAGTCCTATTTTTACCCATGTCCATGCCTTCCATCTGAAATGCTGACATTAAATCCTAGAACATCTTGACCACATGTCTGATAAGTAACTAAGAAACAGCATCTTCCTCCACACTTTTGCTCTACATAATACATTTGTAATAATATAGTTTTATATCTCACTTTTCACAGTAACTCAAAAACAATTTACATAGTTTCAACATAAAACAATGACAAGCAAAGTAAACAAACAAAAATGATATATTGTGTTCTGTCTTTCAGGAGTGTCTCCCCGTGCGAACCCTGGACCCGCTCATAAACACATCCAGTCTGATCATGAGGAAGTGTTTCCCCAAAAACCGCCTCCCTCTCCCCACCATCCAATCAGCCTTCAGCTTCCCACTGCCCCACGTCCCAGGGTCAGGACCAGGAGGGTACAGCCAGGCTCCAGGCGGTGAGACGAGTACACTAAACATGCACAAAATGTACAATAATGCTGTTTATTTATAAGAACCTTTCAAGTTTCACAAGATCATCCGACAATAAGAAAGACATAATGAAAACAAATGCAAAACAATACAATCAAAGAAATTGTTCAAAAGCAATACAAAAGTTTATGATAAAATATGTATTGAAGATGCACTATGTACCTTTTCTGCCTGTAATATTCCACAGCATGGCATTATGTGTCTACTTAGTGCTTGTTTCATTACATGTGTTTCTATTACCTTGAAAAACATTCTTACTACAAGCAGGGTTGCCTTTCCATAAAACTGTAACCTGTAACTTTGCCACATGCTTGTCCCCATGGAGACCGATAAGCTTAATGCTAAGGCTGGACCGATATGGATTTTGTTTTTTGTTTTTTTTTTAGTTTTTGTTTTTTAGGCTGATACAAAACCGATATAAGTGGCTTTAGAGATCCCGATAGCCAATATAACCAGAGATGTTTTTAATGATGTAAAAATCCACTGTAATTCTTCAACTGATTATAAAACTTAGGTCACTCTCTATTATTATTTTTTTTTACGTTGGGTTTATTTAGGCTACATTTATGGTTATTATGCTAACTTTTATTTTATTTTATTCAGAAGTTTAGATAACAGATCATCACATATTAGGACATTTATCTGTCTGTAAATTGGATTAAGGAGAGTCTAAGCTTTATAATGAGATAAAACATGCTCACGTGGCCATATCTGCAAATATCGGCTAAACTTAGGCCGATTGTCGATACGTCTCCAAGTGTCCATATTGGGCCTAGTTAATGCCATACTGTTAAGCATTTTGGCCAAACCCAGATCATCATGGAGACAATTAGGTGCAGGTGTTCAATCTTAAATCGAACACATATTTATTATTAATTTAGTGTTTAGTGTAGTGGCAAATTATTTATTCTTTGTGTCTGTCAAAAAATGTATTTGAAGTACTGCCAAAGATACCAACCAGACTGCTACATTTAAATTGGACTTTATGTTCACTTCACCATATGTTTGCCTCTACGTATGACAGCTGTTTGTGTTTTCCATGAGTTTTTCAAAGATAATTAGTCCAAATCCTTATCAACGGTACCGCACACACTGTCACTGAACACAACTCAGTACACCCAGTTTGCACAGACAACTCTATTTTCTCATCCCAAACTAAATGAAAAAAATATTGTGTGCTGTTACTGGATCCACTTGACAATGACCACACTATATTCAAAGTGCTGCACATAATGTTCCCCACAGGACGAACTGAGCCTCTTCATTACAGCCAAACCTCACACAAGGGTAAGACGTACGTAAGACAAAACTTCTGTTCAAACGTAGACTCACTCATCACTGCTTTAAGCCTTTTCACACTCTAAATACTGGATTAACCTCACATATGTTTAATATAGTCACATAGTTAATCACTCAACCTAGAGAATTCCTGCTCACCAAGCTTCCTCTTAACATTAAAGAACATTCATCAAGCTAAATACAAATAAATAAATAGGCCTTTATTGTACTGAACAGTGAGTAGTGTGAAATGGGGGTGATGAGTGGGGAGGTTGTTACCATTTGTCAATTCACAAAAGTTGTGAATTAATCTGCGATGCTTAAGCAAACACAGAGCCTAGCATGTGTCCCGCCATCAGTCCCCTTGGCTTTACTATAGGACCTATTTTTAATTTGAAGCACTGTCTACATAAATCAGTAAACCTGGTGTAGTTTTCTGCATGTGATTTCATCTCTGAGATTTTCCTCTGATCAGACATAAATATTAATTTCTTCATGTTTTTGTAAAGTCCTCTTTTAGATTTATTTTGGCATTATGTTGAGTAAAGCTTTGCTGCTAAGTTGTTGTCCTCTGCATTTGACCCAAACTTCATCCAGTGACTCAGGGCAAGAGCAGTGGGCCAGATCCTGGGTCCCATCTCCAGATGTTCAGCTTTGTTTATGATCAACAGCCACTTAGTTGAAGGTTTATCTGACCAAGCACTCAATGTTTTTGGGTTAATGTGTCAAACCCAAACACTTGAGAAATCTCACCTTGCCCAACTCGACCTGGGAATCAAACTTGGGATCGTCTTACTATGAGGCAAGAGTGCTTACCCCTGAGCCACTGTGCTGCAAGATCCCAATGCAGTGTCCAAAGTAGGGCTGGAAGAAGACTACAGTCATTTAGTTCATAAGACGTCCTGTGCAAAGAATGCGCTACAATGTATTGTCTTAATATAGAAAACGCTTGTATTAGTTTATTACCTCACATTTTAGTCTTGAGCTCCTGAAGTTGTTTATACTGAGCACTCTGAACACAATCCTACTTTTTAAACAGACATCACGAATCTAACCACAGTTGCAATACTTATCATTAAAATCTCAAAATGGTGTTCGGTTAGTCTAAACTCTAAAGGCATTTAAAGCCTAGATAAAGCATACTTTTTCCTTTAATTAAAAACACTGTTTGCAGTCCACATGCTAAAGTCAGCCTCTGCAGCACCTTTTTCACTGTATGAGGCATGGAGTTTGACAGCTCTAATTACCTACACCACATAAAAGTGCGTACTCGTCTCCTCCTCTGTCTGTTCAGCCAACAGCATCTAGTCGACATGTACCAGTATGAACTTTTCAATCAACAATTAATTCTCCAGCTCCTCCTAATTTTTGACATGTATTGATCGTAGCAGCAATTTACGTTTCTAACTGTCGTATCTGCAGAGGGCCAAATACTCAACCCATTTTCCTTCTAAAAATGTCTTTTCTGTGTCCCCACAGTGGACGATGTGGTGGACGAAAGTGACGACAACGATGAAGCCGATACAGAAAATGACACAGAGAATGAAGAGGATGAAAAAGATCAACCATCTCCGGTCAGTGTGTGAAGTTAGGGTTAGGTATTAACCTTCACAAAAATTTTGTGAAGCACTGTACCTGATTTTTATTATTTTAAAAACATGAAAAACAGAAGTAGTCAATTTTAAACGGTTTGAAGTGGTCCAATGTTATCCCTCACTTATCTAATGCATTCCGACCATCCTAATTATTCACTGCTAGGACATCGCACCATTTAGTTACTTAGTTATTTGGTTAGTAAATATTAATTTCAAATGGCAGCTTTGTGACACAGATGCAGAATGTAGTTACATGTTTTAAAGTTCATATTACATTTAACTGCAGACTATGCCTCTTTATATCATTATCAATTTGTTGTTCTGTTTTGGTTACCTTCAAAAAGCTCAGTGCAGTGCCAAGTTCTAACATTATGATCTATTTTGATACTCTGATAATTCAAACTGCATTTACTTGGATTACCAGCAGAGGGCACTAGGGATATCTGTAACATGATGTCTTTGTTTAGAACGATGACATAGAGACGGACCTGAACAAGCTGCACCCGAAGAAGGGCCCTGGGCGTCCCTACGAGGAGCTGAGGGTCTATGAGAGGTTCTTTGTGGAGCTCTCTGAGGACTTTCAGGTCAGATACCAATAATTTTTTACAAGCAGTTCTGTAATACACTGACAGATTTTGAAGCAGATCCTAACTAAATTCTATTCCAAAATTTAAACAAAACAAGCATTGTGTGTTGAACTGTGTAATACTGTGCAAGTAAATCCTATTTAGAAATGTTGCCATTGAGATTATTTGCTAATTAGAATATCTATAATATTATTGTACCTATAATACAACAGCCATGACTAAAATTACTTCAAAATATTCATCTAGATTTGGGAAGTTTTGAGTTTACTTGATTCTAGGATTGTTAAAAGTATTGAAAATCAGATGCTAATTGATACTAAAACAAGTATTGAAACTGGATACTCATTTGATCAGGTATCTATACTAAAAAAAATCACATTCACAGGACAAAAATGAATCTTTCCTGAATAGCTTTAGAATGATCCTAACATGTATCAGAACAAGTATAAGACACATCCTGAAACAAGTCAAATATTCTGGGTCCATCAAATTCATAAATCTAAACAAAAATTGTATGTAATTTAAACTAATCATGAATTCTGTATTGGTTTTCTCAGGGATTTAACTTTGAATCCTCTAAAACCTGCACCAGCACATCTTTGTCATCTCCATTCTCCTCATCAGTGACTACTGCCAAGACTCCTCCTCGTCCAATCATCGTCCCCACTGCTCAGGCGCTGTCCCCCAAACATGCCCCTCTTTCTGGGCTAGAGAAGAATCCACCCCTGCCCCCTTCCACCTCTTCCACCTCCTATTCTCCTCCCCCTCTCACCCCCCTCGAACTGGAAAACATTCACGTATCCAAGGACCAAGAAAAAAAACAAGACACGCACATTCCATCTACAGACAGACATGAATGTACTATTTCCTCTTTAAGCAAAACTACTGAAGATGAAAATATCGAAAAGGAACTCGCTTGCGTACTAGAGTGTGTATCTTTGGACACTTTGGATGGTGTAGTGCCTCTAAATACAGACCACAGAGGAGGGAAGCAAGAGGATCTAAGCGCAACCAGGCAAATTCAGTCTCCTCTGTTTTTGGGGGGCCTGTCCTCACGGCGTTCTGGGGGAGGGGGGAGTGACTGTGGGTCGGAGGGAGCGGAGGATGATACGACAGAGGGTGCTGTTCTGGAAGTCCCGGATACAGCGTTGTTACTTCCTCTGCATGATCCTGATCTCTATGTGGAGATGGTGAAAGGAACGCTATCCGTGCCGCAGTACGCCGAAGTGGCATATCCGGACTATTTTGGTCACATGGCTCCGACGTTCAGAGAGCCGCTTCTGGAGAGGATTTACGGTGTGCAGAGGTGAGTGTGAAATTGTCAAATAATTATTTTTATTGTATGTTGATATTTTGTAGATACATTTTTAACCAAAGACAGAATATGTTGACTGAAGACTGCTAGGTTGGGAATGTTTACAAATAAAGGTGTATTTTTGACATTATTGATTTGATTTAATAGTAGTAATAGATAATTGTGCAGTGGTCTTGGTTATAATCAGCTTTGTATAAATAAAGCTTCAAACACTATGAGACATTCTGGACCAACTTTGGCCAAGCTGAAAAAAGAAAGTGTATTGCAAAAGCAGAACTTTGTGGGGGAAAAAATGACGGTGGTACATGTTGTGTTCATTTCTATATTATAAAACATTTTTTCTCTATTAAAAATAGAGCCATGAGTGGTCCATCCTGTTTCACTTTTCCAACTCAAAAGGCTGTTTTGAAATTGTGCTAGTAGACAAATATGTTTTGCATGTGAACACTGGTGGTGTGTCAAGAGATTTGTGTGAGCTAGGGACTAATTACATACCTTTTTCACAGTTTGAAAATCCAGTACCCCTGCTTCACTGGTCAAAATTACAACAACCGATAATGTTTGTTTGTTTCTTTATAATTTTTACATTTTTACAAACTGATGCCCAATCAAGACATTTTTTTCTTAATACCAATACTGTTATGCAAAGCACTACAGGTCCTACCAGTGTCGCATTGCTGCATCCCTAGTTGGTGGTTTGATCCCAAGTCCAACACGCCACCCAAAAATTGTGATCATTTACAAATAAAATCTAATTTCTGTAGAAATCAACTATGTTTTTCAGTCCTGTGATATTTTTTTTTCTGATACGTATGGATCATGTATGTCCCTGATTGGCTAATCCAGCTGTCACTCAGTCCCATTTGAGAACAGGGAGATTCACCTGTGACCAGGTTCACATCTTTGTAAAGTATTGAAAAGTGTGTATTCAGGCGAAGTTGGAGGCGCTACAGATTCATATTGGCAGCCATACTCCGGGATAACTGTGTGCCCATAAATGTTGCTTACCTCCCCCAAATGTAGAGTGTAAATGAAAAATGCATGTCTCATTTCAGAGCCAAGATCTTCCAGGACATCGAGAGGTTGATTCATCCTAATGATATCTTGGATAAAGTTGTTTATGACCTCGACATTCCCAGGTGAGCCATTACCTGTTTCTATTTATGCTTCCATCATTTCACCTCAGCGTAATGTCCATTTATTTTTCATATGTACCCGACAGCGTAACACTCTTTGCTTTGCACAGCCAAATGGTTTGCTGTAATACTGAGTAGTCCAGCATATTCATGGGTTTCAACTTCAAGTGAAGGACGGTTGCCATAATAATTAACAATTCTAAACAAAATGCTGCATTGTTTTCAGTTTTATAATTATCTCCTAATTGTAGCTATCTATATTTGGAATGACAAGAAGTCCTCAAAATGACATACATGATGACATTTAAAGCTTGTGTACTAAATGTTCTTGTATTTCAGCTGTCCTGTGATTGAAGATGACGGTGAATCACTTAAATTCAACTCTCAGTTTGAATCTGGTAATCTGAGAAAGGCCGTCCAAGTCAGAAAGTAAGAGTTCAAGTCATTTATTTACCTTCATTTTGACCATATTAAATGATACAATAACACTTTATTATAAAGTGTTACCAATATTACCTGATTCACCCCCCTTAGGTTAGAGTATGACCTGGTTTTGAACTCAGACATCAACAGTAACCACTATCACCAGTGGTTTTACTTTGAGGTGAGCGGCATGAAGGTTGGAGCCTCCTACCGCTTCAACATCATCAACTGTGAGAAGTCCAACAGCCAGTTCAACTATGGTGAGGAGCTATGAACAAGTACACAATATATTGGCGGGTGGTGAGCACTCTCATCTCACAGCAATAAGGTTCTGAGTGTTTGTGTAGAGTTTGTTTCTCGTTGTGTCTCCACTGCAGTTTCCCCCAACAACCCACAATTTGATGTGGAGATGGGTTCACACTGACCTGGAGCATGTTGTTCATGCCTTCAGCACCTGCAGATTAGATTACTGTAACTCTCTGTACTGTGGGTTGGATCAGGGTCCCATCCACTGCTCACAGTTAGTCCAAAATGCTGCATACTTACAGGCACCAGGAAATATGAGCACATTTCTCCTGTGTTGGCCTGCACTAAATTCCTGTCAGCTTCAGGATTGATTTTAATATTCTGATGAGGGTTTTTAAATGTCTCCATGGGTTGGCCCCTGCCCATATCTCTGAGTGTCTGTCTGTCCATTTTCCCAGTAGAACGTTGAGATCAGCAGACCAGATGATTTTGGATGTTCCAAGGTCCCAGCTAAAAACTCGAGGGGACCGGGCTTTTACTGTAGTTGGTCCCAGTCTTCTCTGTGAATAGCCCAGTCTTTAAATATTTTTAAATCTTTGTAGAAAACTCATTTGTTTGGACTGGCTTTTAACACGAGCTGAGCAGGACTCTTGTATTATATTGTCATATCATGTTTTTGCATGTTTTGTTTCTATAAGATTGCACTTTATATTGCCTTTGTACAGCACTTTAAGCAGCTGTAGTTGTTTTTAAATGTGCTTTACAAATAAATTTGACTTGACTTGACTTGATGGGTCCCCAGGCACGGCACTGCTTGAAGGATGGGTCAAATACAGAGATTGAATTTCCCCCATGAGGGATTAATAAAGTGTACTGTACAAAAAGAGATTGTGAAGGCTGCTTAGAAGATCTGCGAGATATGAATATCAAACATATTGTTTATAATAAAGAATGCAGTTTCTTCTCTCTTGCAGGTATGCAGGTTCTCATGTACTCTGTTCAAGAGGCCATTGGTGGAAGTCCTCGCTGGGTCCGGACAGGAACCGACATCTGTTACTACAAGTGAGTTAACCATATCTCAGCAGACATTTAACTGATGGAATTGGAAAGTAGGGCTGGATTTAATCAAGATGGGGTCTTTTTAATGGTTTATGTTCATGAAATCAGTACTGAATGCCATTTTTATTTTGTTTTTGAAAAAAAAAAACCCATAAAATTGAAATAAGTTTTTGTTTTGCTTTTTTTTTTTTTTTATCATATCGCCTGACCCTAGAAAGATGTGTTTTGTTCCACTGCGGTACGGCTTGGCGTGTGACACAAAGAATTATTTAATTTAATTTTTTTATTGTAAACATATAATGAGGGCCTTAGACTGTACATAATCACAGCGAATCATCAGACAGCTACATTTTCACCACAGAAACTTGTACTTCTATAACAACTGAACAAATACTTGATTTGTTAATTATACAGTTATAATGAATTTAGAATAACTTAATTATGCTAATTATATGAAGCTTCTGATAATTTTACTTCTTGATCCACAGAAATCATTTTGCCAGAAGTTCTGTAGCTGCCGGAGGCCAGAAGGGAAAATCCTATTACACTCTGACCTTCAGTATAAACTTTAAACACAAGGACGACGTGTGCTACTTCGCCTACCACTATCCCTACACATACTCCACTCTCAAGGTAGTTATCCACCTTATATTATTATTATATTATCCAGATATTGTCCAAACCAGGCAGTTCTGTGAAATAAACACAAATGAATGCTCCACTGAATCTGTTGTAGGGACGAACTTTCATTTACACTTCCACATCCCTGCATCAGTACAGTGGCAGGTGTGTTCTGAAATGATTTGAAGTTTTGTCAAATTGTTTTTCACAGTTCTTATAATTACAAGGCTGTGCAACAAGAGAGCTGAGCCATTATAGCCACAATAGAAGAATCTAATATAGTCTAGTATATTTTGGTAATTGAAATGCAGAGGGCGAACAGTTTTGGAAGACTGTCAATTTACAGTTTTTCTGACAAGTATTACAGTTACATTTTGTTATTAGCTTTTTTTTTTTTTTATACAAAATCTCTTTCGTCATGTTGGTAGGTTTACTTTTTTGGAGCACAGATTGAATTGAAATTAGGGATGGGCAGATTTTGTGAATGTAGGTATGAAAAAATGCTAAAACTGTGAATGTTTATAATGAAAAAAAAAGTTGTTAAAAGAGCTTATTAAAATGACTTCCAAATAAGGGAATAAAGTCATAATTGCGCACTTTTCTGGTACAGTAACAGATATATCACATTTGTCTGGAATCAGGATCAATGCAACATAAACAAACATATTTATTCACCCCCTTTTGTCACCCCCTATGTATATAATATTTTATATGATTATCGATTAACTGATTACTCTTCCCATCCCTTGCAGGAGCTCTAGTCTAAGTCCCTGTGTTTGCTCCCTCAGATGCACCTGTCTAAGCTGGAGGCCCTCAGGACTCCTCAGATTTACCTGAGACAGGACGTCCTGTGTCATAGTCTGGGAGGAAACAGCTGCCCCCTCCTCACCATCACTGCCATGCCAGAATCCAACTCCAACGACCACATCTGCCAATTCAGTAAGCACCAAGAGGGGTTCTGGATTTTTCAACTTACAATATCAGTATTTTTGAATTATATGTTTTGAAAACATATATTTTGTTATCAGGGTTTGTCTGTTTGAGGGCTTGGTTCCCTTTTATGGAGACTTTAAAAGTCTTGATATCAAACACATGGGGGGGGAATCTGGTATACAAAATACAGAGAGATATCAGTCTGGATTTGCCAGGCAAATATTTTGGTTGGTCTAGTCCCCATGTCTTCTGTTGCGTCTCAAGCCTGGCCAAACATGATTGTGCAACAAGATTTGTTTTTCAGTGACCAATGCAATTTAGTAAGTAACATTTATTTTTAAATAAGTAAGTAACACTTAGGAACTGTGCATTAGCATGCTAGCTTTTGTTTTTTTATCGCCACAGCAAAACTCTCCACTGGTCTCTGAGAGTTTTGAAAAGAGCTTATAGACTTATTGTGGTGAATAATTGGAATGCTCTGAATACATAAGGTAAGTGAGGAATCACTTTGGGCCACAAAACGTTTAAAATGAACTAGTTCTCGTTCTAGTCAAAATACAAGAAAATAGCTGTAACAGTTTTTATAATATCAGTTTAAATGTTGTATTGCTACTTTAGTTAAAGGTAAACTGTAAGTAACCTGCCTCCATCTTGTTTTTGTTCAGGAAACCGTCCCCTGATCTTTCTGTCAGCCCGAGTGCACCCAGGAGAGACCAATGCCAGCTGGGTGATGAAGGGCAGCCTGGAGTTCCTCATGAGCTCCAGTCCTTTGGCCAACAGTCTCCGAGAGTCCTACATCTTTAAGATTGTCCCCATGCTCAACCCAGACGGAGTGGTCAACGGAAAGTGAGTGAAAAAGTTTTTATCAACTTTTAACAATGATACAACACTGTTCCCTCATCAACCACATGCCTACAGTACTATTATTCCTCAAGGAATGAAAATAAATCCCAGCCTTTTCTCATAAAAGATTTTCTTTTCCAAAGAAATGTATTATTTTAAAATATTGAAATGTGAAATGCTAATTCAAACGTGTCAGAATACCTGCACAACTGAACCTGAACATCCATCACAATAATTTTTGTGTTGCACTTATTATTGAGTTGCACTTCATATTACAGATTATTATTATCCATCCATCCATTTTCTCCGAGGCTGGGTTGCGGGGGCAACAGTCTAAGCAGGGACTCATAGACTTCCCTTACCCCACGGATAACACAAATTAGTATTAGTGTTATGAAATATATAAAGGTGTACTATGTAACTTTTCTGATGAGCAGTCTGCCATCCCCTTACTCCATGACTATGTTCTTGCTTTGCCCGTAGTGTACCACAATATGGTATTTAAGTAATCTGCATTAATAAAATTGCATGTGTTTTTATCAAAAGGCAAGTTTATTTGTATAGCAAAATCATACACAAAGTAATTCAAAGTGCTTTACAGACTAAGAAAGACATTAAAATCACAATACAACAAATCAAAGCATAAATTATCACACATAATCATCATAAAGTTAACATTAAAACAGAAAAGTGCAGAATAAAAACCTTTCAGTCATATGTACAGCTAAACAGAACAGAGGCCTCTCTCACATCTTCAAGAAGGCTGTTCCAGGTTTTAGCTGCAGAAAACTGAAACGCTGATTCCCTATGTTTAGTCCTGACTCTGGGCACCAACAGGAGGCCGGTCCCTGAAGTCCTCAGAGTGTGAGATGGTTCATATGGCACTAACATGTCAAGAGATGTACTTTGGAGCTAGGCCATGGATAGATTGTACACAGGCAGAGCTGCTTTAAAGTCTATTCTCTGAGCCACAGGAGCCAGTGCAGAGACCTGAGCACAGGACTTATGTGCTCGTACTTCCTGGTTCTAGCCAGGACCTGAGCAGCAGCGTTCTGGATGTACTGCAGCTGTGTTAAGGTTCGTTTGAAGAGGCCAGTGAGCAGACCGTTACAGTAGTCTAACCTACTGGAGACAAATGCATTGATAAGTCTCTCTAAGTCTGGCTTCGATTTGATGTGGCTGTTAAAGTTCAAGTCTGAGTCCATTATTACCCCTAGATTTCTAGCCTGATTTGAAGGTTTTTTGTCTGAGTTTAGCTGGAGAAAGTTGTTTTGCATCCAAACACTGACCTGTTGGATGCAGTGACAGAGTGGTCCATATTTACCTGCTGCCAGTGAGACATAGATCTGAATGTCTTCTACATAGTTGTGGTAGGACACATTATTGCTGCGTATTAACTGGCCTAATGGCAGCATGTAGAGATTAAACTACAGAGGTCCTAGGATTAACCTATGGGGTAACCTGGGGTAACCAATTACAACAAATTACTTCCTGTCTGCTAGATAGGACCAGTAGACTGTAGACCAGTTTAGTGCGGTACCAGAGATGCCAGTCCTCTAGTCTCTGTAAGAGGATCCCATGATCACAGTGTCAAAGGCAGCACTCAGATCTAACAGGATCAAGACTGAGACTTTGCCTGCATCAGTGTTCAGGCGGATGTCATTTGTCACCTTGATAAGAGCAGTCTCAGTGCTGTGGTGGGGTCTAAAACCTGACTGGAAAACATCAATGGAGTTGTTCATTTGGAGAAAGTTAAAGCTGTTTGTGAACAACTTCTTCAAGGACTTTGCCTAAAAACAGCAGATTTGAGATGGGTCGGTAATTGTTCAATATTGTGGCATCAAGACTCGATAACCTCAGTTTTCTAAGCTCTTGGGAATGTTCCAGATTGAAGTGACATGTTACTATGTAAGTGAGTGGTGAGCCCAGACTTTAGAAACTTAGTGGGTAACACATCGAGGCAGCATGTATGAGGGTCATTCAATAAATAAGGTGAATTTTTCGGTATAAGGACTTTTAATACAGTTAGAAGCTTACTTTTTTGTTTGTTTGTTTTACTTGTTTTTCACATGGATTTAATTTCTTTTGCAGATTAAAAAAAAAAATTGAGAGTTTTGGCGATTAACAGTGCACCTGTTTTATCATTTATGTGTCTCCTTTGAACAACTGCAGGATCAGCCGCTGGTTTTGGAATGATAGACAAGTCAAAGAAGACACAGAAATGATCAGATAGAGCAACATCCACCACATTGACTTTTGAAATATTTACTCCTTTCGTAATGAGCAGGTCCAGAGTGTGTCCTCTGTTGTGGGTGGGCTCGCTGACATGCTGAGCCAGACCAAAGGTTTCAAGGACAGAACTGAGCTCTTTAGTGTTTCTGTCAAACAAATTATCCACATGCACATTAAAATCACCTGTAATTAAACTAAACCATCAAAGTCTGTGCATACGACCAAAAGCGTGTCAGTCATATATAAACCTCTCCAGCACTGTATAAATTTTATTAATGATTTTACTAAATAGAGTATGGAGGGTGATTGTTTTAGCTCCATTTAAGGGAAACATACTCAAAAGATGAAAACACCCTAAATGACAACCTGTGAATGACTAAATTATCTCTAAAAAACACACACACCTCCACCCTTTTTGTTTGCTCGTGTTGCAGATTCAAATTTGAAGTTGGGTGGAGTTGATTCCACTAGAATTACATTATCTTAAAAACATAAAGTTGAGATCAAAAGAAGAAATAAAATCATTAATTAAAATTTCAAACATTGAGTACAGCAAGTTTCAGATTAGTTTCAGTAGGGCTGGATGTTATCTTCTTACAGGGAATGTGCGTACCTAGAAACACACATGCTTACAGTGAATGGGGTTGCAGTTACACAGATCTGATCTGTAACTTAGTGGCTTGACTTGATTGTTTCCATGGATAATGGATGGATGGCTAGACAAACACATGGATAATTAATATGTTTAATGTAATAAAGTGAAACATTCCAGGCAAAGCAATAGCAACTCAATGAAGACAAGGCAGACCCTCACCCAGAAAAGAAGACATATTGTGCTTGTGTCTGAAAATAAAAATAAAATTGGAGAACAAAGTAAGTTCAGTGAAGTGGACGTATATTGGGGACGGTGAAAACGGGAGTTGATCAGCAATATGACATCTTGAAAATAAGCGATTAAAGATTGCTCAGATATGCACAAATCACTCCAGATACGTCTTTGAGAATTTAAGTGTTGAGGGGAAACAACTGTAACATGGTTCAAAACTCTGAAAAGTCGATTTTGCAGAATAGGTCTGATTTAAAAGCCAATAGTATATCCACTTTAAATCCTGTGTGTAGCTGTGTTGAGCTGAATTCTGTTTGTTTCTTCCCTTCATTGTAGCCATCGTTGTTCTTTGAGTGGAGAGGATCTGAACCGCCAGTGGCAAAACCCCAACCCTGATCTCCATCCCACCATCTACCACACCAAGAACCTGCTGCAGTACCTGGCTCACATACAGAGGGCGCCACTGGTATGAGATATTACACAGCCTTTCCTTGTACAGTTTACGGCTTCAGCTCTTCACTCTATTTGGCTACACTACACTAAACAGCGATCAATACCTCCCCAGTAGTTTTAGGCATAATGCAGTTCTCAGTAGCAGCAGTAGTCTCAGTAGGGCTCTCTAGTCTATAATGGGACTATTATTTTTAATGTTTGGGACGTTTTAACCAGGCCGTGCGTAGGAGGAGTGCCTTGCTATTTTCTATGTCTATGTTTCCCATAAGCACAAACCATATGGACTTTTTAGATTCTTATCCCAATGATATTATGTGTTAAATGGTGATGTTGTGATGATGTGGTGTTGTTTTGGAGATATGCAAAAAATTATAGCAAAGGATTTTGTTTAGAACCTTAATGAAAGATTATAGGGCAAGTAGGGCTGCAACTAACAGTTATTTTAGGACTAGTCAAACGATTATTTCTATTCAGCATTTAGAGTTTTTAAATACATTATGAACCAAATAAAGGTGGAAATATGGAGACCGAAGGCTTCTAAATGGACAATAATTTGTGTTATTGAGGAAAATCAGAAATTGTTTTTAGATATTTTGATTTAATAATGCAACTGTCTTTCCTGTCTTATGTTATTAAAAGGGCTGTAGTATGTGATTTAGAGTCTGTGTAGTCCAGATAACTATTATGATTATCAAAATACAACTACTGCCCATGACCTAGAATTTCATGTTTTAAATGTGTTTACTGTGCAAAATACATCTTTTTTTTTTCCAGAAACAGTTTCTTAATAAATGTATAGGTTTTATGGTCATTGACTACCACAAATGCCCTGAACAAGTGAAAATAAAACAATGCATTTTTTTTTATTTTTATGAATCATCGTTTATAACATGAGGCTTATTTCACTTCCCCAAATAAAAAGGTTTGTCTGATGAACTTCTACATCTAATCACATGCCCAGTGTAGTGTTCCGCTAGCTTACTTCAACTTCACATTTTATCCTTAGAACATATTTAATCTGACTTTCTCTGCTCTCTGAATTTCTTTGGGCTTTTAAAACACTGAATTGTGATCTGGACCCTAAAAATTCTCACTTAATATAGGTCTTTGCCATACCATCCACCACAATATTCACCCAATTTAAAGGCGCAATATGTTACTTTTCTAAATGGGGGTCCATTTTTCCATGGATATGTTATGGCTTTGACTGGATTGTTCCACAGTATGGCATTACACTTATCTTATTAGCATTTATTCAATTCCAGGTGTTTTATTTCTAAAACAATACCTATTATAACATACACTTTTGCTGTCAGTAGGCTCGCCTCTACATAGATCTGATCTGTAACTTGACCTGCATGTCATCATGTCGATATGTTGTAAAAAAAAAAAAAAAATGTAAAAAACACACTGTGGAACATTCCATTCAGAGCGAACACATCTCCATGGTGACAAGCAGCTGGCAGAAGAGTCACTTAGGTCAAAGTCACTTAAGAGGCGTTATTATGTAAATTCTTACTAAGAAACATTAAATGAAATCGTTTGTATGGACTGCTGCTGCTAATCAAACCCATTTAACCCCAGTGTTAGAACCTGCTACCTCATTTCAACTTTACATTTTATCCTTAAAACACATTTAAGCCGACCTTCCCTTCTATTCTCTGCTCTGCTTTTCTGTTATTCTATTTTCTTTGACGTGTCTCTTTTGTGCTCAGGTGTTTTGTGACTACCACGGCCATTCAAGGAAGAAGAACGTTTTCATGTACGGCTGCAGCGTGAAGGAGACAGTGTGGCAGTCAAACATCAGTGCTACGTCCAGCGACCTACAAGAGGACATCGCATACAGGGTGAGACCCCAAACCACAGCCCATAGTTTTATCCACTGTAGTGACAACCGATTTTGGGAACTCGTTTTATTGCAACTTTCAGGCCAGCATTGTGATTAGATTTGAGATTTATGTTTAAATTGTAGAATTTTCTTCAAACTGTGCATTTTAAACATCCCCAGGAGCATTGGAAAAATTAATGAAATATGTAAAGCTAAAGTAATACAAGAATCACATGTTTATAGGTGTAGGTTAGCAGTTTTATACAGAATACTTACCTTACAGATAAAGAACTATTATGCATTTTTAGATAGTTTGTTTATTAATAAAGAAAATACAGGAACAGGAATACAATACAGTAAGAACAAGCCTGGTGCTTTGTACATGTAGAAGAAGGTCCATCAAGCAGTGTAATATGATAAATTAAAATTAAATAAAGTCAGTAAATGTTTTTTTTTAGATTCTGTGCATATAAAATAGAGCTCAGGATCAAGCATCAAAAACTTTACATTACCGATCAGATTTGACAAACATCTATAGTACAGTTCTAGGTGAAAAGTAATCATTTGCAAAGCCTGGTGAGTTTTGAAATACAAAAAAAAGTGTATTCTTTGTTACAGCAGATATGGACAGGACAGGGCCCAGACCTGCCCTGACCGGCAGGGAGACTTATTTGGGATGTCAGAAGGTTGAGTCTCTCCCCATAGACCATCTCCCCCTCTCGTCCCCCTCTGACCTCTGACTATTTATACCAGAATATACCAGAATTTATGTGTGTGTGTCTGTGTGTGTATGTTTTTATTTTGTTCAGAGCTGGCATCTGTGTTGGCTTAGTCTTTTGCTGTAAGAGAACACTGTGGGAAAATTGTAGTTCTGGAAGAAACATTTTGTGAATCACAAAACTGTTATTGGTTAGTTGTTGGTGGTGTTAGTGTGTGATTATTTCATGGGAGCATGTAAAAAAAAGAGAGAGAAATTATACACTCCTTCCATCCATCCATCCATTTTCTTCCGCTTATCCGGGGCCGGGTCGCGGGGGCAGCAGTCTAAGCAGGGACTCCCAGACTTCCCTCACCCCGGACACGTCCTCCAGCTCCTCCGGTGGGACCCCAAGGCGTTCCCAGGCCAGCCGAGAGACATAGTCCCTCCAGCGTGTCCTGGGTCTTCCCCGGGGCCTCCTCCCGGTGGGACATGCCCAGAACACCTCCCTAGGGAGGCGTCCAGGAGGCATCCTGAGCAGATGCCCGAGCCACCTCAGCTGGTTCCTCTCAACGTGTAGGAGCAGCGGCTCTACTCCGAGCTCCTCCCGTGTGACCGAGCTCCTCACCCTATCCCTAAGGGTGCGCCCGGCCACTCTGCGGAGGAAGCCCATTTCAGCCGCTTGTATCCGCGATCTTGTCCTTTCGGTCATTACCCAAAGCTCATGACCATAGGTGAGGGTAGGAACGTAGATTGACCGGTAAATCGAGAGCTTCGCCTTCCGGCTCAGCTCCTTCTTTACCACAACGGACCGATACAGCGACCGCATCACTGCAGACGCTGCACCGATCCGCCTGTCAATCTCCCGCTCCATCCTTCCCTCACTCGTGAACAAGACCCCGAGATACTTGAACTCCTCCACTTGGGGCAGAGACTCACCACCCACCCGGAGAGAGCAAACCACCTTTTTCCGGTCGAGAACCATGGCCTCGGATTTGGAGGAGCTGATTCTCATCCCAGCCGCTTCACACTCGGCTGCAAACCGCCCCAGTGCCTGCTGCAGGTCCTGGCTCGAAGAAGCCATCAGGACAACATCATCTGCAAACAGCAGAGATGAAATCCTGTGGTTCCCAAACCAGACCCCCTCCGGCCCCTGGCTGCGCCTAGAAATTCTGTCCATAAATATAATGAACAGAACCGGTGACAAAGGGCAGCCCTGGCGGAGTCCAACATGCACCGGGAACAGGTCTGACTTACTGCCGGCAATGCGAACACAGCTCCTGCTCCGGTCATACAGGGACCGGACAGCCCTTAGCAAAGAGCCCCGGACCCCATACTCCCAGAGCACCCCCCAAAGGACACCACGAGGGACACGGTCGAATGCCTTCTCCAAATCCACAAAACACATGTGGACTGGTTGGGCAAACTCCCATGAACCCTCGAGGACCCGATGAAGAGTATAGAGCTGGTCCAGTGTTCCACGACCAGGACGAAAACCACACTGCTCCTCCTGAATCCGAGGTTCGACTATCGGTCGGATTCTCCTCTCCAGTACCCTGGAATAGACCTTACCGGGAAGGCTGAGGAGTGTGATTCCCCTGTAATTGGAACACACCCTCCGGTCCCCCTTCTTATACAGAGGGACCACCACCCCGGTCTGCCATTCCACAGGTACTGTCCCCGACCGCCACGCGATGTTGCAGAGACGTGTCAGCCAAGACAGTCCCACAACATCCAGAGACTTGAGGTACTCAGGACGGATCTCGTCCACCCCCGGAGCTTGCCAACCACCTCAGTGACTTCAGCCAGGGTGATGGACGAGTCCGCCTCTGGGTCCCCAGTTTCTGCTTCCTCCTCGGAAGACGTGACAGTGGGATTGAGGAGATCCTCAAAGTATTCCTTCCACCGCCCGACAACATCCCCAGTCGAAGTCAGCAGCTCTCCACCCGCACTGTAAACAGTGTTGGTGAAGCACTGCTTTCCCCTCCTGAGGCGTCGGACGGTTTGCCAGAATCTCTTTGAGGCCGTCCGATAGTCCTCCTCCATGGCCTCCCCGAACTCCTCCCAACCCCGAGTTTTTGCCTCTGTGACTGCCCGAGCCGCGGCACGCTTGGCCCGCCTGTACTCATCAGCTGCCTCAGGAGTCCCACGAGCCAACAAGGCTCGATAGGACTCCTTCTTCAGCTTGACGGCATCCCTTACTTCCGGTGTCCACCACCGGGTTCGGGGATTGCCGCCGCGACAAGCACCACAGACCTTACGACCACAGCTACGAGCAGCCGCATCGGCAATAGAGGTGGAGAACATGGCCCACTCGGAGTCCATGTCTCCAACCTCCCCCGGGATCAGGGAGAAGCTCTCCCGGAGGTGGGAGTTGAAGACCCCCCTGACAGAGGGCTCCGCCAGACGTTCCCAGCAGACCCTCACAATGCGCTTGGGCCTGCCAGGTCTGTCCGGCTTCCTCCTCCGCCAGCGGATCCAACTCACCACCAGGTGGTGATCAGTTGACAGCTCAGCCCCTCTCTTCACCCGAGTGTCCAAGACACGTGGTCGAAGGTCAGATGACACGACAACAAAGTCGATCATCGACCTCCGACCTAGAGTGTCCTGGTGCCATGTGCACCGATGGACACCCTTGTGCTCGAACATGGTGTTTGTTATGGACAAGCTGTGACTAGCACAGAAGTCCAATAACAAAACACCGCTCGGGTTCAGATCGGGGAGGCCGTTCCTCCCAATCACGCCCCTCCAAATGTCACTGTCGTTACCCACATGGGCGTTGAAGTCCCCCAGGAGAACAACGGAGTCCCCGGTTGGTGCACTGTCTAGTACCCCTCCCAGGGACTCCAAGAAGGCCGGGTACTCTGCACTGCTGTTTGGCCCGTAGGCCGACACAACAGTGAGAGACCTGTCCCCGACCCGAAGGCGCAGGGACGCGACCCTCTCGTTCACCGGAGTGAACCCCAACACGCAGCGGCTGAGCTGTGGGGCAATGAGCAAGCCCACACCAGCTCGCCGCCGCTCCCCGCGGGCAACGCCAGAGAAATGGAGAGTCCAACCCCTCTCAAGAAGTTGGGTTCCAGAGCCCAAGCTGTGCGTGGAGGTGAGGCCGACTATATCTAGCCGGTAACGCTCAACCTCCCGCACAAGCTCAGGCTCCTTCCCCCCCAGCGAGGTGACATTCCATGTCCCCAGAGCTAGTCTCCATGTCCGGAGATCCGGTCGTCGAGGTCCCCGCCTTCGACTGCTGCCCGGATCTCTCCGCACCCGCCCCTCATGGCTCCTCCCGCAGGTGGTGGGTCCACGGGAGGACGGCCCCACGTCGTTTCTTCGGGCTGGGCCCGACCGGGCCCCGTGGGGAAAGGCCCGGCCACCAGGCGCTCGCTGCCGAGCACCCACCCCAGGCCTGGCTCCAGGGTGGGGCCCCGGTAACGCCAGTCCGGGCGACGTAACTGGCCTCGTTGTAACTCTATTCATGAAGGGCTTCTGAACCGCTCTTAGTCAGACCCGTCTCCGAGGACCTGTTTGCCATGGGTGACCCTACCAGGGGCATGAAGCCCCCGACAACATAGCTCCCAGGATCATTCGGGTGCTCAAACCCCTCCACCACGTTAAGGTGGCGGTTCGGGGAGGGGATTATACACTCCTGTAACAAAAAAAGTTATTAATGAAATCGCAGGTGAATATTTGTTCAGGATGGTCAAGTCAGTCAAGTCAGTTTATATTTGTGATCACTACCGGCTTTAATAAGGCCTTAATTTTGTTTTTAAGAGAGCTCATAGACATTTTGGGGATTTGTGGAAGAATTTGGTTTCTTTTTTCCAATTACAGTTGAGCAGGGTTTTTGGGACCAGCTGGTCTTTTCTTAGCACATGCATGTCATTAAAATCACTGCAGTGATGAGGCAAAAAACACAAAACAAATTAAAAAAGAAATGAATCTAGAAAATGAGTGGATTAGTTAAAACTGCATCCAGTAATATTCTTGTTGACACTGTTTACAAAAAGCTCAAATATTAAAGATGTATTTTCTGCTAACACATATTTTACACTACACAGTACAGACCTATCAGGTCCAACACATATTTTACACTACACAGTACAGACCTATCAGGTCCAAGGACACACAAACATACAGCGGACTTCTAGATCACACTCACACAACTTAAGCACAATTTTCTGCAATTAATCAATTTTCATTTCTGCTTGTTTCATACATGTTACCACAGTTCTTCACTCTTCACATTGAATTATTTCACTTTTCTAATTCACTCACAAAGTCAATACGTGGGAATCTGGTACATTTCACTGCTTGTGTTGACATGATGTAAATTTACACTTCTTCATACATTTTGTCCTTACATAACATCTCCATTCTTAGTATGAGAGAGAGTATATTCAAAGCAGCAGTGCACCTCTGTCAGGTCTAACACTTAACTACACAGGGATTTTCACCTAGTGACTATTCACTAAATAGCAGGGTCTTCCACCCGTTTGACTGTTTACTACCTAGTTACAAATAGAGGGGCCATGACTGTTTGGTAGTTGCAATGACTCTTAGACTTTACTCTCTTTACTAGAAATTATGTTAAGCAAGTTGTAAAACTAAACCCACGTTGAATGCACATACATTTCCATCACATTAAGCCTTGAAGGTGCAAAATGTGACCGTTTAGCATTATTAAAATCTCCATTGGTTTAACTGAAAATTTTCAAAGATGCAAAGACACAATCCCAATCTTTATAGGCTAATTCTCCAGCTAAGGTGGTCCTGACCAAGACCAGCTCAAGATCCAGAGTTGGGTTCCACTGCCCTTGACAGTTTTAGGTGGGTGGTTTCAGAAGACATATTTCCCTACAGAGCCAAAAAAAAGTAAACTATATTAAAGTTTGTAGTAAAAACTGTCTATTAAGTCAGCGCAAATAAAAAAAACCCTTCATCAAACCTATCCAGTGCACATACTTTGCTTTCCTCTCTTATTTTCCAGCCCCTATCCTCCATCAGTGAGGTCGATATTATTTAAAAAATGTCATCAAAGCTGCTAATTAAGACTCTGGTGAATGCGTCAGTCCTGGATTCATTAAAATGTTTGAAATGGCTTCCTCCGTCGCCAATTAAAATTCACTTCGCCAGTTGTATTTTGGTTGCATAGCTGTAATTACACGCCAGAGAGAGGCTGCCTGTCTAATCTTCTCTCTATAATTTGCCTTAAATTTTGTCGTAACTTACCTTGAATTTGATGCCTCATTGGAATTGGATTTGACTCATTTGTACCTTGCACCTCTCGACGAAGGTCACGTTTTTATTTGAGGGTAAAAAAAAAATCAGAAGAGAAAGCACAGAAGCCTAGTTAAAATACCATAGCTTCAGGCAACAGAACTTTTGATAGGTACTAGAACCACAAGCTTAATAGCAATAAATTCGAATGGGTGTAATTTGCAGTCTTCAAAGGGTGTAATGTCAAGTACAAGCTGCAAATCATGTAGTTTAGACCTCTACAAACATGTTCTGAAATGCATGGGATTCTTGTATTAGTAAAACAGTTCAGATTTCAGTCTTTCTTTTCAAATATTCGTGTTTTGAGATGTGTTTAAATGAATCTTGATTACGAAACGTATGTGTTAAACCTGTGTGAATGAAACAAATCACAACTCCAGGTCTGTTTGTGATGAGGAAACATTATAACATAGACCAGAAAATAGTGTAATATGGGCCCTTTAAAGATATTTTTAAACTTGTAGCAACATTATATTTCTTACATGATTGTTTTGTGTTTGATTTTCCAGGCCCTTCCTAAGATCCTGTCTCAGATCGCTCCGGCCTTCAGCATGGCCAGCTGCAGTTTTGTGGTGGAGCGCTCCAAAGAGTCCACGGCTCGAGTGGTCGTGTGGAGGGAGATCGGAGTCCAGCGCAGCTACACTATGGAGAGTACTCTGTGTGGATGTGACCAGGGGAAGTACAAGGTAAGAGCAGGATAAAGGCTAAAGGACATACATTATGAAGAAATTGATTTTTTTTTTTAGCCTTCAACCATGTAATAGTGTTGTTCCCTCATCAGAAACATATGGAGTCTTATTTTGCGTCATTCACCCTTGTTCCATTAATCTTGTTGCCCAAATCCTGCCCCTCCCAGAATTCACAACATTTTTATTTAACTAATTTCCCAGGATTGTTGCATCATAGGTAGAAACCCTGCACTTCCCTAAATCAGTAGCGTGCGGTGACTTGTACGGATATGCAAGCAGACATCAATATTTAGTCGATAACAATAAGGACAATTTTTATCCACACTGCATTATAAATATTACATATTAAACACCTATATCATTTTTTATATACTGGTCTGTATTTGACACACTGCACAAAGATGGGTCAAATGCAGAAGATAAATTATAACAGTAAAGAACCTTTTATTTATGTATAAAAGTGTAACATCACCATAATAATAGTTTTTCTTGTTAATCATCTGTAGATTTGGAATAAATTTGTATGGCATGGTATGTGTGACTTTTTTTAAATTGTATTTTATTATTTCTTTTATACAAGGACAGTGTACAGTAATCATTGACCAAAATGATAGATGCATTGTACCAGGTTTATATTGCAAGATAACATTTACTCACGATGTCAATATCCTTTTTCTGATTCTGATTCACTGTAAAATGCAAAATGTTTTGTTTTTTTGGTTTGTTTGTTTGTTTGTTTTGCATTGTCATTTTGCTAGTATTTATAAAACGACTACAATATTTGTGTTTTTCCTGCTTCAAGTGGACATATTACATCCATCCAGCAGGTGGAGCTATAAGACTTGTTCTTTTATTCATGGTATTCCTGAGTTTGCACTTTGACCCCCTCACTCTCCCGTTTCCTTTCTTATTTCTGCGCTCTTTCCTTCAGTGATGCTGCAATTTCAATAGATAAAGAGCTCAGATGCACCTACCGATGTCCCCTGATGTAAACAAGTCTTGTCAGGCAGAGTTTTGTGTTTTATGTGCTATATGAAGATTCTATGGCTAATCTAGTTGAATGGTATAAGAAATCAATAAGGAAAACTGCATCATCACGACTTAGAATACAAAACTGACTTTGCTGTAGTGTTCTCACGATACAAAAATTTCACACTTGATAGACTTGATACTCAATACCGTTTCCGGTACCACATTGATAATAAAACACTCTTTATTTAAACGATAATATCTAATTTTAAACATAAAATGGTAGTACTTTGGTTTGCCATGTGACCTTCTATCCGTGTAATTCCTCAGTGGTTGTTGTGTTCCAGGGTCTCCAGATTGGGACAAGGGAGCTGGAGGAGATGGGAGCCCAGTTCTGTGTGGCTCTGCTCAGGCTGAAGAGGCTCACGGGGCTCCGTAACCACCAGCACCTCCTGGATCTAGAGAGTGACATCATCGGCAGCCACGCCAAGGTTGCCAGGTGAGGAGATCTGTGTATTTGACAGGTTTGAAGGTTTTTGTGATTATGACTTGACTTGGTGGGATAGAACCGATGGTAAATATTTATCATAGCTGTCTGGGAAAAAATGAGAAGAAAAGCACAAAGATACGGGGAGTAGTGGTGAATTCTAAAGCAGAATCCCTCGAAACTAAAATTCAATCAAAAATGCAGGGAAAATTTACGCGCAAGGAAGGCATTTTTCTAAACATTGATTTAACAAAATAAATGTGTTGTGCAGTTATGCTTAGACTAATAAAAACAGATGACAGGTTTTGGCCCATGTTTAGGCCCTTGTTAACATTATGGTTACTAGGCAACAGTTGTAAAATTACCTCTACATATGTCAAATCTGCTGCCCGTGTCTAACCAGGAAGAAAAATTATAAATAAATATACATATAAATAAAAAAACTAGGCAAGATTTTTAGTCAAATCTTAAAACTAATGATGTGAACTATGTTTTAGTGAAAGAAGTCTTACCTCTCATAATTAAGGCTTAGAGAATCTCGTGCATTTGAAAACATGTGGTTAGAGGTTTAAACAACAACAGTAGAGTGTTTTTTACTCTATTAAACCTGCGTTTTCTTCAGTAATGGTTTCTTCT
Organism: Periophthalmus magnuspinnatus; assembly: GCF_009829125.3. Taxonomy (NCBI): domain Eukaryota; kingdom Metazoa; phylum Chordata; class Actinopteri; order Gobiiformes; family Gobiidae; genus Periophthalmus; species Periophthalmus magnuspinnatus. The sequence continues at coordinate 27,145,748 of NC_047134.1, forward strand.
GTTGTGACCACTCCAACTGCAATTTAGGTTTAATTGTGGATAATTTTGCAGATTGGCATCATTTAAAAAAAGTCATATCTAATCAAATTTAACTTTATTTATAGAGAACTTTAAAATCAGAGAAAATAAGATTTAAAACAGCAAGTGAAAAGTCAAGTTTGACAGTAATGACTATGATGAGTATAATATTTGTACAATATCAGATTTCATTGATCCAATTGTTACAGCAAATGGAGAAAAAAAAATCTTACTGAAACTGCTGAGACAATGATCCATGATTTTTTATTTTTTTCCCCAGTACAGCTCCACTTGAGGAAACTACTGATAGTAAACACATATTTATACCTAGGGCGTTACAACAGCTAAGTCGTATCTCTATTATAAACTTGTCTCTAATATGACACAGTAAATGATGTCAGATCCCAGAGATGTACATACTTCTCCTGTCATAAGTTTTAATCGAGTGCTAAATATAGAAACAATAACTATAAATGGGATTGTAATCGATCCACACATTACTGGTGAAATAATCGGCCTCTTCCTGGAGCAGCTTGAGCTCGTCTTGTTATGATGTCCAGGAATAAGAGGAGGGGGCCGGTCACAGACGGACTTTAACTGTACTGTGTAGGGATTCCAATACCAATTCCGATACTATAGCTTTAGGTATCTGCCGATGCCCGATATTGACTAATACCAGTGTAGAGACTGAAAATGACACTTATTTCCTTAAAACAAAAATAAGACAGGCCTGATCCAAATTTGTTACATAGCTGTTTATTGATCCAGTAAAATTTTCAATTGTGTAAATTACAAGATAATATTGGAATAAATTAGACTGTAATCTGACCACTAATATCATTGAAAAGTATATGGACCGATTTAACATTGCTGTACCTGATTTTTACCATCTTAAAACCCTGAAAAACAGTTTGCCATGGTCGTCCAAAGTTATTCCTCACCTACCGTATATCAGAGCATACTAATCATTCACCACGATGAGTTTATAAGTGCTTTACAACATTCAGAGACCAGTGTGTAGTTTTTCCATTAGCAAAATACAATAGCTAGCTAACGTATGCTTCCTAAATATCACAAAACACTTTATAATTAGATGCAGACAGTACACAGTGGACTTATTTTGACCTCAAGAGCTGCTTATACAATATATCTGTACAGGGGCCAGACATATTTTGCTCAAATACATGGGAAAAATCAGGTAGGAGGCTTTTTGTGTAGTATTTTTTGTCACTATAGCTCACTCTTTGGTGCACTGAGTGAAAGCTGTGGGTGTTAAGTGCTGTTTACAGGAGCAGGAGGTACAGAGGATGTGAAGGTGTGGTCCTGGTTTCTTAATTATAGATGGAGAGTTATGACATCAGCTCGTCAATCAGATGTGGTTAATTACAGCGTATGTGTGGATACAAAGGACGCCTAGTGTTATGTATATTTAAAGGAACACTAAGGAACTTTTCTGGTTTGAGGTATTATCTCAAAAAATTCATGGAGGCAAGTTTGACAGACCCTCTACCAACCTGTGCACTATGTAACTTTTTTGGTAGCATGTCCACCACCTACTTGTCACCATGGAGATGTTATTGCTAGAATTTTTCACAATATGGTTTTAAACATATAGATTTATGTCATTATGGGTGTTTCTGTAACTCAAATATACCTTCTTATGTGTAGTTTGGCCTGGTGACGTCACCTTCTCATCTCCGTGGTCACAGATTTAATGACAAGTTTAATACCATACTGTGGAATATTTCTGGCAGGTGGCAGTTACGTAGTGCGTCTTTAAGTAGAAGTAAAACTAGTGTCAGAAAACTACTCTAATACTCGATACCAACATTTTAAACTCTATTTTAATACTAAGGAATAGACTCGATACTCAATACCAATTCCTATACTACAATGATAATAAAAATATTCAGAATGGGATTTTCAGCATTAAGTTGTAGTACTTTCTTTCTTTTACGTGGCCTTATATCTGTGTAATCCCTCAGACGTCCAGGAAGTATCTCATTTTCAATAACAACATGATTTAGATTTTTGCCTTCAAACCACTGCCTCTGCTTCACTTTTTCCACCCAGTTCTTATATCTAATTATTGTCGTTCAAAGTCCCCAGTCAAATGAGGTCAGAACAGATTAGATGGATATTAATTATTTAAATCCAATCTGACCACAATTATATCTTAATTTTGTTTTTAAATTGTCAGCCATTTTCTTTGCTTGATTTAGCAGACTGGCTTCATTCTCCAAAACCACTTAATGTCTCCACTATTTGTCTCTGCTCCTGGTCCATATTGATGTATTCATTTATCATTCATGTGTTAAGGGAGTTAGCTAGCAGCGTGTGTGTGTACGTGTGTGTGTTGCTGTTTATGGTTTTATGCCTGCTACCACTTAGCATTTAATAGGTCATCGAAACAATAATTGGAGCGGCCGCTGGGAGAAGCCCGAGTTCAAACCTTCAGATCATTTCGAATAGAAGGTGGACTGTGTGTTTGAATAGAAACAAAGCATCATGACACAATGGGGTTTTTGTTTTTGTTTTTTCTGTAGTGCAAAATGAATCTGTATCTAAATTGCTAGAATTCTGAATGAGAGATTTTGAAGAGTTTGGGTCAATTGGGTCATCAAATTTTCTTATTATTTCTGAAACTTTTGGGCTGGTTTCAATAATTGTTTTTAAGAGGACTCAAGAAAAAATAAATATCTAAAATTGCTTTTCAAAGTCCTAAATATGTCTGCTGTGTACTGTCTGCATCTAATTATTGTAAAGTGCTTTTATGGTCCGATAATCAGGAAATATGTGTTAGAATGCTAGTTGTTGTTATAAACTAATTGCGGCAAATACAGTAATTAAGATACCCAGAACTAAATAACTCATGATTAATGTAAGTTTTTGCAGCGTCCAGTGTTATCCATTGCCATATTTTGAGTTTTAACCGTCCGATTTTTTTCCCAATCAAAAACACATCTCCCATAGCAATAATTCACATTAATTTAAGTCAATCGTTTTATTTAAATAAGCTGAATGAACTCTGACTCCCTGTGACACCTCCCCTCTCCCTGGTGTCGTGTCTGGAGTGAAGAGGTGATATAGGTGTCTCCCTTTGGTAAAGAGATGTTCTGTTAATGCCGTCTGCACCTGCAACAAAAGGTGCCCGTGTAACCAGATGACCTCACACTGCCGCAGACGTGTGATCAGAAAGAGAAAAGAGACACAACGGTTCACGGTGATTCATTTTAATTGAATTGCGATGTTGTCTTTTGCTTTAACACGGCGTTATTAAGATGAGATGGAGCAGATAAGAAGGAACAATATCGATCTGTATTGTGGATTAATATATCCATCTCGAGTCCGTTTCTCCACAGTCAGAAGTACAGGAATAAATGTCATTGTAATTAAAATCAAGAAAAACAAATTAAAAGCATGGATAAAATCATTATATAAAACATTATCACATTACTTGAACTTATTTGGGCCACACTTTACTTGTTACTATTGACAGTAATGACATGGCAGTTAGGGTTAAGGGTAAGAGAGTTAGAGTTACACGTTAATATCTGGTTAGGTACATGTTACTTAACTAATAAGTCACTGAAAATGGAAAAGAAAAAGAAACGTTAAATTAAAAGCATTTATTACCTTGAAACAACTCAACTCATTCTAGGGATAATAATTACTTAAAAGCCACAGTAATTAACGTTTTAGACCAAAAAAAAAGACTAAAATAAAACATGTTTTTCATTCTGGTTGTTCTTATTGCACTTATTGTCCTTACTGTGAGCGGGCTTTCATCTCCACAGACCTGACTCTTACTTGGCCATGGAAATGTCGTTCCTTTGGCAGTAATCTTCCACAGTATGGCATAAAACTGACCTCCATGGAGTTTTTTACTTTATATTTTTGTTAAATAATAATAAATACTAATGATAATGCTTAAATAAAGGAAATGCTAAACAACTTGAATAAATAAAAATCCATTCCATTTCATATCCGTTTGTCCAGTGCACATCTCTCTTCTGTGTGCGGTAGGGACGGGACGATATACGATAATATCGTTAATCGCGATAAATAAGGTCCGCAATTAATCGTTCGTGGCATTTTTTAATAATCGCGATCATCGCGCACGATTATAATCGCCTTTACGGCATCACACAGCCTCATGTTTCCAGTTCCAATACAACGTTTATATGTTAGTTCTGGTGTTTGCCCACTCTGACATAGCAATGGCACTTGTAGCTTCTGTGCTTATGGCTGTCTGAACTATATTCTGTCAGATATCAACAATAAACAAAGTCTGATCTGTAACTCTCCACAGGAACGTACCAGTGCGCGCCTCACCCGTGCGCACAGATGAGACGCTAATGTGTGCACATCTTATATTTTTACCTACAATAATGCAAACTGCAGAATAAAACAACACCTTTTAAACAATAGACAAATTAAGTCTAATTCATACAGCTGAACACAAATGTGTCAGAGCGCATGGTCCGAATGCGCACTGTGTGCACAGGAGCAAAGCTAACGATTATACACGGTATAATTTACGTACAATTAAGTCAATAGCAGAATAAACCACACTTACCGATCGAGAACAGCATCCAATCCATCAAAAAATAAGGTCCTTTACTCCTGAGTCCACTGTGGGATCTTTAATCTTTGCCATGAACCGCTCCAGGTCCGAGATGCCTCTAGTTTAACTTGTACAAACATCCACAGTGTCCTCGATCACGTACTCCCTTTGGTTTGTCTGTTTCGTCATGTTTAAAACGCAAAACAACAGTGCGTAAAATGCGCCATTATGCACACATTTCTGCATCCACTCGTTTCTCAATTCACCTAAGTGCCTTAATTTAAAAAAAATTAAGTCTTCGTCGACGGGCACTTGCGTCACTTCCGGCGCAACAAGGACCGGTCCATTTCGGCAGCATGGTATTGAGGAGTACACATTTTCTTCCGGGTACGTCTGTTTACGGAAAACCATGGCATGTGATACGTCATCCTGTCCCGCTGCTCATTGGCTGTGTGCGGGCTCAGTAATCCACAACCCCCACCTTATTGGCCAACATTGGTGTCAATCACAAGCTAATACGTGTGTTTAGCACTGGGGAACAAAGTTGGCGCTGTCAGAAGTTTATTATGCCTGAAATCGACTAAAGAAAGGAAAAGAAGTGACGGAGCAGATTTCATATTTGGAGTACTTTCCTGCAGCAGATTGGACATAATTTCTTGACTGGAATATATTCTCTGGACCTTTACGGAACAAATGAGGCCAACTTTGTGTGAATATGTTGATGTTTGACAGAACCAGAGCGCTCAATGGTAAGTGAAGTCCAGATTCACACTTTGTGACTTTTCTATAAAAACGTATTTCCTGTCAGCACTGTGGTGATTGCAGGTGAAAATGGTTTGCATATCCAGAAAGACGAGCGCTGCAGCTTTCATTTGATGTGTAGATTGTTTGTGCGGGTGACGCAGAAGTGTATGTGCATTGCTGTAAAGTTGTAAAGTAGGCCCGGGCCGTCGGAACGTTAACAGGTTAATAATTATCGCGATAATATCGTTAATCGCGATTATTTTGGCCACGATAATCGTGAGTCTAAAATTTAATATCGTCCCATCTCTAGTGTGCGGTGAAACCTTTGTGTCAGAATAGCAGAACACTGGCACAGTTTTTACAGTGGTTTTGTCTGTGTACTCCCAGCCTTCAGCAGCAGATGACTGTGTGAAGCCTGATGGACTGCCTCCCTGGGATTACATTACAGACCATTAACACCATTAAAAACCCACTAAAGCCACTAAAACCTCAAGAACCAGTAACCATTTAACCATTAGGACCCACAGGAAAAAGTGCTTCAGTGGAGAGAGCCTCTTATCTGCAGGACCCCAAATGGGATGTTAAGTGCTTATTTGTCTAATATATTGTCAAGACAAGTCCATCATATATCTTCATACTTTGTCTCTATATGTTCAGTAAAACGCGAAAGATGTGACTCAGATGTGTGTGACTCCACGACACATAATTATATTTATATGCATTATATATAAATCATAATAATTTCACTTTTTAATTGGAGTAGTACAACACACCATTCACTGTTATAAAAATCTAATTGATGCAAGACGTGTAGACAATTTGTGATTTTTAAATATGAAAGGGTGGGTCTGTGAGGCTGTTACGACCCAGTTCGTTTGGGGTCAAGGAGGTACCAAAAAAAAAACAGATGGAAAAATGGTAAAATAAAGAAATAATTTAATGAACAGGATTGTAAAAGGCAAAGTATCAAAAGTGGACTAAAATATTTATGTAAATGTATAAAATAAAAGCAAAAACTAAACTAAGAAGCCAAAAAATAACAAGTCTAACAAATAATAAATAATAATAGTTTTGTGTCTCTGTAAACTGGTCACGTAGGACTGTTAAAAACAAGTGACAAACTAAAGGACACAACACAAAATCAAACCACGAGTGTCCCAAAACAAACAGGAGTCACGTAAACCTACAAACAGAATCAAATGACAAAATAACAAGAGACACACAAACATCACTAAACTTATGTCTCACACACATGAAGTTAGACACCAGCGAGGGATTTCATGCGGGAACAGATTCAATCACACACTCACAAAACATAACAGACAGATACTAAAAGGGAAAGAACATAAGTCCAGGGCCGTAACAGAGGCCGCTAATCTGCATCATTGGCCCCTCTGAGCACCGCCAACACTCACACACACACCACACACACACACCACACACTCACACACGCCACACGCACACTACGTCATGTGTGTCGCTATTTCTGATTCCTGTTTTTCTTTAGCAGTTGCACGACCACATACGTGCTGGACGAGGACGAGCCGTCTTTCCTGGAGGCCATCGACTACAGCGCCGAGAGCAACGACGAAGAGACCGAAGCAGAGACGGAAAACACGACTGAAGTCCACGAGACCCTGGAGCAGCTGTCGGACTCAGAAAACAACCACAAGGACTGAAACATCACGAAGACTGAAACGTCACGACCACAAGGACTGAAACATTATCAATCACAGGGAATGAATTTCAGAATACACTTTATTCATTCATATTCTCCATCTAGAAAAAAAATGCTGTCTAGACGATTACTAAAATAACAAACTACAGGGACTGAAATATCACAAACAGAAAGACTGAAACATCACAAACCGCAGGGGATGAAACAAAAACAACCGCAGGGAAGGAAACATTACAGAGATTAAATTGTTCATTAGTTTGCACTGCCCCGTCAAATAAATAAATACAATAGATGGACTGAAACAACATAACCACAGGGACTGAAACATCACAAGGACTGAAACAACACTCTGGCTGCAATCATTAAATGTTAACTGGACAATCCACACTATGTACAACATGTGCAAAAAACGTTATTTTATCACAAAGGGTGTGGAAACATCACCAGGGACTGAAACATCACCAAACACAGAGACTGAAACATCACAAGCCACCAAACGTGTACTCCTCACACTGTTCACAACAACGCACTGCAAAAATGTTATATCTTTATGAGCTAAAATCACTGGAAGTCAATATATTTTTTATTACATTTTGGTAGTTTTGACTAGTTCAGATTTATTTGTCATTGGTTGGTTCCATTTTGATCCTGGTTTAGTTTTGGGTTTAGTCCCGGGTTAGTCCCAGTTTGGATGTAGCGTGTGGTGCAAGTGTCGATTAGAATTGTGGACTTACTTTAAAGGTGCACGATATAACTATTCTGATGGAGTATATACCAACTGCTTTGAATAGAATGTTCCACTGAACTTATCTATCTCCATGGAGACAAGCAGGTGACACTACCAGACCCCGCTCACAGTAAGAATACACGTTTCTCAATGCTCAAAACAATTACAGATACACTTAATCAAACACATGCATTCCAGGCAAGGCAATAGCATCTCCATGGAGACAAGCAGGTGCTGTACCCTCCACCAGAAAAGTTACGCAGTGGAGCTTTAAGCATTTTCATATAGTTTTTAACATTATTTTTTCTTTGTTTTTTCATTATCGTTCCATTAAGACGTTTTGAATTTAAGTAGAATTCTCCTACATTCCTGACTTTTTATCTGCAAAGAAAAATATTAAAACCAGTCTGAAAAACAAACTCAGAGGAAATAAATCATGACTTGTCAAAACTACTGAAAACAACATTAATATTGTGAATGTATCATTGTAATACCTCACAGATATGAGTTTTTACAGTGCGCAGACTCCAACGTGTGAATTTCCTGATAATCACATTTACTTCTCACCTCCCTGTGTTAATAAGGAGCCATCTGTTCCTCTCAGACTCTACCACAGCTGTATTTTCTGTCAGGCTCACACTGAATGACTGCACCTGCCACTCTGACAGGCTCAGGCTAGAAATGGACTCTTCTTATACTGTGTCTCCATTCAGGGCACTATATACTTCACAACACTGCTGCAAATGTATGCCACAAACTTTACGAGCTTTTATTTTCATAGCTGCATCTTAATTACACCCTAAAAATGAAATACTGACCTTAAACGCAGTATTTTCGCCTCACGTTCAAGATACTCAAAGCGCTTTACATTGCTTTTTTTTTTTTAATATTCGCTCCATATACTACAGCATCTCAGGCAACCACGTATCACTCACTGAGACACAGCATTCATATGAGGCGGGGGGGGTGAAGTGTCTTGCTCAAGGACACAATGGCAGTATGCAGTGGTCAGAGTTGGGATCGAAAACTGTAATTACCGAGCTATTAGTAACTTTTTTTTTTTTCTATTTATTTTTTTCATTTAATTTATTATTTAATCTCAATCCTGTAGTAAGACATAGTTTATTGTTCCCAAAAGTACATTTGACCCATAATACGACGACTACTACGACTTCTACAGTTACAACTACTGCCACTTTGACTATTGTTGCTAAGACACTTACTACTACTACAACTACTACTAGCACCTGGTTTGTCTTTTGTTATAAACCATCTCAATATATTTCTGTACTGTTACGAGTTCACTACATTAAGGGCGCTGTACCTGATTTTTACTTTCCTAAAAAATGTGAAAAAATAGCAGTTTTAAGCAGTTTGCAGTGGTCAAAACTTACTCGTCATTCACTTTATGCAGTCTGAGCACAGCAGCAACTAGCATGCTAACTGGCACTTCCTGATTTTTGGATAATATAACGTTTTATAACCTCAACAGCTGCTTGTACAATATATCTGTACTGAGGCAAGACACGTTTTGCTGAAAATACGTAGGGGAAAAAAATCTGGTACAGGGCCTTTAAGTCGTTATGTTTATTATTGAATGGGGAAAACGTAAAGAAGGTTGTTGTTTTTAGATTATAGATTTTGCTGCACTCCCTCAGACCTCAAACACCTAAACACCTGGAATCCTCATCACATCCTTATGGCACCTGCGGGATCTGTTTCCTGCTTTAAAATGTTTATGTAGTTAATTGTTTTCTTAAATCCTAAGGTCTTTAAAATGCATCCACTGAACTACAAAGATTTGAAAAACTGGATCTCAGCAGAAAACCAGCTTTGGAACAACTTGCCTTCTCTGAACTTTAATGCTTCAAAATTTTTATTTCATTTAGTATTGGGTTTAAAGGTGCATTGTGTAACTTTTCAGGTGAAGGTTATGGCACTTGCTTGTTTGTTAGCTTGGAATGTTCCACAGTATGGTAAACATCTTGTATTTTATCAATTACAGGCGCTTTTATTGCCATGAAAAACTTGCTTTCTTGTAAGTGGGCTCGCCTCTCCACAGATCTGACCTGTAACGTGGCTTGGCAGCGCTTCCTCCTTGTCTCCATGGAGATAGACAAGTTTAATTATTTTATTACACTGCCATACTTTGGAACATTGTAGAAAAATGAATTCTGTCCCTACGGAGAATGCAGGTAATAAACCCTCCGCCGGTAAAGTTCCGCAGTGCAGCTTTAACCACATGATAGATTTGATTCACTTTTGCTGGATGATTTTTAATATTTTGTCTGCTTAGTTTTTTTTAAACACAATTTTAAAGAATGTGTTTTTAATTTAAATGAAAGAAACGTTGTACATAAGATACGCACAATACACCTCCACTTGGGTTTTCAAGCTAGCGCAAACTCAAAAATAAGTTACTAAATATTACTGTTGTCGTCTTAACTAATTCACATTATTAAATCGTCAAAGTGTATTATCTATAATCACATTTGCACTTTGGATATATACAACTCTATACACACAAAAACTGTCACTTTACAAAATACAGCGGGTAAAACTGGTATCGGACGCGTTGCCATGTTGGCGTATTTAGTCATGAAAGCAGACATTCACACTTGTTAAGGAAAAAAAAAACGGAGATGGCCTTTAATTTTGATAAGTCACTTCCAAAATCGTGATCTCTTTGCATTTTGCCAGGACTGTTATGTCATAGAGCAACGCACAGAATGAATCCGGTGATGGTTTAAGGACTTAAAAACTGTAAGAAAAGCCTGGAGTTTTATCTATTAGGAAAACATTCAGGAGGGATTTACTGTCTAACTGTTCATTCCCATTGCCGACAGCAGAGGAAGCTCTAACGCCTAAATGGAAATACTTACCCAAGGTGACCAAAAGCAGGTTTAAAAGAGATTTAAAGTGACAAGAATGCATAATATGTCCTTTACAGTTTGTTTGTTTTTTCAATAATTCTCCTCTGTTTAACTCTGCATTATCAAACCTAATTCATGTAAATCTATGTTTTGAATTCTTCCCATGTGTGGATTACTTCATTAGCAATACCAGTCTCTCCAATACCACCTTTAGCCGCTGTATTGTTTTATGAGCCTCCACTCTGAAGGTAACCTGAAGTTTTATTCAATGTTTTGAAAAGTACTGGAGTTGTTTGAGTTTTTTTCTTCAGATGGTGCTCTGTAAAAAGCTTTAAAGTAGTTGGATTCTGTTGTTTATGTATGTATCGCTAGAGTGGCATGGCTATTGTGATATTTTTACTTAATTTGTTATTTATTTGTGATGCGATAAAAGAGAGTGCGTGTGTGTGTGTGTGTGCGAGTGTGTGCAGTTGTTTTAAAGGTGCACTACGTAACTTTTCTGGTGGAGCGTCTCCTGTCTAACTGCTTGTCTCCATGGAGATGTTATCACTCGCTTTGCCTGGGGTGTTTCACAGTATGGCATTAAAGGTGATGGGTCAGGTGATGCCAGCAGGACAAATAAGTTACAGGTCAGATCTGTGGAGAGGCGTGCTAACTCACATAAGAATGCAATGTGTTGTTATTGTTTTAGTGATAACGACGCATTGAGTTAAATAAATGAATATAGATGAGTGTAATGCCGTACTGTGAAACATTCAAGGCGTAGCACTAACATCTCCATGAACACGAGCAGGTAGTAGAAAAGTTACAGATTGCATCTTTTAGTTAGTTCATTTTCTCCTTTTAAATACTTTTAGTCTTTTTTTTTCTTTTTTGGGATCTTTCTTACCTTGTTTTTAGGTTACACAAACATTTAGTTGCTGTAATGGGAGCTTGGTGAATTGTAAAATCCATTCTTTTGTTGGAGGGAAGGAGCAGCGACTCTAGCGCTTTGAGAAATGTCCCGTGAGATGTATTTATTTGAGGAAAACGTTGTTTGACTGAAAATGGGAGAATGAAACATGGTTCAACTGTTTCCTGTGTTGATTAAGTGTAGACCTGCCTTTACAGAGCTGCTGTAGGGGTTTTGTTGTTATTCTATTGTTTTCATTATTGTATAAATAAAGTTTGACACAGTGGGAAAATTGTGAAGTCATATTAAAAAAAAACCTTAACATGTACTCACAAAATAATACTGCCTATAAATTTAAACGTGCACTATGGAACTTTTCTGTTGGGGGTCGATCGCGTGCTCCATGGGGATGCTATAGCTTTGCCTGGAATGTTCCTAAGTATGGCATTAAAAAATACCCATCTCCACTGAGCCGAGCGGATGATGAGGCTATTTACAAGTCAGATCTGCAGAGAGGCAAGCCTACATATAGCAAGAATTCATCATTTTCAAGGCTTTTTTTGGCAATAAAACGCCTATTGATGGGTTTCAGGCATAAGAATTCCTTCCTGATTCGAAGGTTGGCATGGAAACTGTCCTCTGTTGTCACAGCAATCAAAATATTACATCTTTTCAATGGGGAAAGGTCCACACAAATCATTTAAACCAGGAAGGCCTCATTTGACTCAAGCCATGAATAACTCGATAAATGTGATATAGATAAAGTTTATTTTTGTAATATATAAAACTGCAGGCAAACCTATAACATCTTTATAGAGACAAACAAGGAATGCACCTCTGCTAAAAAAGTTACAGAGTGCATCTTTAAAGGTTCTATATTACACAAAATGTACTCATGTGAGGTTTAAGCCATGTTATAATATTGTTACCTCCTCAAAAACATACCTGGAGTTGTGTTTTGTTTCATTCGTACATGTTTAAATCACATTTCCAAAGCTCAAAATGCTCTGTTCCACCTTGTGATGTCATGAAGTGGTAGTTTTCAAATTGACAGCTACCTTTTACCTTTAAGTTCAGCAGAGATTCAATGGCAATTCTAGGACTGAAATCATCCAAATGATTCTAGTGACGGTGTGTGGAGTTTAAAACACAGTGGAGCACTTCCTGTATCACCACATGACATCACAAGGTGGAATGGGAGTGTTTCCTGTTTGAGAGAAGAACTCAGACTAAATATGCAGGATTTGTGTGTTAAACATGTGAATGAAACAAAACACAACCTCAGCTGTGGATTAGGAGATATAAATATGGAGTGAAAGTACAAAAACATGATAAAATACATCTTTATATTGAGGGTTGTACTTCTGCACATTTGTTCCATGTAATACTTTCATTTCCAGGCACATTTGAGCACACTTCTGATACATCACCTTAATGTAGTTTGAATATCGTCATCCAAATAATAAAAATGGAGACGTTATCTTTCGCCCGCTCGCCCCTGGTCCACGTCATGTATTGACAGTTTGGTCGGTGCTCGGCGACTGTCCTCTGATGCTTCACTGACCTCGACTTTTCCAAAACGCTCCAAAATCTTCAATAAGATCAAATCTTTTCACCCTGAAGTTGGTCAAAGGTTATATCCTCCCCATGAATTATTCAGAGGGGAGAGAGGGAAGAAGGGAAGAAGGGAGGGAGCAGAGGAAGGGAGAAGAGAGAGGAAGATATAGAGAAAGGAAGGGAGAGAGAGAGAGGCAGAGAGTGGCAGAGAAGGACATTGAGGAGTGGTAGCGAGGGAGGAGAGAGGGAGATGGAGAGATAAGGAGAGATAGAAGAAGGGGCATGAAGAGGGCAAAAGGAGAGGGGAAGAGAAGGGTAGAGAGGATAGAGAGAGGGAGGGGAGAGGTAGAGACGTAGAGAGGATAGAGAGAGGGAGGGGAGAGAGAGAGGACAGAGAGGGAGAGGGGAAGAGAGGAGAGCGGTAGAGAGGATAGAGAGAGGGGAGAGGTAGAGAGGAGGAGATAAGGTAAGAGAGGAGGAGAGGAAGAAGAGAGGTAGAGAAGATAGAGAAAGGGAGAGAGGGAGGAGAGATAGAGAGGAGTAGAGAGAGGTAGAGAGGTAGAGAGAGAGGAACGGAAGATGGATGGATGGAGGGGGAAGGAGGAGGAAGGCTACACATCTCAGCAGCGCTCTCCATAAAGACCTGATCCAAGTCCTCACCCGACCCTGGCAGCACGGCGCCCCCTGTCAGCAGACGTGCCAACAGCCACAGGGAGGGAGAGAGAGGGAGGAGAGGGAGAGAGAAAGAGAAGGAAAGAGGAGAAAGAGAGGGAGGGGCAGAATAAAAAGTGGGAGAGTGAAAAAAGGAGAGGACATATAGAGGGAGCAAGAGGAAGTAGAGAACTATAGGAGCGGATACAGAGAGGGAAATAAGAGACGGGGAGAGAAGTGAAAGGGGAGAGGGAGGAATAAGAGAAGGAGGGGAGGAGATGGAGAGCAAACAGGGAGAGAAAGAGTGAGAAAAGAGAGAGAGAGAGGGAGGAGAGCAAGAACATGAGGAACCTTCAGGTCATGGTCAGTTCAAGCGACATCTGTTATCTGACTGACATCTGTCTGTAAATCTATAAATGCATCAAACTGTTTTTTACTGATGTGAAGTTTTTCTGTTGTAGATTTCTATTTGAATTGTTACAGTATAAATATAAAACAACTTCCCCTTTGGAAAGACCTGCAAAAAGGCCCTGAAATTATTAGATTAATGTGAAATGTGTTTAATAAATGTGACAAACGTGTAATGCGAAAAGATGCTACTGGTCAGGCTGGTCTTGAGATCTTTAAAATCACAAAGTATTTTATATAAATCTGAATCTATTTTAATTCAAAGGTGAAATTGTGTCTAGTTTATGTTTTTATTTTGTATTGATACTTCAGCAGAGCGTATAATTTCAATAGTACTGCTAAACTGATGGCGTGGAACAGAGATGAACTAAGCTCTAGTTAAATATTGACTTGTGTGTATGTATTTCTCTGCAGGCAAACGGCATTTGATCTTTCCCGTCTCTCCTCCCCTCAGCCAGAGGACGTCTTCTATAATGTGAGGGTACTGTGTTTTACGGGAGTCAGACAGCGGGACAGAGGAGCGGTCAAAGAAAGGTTTATGAGAGCAGTAACAACGAGGAATCACTGCTCTGCCTCCCGCTACTGCTGACGCTTGGTTAATGTTAATGTGCGGTTTTCATGTTGTGTCAAACATTTATAAAAGATAGATGCATGTTTATGACAAAAATGGACATTTTTATTCAAAGCAAAATGGTTAAAAAAAAAAAAAAATGAATATGACAGCTGAGGTTTGTAAGGTTTGTCCACTGATCCAAAGGTTGGCGGTTCGAATCCCGCTCTTGACATAAATATTATTGGGCGAGCGGTTAGATCCATTGACTCACAGGTTGGCGGTGCAATTCTTGGTCTCACAGGTGAACGTTGTTGTTGTTGTGTCCTTGGGCAAGACACTTAACCCACCTCCTCCCAGTGTCTCCGCACACTGGTGTATGAATGTGTCTGTAAATGTTCCTTGATGTAAAACGCTTTGAATGCCTTGAAGATAGAAAAGCACTATGTAAAAATGTGACTATTAACTAACTTTTCTGGTGGAGGATGTGCCACTGGTTTGTCTCCATGGTAACGTTATTGCTTTGCTTAGAATGTTTCACAGTAGGCCACTAAACTCACCTTTCTTGCGTTTAATCAATTGCAGTTGTTAGTTGTTGCTACAAAAAAAAACATGCATTCTAAACAAAGCAATAGCGTCTCCATGGAAACGAGGCAAATGTCCATACAGGTCTCGTGCACCTTTTAAAATTAGACGGCTAAATTTGAAAATATTTGACTAAAATTTGACAGAAATCAATGTTGTTTTAAATAAATGTAGGTCAAATAAGTAGGCATCATTTATTTAAGGCTTGCTTTTTGACAGATCTGACCTGTAACTTTGCCTTGTGGCATCAAATTATCTCAATGCGGGTAGATAAGAACATACTGTGGAACATTCAAAGCAATAACAATATCTCCACGGAAACAAGCAGGTGGTTTAATTCTCCAATGATACATACTTAGGCCTATAGTGCGCCTTTAAGTTCTACAACAAAGATAAGCCTTTTTAGATATAAAGTGCCATTTTTCCAGGTAAATTTGCAAATGTTTAACTAAATTGACTAAGAAACTCAATATTTGTAAAAGTAAAACCGGTGTCAGGCCAAATAAGGCGGCTTAATTTAAGTTATATAGTTGGGACGCGACAAAACATCCGATGGTGAGTGGATGGTGCCAGACCAGTGCGTAATATTGAGTCCTGTTATTGCAAAAATTTCGAGGGCAAGTGCGCTGTGACCGAGGTTTCCGCTCCGTTTTGAGTGTTCCTGTCGTATTTGCATATCCACATCACATTGACAGCAGTGGTGACAGGAGGAGCGCGAGGAGGAGAGAGAGAGAGAGAGAGAGAGAGAGAGAGAGCAGAGCGCGCGCGGAGGGGGGGAAGGTGGAGGGGGGGGGGGGGGACACATGCACACACACGGAGACAGCGGCTCTGAGCAGCGGACACACGGAGGACTGTGAACCGGAGCGACACCGGAGAGAGGAATACAACCAAACCAACGCACTGTGGCTTTTTTTCCCCATTTGAGCCGGTGACGACTTTTTTCCGCGCTGTCCGTGATTTCCCCCGCGGCTCATGGTTTTCTAACCCTTACAGATTTTGCATCATCCATCAGCACCGGAGGGGAGAGGAGAGAGAGCCGTGTTATCGTACGCGCTGAGGGTCTTTTGGGGGGCTCTGGAGCGGGACCGAGCCGAAGCCTGAGAAGTCGAGATGCGATCGTGGGGGGCTCCGTCGTGGTACTGGCGCCGCTGGAGGTACTGCTGGTGGTGGGTCGTGTTCGTAGGTTTGGCCGTGGGCTCCGGGGATATGGTGTGGAGCTCTGCGGAGGCGTGCCCGTCCTCCTGCTCGTGTAGCGGCTCCCGGATCTCCTGCGTGGACCCGGAGCGAGGCATCAGCGGCTTCCCCACGCTGCAGGGCGAGGCGGAGATGGAGAACATCACCGACATGTGAGTGACGGCTCTCGGCCACGGCGCGCATCCCCCCGCGCTGTTCATTCATTGTGTGTTTGAGCAAAACCAGACCTGAATACAACGCGAGGTGCTTTGAAATAACTGCCCACAAGTTGTCAGCCCATTTCTGTTTTATCCCAAACGACAAAAATGTGTGAACTAACTATGAGAACCCCAATCTTTAGGAAATATTCATAGGACGTGATTTTATTTTCCATCACAACGAATCCGCGGGTGAAAAGCGATTAATGGGTCTGAATGCAATTTAAATGTAATAATTTAGACCTATTTGTTCCTCTACCTAACGTGATTTGTACACGTAAAGCTCAAATGTCACCATAAAGATATACTGTTATAGTCAGAGCAAGTGTAGACGATGTGAACCAACAAAAAACACTGTGCGTAAAAGCCAATCTAATCATCATAACCCAATTTACGACACTCGCCCGCCTATGGAATTTAAACTAACGTAAAGGTGTGTGGAGAGACAAAATTCAGCTCAGTCAAGGAGACCCTCGGAGCTGTGCGCAGTGGGCTACACGCTGCGTAACGCCAGTCTGAGCCACTGTGAATCCACCGCTCGTCAGTCGTGCCAACATTTCAAATCCATCCGAATACAATTTAATTCAGCTATTTGGTTCTAGGGGGGCTTGAAATGAACGCGTCTCCATCACCTCCTGTCTCGCACACGCGCGCACATACGCAAGCACAAGCACGCGAGGCACCGATTTGTGATGCGATGATTCATCCGCCGAGCTCGGGACGCGTCACCTATACGCCGATTGCATAACGGGGGCGACGCGGCACGATTTCCAAAACAAACGCTGTGATAAAGAGACCCCCTGACGGCCAGCGCGTGCGTAATACGTGCGTGGAGACGTGGGGATCGGTGTATGTATCACAATGTGGGGGGACAAATATCTGGACGCGCGCGCACAAACACACACATATCTTGGGAGACCTGCTTTCCTTATGATGATGACCAATCAGGTGACGCAAATCCTGTGTGTTTAGATCAACAGCTTGGTTTAAAGTTCAGATCTGGGTTAAACAGGTTAAGGTTATGGTTTAGGTAAAGGTTAAGGTTAGGCAAGTAGTCACTGTGGTTAAGGTTTGGATCAATCACCCAGGAATGAATGGGCGTCAATGTAATGTGCGCAAAAAAGCGTGCAAAAACCACAGCGCGCGTTTGGGGACGTGAGCTTATTCGGTCTGTCCAAATATTAGCGCAGACGTCTTCCCCCTCGGGTGCGTTTGGAGCAATGAACCCCCCGAGCGGGCAGTGCCACAGTGAGAATCGATTCGCGTTATGAAGGAGAGTCAACACTGGATGAGATGGGCACACACGCGGTGAGGGAGTGATGTGCGAGAGCGCGCGTTTTCGTGGTGGCTGCTGGGTAAGTGGACCATAGTCTGGCCCCCCGAAGACGTCACGAGGCCTGAGAGTGCCAATAGAAATGGTTAATTATGGCGTTATCTCTCCTTAAAAATAGGACTAATGAGGGCTAAAGCAAGACTAGACAAGGACTAAACCAGGACTAGACCAAGACCACTCTAGTCCAGGATTAAACCAGGATTTAACTTGGACTAGATCAGTACCAGGCCAGAACTAAACTTTAACCAGAACTATACCAGGACTAAACCAGTACCAGACGAAAATTAACACTAGGATTAAACCAAGACTAGACCAAGAGTAAACTAGGATTTAACGTGGTCTAGACCAGGCCAAACCAGACCAGGACTAAACCAGGACTAGACCGAGAGTAAACTTGGATTAAACGTGGTCTAGACCAGGCTAAAACAGACCAGGACTAAACCAGGACTAGACGAGGACCAGACCAGGACTAAACTAGGATTAAACCTGGACTAGACCAGAACTAACTAAGGACTAGACCAGGACTAGACCAGGACTAAACCAGGACCAGACCAGGACTAAACCAGAACTAGACCAGGACCAGACCAGGACTAAACTTGGATTAAACCAGGATTAGACCAAAACTAGCCAAGGACTAGGCTAGGACTAGACCAGGACAAGACCAGAGCTAAACCAGGATTATACCAGGAGAAGACCAGGATCAAACCAGGACAAGTCCGCAACCAAACCAGGACTAGATCGGGACTAAATCAGGATTTGACCAGGACTAAATCAGGACAAAATCAGGACTAAACCAGGACTCCTGAAGACATCGTGTAACCTTAGAATGTCAATAGAAATGGTTAATTGCGGCCCTATCTCTTGCGGCGGAGGTGTTCGGCCTTGTTGGGAACAGGAGGGAGATAAGGGGCCGTTTGTCAGGGCTGTGGAGGAGCCTTGAGTCGGGCCGTGGTGGTTGATTTGAGGCCTGATGGTGAAAAGCCACAGCAAATCTTATAGATAGGTAACAAGGGCGAAAATGAGAACTATCATGGTGATCTTGGGCGACAGTAGCTCAGTTGGTAGAGTGTTTTTCCACTGATCCATAGGTTGGCGGTGCGATTCTAGCTCACACAGATGAATGCTGTCGTTGTGTCCTTGGGCAAGACACTTAACCCACCTTGCCCTCAGTGTCTGCGTACACTGGTGTATGAATGTGTGTGTGAAGTGGTGAGTGGTTCCTTGTTGTAAAGCGCTTTGAGTGCCTTGAAGGTAGAAAAGCGCTATAGAAATGAGCAGGCTGCACCCACGGCCAGTAAAAAAACACAACTAGAATAATCAGAAGACAATAATTGGATCTGATTTGTGGGGTGTGTTTACAGCACAAGAGAAATAGGATGCTCAAAAACACCTGGTGACAAGTGTCAGTGAATCTGTGGGTTTTCATAGTAACTGTTGTATTTAGCAGTGATGGTAAAAGCAGTAAGTAAGAAGTAAAAGTAGTAAAGTACTGAATTCAAGTACACATTTTATGTATCTTTACTTGAGGCAGTTTCACAATGGGTATTTTGTACTTTTATTTCACTTTGAGAGCAAATATCTGTACTTTCTACTCCACTACATTTTTGAACAGGACTGAAAAGTAAAAGTATTTTTTATTATTGTCTTAGACCTGCTAAAAGGTTGAAAGTTTATTTTTTAACACATTCTTAATTTGAGCAAACAAAAATAAACTAATAAAAACAATTGATTTAGTTGTTTCTATTGAACAAGATTTATCACAAATCTTTATTTTACTTTTTAAGTTAATTTTGAAACAGATACTTTAATAATTTAATGTAAATAGATTTTTTCATGTGATGCTTTTACTTTTTACTTTACTTGGCTTTAACTTTTACAAAATTGAGTACTTCTTCCAACACTGGTATTTGGATACAGTGAAACCACAATGCATTTTAAAATAGATAAATAAATAGATATACACAGCAGTTTGGAGACACTCTCTCATTCAATGTTTTATTTATTTATTTTTATTACTTCAAATATATGAAACAGGATATACTGAATTATGTAGCAAAGAAAAAAGGTAAATAATTCTACATTTGAAACATAATAATAATAATAATAATAATAATAATAATAATAATAATAATAATATACGTTATATTCAAATCTTCAAAGTAGCCGCTCTTTGCTTTGTCAAAAAAATATTTAGTACAGTTTTTTTGTTTACTTCATAATTCCACATATCTTACTTATGTTCGATGTCTTCTGTGTGTATATAAAATGTACAGAGTGGTAGTTTGGACATGGTGTTTTGACTGGTACTGCAACTGTTTAAATGATACTACAGTAATCTGATAACACCAGAAATCAGATTATGATCATCTTTTTCATGTGCGTGTAAACACATTAGCCACTGATTCAGAGGAGTACAGGCCTGTAGTGTTTATAATGAGGGATGACTGGACCGGGGATATATGCCTCTCATCCACGCTGTCTGAAACTGCATGCTATTTGTTATGGCGAAGCGCTACAGGTAAAACTTTTAATTTTAATTTGCCTTCTCAAAATAAGCTGTCACCTGGAAACAACAACTTTGTCCAGTCATCTAAACAAGTGTCTGTGTACACTGGTGTATGAATGTGTGTGTGAATGTGTGAGCAGTTCCTTGATGTAAAATGCTTTGAGTGACTTGAAGGTGGAAAAGCGCTATAAAAATGCGACCGTTTACCAAAGACCGTCTATCTATTTGATAAAAGAGTAATCAATAAAACATCAGCCTAAATGTCAAATCAACATGTGACGTAGGTTAATTATGGATTCTTTAAAACATTTCTCATTTACACATAGATTGACATTTGAACTCATTAAGCCCATAGAAAATTTCACTTGTTAGACTGTCGTTCCCTTTGCTTAGATGTACAAATGTTTTGGTCCTTGAAATGTCTCCAGGGTTGTATCAGGACCAAACAGAAATACTTCACTACTTTACTACTAAGCTTTGAACCAAAACAAGTGCCACAGTAAAAAGTGCAGCTCATTATAGGCTACTCCATCATCTTTAATTCAAACATGATTTTACTACATAACTGGTTTTGATTAGCCGTCCTAATTAAGCCTAATAAGAAGCCTACAGTGTCATTGAAAGTGGGCGTGTTGACACTGAGTAGACATTGTAAATTAGAAGAAGCATATTCAGAAAGCACACAGCTCCAAGTAACTCCATCTGTCCTTTAGTTTAATCATTCACAAAGATACAAATTATGGTTCGTTAAAGGCAAGACAAGTTTATCTGTATAGCACAATTTGTACAGAAAGTAATTCAAAGTGCTTCACAGAATAAGAAAGACATTAAAATGACACAAATTAAAACATAAATAATCACAAATAATCATCATAAAATTACCATTAAAAGAGAAGAGTGTAGAATAAAAACCTTTCAGTCATATGCACAGCTAAACGGGACGGTTTCGAGCCTGGATTTAAACATTGTCAAAGTACAGGCCTGTCTCACATCTTCAGGAAGACTGTTGCAGGTTTTAGTTGCATAAAACTGAAACACTGATTCTCCATGTTTAGTCCTGACTCTGGGCACCAGCAGGAGGCCGATCCCTGAAGTCCTCAAATTGCGAGATGGTTCATATGGCACTAACATGTCGGAGATATACTTTGGACTTAGGCCATGGAGAGACTTGTTCACAAACAGAGCTGCTTTAAAGTCTGTTCTTTGAGCTACAGGAGTCAGTGCAGAGACCTGAGCACAGACGTATGTGCTCGTACTTCCTGGTTCTAGTCAGGACCCGAGCAGCAGCGTTCTGGATGTAGTGCATTTGTCTTACTGCTCGTTTGGAGAGGCCAGTGAACAGGACGTTACAGTAGTCTAACCTACTGGAGACAAATGCATGGATAAGTCTCTCCAAGTCTGGCTTTGAAAGTATACCTTTGATTTTTGCAATGTTTTTTAGGTGGTAAAAATTAGGGGATATTACGCAAAATCAACTTTCTTTACTTTCTCCCATGTTATGACAATATTCACTCATCAAAAACTTGAGGAGGTTTTAGATGTCATCCATGCATGTTTGAGTATTTTAGCGATCTCTCCCGGGTCCTATTCAAACCCTTCTTACCGTTTATCTGTAACATTCTGTCCAATGCTCCACCCACAAGCCTACGTCCCCCATGAGCCACACGACAATTCTCCATAAATATACAAAAACATGATACAAAACTGTACACAGCAACTGGACAAACCTGATGTGTTGTGCAGTAGTGATAGCGCTCTGAAGGAGGGGTCGCTTAGTCAGGGAGTAAAACTTATGTGTTTATGTTAATACGTTGTTTTGGGTGAGTATAGCATTTTCAAAACAATAAATTTTAACTAAGTGCTATTTAGAATACCAGATAAAGGTGAATTAATTGTTCTTTAGTACATATTAACATCTTATTCTGCATGACCTTAGGCGTTATTAACTTGGATTCAAACGATTATTTAATAAGCTCTGGACCCTCTAAGGATTTACAATCTTCTTTATAACAATTCTTCTAAATTTTGTGCAACAACAAAAATATCTATTGGTTTGTCACTATGTAGTATTTCCAAGGCACATACACAGTAAATGGACACATATGTATATAGCACTTTTGCACCTTCCACCGCACTCGAAGCACTTTACATCAAGGAACAACTCACTCATTCACACACACACATTCACTCATTCACACACACTCATTCACACACATATTCATACATCGGTGAGCGGGTTTCGAACCACCAACCTTCAGATCAGTGGACAGACATTTTAAAAACTGAGCTACTGTCGCCCAGATACATGAGATGGAAGTGTATAGTCGCCATTCAAGAACTTTTTCTTTTTTTTTTAATTTGGATGTCATTTCATATTGTTACATTTTAAATTAGACCAGGACTAAACCGGGACTAAACCGGGACTAAACTAGGACTGAATCAAGACTGAACCAAGATTAGTCCAGGACTGAATCAAGACTGAACCAAGACTAGACCAGGACTGAACCAGGACTGAAACAGGACTGAACCAGCACTAAACCAGGACTAGACCAGGATTGAATCAAGACTAGACCAGGACTGAACCAGGACTGAATCAGAACTGAACCACAATTGAACCAGAACTAAACCAAGACTAGACCAGGACTAGACCAGGATTGAATCAAGACTAGACCAGGACTAGACCAGGACTGAACCAAGACTAGACCAGGACTGAACCAGGACTGAATCAGAACTGAACCACGATTGAACCAGAACTAAACCAAGACTAGACCAGGACTAAACCAGGACTAAACCGTGACTGAACCAAGCCAAAACCAGGACTAGATCAGGTCTAAAACATTGTAACACATTAACTTGGCTAAAATCTCAGTCTCTTTTATAATATCTATAAAGGTCAACGTTGAGGAATAAAATACATTTCTAAAGTTTTAATCAGAAAAAGATAAAATTGTACTGGGAAATTATCGAAAAAAGTGTTTATATTGGCGCACATTGTCCTAACCAAAATGAATTCTCCCAATATTTGTCAGTTCACAAACTCATAAGAATCCATCTTGGCAGAGCAAAGGTGAAGTGTCCAAACAAACCAAAACAAACATGGTGACGCCCACAGATGTACTTCATAAATACAGACTCATTTGTTTGTGAAAATCGTGCAGAGAGAAGAAGCGCTTTGTGCATTTGTGGAGGGAAAGATGTCATTTGGCTTTTATCTCAGGTGGATTTAAGTAAAGTTTGATTTCTCGGCTTGTTCCGCTGTTATGACGCTTCGACCAATCAGATTCAAATATTTGTAACAACGTCCCGCCTTTTTTTTTTTAAAGGACACTCAAATAAAACATGGAACAAGACAATGATAATAAACATAACCCTAACCCTTTTTGTCAAACACAGAATAACACCCTGAACATAGCATAAAAAGACAACACAAAACAAGAACATATACATAAAAAAAATAAATAAAATAGAAAATACTAGTAGTATGGCATGACCAGCGTACAACTACAACATCCCGCCTTTCCATTGTCTTTCAGTGAGAGCCGTTCCAGACTGATAAATGCATAGAGAACTACACAAATCCATCTGTCATTAGCAGGTTAATAATTCCCAGCCTCCGTTGATGCTCATTTATTGTATTGCATTTGTCCCTGTGACTAGACTCGGTGTGTGTGTGTGAGTGTGTGTGTATGTGAGAGTGTCTGTGGGTGTGTGTGTGTGAGTGAGAGTGAGAGTGTGTGTGTGTGAGTGAGAGTCTGCTGAGGACACTTTAACAAATGGCTCTGTTCTCTCTGTCACAGTTACATCGCCAACCAGAGCAGCTTCTCCTCCATCAACGACAAGGACCTGCACTACTACAGGAACCTCAGGAACCTGTAAGTCCAACCTATTTATCATTATAAACCAGGACTAGACCAGGACTAGACCGGGACTAGACCAGGACTAGACCGGGACTAGACCGGGACTAAAACAGAGCAGCTTTTCAGCTTTTTCCATCAATGACAAAGATCTGCACTACTACAAGAACCCCACAAACCCGTAAATCCAATTTATCTATCATTATAACCAGAATTAAACTAGGCCTAAACCGGGACTAGACCAGGACGAGACCAGGACTAGACCAGTATTAAACCAAGACTAGAGCAGGACTAGCCCAGGATTAGGCCAGGGTTAAACCAGGATTAGACCGAGACTAGACCAGGACCAAACCAGGACTAGATCAGGAGAAGACCAGGACTAGACCAGGATTAGACCAGGAATAGACCAGGAATAGACCAGGATTAAACTAGGACAAAACCAGGACCAGAACAGCTTCTAGTCCATCAACATCAAGGACCTGCACTACTACAAGAACCTCAGGAACCTGTAAATCCAATTTATTTATCATTATAACCAGAATTAAACTAGGCCTAGACCAGGACTAGACCAGGAGGAGACCAGGAGGAGACCAGGACTAGGCCAGTATTAAACCAGGACTAGAGCAGGACTAGACCAGGACAAGACCAGGACTAGCCCAGGATTAGGCAAGGGTTAAACCAGGATTAGACCGGGACTAGACCAGGACCAAACCAGGACTAGATCAGGAGAAGACCAGGACTAGACCAGGATTAGACCAGGATTAAACTAGGACAAAACCAGGACCAGAACAGCTTCTAGTCCATCAACATCAAGGACCTGCACTACTACAAGAACCTCAGGAACCTGTAAATCCAACCTATTTATCTTTCTAAACCAGAACTAAACCGGGACTAGACCGGGTTTAGACCGGGACTAGACCAGGACTAGACCAGAAATAAACCACTGGTTTATCTGAAGTTTGTGAGTGTACTTTCTTGTTTAAAGTTTTTATTTTATTTTATTTTTCATATACATTTAAACTTATACAATATGAACTTCTAATTATAATCTTAACATTCTAATTATGTGAATCTATCTTTTAATGAACAAAACTAGTTGTAACCAAATGAAACAGTGGGTTAATGATTGTAGTAAAGTTTTTGCAGTGCATTTGTAGAGTAAAAGTAGCATTTTTCAGGCCCTGTTCAGTGAGTTAAGAGTGTGTTGTGTTGTGTTAATACAGCCTATACGCTTTTAATAACACTCAGAGCGGAGGTGGCTATGGCCTCGGCAGCTCTCATTTCCTCCACAAAACCACTCCACCTGATCCTCTACAACTGCCCTATGTTTTAGTCAACAGCAGCTCTAGATTTTCTGTAATTGTGATTTTAAAAAGCAGAATTTGGTTCATTGTTAGCAACATAAACATCTGAGAGTAGACTGAAATCTGAACTGATAAACTAATACTAGTACTACTAGAATCCCACACATTTCAGAACAGGTCTGAAGAGGTCTACAGGTACAAGAGATATCTGTGAAAAGACAGGATTTTACAGAGGACAGTTTAGTCCATGACATCTCAAAAAATCACAGTGATGAACCAACACTCGCTATTGGTTGGCCCTGGTTTGGTCCTGTTTAGTCCTGGTTTAGTAATGATTTGGCCCTGGTTTAGTCCTGGTTTGGTCATGGTTTAGTCCTGGTTTGGTAATGGTTTGGCCCTGGTTTAGTCCTGGTTTGGTCATGGTTTAGTCCTGGTTTGGTAATGGTTTGGCCCTGGTTTAGTCCTGGTTTGGTCATGGTTTAGTACTGGTTTAGTCCTGGTTTGGTCATGGTTTAGTCCCGGTTTGGTCCTGGTTTAGTCCTCATTTGAACACAAAGTCAAAGTCCTGAGTCTTCGTCGGGGCCTCCTCCTGGTGGGACATACCCAGAACACCTCCCCAAAGAGGCGTCCAGAAGGCGTCCGGAACAGATGCCCGAGCCACCTCAAACAAATACGTGCTTACTGAAAAATGAAACTAAAAAAACTTAACCACCATCATATAAACAAATACCCATAATGAAATAATTTGTGTAATTTCAGTTGTTGTGTTTAATGTTCCTGTTTTTTTGTTTTGTTTTTTTCCAGAACGGTGACCAACAGCCGGCTCACATATGTGTCCAAACTGGCCTTTCAGAACAACCTCAAACTGCAATACCTGTGTGTACTTTTGTATCTTTTGAATATTCTGCTTTGTAATGGCTCAGCGCTAAGCAGTGAATTAAAGTGCATTTGACAGGTTTTCAGCTTTTTCTAATTATGACTTGGCTTGGTGAGGTCGTACCTGTGGTGAAAATATTTATCAGTTTTATATCAGTCGAGTGTCTGTGTGATCCCTCTGTTGTGCATGTAGTATCCATAGCAACAGTAAATTTAATTCTGTCAACTGAACAAAAGTTTAAGTGCAGATGTTTCGCTGCTTGGATCAGCGGGAGAACATCTGAACTCTGAAACATTTGTCCTGTTGAGAGAATTTAGCATGGGTAATTTTCAGAATGATGAAAATTTAGAGCCGTTGCCATAGCAATTAACAATTCAAATATTAGGGTAAAACTTTGAATGGTAAAAAGTCCTCAAAATGTTGCATAAATGTATGAACTGCTGAACACATATTTGGTTGACCATTGACCATCAGTAATTTGACAAAATAAAGGTTTTTATTTAGCCCTTGTTTACATTATAGTTGCTAGGTAACAGTTATTGAATTACCTCCATGTTTGTCCAACCAGGAAGTAGAAATATAAACGTAACCAAAATATTCAAATGAGGTAAAACTTGTGAGATTTTTAGCCAAACTTAAATAATTCTGCATTTAACTGTAATGAGAAGTCGTGCTCCTGTTTTATTGTCCTGCTCCAAACATAATCTGATTTGGTGATGTCTGACGTAATCTGATTTGGTGTTGTCTGATTTCATTTACAGGAATATGAAAGATAACAACCTGTCATCACTGTCCTGGACGATATTCAGACACCTCAACATCTCCTATCTGTGAGTTCAGCACACAGATGCTCTCTCTATCCCTTTCTCTCATTCTCTCTGCCACCCTCCCTCTCTTTCTCTCTCTTCATTTCTCTGTATATCTCTATCTTTTTCTATCTACCCCAATCTGTTTCTTTCTCTCTACCTCTCTTTCTCTCTATCTTGTTCCCCCCCTCTCTCTCTCCCTTCTTCTCTCTCTCTATAGCTTTCTTTCTCTTTTGTTCCATATTTCTTTCTTTCTCTCTCTGCCCATCTCTCTTCATTTTTACATCTTTCTCCCATTTCTAGAGATGGGCTGGACCATGTGACTGTCAGACGTGTGATTGGTTTTGCACATTTAAGTTTTTTTTTTCTCTGTCTCTTTCTCTCCGTCTCTCTCTCTCCGTCTCTTTCTTAATTATAGCCTTTTAGATGTAATTTCATGTGGCCAAAGATGCTTAAATGATCACGCAATAAATCTCTTGGTGAATTCCCCTTCTCTCTCTTTCTTTCTCCCTTCCTCTTTGTCCTTCTCCCATCACCTCTTTCTCCCCCTCCCTTTCTCTCTCCCTCTCTATCAGTCACCCTTCTCTCTCCCCATCTTTCTCTCCTCTCTTCCCCTTTCTCTGCCTCTTTTCTCTCTCTCTCTCTCTCTCTCTCTCCATCATGCCCTTCCTTCTCTCTCTCTCCCCCTTTCGCTCCCTCATTCCCCCCCTCTCTCTCTGTCTCACACTCCTCCTCTCTCGCTATCACCCCCCTCTCTCCTTTTCTCACCCCCTCTCCTTCTCTCTTCCTCTGGCTCTTTTCTCTCCCCGCCTCCTTCTCTCTCTTATCATGCCCCCTCCTTCTCTATCAACCCCCCTCTCTTCCTCTCTCTCTCTATCACCCACCTCTCTCCTTTTCTCTCCATCTTTTTCTGTCTCTTTCTCTCCCCCCTCTCATTCAGGCATCCCCCTCTCTCTCTTCTTCTCTTTCCCGCTTTCTCTATCATCTCACTCTTTCTCCTCTCCCTCCACCCCCCCTCACCCTCTCCCCTTATCTGTTTCATTTATCTCTCCATCACATTGAGGTACAGTATATTACCATCTCCAGTGTTGATCTGTAGCAGTGGAGTCTGGTCCCTCGTAGGAAATCTCAGGGACCATCTATTCACTACATTTATTTGAATATAAAACCGTTTTCTGCATCATACTCAGTGTCATTTTCACAAGTCTTAAAATATGATCAGTGATCCTTATGTAGCCACAGCTGCCCTGGGGTAGACAGTGACAGTCATTCTACGCCGGGCAACAAACAGAGGTTTACACAGAGGCTACATGGTTTACACTGGTTAAATGAGGTCTATTGTGTTTGTGTCTGCGCTGTAGTCATAATCTATGACACCCATGGATCATTATGTTATAATTTGGACAATATTCAACTAAAACGATTTGCTAAAAAGGCACAAGTCAGTGGGGTGCCAGTGGAGCTGTCAGCCCGTCCTATGGATATGTGCAGATCACATTAGTGAGTTGTGGATTTTTTTTCCATTTGTACTAAAATGACTACGCAACGCTGCTGAAACCTACATGTATCACTAATAAAGAAAATAAAATTGTAGAACTGAAATATAGAGCAGTACTACAGGTGAAAACAGAGGCTGATCTGCAATATGACATGTTGAAAATAAGCAATTAAAGACTGATCAAACATGCATGAATCAATCTAAATACAACTTTGTGCAAGTGAATACTGAGAGGAAACAACTATAACATGGTTAAAAACTGCTTTAACATTACACTGAACAAATTGTTACACAATGATAGTTTGCCAAAGAGTGTGATGATGAAAAATGTATTTAAACAAACATCTCAAATTCTGCTTTAATAAGTGAACTCGGATGGAGCTGGCAGTCAGATTTTGACTCTTTTTACTTGACACTGGCATTTTTAACCAACATAAACATTCAAAGTTCACATTTAAATGACAAGAAATCCAAACTGACAAACTAAATCAAGGATCACATTTCAGAACTGTTTGTACAGATCTGAACTACAAGGTTAGCAGTTTTTATGCAGAATAAGACCCCGTGGAGACACAAGGAGGGCATTTTTCAGAACAGGGACTTTTTGAGCAGAATGAGACTGGATATTGTTTGTTGTTTGTGGAGGAAATTACGCTCCTTCAAAAATTGCATCCTTCGGTATTTGGTAATTATGTCCATTTATATTGTGATTAATCTGCAGCCCCATAAACCCTCATACCTGTCTTGGAGGACTAATTAACATATGTATTCTTTAGGATCCTGTCTGGAAACCCACTGCACTGCTCCTGTGAAAACATGTGGATCAAACTGACTCTGGGAGAAGAGGCTGACAACCAGGAGCTGCGCTGTACTGAGGACGGAGGAACCAAGAGACCCCTGTCCAGATTCAACCTGCCCAACTGTGGTGAGGGGCACTTTATTGATACTTTGCAGTGTTATCATGCTGGGGGTGTTCTACATGGTGTGCCTATGGTGGAATGTTGAGTAGTTACCATGGAGATATCATGGAAACGCAGTCAAAAAAGTCTTAAGATAGTCTGAAAACTCAAAGAAAAGTACAAAATGGATTTAAAACGACACATTTTCAGGCGTCTGTGATCAACATGAGCGCTCATGGTCCTGTTAAGGTGTTTGATTTTTAACAAAAAAGACGGTGCGACACAAATTAGCTCATCTGTTGTAGCTCCAACTAATTGAAACTAGGTCATTCTGGTCAGATTGTGTTACAACAAAACTCAGATTAAAGCCTAACTTGAGTAACAGAGCTTCAGACAGAGCATGCCTACAGTTAGCGTCACATCTTTAGGGAATGTTGATGATCAGCTGCAAAGTATCTATACTTATTGTACGAGCCATGATCCTTTTGTGTCACTGGTCGCTATGGCAATGTGTAAGGGGCAGGGGTCACACGCAGATACACAAATAAGTACAAACTCTATAGTAATGTACACTCTTATATACACTTTATATACACACATACACTGATAACCCTGTCTAGACCGACTCTGCCCAACTGTGGTGAGGAGCACTCTATATATACACTCTATAATATACATTTACTCTGTACTAATACACTCTATGGTTCTATACAAGCGCAGTGTTTTCAAGAAGACTGCTTTTTATTGACTTTTTTCTGTTGTGAGTTAAACACTGGTGGCATAAGTAGCAGCTTCCCATCCCTTTCCTGATAATGTTTTTTAATAAAGCCCACAATCGCTTTGTTGTCTTTGTTCTACAGTGTCTAGGTAAGCCCGTTCCACTTTGTGATGTCATGTGGTAATACAGGAAGTGCTCCACTGTGTTTTTAAACTCCATAAGCCGTCACTAGGAGCATTTGGATAATAATCAGCCCTGGAATTGGCAATCTCTACTGAACAAAAGGTAAAATGTAGCTGTTAACTTAAAAACTACCACTTTATGACATCACAAGGTGGAACAGAGCATTTGGAGCTTTGGAAATGAATCGTCCTTTTGTCCAGTTGAGAGAATAGAATTTTTTTCCTTTAGCTTTGTTCTGCAGTGTTGCACATATAAAGGTTGGTACATAATAATCTTGTAGAGAACTAGACAGAGACGTGTTGAAAGTACTTGTACTTGTTATAGTCTTGCGTTTTGTTTGTTTTTTTCATTGTGGCAGTGAAATTAGTATTCCGTACCAAAATCAACTTGGTAATTTTAGTATCATGAGACTGGATATTTTGTTATCTGTAGAGAACATTATATTCTTATTGTGTGTTTCACTGGAGTACGATCTGTTCTCATGTGTTCTTCTGTTTAAAGGAGAAGTCTTATGATGCTATTTCTAAGCAGACACACAGATATATTTGGGGAAAACAGAAGAGAAACACAGGCTTTTCAAAACAGTGCGGTCGCTCTTCATTCCGGGGCATCTGGTAGAATCACTTCCATATATCAGGTAGGGATGTAGTCCTTTAGTCATTTCATTGAGTGGTCTTAGTCAGCCAAAATTTGTATCAAGGCTAAAAAGGGTGTATTTTACTTCTTTGGGGTATTAACTGCTAACACAAACATATTTAAATCACCACGTTCCCTTTTATTGTTTTGAAAATGCTATACTCACATGATTTATAAGTTTGTTTTTGACGTAAGTCGTCTCTCCCTTTGCTCCCTCTGCATTAAGTATTAAAAAAAGTATTTAAAGAGCCCATATTACTCTATTTTCTGATCTATGTTATAATGATTTGTTTCATTCATAGATGTTTAACACGCAAATCCTGCATATTTAGGCGTTAGGAGTTCTTCTCTCAAGCTGAAAACACTCTGTTCCACCTTGTGATGTCATATGGTGATACAGGAAGTGCTCCATACACCTTCACTTGGATAATTTCAGCCCTGGAATTGCCAATCTCTCTTGAACTAAAGGTAAAACGTAGCTGTTAACTTGAAAACTACCACTTCATGACATCACAAGGTAGAACAGAGCGTTTTGAGCGTTGGAGATGTAGACAGACTAATAATAACTGTGTTCACAGACTATGGCAATAAAAGTCTTCTGATTCTGATTCTGATTCTGATAAAGACTTACTCAAACATGTATGAATGAAACAAAACATTCTAACATGGCTTAAGAGTGAATTTTGCGTAATATAGGACCTTTTAATTGCAATGTTTATTAGATTTTTGATTATACTTCAAAATTACATCAAGGAGCATTCAACATTTGGGAGAAACTAGTAAAATAATAAATAATAAAATGCCTTTCAGAACAGAGCTCTAAACTACAGGGCTAGCAGCTTCTATACACAATAAGACTCCTTAGAGACACAAGAATAATTAGTTGATTTTTAGATGGCATTTTTACACTCCCAAAACCTTTACGGTGACATTTGGGGTAATTAAAATTAACACAAGCTCCATAAAAGATGCCCTCTGGATAAAACTTCCTCTAAACTAGACCAGGACTGAGCCGATATTTGGACCTTTTCGGATAAGATTTAATTTCCTGTTTCCTGTGTGTACTTATCCCAGTATCCCATTTATCCATTCTCCTTTTGCCAATGTTTTGATGGGCCACTGAGTCGAAAGAATGAACAATAAAAAAGCTTATTTATGGAGATATTGCTGCATTTATTTAGGTGGAGTATTCAGGAAGCAACATAAAAGCCCTGTACCTCATTTCCTCCATGTATTTGAGCAAAATTTGTCTGGCCCCCATTACAGATATATTACATAAGCAGCTCTTGAAGTCGCAATAAGTTCGCTGTGTACTGTCTGCGTCTAATTAGAAAGCGCTATACTGTTAGAGAATCAGGAAGTGCGCTGCTGGCATGCTGGTTGTTGTTAGCATTACCGTGACGAACCTATACATAACAGATGATGGAAGACTCAATTCTGCATAATTTTGTACCTTTTTGATTTGTTAGTCAGTAAAATAGATAATAAGTTACTTTATATTGTATTAACTATAGGTGTCTTGCTCAATGACACAACAACACTATATGTGTACCGCCAGATCTAAGATTGAACTGCCAACTTAATGGTCAAAAGTCTAACAACTAAGCCGCTTTTACCTCTCACGGATAATTTATTTGTTTTTTTTGTACTACTGGGGTGACAGTACCTTAGTTGGTCGAGTGTTTGTCCACTGATCTGATGATTGGCAGTTAGATCTGCTGTTGTTGTGTCCTTGGGCAAGACACTTAACCCTCTTTGCTCTTTTTTTTACCATTTACTGAAACTTGCTGTATTAAATGAAGCGAAAGCAAGTCCTGCATTTTATCAAAGGTGCACTATGTAACTTTGGCGGAGTATCTGCCACAACAGCATGACATTAAACTTCAGTCACCATGGAGACGAGCAGGCGACTCCACCAGGCCAGGTTACAGGTCAGATCTGTGGAGATAGATATAATAGTAAATATGAACATTACAAATAGGCACATTCTTTCCCTGAGGTCGATTCTGCTCGCATTAGCAACAGGTTTGATTGACAGCGTTGCTAAGCGCCTGTCGCATGTTAAACCGGGTGGGAAGGAGCATTATCTTCAACACCCTCGCTCTGGATTGGCTCCTTGGTTGCTATGATTCTCCAAATATGGCCCCTATAACCACTATCCTCGATGAGCTTCATTTGGCTGGAGCTGAACTGTATAGGTGACCTCACTCTCACTTAGTCCACTTCTTTATACTGTCTAAGGTTTAATGCCATATTGTGGAAAATTCTCAATGGAAACCAACAGATTGCAGACCCTCCTCTGGAAAAGTTACATATTGTACCTTTGAGACCTGTAAATTTGCTGTTCTTTTGTGTCTGTCCTTCAAATGTTTTATCGTCTACCAAATAAAAGCTTGTGCCAGTCGAGCGTTTGTGGATCCTGTGATGCATTTAAACTGTATTTGTAACTCAGCTGGACAAAAGTTGAGCCGCTGTTCCAGCCGCTGCATCGCTCTTCTGTCTCTCGTAAACAAAGTGCTTCAGGGGCTTTATAGAGGTCCCCAAAATGTCCGCTGTATATATCGTGCTTCTGACATGCGCCACTCTAAAACTGGGACTAAACCAGGACTAGATCAGGCCTAGACCATGTGTAAACCGGGTCTAAGCCAGGACTAAGCCAGGTCCAAACCAAGACTAAACTAGGACTAGAACAGGATTAAATTAGGATGTTCTGAAATGTCCCTGTGAGTCAGATGACCTTCTTGTGTCACTATTGGGTCTTATTCTGTATATAAAACCTGCAAACCCTGTAGTTTAGACCTCTACAAACATGTTCTGAGATGTCTCTCTGAGTCAGATGCCCTCCCTGTGTCTTCTCTCAAATTCTACTTCTCCTAATTGCTATCATATTTTTCCCATTTCATTCTGCCCTATTCACAGTTTCACTTACAGTATATAACACGGAGATGGGCTGTTATAGAGATACAACGTGTGAATTCCATGTGAACTCAGGTGTGTACACAGATCTAACCTCATAACCCTGTACTGTCCACCGGGGGCAGCGTTCAGGGCTGCGGAGGGCTCTGTGTGAAAGATAGGCCTGACCCTTGACCCCTGACCTCAGACCCGGGAGCCGGGGGGACACAGAGGGGAGAGTGTGATGTGTGCGGAGTGACGTGTGCAGAACCTCTTAAAGCGACAGACGCAGAACGCTTTTCATTTCCTCTTCTTTGTGTGGTTGCCATGAGAACACCAACGCACCTTTCTGACACTCAAGGGAGAAATAAGAAATGTGAATGGGGGTTTGGTTATATGAGTGTATAGTGACGAACACAATACCATAGTTTGCAATAAATTAACTGTGCAATTACAACAATTTTAGTCGGTTGACACAGATTCACTTCACTGATCAGCTTGACTGTTTAATGGAGAGGTCTACAGGCAGTGCTTCAATTCAGACTTTTGAATAGGAAATTGGACTCTGTTGTGTGTTTATACAAAATTGACTTTATAGAGCTTTTAACCATGTTATAGTTGTTTCCTTCTCATTTACCCTCTTGACGTTATATTTAGAGTGAGTCATGCATGTTTGAGTAATCGTTATTCTCCTGTATTCAAGATGTCATTGCTTCGATCTACCAACATTTTCACTGTCACCAGTAGATGGCAGATGTGAAACTTGTCCCCTCCACCCCTTACCTGGCCCCCCTCCCCTGACTTCTCCTCTCAACTGTCTCCCGTTCCCTCACCTGGCCCCTCCCCTCACCCAGCGTCTCCCCTCACCTGCCCCCCCCTCCCCTCACCTGGCCCCCCCTCCCCTCACCTGGCCTCTGTTCAGCCTCATCTGTGCTCTCTGCTTTTCTTCCGTCACGCCAAAGCACACTATCAAACTACAGCAACTCTGGTAGCATCTAATGTATTAAACAATTACAAATGGTAGTTTTAAATGGTAATTATTAAAAGTCAATAGAAAGTCATGCTTGTTTTTAATAGGACAAAATAAACAGGAAAACTGTCAATGGTGCAAATGAGAAAAACATACTACAAATGCAGATCTGGATCAAACTTGTTTATAATTATTGGTCATCATCAGTTAAATATGTAAATTAAAGAACCTGTCACACTGGTAAACTGGACTCAAATGCAACACAAAGTGAACCGTCAAATGTCTCAAACTACAACAGAAAGTGTCCTTTAAGCAGGTAATTCGGAATATGGTAAATCAGGGACTAAACAACTGAGGAATAAAGTCTTATTTAATGTCAACGAAAATCTCTTCCACACTGGGGATTCAAAAGGGGGAAGGCGGGGCAAATAAACTCAGGAACAGGTAACTCAAACAGATATAAATGCAGGTAAAGAATTGCAGAAATGAAAACAGAGTATTTCAGAGGAGCTTGAATGTTGCTCTTGACTAGTCAACAATCTAGCAAGAACTGACTGAACAAAAGCAGTATATATAGGCCACCCTGGGCTGATTAACAAAACGAGAGGCAGCTGCTGGGAAACCAGGGAGGTAACAAAAAAAAGGACCGGAACAGGCTGAAAAATGGAGTTGGACTGAGGAAAAAAAACATGCAAACGGGTAGAACTATGACAGAACCATGACATTCAATGTGTCTTGTGTATCTTATAGAATGCATTCTAGTGAAGAGGGGGGAAAAAAAAAAGCAAAAAAAACAAAAACACCTAATTTGTGCTTAAATAATGTAACTGGCCATGCAAAACTCGTTACAGCAATATGCAACATAGCAAAATTGTCTTTTTTGCGTAGTCACAATTGTAACTCAGTTTGATTTTCAAGCAAAAACAAGAAAACGTGTTGCAATTCAAGTCATAATGTCTGTAATTGTTGTTTTGCTTTGGTCAAATCCATGGACTTGTTGATGATGTTACAGACAAACTGCGCTTGCTCAGTAAATATGTATCGTCCTTTTAAACGGCAAATCTTTGCTTCTCATCGACACTTCTTCTTCCTCTGTTGAATATTTAATGCTGTTGTCTATTTTGGACTCGTTCTATTCATAAACAGCTCATATTACTGCCTCCGCCGCTTAGAACCCGTGACCTCCCATTAGGCTCGACTTGTTACTGTATGAAGTGATGTTTTGTCTAATAAACATCTGTGTAATTTTTTCAGAACAAATACTAGACCACATAGACTAATATACGCACATGGAGCACTATGGAACGTACCTGCAGGACTGAGAGATTACACTGATATAAGGCCACATGGTAATATAAAGAAAGTACTACCATTTAATGTGGATTCTATTGTCAACATTGTAATTTTCAGCACAGAATAGTATTGTTTGTTTATTATACCATGTGGTCACTGGTTCTGATAAAACTCAAGATGAAACTGTTTAAGAAAAGTAAAAGTTTATCCAGATAAAGTAAAGTTTTAGTATCGGACACCTGCGTATTGAGTATCCAGTTTCCAAGGATCGGACGAGAAAAAACTGCCTCCAGATTATGCACACACGAGATAATGATCTTGTGAGATTTTTTTCCCCCAATGTTTTTAAATTTGGATTGGACAAAAAAAGGTTAAGTGCTAGTCCGTTACACCTCCTAGTATATAGTCCCAAAACACAGAGGTATAATGACAACACAAATATGAAATGAAACTCACAAAATTATGTCAAAATCTCATGGATCCAGTCTCGTGTCTCGGATCATCTTGAGAATTGTGTCTCGTCCCACCAGTTTCGATTCTAGTTTCTGATTTTTGACAACCCTAGACTGGTTATGGCTGTGGAATAAATCCTCATTTTAAAGAGACACTATGTAACATTCCTGTTGAAGGATTTGCCACTATTGTCTTTAGAGATGCTATTGCTCTGTCTGTTTAATACCATAATATTCCACATTATGGCATTAAACCTATCTATCTCCTTGGAGACAAGGAGCTGATGCCGCCAGGTCAAATTACGGGTCAGATCTGTGAAAAGGCAACCCCGCTTATAGAAAGAACGCTTGTTTTTCAATGTTTTTTGCGCTACTACGATCACATCTAATTGAATAAATGCAAGATAGATTATTTAATGCAATACTATGGAACATTAAAGGCATAGCAATAACATCTCCATGGAGACGAGCTGCTGGCATACACTTCATGAGAACATAAAGCTCAAATCTAATCGTATTCTTACTACTTACGAAATCGTTTTAATATTGTTTAGCTTAGCTCCCATTTCTAGTTAGCCTGTGGATGCTAATAGAAGAATAGCCTGCTTAAATGGCCATATTAGCACAGCATAGTAGCGCTAGAACATCTGACACTGCTAAAAAAATAAATAAATAAATAAAAATCAAATAATCTCCTTCTATAGCTGCAGGCAGTCAGGACCCAAACGCTAAGCTAGCCTGCAGGAAGCTAACAATGTCACTGATAAGTCCTATTGATCCCAGCCTCCATTAGCGCGCTATTTGTGTCGTTAGCACACTTAGAGGTGGGCCCCTGGGGAAGTGGGCTGGGGACCCCCTATACAGTGACATCTGAGGAGGGCACATGGGGGTTGGAGGTGCCAGGACATCCAAATAATGCCCCAGGCTGCAGTGATGTGAACAGAAAGACCCTCACAGCAAAACAGTGACCTTTGAAATCTGACAGCTGCAGTTTTACGACTTTTTTTAATTATTATTTGATCAGAGACAATGTACAAAAAACATTAGCCTTATTAAAAAAAAAAAAAAAGTCATACTAGTTTCCACTCTTAGCAGGTTGACACAAAATACATTATATTTGGAGTGGGTGCCTCTGTTAATGCTGCAAGGTTCAAAGGAAATAGAAATTGTGATTTGAGGTTCTGGGCTGCCTGAGTCTTTCTCTGTGTAGTTTGTTTGTAGTAGTTTGTGTCAAGGCTGTGTGGGGGCGACAGTAGCTCAGTTGATAGAATGTTTGTCCACTGATTCAACCCAGTGGCCTTTGAACGATGGGTCAAGTGCAGGTCGAATGCAATTTCCCTATGAGGACGGTGAATTGTGATTTTAAAACGACATTATGTAACTTTTTGGAGATGGATCTTCATCTTCACCTGCATACATGAGAACATTTTCACTGGAGATTTGCCAGATTGTGGAATATTATGGCCAAAGGAACAACATTTCCATGGAAACAAGCAGGAGTAGACCCTCCTCCAGGCCAAATAAGAGTCAGGTTTGTGGAGATGCAAGCCCGTGCAGTGTAATAAACACAACCAAAATGCAAAAACACTTTTATTTTTGTCTATTTTTGGCTTAAAAGTTACTATGGGTTTAAAAACCTCTAATTTTGATATGATTCTTTATGAGACTTTCGGGTGTATATTTAAGTTTAAGTTGAATGACAGGAGATACACATGTTTACTCTATGATTGTGGGAGAGTATTTATCACATTGTGGGGATTAAAAGTAAAGAACCAGCCTCAATTATGGGGGTAAAAATCAGGACCCCATGCAAACATTTTCTCTGACTGTACCTCGTAGGGTTCATCAAAAATCAGATACAAATCGATACTAAAACTAGCATCGAAACTAGATACTACAAAAACTAGATATAACATGTGTCCATACTAAAAAGTCACACCTACAGAACAGAAATAAACCTTTCCTGAATAGCTTTAGAATGATCTACACCCATGGACCACTTTGGAACCTTCCTGGATGACTGAGGGATTACACAGATATGAGACCACATGGGAATATAAGAGAAAGTACTACCATTTAATGTTGAAAATCACATTCTATTGTCGAAATAAAGAGTTTTTATTATCATTGTGGTATCAGAATGTCGTAACGGGTGAGTGTTGCGGACCAAAGGATGCAGACTCGGGGAATATTTACAGGATTTATTGTTGAAATGGGAAAAGTACAAACAGAGGGTGATCCGCAGGTGAGCA
This sequence comes from Periophthalmus magnuspinnatus, assembly GCF_009829125.3. NCBI lineage: Eukaryota > Metazoa > Chordata > Actinopteri > Gobiiformes > Gobiidae > Periophthalmus > Periophthalmus magnuspinnatus. The sequence goes on from NC_047134.1 coordinate 27,184,865, forward strand.
GATGAGCAGGAACACAGGAAACACAGGGACCGGGGACATGAAGGGACCACAGGACGACAGGCAGACCAGACGGGCGTAGGGCAGAGCGGGCAGGAGACATCCAGGGCCGGAGCACGACAGGAACACAGGGATGACAGGAACAAGTGAGGATGACAAACACAGCACAGACAGGGTGAGGACATGCAGATGATCTCGCACCGAGTGTCTTCCCCCATCTCCTCTTATCCATGGCAGGTGTGGTGATTAGCCAGATGGAGAGCAGGTGCGCGCGGGAGGAGCCGAGAGCTCCGCCCAGCTCCAGGTACAGGCAGGTGAGGGAGGGGGAAGAGCACACAGGGAGGAAAACCAGGAGCAGACAGTGCGGATCATGACACAGAATCAGTATTCAGTATTGAGCCTATCCCTTAGTCACAAAATCAAGCCTAAAACGTTTGTATCGTGACAACACTAATCCCCATGCATTTATCTGAATCTGGTAGATCCTAAAGTTGTTGAAAAGCTGCTGGCATTTCAAACTTGTGCTCGTATTTTCATATTTTTTTATACTTTGCAGTGCTGGTTCCTTCCTCCGTCTGTTTATCACATTTACAGAGATAAAAATAATCGTTTCTGATGCAATAACTGAACGACGATCCAAACCAGGATTAGACTTATCTGAGTTCAGGTTGACAAAAGCTGTCAGTAAAGTGCTGCTTCTCGTCCATATGTTGAAACACAGTGCGAGCTAACATTTTGCACTGTATCAAAAAGACGATGCAAGGAACAATATTGGGAAAATTTTCTGATCTATGTTATAATGTTGTTTCCTCATCATAAACAGACCTGGAATTGTGTTTTGTTTCATTTACACAGGTTTAACACACAGTTGCTCAGTTGGTAGAATGTTTGTCCACTGTCGGTTCGAATCCCGCTCTTAACATAAACATCTTTGGTAGAGCGATCAGAGTTCTTTTCTTCTCTGTCCACCTTGTGATGTCATCAAGTGGTAATAGAGGAAGTGCTCCACTGTGTTTTTAAACTCAGAGCATACCTGATTTTTACTTAAAAATGTGAAAAACAAACAGAACTATCTCATTTTAAACGGTTTGCAGTGGTCGAAAGTTAATCCTCACTTACCTTATGCATTCAGAGCATCCTGATTATTCACCATGATGAGTTTATAAGCACTTTTCACAACTCTCAGAGACCACAGCTGAGTTAGCCTGATGATAAATGCATATATTAGATGCAAACAACATAGAGTGGTTTTATTTTGCTTGTACGATATATTTGGCAAGACAATTTTTACTTTCGCACATAAAAAAACAATAAAAAAAAGTTGCACAGCCCCTTTAATGTCATGACTAAATAAACCCAGTTCAAACATCCACAATCAGGACAAGCAGATCTCCTCTCCTAATGACGCGCTTATCAACACGACAACACAAACCGTTTAAGCGTCTGGCATGTGGCGCTGTAGCATGCTAACGCTAACCATGCGTGACGCGCGCTGATTGTAGCCCGAGCTTTATCAACAAACACGGCCTTGTTACAAAAGGAAGAAGTGACACTATCTAACAAAACAGGCGTCATTATAAAGCGGAGAAGGGGTGTCTGATGGTTGTATGATCTTTGCCACGTTTGGCCCGGATGCCGCGCACCTACACGTACTTGTACACATATGGAAGACATTGAAGGAGACACTGCTCAGACCTGTCTCATCATGCACACAGCGGAAGAAGAAGTACTCCATTTTTAAATTTTTTTGCCATGTTATAACATTGTTCCCTGATCAAAAACATCCATTTGTGCATGTTTGAGTAATTTAGTGATCTCTCTTGGGCCTTATTTGAACTTTCTTTAGGGTTAGCTGTAAGATTCTGTGCAGTGGTCAGCCTACGAGCTTATATCACCCATGCTCCCACACGACAATTCTCCATAAATATACACAAACATCATACAGAACGATATGCTACAACTTCACAAACCTGATGCGATGTGCAGGGATCTATTTTATTTATTTTTTTGTTTCCATAAAAAACCCACGAGACGATGTACTGAAACAGGAATAACTCATGAATACAAATGATACAGTTAGCCCAAGTATTCAGTTTTTAAAGAAAGTTTTCAGACCTCATTCTTTAACTCTACTTCAGTAATATATTGTACGGTGTAACAGTACTCTTACTCGAGTAAACACTGTGGTTCCTCTTCCCACTGTGCGTAAGTCGACACGTGACATTTGTGTTTCTTGCCCCGCTCCTTAAGATATAATATATTTTGTCTACTTTTTGCGTCAATACTTTCAAAATACCAGATCTTGTTCTCAAATTTAACCCTCTGAAGAACTGAATAATTTCTTGGACCACAACTTTGTACTTGAGTTGTTTTTTTTTTTTGAGGCAGCGCTTTTACTTGCGTTGTATTTTTGGCTACTCCACTCCCCTCTGGCCTATGCTAGTTTCTGTATTAAGCGGCCTCCACTTTGGCCAACAGCATTAAAAGGGATTTACTGGAGAAGTCATTAAATGCTGACAAAAGACTTTGAGACAAGAACAGGGCTGTTTTTAAACTAATGAGAATAATATGAAGAGGAAAGTTAAAGGTCCACTATGTAACTTTTCTGGGCTAGGATATTCCACCCCTCCTGCTTGTCTCCATGGTGCTATCAATCCATTGCCTTGAATATTCCACAGTATGGTGTTTAACATCTCCATGAAGCTGAGCAGGCAGATCTGTGGAGAGGCGATGCCGCTCCTATCTGTTTCCAGGTGTATGAGCAATAAAAAAATTTGTAACTGAGCAACATTCCTGGCAGAGTTGTAACATCTTCATGGAAATAAGGAGGAGCACAAAAGTTGCACAGCGCACCTTTAATAGCAAACATTGTGCAGTGTCAAGACAAGCTACGATTAGCATGTTATAAATGTTAAGTACCAAATGTTGTAAAAACACTTAAAATTACACCGGAGCAAGTGCAGCATTTTTGGATATTAATGTCAGATTTTGTCCAAATAAAACAGAACGTCCTTTAAATGTCTTTGGGGATTTTTATTGTCAAAGTTAATATGTCTCTGAGGAGAGGAGGAAAACAGGGCTGTCAAATCAGATAATAACTGTACTGTGAGCGCTTGTGCATGTCACCGCTTGAACACCAGATGGCGCTATAGAGAAGTGGCCTCACAGTAAGAAGGTCCCCAATCTGTTGAACAATGACAAGGAGCATTAAAAGCCCTGGAACCAATGCTTTCCCATATTCCCACATGTCTGAGTGTGTCTTGCTCCTGTACAGATATATTGTTATAGCAGCTCTGAGGCGTGCTGTCTAATTATAAAGCGTTTAAATGTCTGGTAATCAGGAAATGTGCATTAGCATAGTAGTTGTCGTTAGCTTTACTGCCATGACAAAACACTGGTCTCTGCTCTGGTCTCTGAGAGTTCTGAAAAGTGCTTATAAACTCATTACTGTGAATAATTAGGATGTTCTGAATGCATTAGGTAAGAGAGGAATATCTTTGGACCACTGCAAACTGTTTAAAAAGAACTACTTCTGTTTTTCACGTTTTAAAAGTGAGGTACTGTGCCTTTAATGTTTGAGAGAAGACTGAATTATGAGTTAAACTAAAATTGAACTAAAACAAGAATCCCATGCATTTTTGTACAGATCTAAACTAGAGGATTAGCAAGTTTTATAGAGAAAACCCCAAGGGGACAGGATGTTTTGTATTTGTAATTAGTCTTTCCACACTGTATTTTGATAATATTTCTCTGAGCTGTGATGGCATTAACATGAAGAGCACATCTGAGTGAACTTTTTAAGCATCTTGCAGAGATTTGGTGTGTTGCCGTAGTGATAAGTGGGTTGGTGATAAGTATTGTGCCGACAGGCACACAGGGAGGGAGGAGGGAGGTGATAAGAATCTGTCTCTCCTCTCTCCCTTTCCTTTCTGCCTCCTCACTCTCTTCTCTCCTCTCTCTCTCCTCTTCTCTCTCTCTTCTCTTGTCTCTCTTCTCCTCTCTCCTCCCCTCACTCCTCTTTCTCTCTACTTTCTTCTCCTCTCTGTCTTCTCTCTCTCATCTTCTCCTCCTCTCTCTCTCTTCCGCTCTCTCTCTCTCTCTCTTTGTCGTTCTCCCCCGGTCTTGCTTTACTGAGTAAAACATGTACTATGTAACTTTTCTGATGGAGCCTGCACCACCTGCTCGTTTCCATAGAGATGTGATTGCTTTGCCTGGAGTGCTTCACAATATGGCATTACCTATCTCCGTGGAGACAAGCAGATGACGCCACAGGGCCAAGTATTTTCAATAAAAATACCTTGATTGAATCGGCTTAAATGATATACGATATATTTCATTAATGCAATACTATGAAATATTTCAAGAAAAGCAATATATCCACGGAGATATACAAGTAGTGGAAACCTGTGAAATGTCCTTGTGTGTCAGATGCCCTCCCCATGTCTCTGTTGGGTCTTTATTGGGTCTTATTCTTTATGAGCTCAGATGTCTCAAATGCTTATGGCCATGTTTAAAAAAATCATCCTTTTCAAACATAAATTGCAGTAATTAAAAAAAAAGAAAAAATACAGAATTGTGATGGCTAATTTTCCCTCATTTATCACCATATTATTAAGGACAGGATTAGTCATGATCAGACTTCTATAATAACAGCTATAATTTACAAAAGAAAGAAAAACTAAAAGAAAAACTCCACTATTTATGCTGGATGTTCAGTGAAATGTAACGAAGTAAAAGTACAAATTTTAGGTATCTGTACATTACTTAAGTAGATTTTAAAGTACTTTTACTCCACTACATTTTTGAACAGGACTGAAAAGTAAATGTACTTTTTGTTTGAAACCTGCTGAAAAATTTGAGTGCATAATTTGAGCAAACAAAAATAATAAATTCAGCACAAATCTTTATCAAAATCACTGCATTTGAAGCTTTTTTATATCTCAAAATGTGCATGATTTTTTGCTCCAGTATCTGTACTTTTACTTAACAAAATAGAGTACTTCTTCCACACTGCGGACGTTGCGTTGTTGCCAGTACCTCACAGACACAGGGCACACGTCCCGGGACCTCCTTCAGTCAACTCATTATTTTGAGGTGGATTTATTTGGCTGCTGACCTGAATAACCTTAGATACATTGTCTGGCATTATTTTAAGTACTTTTGTAGATTTTTGCCTGTCTTTTAAAAAGCGGTGGGTAAAATGTTTGTCATTGTCTCTTTACGCAAGACACACCCACTTAAATAAATATGAGATGTGTGAAAAATGTGAGATAATGTTAATACCTGTGTGAGAAAAGTGTATAAAGTGTGTGGTGAGGGGTTTTACAGCTGCAAAACATATAGAATAACTGTAATAGGCGAAATCGGCCTATTGCGGATTATTTTTAAAACGTAACCCCGGTGATAAACGTGGGACCACTGTACTGATGTTTTAATTATAATCATGAAATTATTTTAGTAAAAAGCGTAACATTTGTTGTCAAAATTACACTACCAGACACTACACTATCATTCAATGTTTGTTTTTTTCTTACTTTTTACTACTTTCTTCATTTCTTCATTTTCTTTATATAAATACAGAAGACCTTCACACTGTCTCCTGTCCTTTATGTCCTGAAAACAAACAAACTCCAGACACCAGTCCATCAAGATTAAACCAGAGTCTGAGAAGTGACAGGGGGCAGAGAGAGGGAGGAGAAGAGGAAGACAGGAGGAAAGAGAGAGGGAGAGGAGAAAGAGGGGTGAGAAAGACAAAGAGAAGGGAGGTGAATGTGGTAGAGAGAGAAGAGAGACAGGGAGAAGGACAAAGGGGGGGCAGAGAGAGAGGGAGGAGGAGAAGAAAGAGGGGTGAGAAAGACGGAGAGAGAGTCAGGGAATGAGGGAGAGAGATGAGAGCGAGAGAAACGCAAATGGGGGCAGAGAGAGAGGGGCGAGGAGAGGAAGACAGGAGAGAGAGAGGGGAGGGAAGAAAGAGGGGTGAGGAAGACAGAGATAGGGGCAGGGATTGTGGCAGAGAGAGAAGAGAGACAGGGAGAAGGGCAAAGGGGGGGCAGAGAGAGAGGACGAGAGAGGGAGGAGGAGGAGGAGAGGAAGACAGGAGAAAGCGAGAGGGGGGAGAGAGAAGAAAGAAGGGCGAGAAAGACGGAGAGAGAGGCAGGGAATGAGGGAGAGAGACAAGAGGGAAAGAGGAAAAGAAAGGCAAAGGGGGGCAGAGAGACAGGGAGAGAGAGCGGAGGAGAGGAAGAAAGGAGAGAGGGAGAGAGGAAAGAGGGGTGAGAAAGACAGAGAGAGGAAGGGAATGAGGGAGAGAAAGGCAAAGGGGGGCTGAGAGGGAGAGAGGAAGGAGGAGAGGAAGAAAGGAGGAGAGAGAGAGAGAGAGAGAGAGACGTTGTTGACTTTTAACAATGTATTTATTATCACACATCCATCACATGCACCAGCCCCTCTCTACAGGTGTAGCACAAACTGTCCCCCCTCTCACTGAACACAGACCCCTCCTCACTGTCCACACTGCCTCAAACTCCTCCACCTGTCCCACCTGTGGACTGTACGTGAACTCCACTCTGAGCCATGTCCCCACCAAACTCTTTAACAGGAGCTCCGGGTCTGGGCAGCCCGAGCTGACTGTGTGGTTTTAGAGAGAGAAAGAGAGAGAGGGAGAGAAGAAAGAGGGGTGAGAGAGACAGAGAGAGGCAGGGAATGAGGGGGAAAGAGAAGAGAGACAGTTAGAGAAAGGGAAATCAGGGCAGAGAGAAAGAGACGGACAGAGAGAGAGAGAGAGAGAGAGAGAGAGAGAGAAAGAGAGGGAGAGATATAGAGGAGAGAGACAGTTAGAGGGGAGAGGCAGAGACAGAGAGGGGGGCTGGAGGGAAGGGAGAGATAGCAGATAGAGGGAGAAGAGAGGGAGAGAGAGCAAGAGAGGGACAAAGAGTGAGAGAAAGTGAGTGAGTGAGCGATAGAGACAGAGAGAGAGAGAGACAGGGAGAGTTAAAGGCGGAAAGAGGGAAACAGGAGGAGAGAGAGAGAGAGGAGAGGAAAAGGTTGTGTCTCTGCTGCCTGTGTGTCCTGCTCTTACTGTTTAGCCCATAACGTGACTCGTGTTTCAATGCTGCTGACTCCAGCCATGAATTCTAAGTAGTGATGGGGTTTGACAGTTTAAAGAAGACGGATTATGCAAAATGGATTTTTAAGAGCTTTTGAATGTGTTATAACGGTGTTCCCTCATCATAAGTACACTCACTTATGTTTCGATTGATTCATGCATGTTTGAGTCATCCTGTATTGTCTTACATTTGAGGCTTAAGTGCTCGGAAAACTTCAGTTTCCACCTACCCCCTATCCCCGCCCACGGTCCACCTTCTGTGCCTTGCGTCTTTCTGTGTTTACATATGCTAAGTGCCTCGAGACTGGGATGTTTTGAATGGCACGTAAAACTAGGTAGGAAATTGCTATTTGTTTTTTTGGATGGCTAACAAATTCAAATTTGCTTCCTCCCTCTCTCCTCTCTCTCTATCCCTCCTCCCTTTCCTCTTTCTCTGTTCTTCTTTCTTCTCCCTCTCTCCTTTGCAGAGGTTCCCGAGGCGACCCTGAGCATGTCCAAAACTCCGGTGAGGGAGGGGGATAATGTCCAGCTGTCCTGCACCACCTCAGGAGTCCCAGCGCCGGAGCAGATCTGGAACATGGGGCTCGTCACCAGCTACGAGGTCAGAGGTCAAACACACACAGTATAGAAGCTCTTTAACTTTTACCATAGACCATTGCCCATCTGTGGAGACCCAGGCCACTGCAGTATTAATGGGTTTCACAACTTAAGTTAATCTTAGACAGTAATGCAGGTTAAAATACTGTTTGTTAAGGTTGAGATATTCTTTACTCTAGGGCAGGGCGCATAGGGAAGTTTGCCCTCTGCATTTGACCCAAACTTCAATGTCAGTAGCGAGAACGAATTTACCGCAGCAAGATTTGACCTGTTTTGGGTTGATGGGAGAAAACTCAAGCATTTAACTGAACGTCCAAATATCCAAACTGGCCTTACCTATAATAAAAATATATAAATAAAAAGAAGTTTGGTTGATAGAATCCAATCCAATCCAATCCAACTTTATTTCTAATGCACTTTAAAAACTACAGAGTTGACCAGAGTGCAGTACACAAGAGACATTTGAAAAAAACATGGATAAATGACAAACATACAAATAAATAACTACAAACTGTACACTATAAAAGTCAACATATCAGTGAAAAGCTAAAGAAAAAAAGTGCGTTTTAAGAACTGATTTAAAAGTAGAAAGTGACTCAGCCTGTCTAAGGTGCAGGGGCAATGCGTTCCACAGTTTGGGACCAGCCACAGAGAAGGCCCGGTCCCCTCGAAGTTTCCTCCTCATTTTGGAGACCACCAACAGTGAATGATCTGCAGACCTGAGTGAGCGAGCAGGAGCATAGGGATGAAGCAGGTTAGACAGATATTGTGGAGCGAGGCCGTGGAGACATTTAAAGACAAACAGAAGGATTTTAAAATCAATTCGATGAGAGACAGGGAGCCAATGTAGGCACATCAAAACAGGTGTAATGTGTTCCCATTTTTTTGTACCAGTTAAAAGACGAGCAGCTGCGTTTTGAACAAGCTGGAGACGTGCGAGAGAAGTTTGGTTCAGACCAATATAAAGAGCATTGCAGTAATCCAAACGATTGGTGATAAAAGCATGAATTAAAATCTCAAAATGATGCTGTGAAAGGACAGGTTTGACTTTCGCGAGTTGACAAATTTGAAAAAAGCTAGTTTTGACAACAGCGCTAATCTGGACATCAAGTTTTAAAGCATTATCCAGCCTCACACCAAGATTTGTCACAACAGGTTTCACATATTGAGCAAGAGAGCCAAGATCAGTACTAATGGTGTTTGCCTCACTAGGCCCAAACACTACAATTTCAGTTTTTTTGTCATTTAAGAACAGCAAGTTTAAGGACATCCAATTTTTGATTTCCTCAACACAGTCTCTGAGAGTTTTAGCACTGTAGGAATTTTCCTTCTTAAGCGGCATGTAAATTTGTGCATCATCCACATAAAAATGAAACGAAATGCCATGCTTGCGAAAAATTGACCCAAGAGGGAGGAGATACAAAGAAAAGAGAAGTGGCCCAAGAATGGAGGCTTGGGGTACTCCACAAGTGAGAGGGGCAGCAGCAGAGGATTCAGTGGCTGCAATGTGGACACAGAATTTTCTATCTGTTAGGTAGGACTTAAACCATTCGAGTGCACACCCTTGTATACCAACAGAATGCTGCAGTCGTGACAGGAGGATCTGGTGGTCTACTGTGTCAAACGCCACAGTCAGATCTAAAAGTACCAAAATGACACTATGTCCACAATCAGTAGCCTCGAAAATGTCATTAAAAACCCTCAATAAAGCGGTCTCAATACTGTGCCTTGATCTGAAGCCAGACTGAAACACTTCAAGAATGTCATGGCCCTCTAGATAATCCCTCAGTTGACAATAAACAATCTTTTCAAAGATTAGAAAAGAAGATAGAAGTGAATCATTTGTCCTGTCGTCTCAGATCCAAGCCTCAGGACAAACCTCAGTCCTTCACTTGTACAACATCTCGTCCTTGGACCACAACGCTAAGATCAGCTGCACCGCGGAGAATGTGGTGGGAGAGAAGGAAGCATATCTGATCCTTGACATCCTCTGTAAGTCACATCAAATACTACTATTACTACTACTATTACTATTGCATGGGCTACTTAAAGGACCTGACCTGGTTTATGTCATGTAATAAACACTGAACATGTTGCTATAAGTAACTGGAGGAAATGACGTTTGTTAATCTAAGTCAGGGTTGCCCAAACTACAGCCCCGGGGCCAAATACGGCCCTCAGACCAATTTTTGTTGGTTGTCATGCCTCCTCCTAAACTGGCCCAATTAATCAGGAAGTATTTTTTACTCCAGACTGAAGAGATTCTCCATCTCTAACCTGAATAACATCACCTTGCATTGTGATACAGGCCTAAAAATAATCTTCCAAGTCTTATTAACTACTATGAAGTGTTTTTATGCTCCGTGAATCAGGAAGTAAGGCTGGTGCACAGTTAGCATGCTAGTTATCTCTTGTTGTGTCTTGTTTAAAATTAACTAGTTCAGTTATCTCATTTTTAATATCAGAAACGGTGCCTTTAAGATATTATATTCATGGGTTTGTTAATCGCCATGGAAACTGTACACATTTTTCATCATTCTGAACCTCATGGATACATATTTTTCCTGTTTGTACATCGCACCTTATCTGTTCTGCTGCACATCTAGGCCAGGACTTCGCCACATAAAAGATTCGTCTGTCAGTTTTTCCTGGATAAATGTAGTTTAAATAAAGAACTTAATCAAAGAGTGCGATGTCATAGACTAAAGTGCTACAGAGTAAAAACCTAAAGTCATGGAGATATTCCACTTCAAACACAACATCCCAAGTCACGCAAATGTTTTTCAATCTCAGAAATGTGGCCAGGCTCAAGTCCAGATATGTGGATGTAGTTTTCATCAGAATCTCAGGTCTATTGGGTATTTTTGATTTATCAGTGGTGCAAATTTCCTTACACGTTCCCTATCTCTGCCCCGTGCTCTGCTCTTTCATGCTTCACTGCGCTCCCTCCTCCTCCTCTTCCTCTTCTTCCTCCTCCTCTATTCCACCTTGTCCAGACTCATTGACCTTATCTTCAGTTCACACAGTTATATCTTTCTTTCTTTCTTTGTTCTTTATTTGTCAGGGACCATATACAAATTCATTAATCTTACAAACGAAAAGATGATTTTTACTAAATTTAGTTACTGCTACTTTCCATGTGCAGTCCCTGGGCAGGTGAACACACATTAAAAATATACATTTCACTACAATAACATTATAAGACTCAGAAGAACAATGAGAACAGTTCATCATTAACATTTGCAGTATACAAACAAATATTAAAAATCATCATGTGCAGGTTTTTATAGTGAAAACAGAACAGTGTAAATGAAGTAGATTGATGTGGACACACTTGCCTATCTAAAAGTGCTTTTTCAAATTTTTAGTAACATTATTAAACTCTGCAGACAGTTTCCGACTGTCGGAAGTTCATTCCACTGTCTGATGGTTTGAAAAGAAAAGGCCGACTGAGCAAAGGCTGAGGAAAGTTTTGGAACTATGCCATTTTGGTTCGGTTGACAATGGACTGAGTGGTGCATAGTTTAATACATTTTTTCTATTTATTTGAAAAATGTATAATTTTTAATTGGTTTATTATATCTGAATGAGCATTTTGTATTTACTTAGGCTAATACAAAGGTCATAACGATGTGTTGCCTTGTATCGAGTGCCTGTAACGAGTGATTATAAATGGATCTCACCGGATAAACTGTGGGTCATGTGTGGAATAATCATGGCACTGAAATATGTGAAAACGACCTCGACTGTGAAGCTGTTCCTCATGTGTCTCAGGGAAGAGACACTGTATCAGATTGAGTTGTGTACTTTTTGAAAGACAAATTTTGTCCAAATGAACTCCTAGGTACTTTGTCTGTTACAATATTTATTTCTATGTCTTTAATATATTTGTTCTGCTTTTGTTCTGCAGTCGCTCCAAAGATCACCAAACTGAGCTACGCCATCGCCGATCACCACTGGTGCATCCCCTTCAGCGTCGCAGGTAAAACTTCAGCTAAGCGTTACCTCACTGTGTTCCCCATGAACTTAACAGAATAAAGGGGCATTGTGTAACTTTTCTGGCTGACTGTAACTATGACTGTAATCTCAGATGTGCTCGATACACATTTTCTTTTTCTGTAGCTTTGATGGAGCCTGCCATTATACAATCAGAAGCAAATTATGCAATAAGTATTTTCTCAGGAGGTTATTGCAGTGTTCTGTACATTCACACATTGATAAGGGAGACGCAAAAACACTCACACTTTAAACTAACTTTTCCAAACTGATGAAGTCACAAACATTAACCAAAAAACTTAAAGTGCGTATGACATGTTCAGCAAAACCTAGTTAACATAATTTTATTTAAGATTTTATTTAGAATATTTAAGATTTTCTTTGGAATATCCTATCTTTTCTAGTTTTGTCATTTTGGTTTTGGCAACAGTAGCTCTTTTGGAGCGTTTGTTCTCTGATCTGAAAGTTGGCAGTTCGAATCCCGCTCTTGATGTAAATATCATCGTTAGAGCGGTCAGATTGACTGACCCACAGGTTGGCAGAGCGATTCCAGCTCCCACAGATGAACACTGTTGTTGTGTCCTTGGGCAAGACACTTAACCCACCTTGCCCCCAGTGTCTGTGTACACTGGTGTATGAACGTGTGTGAATGGGTGAGTGGTTCCTTGGTGTAAAGTGCTTTGGGTGGCTTGAAGGGGGAAAAGTGCTATGTAAATATGTGAATATTTTCCAACATCATTATATTTCAAATTTGGAAAAATTGAAAACAAAAGATGCCCAGTTAGCACCCAAAAAAAGTGCACACGGCAATATTGACAATATATATATATATATATATATATATATATATATATATATATATATATATATATATATATATATATATATATATATATATATATATATATATATTCTTCCATCTGTAAGGCATTAAGATATTGAAAGATAAGTCGATCTAGTAATTATCGTGACAGGCCTAAATGGTTCCAATATAAAAGATTTATGATAATAATATTTAAAAAATGTTCTGCTGTGTAGGAAACCCAGAGCCAACCCTGACCTGGTACCTGGACGGTAAAGAGGTGACAGAGGGTTTGTACATAATGACCATGATCCATGACATCACAGAGCGCGAGTACCACGGCTGCCTCCAGCTCGACAGCCCCACCCACCTCAACAACGGCCACTACACCCTAGTGGCACAGAACAAGTTTGGCATAGACCGTAAAGAGGTGGATGCGCACTTCATGCACACCCCAGGAGACGGTGAGTACCACATACGTTAGATATTTTAAAATGTATTATATTTGTTTAAATGGTGTATTAAATTTAGAACAAAAAACTAAGAAGACAATAAGTACTATCAGCGTATGAAAATGCTACAGGGTTAGATTACTCCTTAGGGGGTTGAATGATGCAAATGATGACAGTTCACACCTTAGGGTAGTTCAATAGACTTAATGAACTATGTGCCATATTTTTTCACCATGTATTTGAGTAGGATTGGTAAAATGAGTCCAAAGTGTACTGTTTGCATCTAAAGAGTCTCATTGTCCGAGTATCAGGAAGTCTGTAGTAGCATGCTAGCTTTACTGTGAGTCTGTGGTGAAAAGTGCTTATAAACTCATTGTGGTGAATAATTAGAATGATCAGAACGGATAAGGTAAGTGAGGAACAACTTTGGACTACTGCAAACAGTGTACAATTTTCACATGTTTTAGCAAAAATTGGGTAAATGAGCGGCTTTAACTAATAACAGACAGGCGTGTTAGTTTCACTGTAGTTAGCTCCTCCCTTCAGACAGTTTCCTGACAGTGATGTGATAATTTAAAGCAATTTAGAAGAATTTCCCCCCATATACCTTCCTCAAAATGACCTTGAAAAGTAGCTGCGTAAATGTTGTGCATCGTTTCATCCTGTACTCATGGGTCGGGCTGTGGTCAATTAAATTCTTGTTGGACTAAAGACACGTCCCGCCGATAGATTAGTCTGCTAAAAAGGGGGCGTGGCAGAAGCTCTCAGAACTATTATGTATCTTTATGTATCTGACCCAAACTGCATTCACAATATTACACCTGCAGGGGGACTTCATGCAGAAACAACCATCTGTACAGAAAAACGTACTACAGGAAACAATGTATTTATATAAAAATCTTGACTAATCTTACATATATAATAAAACAGATTCACATTTGAACTTTTTAAAATCTAACCGTCCTAACTCTTTAACATTATAGTTTTGACGTAGTGTTAAGATAATTTAAACTCTGCTAATACCCTCTGCCTATGAGTCAAATGAACGGTAAATGTTCTCAATAGAATCTGATTCAGTTTTTCTGTTTTTAGGCATCGTAAGTGAGCCATATTATTACGGTAAGCTCCGTTTGATTATTATACATGCTCTGTTTTAATAATAATGATTGTTTTTAATGCATATCTTCTCTTTCTTTCCTTTGAGCTTCAGAAGTAACGACAGGTACTACATTTTATTTTCTAATTTGACAACTTAATGTGTAGCAAAAAATGTATTTATTATAAAGCTATTGTGTTTTTTTTTGTTTTTTTTTTCTACAGAGGGCTACCCAATCGACCCTCCTGAGGACAGAGTGGCAGTAAGTCAAGTTACCCTTACATTTACCCTCCAGAAACCTCTGCACGATTGATCACAAACAAATCAAGATAGCAGTTTGAACAGGCAGGTGTTGGGGCGACAGTGGCTCAGTGTTTGTCGACAGACCCAAAGGTTGACGATTCCAATCCCGCTCTCAATGTAAACATCATTGGTTGAGCGGTCAGATCCACTGACCCACAGGTTGGCGGTGCATTTTCAACTCCCATAGATGAAGGCTGACACTTAACCCTCCTCGTCCCCAGTGTCTGTGTACACTTTGTTCTTTGACGTAACGTGCTTTGAAGGTGGAAAAGAGCTATATAAAAATGATTTAAAGCAAACCCATGTAACTTTTTTCATGTCGGCAAGTCACCTGAATAACTCGAAACTTTCTCCATGGAGACAGATAACTTTTATGCCATACTGTGGAATATTTTATCGAAAGCAATGAAATGTCCATGCACCATATTTGAGTCAGGTTTGTGGAGATGCAAGTCTGCTCAAGTCTATATAGTCTATATTTTAGCAATAAAATTATGTGATGGAGCTTTAAATATCATAATGTTCTCGTAATAAAACAAATACCCCTCTTATTCTGTCTAAAATCTGTAAAATGCTTTTCAAACATGTTCAGAAATGTATGTGATTATTGTATTAGTTTAGCAGTTCATATTTCTGTCTTCTATTAAATGTTTAAAATGTGTTTAAAATGTAGCGTCACAATACTAAAATTTAAAACTCTATTTTGGTAATAAGTAGTATCTAGTTTTAGTATCTAATTTTGAATACTTTGGACATTAAAATGCGCATTATGAACCAAATTTTAAAACATAAAGATAGCAGTTAGATATTTGTTCAACATCGTTCTGCCCTATTTACTACTATTTTTAATCAATTCAAATAATAAATATGCTAATTGAAGTAAACGTGTCCTTCAGGTCTATGTGGTGGTGGGCATCGCTGCAGTGGCGCTGGTCGGCTTCCTTCTCATGTTGGTTATTCTCAAATTCAGCGGGAACTCGAAATTTGGCATCAAAGGTAAGAGTTGATTTATATATTTTAGCTATTTAGACGCAACTCAAAATAACACGTTCATATTGTGGTTGTAATCTAATCCTCTGGCTGTAGCGACCGCGTTTCTGCTGTTGGATGTTGTGCATGAACTAAAACGTTACTATAGCGACACTAACACAAAATAATTACTTAGTTATCAGTTTAGTATGGGTGGGTGATATGACATTTTAAATAGTGATTTTCTGTGTAATGTCGTTCGATGTTTAAACAGACTTAGACACACCCACTTCTCCTATTGGTCAGCCCTTTATCAGGAAATGAATGACCAGTTTTGACCAATCACAGTGAAGTATGAACCGTCACTATTAGCGGATGGCTTTAGTCAACTTAAAATAAACGTAATTGTATTTTGAGAATTTAATCATTATCTGGACTATGCAGACTGTAAAACTAATGCAAAAATACCTTTTACAAATAAGGCAGCAACATTATTAAATAAAAACTAAAGACAGACCCTTTTTAGCTTTTTAGTGTCTCGGCTATAGGCCTTTAATTTCCAGTGGCCAATATTTTGTTTTGGCTGACCTGCTGTCTAAATAATACAATTAAAGGTTTATTTTGAACACTTTAATTTGACTAGTCGATAAAAAAAAAGTTAAAAGTCAAGGCTCTAAAAATACATAATTCTATTTTTTGCCATATCACCCACACCCGTATTTAACACCACTGATTTTGTCCCACAATTTCCACATATATTTTTTGTACAATAATACTGTACACTTTTACTTATTTTATGGCTGCATGCACCTTGGTTTGTTTCTGGTTTGATCCCGAATTAGTCCTGGTTTAGTCCTGGTTTAGTCAGAGTTTGGGTTCAGTTTAGGGTTCAGTTTGAGTTTGGTCCTGGTTTGGTCCTCTTCTGGTTCTGGTTTGGTCCTGGTTTGGTCCTGGTTTGGTCCCAGTTCAGTTCAAGTTTGGTCCTGGTTTAGTCCTGGTTTGATCTTGGTTAAATCCTAGTGTAGTCCTGGTTTGACCCTGGTTTAGTTTGGGTTTGGTCCTCGATTAGTCCTTGTTTAGTCCTGGTTCAGTTTGAGTTTGGTCCTGGTTTGTTCCGGGTTTGATTCAGGTTTGGTCCTGCTTTGATCCTGGTTTGGTCCTCTTCTGGTCCTGGTTTGGTCCTGGTTTGGTCCTGGTTTGATTCAGGTTTGGTCCTGGTTTAGTCCAGGTTTGGCTCTGGTTTAGTCTGGGTTTTATCCTATTTTGGTCCTGGTGTAAACTTGGGGTTAGTCCTATGCCTGTCCTGGTTCAGTCCTGGTCTTGTCCAGTTTTGGTTTTAGTCAAAGTTTTGTGACCCCTGCTCCACGTCAAATTTGTCTATGTGGAGATGGAAATAAATGAAACCTAAAACAAAACCTACACCTAGTATGAATGCAGACTTCATAGTGTATCTCTAACAGTAAACATCATTCAGTCTACACGAAACTTTATGTAAAAATGTTGTATAAGAGATTACCTATTTTAGTTTTGATTGTGTTTGAATCTCATCACTGAGTTTGTCTTTAGTTTTTTAGTTTTTTATTTAACCTTTATTTTATTTTTATTTTTCAATTCTCATTTTCAACGATGACCTGGCCAAGAAGCAGAAATTTCAACATACAACAGAATAACATCCATACAGGCAAAGACAAGACAAAACAACAACACTAAGACAGTTACTATTTTCCACTATTTACATATATACACATAGGTGAGCAGAAGTCTCAAAGAAAACCCAGTGTGTGACTGATATGAAAATATACTCTAATGACAGTAGTAGTCAAAGTGAAAAAGTCTGTATTTTAAAACATAACTCCCAAAATGAATCCAAATTACATTATAAGTGGCAAAAAACAAGGCTAAATGACTCTCCAAATTAGTTTAGCCCTGAAAAAGTGCATGCACTTGCATAAATAAATGAGTCAGTTTGAGCAGAGGTCTCTTCAGGCTGCTTTGTTTTGGCTCTGACAGATTCCACTCCCTCTGGTTCTGCGTCGGCCATGACAGCTGAGTGGCACAGACACTATTTAAGCATGAGTCTGTGAAAGCTCGCATTGCTCACGGTGCAGATGAGAAATTATAGTACAAGCGGCGTCTTTAGTCTCATTATGGCACACGAGCGCGCTGTCTATATGTGGGCCTGTTTCCCTTATCTGCACAGATTTGTAACTCTATACACCAGAAGAGATCAATTTCAAGTAAAAATATGCAGCATTAACATTCTCCTGGGGGTGAAGCTAACTAGAGGCACTGCTCTGTCTGAAGCTCTGTTAGTCAAGCTCGAACTGACTGAACTATTGAACGTTCCACCATAGACATGAACAAAAAAAAACAGGTATCACCCATCACTAGAAACAGTTAAACAGACAACGATAGATGTTTAGCTGTAGTGCTGCTATAAAACTGACTGTGCTGTCTTCTCTTGTTTCGTTTCAAACATTGCTGTTCGGATGTCAGTGCGGAGAGTAGTCAAAGGAGCAGGTTTGTGCAGTGTAAACAAAAAACTCCATGATTTGTGATGACATATACCCGCGCTGTATTCACATGCTCTATATGTTCTACACCGTATAAGCCGTATATGTGAAAGATCCCACAACATCCCCATGTGAGCGAGCATGTGCCTCATTGCTCCTCTGCTCCTCGTCTTTAAACCTGATCCGCAGGAAATGTCACAAGGGAAACAACGGTGACTGAAGCTTAAACGTGAACGGGAGACAGGGTAGAGAAGAGAGGAAGAAGAGAAGCGAGGAAGAAGAGAGGAGAGGGGGAAGAAAGAGAGGACCCATCTCTTGATTTTGAGCTAGAGTTGGTCACGACTGCCTTAACCGTAGGATTTTTTTTTTAACCTATTGTGCATGTTTTGGGTTCTGGACACTTCTCAAATACAAAAAAACCCAAAATATGACAGGGGACTGAAAAAACATCCCATATTTCTGCAGAATCATTGAGCAAATTGTACTATCCTGAGGCAAGATAAGTGTTATTTTGTTTGTAAGTGACAGTTGACCAAGGAGTTGCTCCTTTGTTTCGCATGTGTTACTGAAATAAACAAATCTGATTGGACGGCTGTGTTTTGCTCAGATTCGAGATGCGACACAGGACGTGAGGACCAGATTTTCCCGGGATTTGCTGCTCAAACAGTGAACTAGATCAGAGCATGATGAGTCTTGCATTGTCAGGACACAGGCTGAAACGTCCCCCCTCTTTCTCTTGTCACTTATCAATGATTCATCAATAGAACAGGCTCAGTTTTCTCCTTGTTCAGAAGAGCATCCCTGTCTCTCTCTCTCCTCTCTGTCTCTCCCTCCCCCTCCCTACCTCTTCCTCTCTCCCCCGTCTTCACCTCCTCTGCATCTCACTCCATCTCTCCATTCTTTGTTTTCTCACCTGATTTTCTCTCTTTTCCCTTCCTTTCTCCCCCTCTATAACTTTCTCATCTCTCTTTTCCCTCTGCACACCTCTCTCCTCTCTTTCTCCTCCTCTCTTTTCTGCACTCCACTCTCCTCTCTCCTTCCTTCAGCCCTGTTCTCTCTCTCTCTCCTCTATCCATCGATCCATACTTCACCCTCAAGGTCAGCAGTGGTCCATTTCCAGGCCAAATTCTGTACTGAGCATGTGCGAAAATACAGGAAACCCTGGACAAGTTCTTATAATGTTGAAATACGGCCCACACAGGGACACAGGGAAGGAGACACTGGACTTTTTAGTCAAATTTAAGTCAAAACGCAACGATATTTGAGGACACGAACTGTGGTTTTCAGCTAAACAGGTGAGCGGTGACTCCTCCTCAGCACCACACCTCTCGCTGCCTGTCCATTAAATGTGCTTGCCTCATCATCGAGATCGAACAAAGTTTAGATCGCGACCCATCGATCTTTGGATTTTTGGCACAGCTCTAGGTTCAACTAAGCACTAAATCAACTAAACTGCGTATATGGTATTTGAATAGCATTATCTACTGTTGCTAGTCATTTTTGGCAACGTGAATGCTAACTAGGTACATTTGCAGCTTTCTGGCGGAAAACTGTCAAAAACTGCATGTCACTGCAATGTCAAGCACTGCGTGACATCACATAAGACTGCCCTGATGAGAGGCAGGCGTTTCTGGTTACACTGGCTGCAGGGGCGGACTTTGACGAGTGGATACGTGTTTGGCCAATCACACTGTTTGAAAAATAACGCCTGTTTGTCAAGGTGAATTGTGAATTGTAGTTTCATTTATTTGTAGTGACACGGTTTAACACATTTTTTCAATATTTTTGTTTGATTTTTGTATTGTTTGTATTGTAACTTAATTCAGTACTGTACCGTTTAATGAGACCCAGCCCTAGTGGTCAAAGGGCTGACAGCACAGTTTGACAGCCTCACATTTGTCAGTCTACCCCAGGGCAGCTGTGTCTACAATGATAAAGAGCAAAGTGAACGAATAATTGAATAAATGAAAAATAATAATATGACTTATAATAAGCGACTTTCTATTGTTTTAATTGTTTGTTTCACTCTTTGATTTTCTAACTTTCTGTTGGTTAAATAAACAATTTTGTGAAGCCCTGCGAGGAAACTGCTGTTGTGATTTTGAGCAGATACAAAAATAAACTGATATCCCTCTAAAAATACTGAGCAATATCAGTCTCGTCACCACGCCCTCATCACACCTTGAGCCAGAAATAAACATAAACACGATCGTCCAATCAGATTTGTTTATTTCAGTGACACATGTGAATCAAAGAAGCTCATTGGTCACCTATCATTTACTAATAAAATCACATTTATTTCATGTGAGATTAAAGTTTACTGCTTCGATGATTGATTCTGTAGAAATTCACAATGTTTTTCAGTCCCCTGTGATATATTTTTCCTTTCTTTGTTCCTCGTAGGCAGCCATATTTGTTTTGATACAAACAGACTATGCACGTCCTTGATTGGCTAATCCACCTGTCAATCATGTCCATCTGAACTCAGGGCGGTTCATCGGTGACCAGACGCACACCTGCTAAAGCACTGAAGAAGTGTGTATTCTGGATCCCAGGCAAACTATTCCCCTCTTATTCAAATTGTAATAAAACACGCAAAACTAATTCAATTATTAGAAGAAAAAACATCTTCTGAAAAACTTTGAATAACACTAAAATGCTGTAGTCTGATTGTGTTGTATTGTGCATTTGGTTTGTTGACAGATTTGACTTTTGAGCTCAGAATAAAAGACTTGCGCTCGGGGTGAGGCCTGAGGCAGGGTTTGGTAGATTTTGTGAGAGACTCATTCAAACACACACACTGTTGCTCTGCAAAGTTAAACATGGCTCCAAAGACGTGTCTGTACCCTCCACTCATGCAGAGGGAAAACTGCTTCAGTGTTTTAATAGTCATATACACATTCAGAGGAATACAAATCAAACCTTCAGATCCATTTATCGTAAAGGTCACAGTTATATTTAGGTTATCGCTGGGTTTCAGATGACATAACAACGGTCTATAGGCCAATAATATTTAATACAGACGAGGACAGATAAAATAAATATTACATGTGATTCTTGTATTCAGTAGTTTGTCAAAGCCTCTTAGAGTATTATTCATTCATTCAGTGTTGGTAAAGTACTATTGTAGCCAAAGCTGTCTTGGGGCATACTGATGACCACAACACACACGTACACACACACCCCCCCACACCTCCCCCCCCCCCCCCCCCCCCCCCCCCACACACACACACACACACACTTGCCTAAAGACACAATGAGAGAACTTGGTCTGAGCCTTTGAGCCACTGTCGCCCCACTCAGTTCATATTCACTGACTATTTCATTCTGATCCTGAGTAATTACAGAAATATTAACCATAAGCCAAGTCATCAAATCTGCAATCTGTCCATTAAACAGCAAATTCCACCATAGACCCATTGTCCAGTTCATTTTAAACTGTTTTGAATGTCATGAGTTTCAGTTTCCTGCTTAAAGGCGACATTTTGAGGACTTTTGCCCCTTAGATAGAAAGATAGCATATTTCATTTTGAATTGTCAATAGCTATGACAGTTGTGCTATTTTTACATCCCTCTAAAACCCATGGACTGAAAACATGTAAGCCCTTATTTACGTACTAGAAAATCATAATTTGAACTGAACCCAATTAGAAAGTTATGAAGTACCATCATTTTCTAGACCAGTGGTGTCAAACTCATTTTCACCGAGGGCCACATCAGCAAAATGGCCGCCATCAAGAGCCAAATGTAACTGTTCGGCAGGATAAATATCACTAAATCTAAACAAATGTCATGTAAAATAAATGTAACTACTTTAAACTTGTTAAATAACTGTTTCTGTATTTATTATTTATTCAAGTTGCAAATATTACGTGAAGGCTAACGTTTGCATACTTAGCTCCGTGTTTGGTGTCAAAATGTCGACGTAGATTGTACCGACCGCGCCTCATAACACAAAAAACATACAGATTTTCTCCTTAAAGCACAAACTTGTATTCACCTTTAGCACCTTTCTTGAAACTGCCTTCCACGCCGACAATTTTCCTCTTCCTGAACAATTTGGGATGATTATTTGAAAATATTTCTCAGTGTCACTTGTTGGGAAAATCTCATTAGTTTATTGTCAATACACACATTAAAGCAGTATAGACTTATTTTAAAATGACAGTCAAGCCTTAATTTACCTTCTCTCAGGCCACATAAAATGACGTGGTGGGCCGCATTTGGCCCCCGGGCCTTGAGTTTGACACATGTGTTCTAGACAAACAAAAAAATCTCCTGTCTTTTTCTGCATAAAAACTCCTAACCCTGTAGTTTAGAGCTGTACAAACATGTTCTGAAATGCGATTCTTGCGTTAGTTGGTCAGTTTTTGGTTTCCTGCTGTTAGATTTATGTGGTACAGAATCAGTCCTGTCCAGATGTATTCAAAAACAAGGTCACCCGAGGATCTGCGTGTACTCTCCAGATCAGACACTGCTCAATCTCAAATGGGTTAGTGGGTTAAGATGTGCCCAATGCATTATTCAAACCTGGGGATCATGGACCGAGGAAAAATACACAACGATTTAGGTCACTGCAGTGGAATGCCCAGGGTTAGTTAAGGTGTTAACATGAGGAGTAGTATAGTTTTGATTGATGGTACAAGGTTTTTTGGTGGCTGATTGACTTGCATTCTTTGCCTCACAGTAAGAAGGTCCTGGGTTTGATTTCCAGTGGCATATGGCCTTCCTGTGTGAAGTTTGCATGTTCTGCTTATGGTTTTTTACCAAGTACTTCAATTTCCCCCATCAAGGCAAGGAAGGATTGAATTATTTGTATAGCAAAATGTGTACGCAAAGTAATTCAAAGTGCTTTACAGAATAAGAAAGATATTAAAATCACAATACAAACAAACCAAATCATAGAGAATCATTTAAAAAAAATTACATTAAAAGAAGAGTGCAGAATAAAAACCTTTTAGTCATATGCACAACTAAACAGAACCATTTTGAGCCTGGATTTAAACGCGAAACATGGAATAAACAAAATCTGTCAGAAAGCTAGGTAGCTCAAGATCGGTAGTATTCAACTTTTTTCATTCAGTGTTTTTATTGATCAAAAATGCATAAAAAAAAACATTCATGGATTCTCATCGTGAGCAGGGTCGCCTCTCCACAGACCTGACCTGTAACCTGGCCCCCTTTAGGCCTTTCTGTCCTGACAGTAAATGCAGTGTGCTGGTGTATCCGGTCTGCAGCCTTAGTTTTCCCGACTCTTGCAGAGGATGTTTTGAGCTGCTCTGTGTGTGTCCCATGTCTATCAGAGCATTCATTGTGTCCGCTGTGACATCATTTCCTGTCTTCTCTGGTCAGGCTGACCTTTAAACGCCGCTCGGCTACACGGAAGAGAAGAGAGAGAGAGAGCGTTAAAGCCCAAGAAATAGGTCTGCTTAAAACATCCGTATAAGACTATCTCCTGTCTGAAGATTTACTGGTCTTGTGGTTAGCGAATACTTTCTTAAAGAGGAGGTATTTTACTTCTGCGGGGTATTAACTGCAAACACGTAACATATTTTGATCACCATGTTACCTTTTACTGTTTTGAAAATGCTAATGAAACTACTGCACATTGCGTTAGGTTTGTGAAGTTGTAGTGTACTGTTTTGTATCACGCTTTTGTATATTTATGGGGAATTGTCGTGTGGGAGCAGGGGTGACGTAGGTTTGTGGGCGAAGCATTGGAAAGAATTTTACAGCTAAGCGTAAGGAGAGTTTGAATAGGGCCCGGGAGAGATCTCTAGATTACTGAAACATGCATGGATGATGTATAAAAACACTTCAGACTTTTTTTTTTTTTTTTTTTGACAGAGGAACAGTGTTATAACAGGAAAGAAAGTCCAAAGTTATTCCTCACTTACTTTATGCATTCTTAATTATTCACCATGATGAGTTTATAAGCACTTTTCACAACTTTCAGAGACAAGAGCCAAGTTTTGCCATCACTGCAAAGCTAACAACAATTAGGATGCTATATCTGTAAAAATGTTGCCGAAAAACATGAAAAAAACAGGTACAGGCCCCTTTAAACGTAAGGGATTGAATAATGGCAACACTTTCTGAAGCTACAGTACTGGCTCTGCTTAAAACATCCTTATAAGACTATCTCCTCTCCGAATAAAGCCGCTATTTCAACTCAATTATCATCTTCTTTTCCAGGCCTCATGGTTAGCTAATCATTACATTTGTCCATTCTTTAGCTCGTGCATTTTAGCCGACGTTAAATGGCTTTTAAATTGTCTCGCAGTGGACCAGAAGCTTATTCAGCAGACAATCTACATTTTTATGAATATTTATACTGACTGGGATGTCTGGCTTCACTGGCAACATAATGCAAATATTTGGTTGCTCTTGCGTCAAACGATAGACTTTTTATGAAATTACGACGTTATATGGACGGTATTGGATGATCTCATTTATAATTTCTTTTACAGTGCCACAAAACACTTAAAGTTTTTTTGTTTTTTTTGTGTTTTTTCAACAATATAAGCACTTAATTCCCATCGTATACATATGTCACTCTATAATGTTTTTGATGACAAGTTGGCCACCTGCGTGTTGCCATGGAGATAATTATAGTTTTGCTTAGAATGTTCTTGAATATGGCTTTAAATTTATCTACGTGGAAACAAGCGGTGCCACTAGGCCAAGCTACTGGTCATGTCTGTGGAGATTCAATCCCACTCCCAATAAGAATACATGTTTTTCAAGGGATCGTAAATGCTGCATGGGTAGGTTTAATGCCATACTCTGGAACATTTCAAGCAAAATAACAATATCTACAAGTACTCAGTTGGTAGATTGGTCCGAATCCCAACATAAACATCTTTTGTAGAGCGGTCAGATCCACTGGCGTCAGGTTGGAGGTGCGATTCCAGCTCCCACGGGTGAATACTGTTGTTGTGTCCTTGGGCAAGACGCTTAACCTAGTGTCTGCGTTCACTGGTGTGGCAAAGTGTGAGTGTATTTTTAAAATTTGACGTCTTCAAGGTTGTCTTTGCTTTTTATCTGCTTTTCGTTATAGGAGACAACACTCTACTTTTCTCTGAAGACAAGTGAAACAGTCATGTGTATAAGTACAGCTGTTTTAGATCAGACCAGACACTAAATAATGTGCTTGTTGTCAGTGCAGCGCCCCCCCGTGGACCATTCGGGAGCGCTCATGTTGTCTCCGTGTCATTCGGCCTTTGTGTCCTCCACGTGAACAAGCTGCAGAGCTGTGGGGACGGTTAATTCAGACAGAGCCAGCCATTTTCTGGGCACTGGGCTGGATGTCTTCATCATACAGACAGGCCATAACACTGGAGCTCACATTTTAAACATGTGGGACCTTAAAGAGGAGATATTTTACTTCTATGGGGCATTAACTGCTAACATATAACATATTTAGATCACCATGTTACATTTTATTGTTTTGAAAATGCTAAATTCACTGAAAACAACATATTAACATGTTTTTTTGTAAGTTTCACTTTTGTTTTTGACACTCTGAGTCCCCTTTCACAAAGCTATCACGTTACAATCAGTGTGTGTTCTTATTATACTGCACATCACATCAGGTTTGTGAAGTTGTAGTGTATTGTTTTGTATATTTATGGAAAATTGTTGTGTGGGAGCATGGGTGACGCAGGCTTATGGGCAGAGCACTGGACAAATCTTAGTGCTAAATGTAATGAGGGTTCAAATAAGGCGCGGGACAGATTGCTAAATTACTCAAACATACATGGATGAGATATAAAACCACTTCAGACATGTTTCTGACGAGTGGACGTTATAACATGGTAGAAAGCTCCAAAAAGTTGATTTTGCATAATAACCCTTTAAAGTGTAAAGTTTCACTATGTATCTTTTCAGGTGGTGGTTCAGCAATGTGTTTGTTTCCATGGAAATAAGTTTGAAAACATATCGTGGAACAGTATTAAACTTATCTATATATTTAATGGCAGGTGTTTTTATTGCTTGAAAACACATTGAAAAACTTTAACCAGGGCAGCCTCTCCACAGATATTACCAGTAACTTGGCCTGGTTGCATCGCAAAATACAAAATTAGGTTAATGTGCACTTTATTGTTTATTGTTTAAAGTTGTCTTCTATATATGACCCAGACAGGTAAGTTTAAAGCTATACTGAGGAAAATGTCAGGCAAAGCTTAACATCTCCATGGAGACGAACAGGTGAACCAGCAAAGTTACATAGTGCACCTTATGTAGATTATCACACAGGGGGTCTGCCACTTGTTTTCTCCATGTAGTCTTAATCGCTTTGTCTGAAATGTTCCACAATATGGCTTTAAACTTGTCTCACATTAACTCACTTCCAGCTGATTTTTAGCTCACAAAATACCTTACACTTGAGCAAACTTTACTGATTTACAAACTTGTCTTTCCTCTACTCTCTACTCTCTACCCTTGTTCTCCACAACAAAAGTTACATAATGCGCCTTTAAGAGAAAAGAACAACACTTGGCCTGTGCATTATGTTTCTAAGTGAGCTTGTTTTTTGTATATTCGCTGTGGTAACTTGATTTTGCGCTGGGAAAGTGATGTTTAGAAGCTGTTGAGCGCGCTGTAGCATTGTGTAAAAGGGTCATTCTTCTGTCTGGTTTTATTTTAGTGTATTTGTGCTGCGTTTGTTGCTCAGCAGGAGGGGAGGAGGAAAGCCAGGGATGCCAGAGGAGCCAGAGGAGCCAGTACTTCCCCTGTGCTCACTGCAGAATGAGACAGGATCAGAGCAGAGGTATTGATGGACGCATTGATGTCCTGTCCTCACTGAGACAGAGGACGGATTAGACTGCTCCTATCTCTGTCCTCTGCTCCTGTCAGCAACCAGGAATTTCATCTTATTTAACCTAGATCAGCACATCAGACTACCCTAAACTACTGACACTTCGCAACAACATCCCGGCGGGCGTGATGCTAACTAAAAGCACTACTTTGTCTGAAGCTCTGTTACTCAAGCTAGACTTTAATCTGAGCTGCGTTTGAACACGATCTGACCAGAAAGAGCTGACTTAGCTGGAGCTACGACAGTTGAGCCGACCCTGTTAAATGAAGTCATAAGCTAGCTAGCGTTAGCCAAGTTTTCAGTCAGTTATCTTCACATTTTTGTTGAAACACCCACACAGAACGCTCCGATTGATCACAGGTTCCTGGAAATGTGTTGTTTTCTTGAGTTTTCAGACTTGCCAGTGTTTGCTAATATGTGCGTTGTGTCACCATGGCAACTGCTGGATATTCTGCCATAGATATACATGCAGAACACCGACATCAAAGAATGAATGCAACTATATTAAATTATATTGTGCATTATAGGTCTTAAACACAGCTAATGTAATTCATCACGCTAATTGAATATCTATGGATTTCAGGATGATGCAAATGTACAGCCGTTGTCGTAGCAATTAACAATTCAAAACTAAATATTACGTCTTACGAATGGTCAACCGTCTTCACAATGACACGATATAACAGGAAGTTGACATCTATGAAATGAAAAGATGCAGTCTGTAACTTTCCAGTTGAGGGATGCGCCTGCTTGTCTCCACAGCGATGTTAATTTTTCTCCTGGAATGTTCCACAGTAAGGCATTAATTGCACATTAATTTTATTCAATTGTAAGTATTTTAATGCTTAAAAATCTCTTGAAAAACATGCATTCTTACAGTAAACAGGGTTGCCTCTCCCCAGATCTGACCCATAACTTTGCATATTCACTTGTCTCCATGGAGAAATACGTTTAATGCCATAATGTGCAACTTTCCAGGCAAAGCAATAGTGATAATAGCGATGCCTTCCACCAGAAAAGTTACATAATGCCCTTTAAATATCTTAATAAATTGTGCTAACATGCGTTTTCCTGTTAATTTGACATAGAATAACATCTGAACTGTAGCATTCAGTTGAAAACACATTGACCGAGCAAAGAAATATGATCTGACTCTACCTCTCTCCTCCTCCTCCTCCTGGGTCCTCCTTAAATCACTGCTCCAGCCTCTGTGCTTGAACTGCCCCGAGCCTGTGTGCAAACGCCAAGTATCCTCCGCTCTCCGGCTCACAACGCACTGCTGACAATGCCAAAAAAAAAACATTCTCATTATCATCTCCCAAATCAAAGATAAGATTCATGGATTTTTAATTGCTTCCAAAAACAGAACGTAGGAATGGCGGAAAAACAAAACAAAAAACACTATCCTGCGTAAATTTATATGTTTTTAAAGTCCTGTCCTGTACCAAACGCTCGTGTTCTGCTGAGACGCCCGGAGTTTATAGCTGACGAGGATAACTGCTGGACCAAACTGCAGCGCGTATAACCACAAAAGGATAAGGCCCAGTTAAAACAATGAGAAAATAGAGTCCATATAAACAGCTTCATGGAAAAGACTGAGGCAGACTGTTTTGTGGTTTATTGTTAATAAAATAAATATTACAGTAACATTAGATACACCACAGGGCTACTACATTATAATGTGGTTAAAGCTTATAAAATTCAGTCTAGAATAATGAGGGAATAATATGCAAAATGGACTTTTCAGCGCTTACTCAAAGTTATATTTTGATTGATTTTGAGTGCTCAGAAAATATGGTTTTATTGACCCCATATCTCCACCCACTGCTCTGTGTTTACTTGCGATTGCTGTACTTTCTACTCTGCTACATTTATGAACAGGACGGAAAAGTAAAAGTATTTTTTAATATCGTCTGAGACCTGCTGAAAAATCTGAGCGGTTTATTTTTAAACCAAGTTCATAATTTGAGCAAACAAAAATATACAAAGAAAAACAGCTGGGAAAACAAAAAAAAAATAAAATAAAAATACTGATTCGTATGTTTCTGTTGAACAAAATTCAACACAAATCTTTATCAAAATCAATACTTGAAATCTGAAACTGTATTAGATCTCAAAATTTGCAAGAAATACTTTTACTTTTTACTCTTTACTCTTTTTTTGAAACAGGTACTTTAATATGTTTACTTAAGTAGATTTTATCACATGATACTACATTTACTTGAGTATTTTTTTATTTATTTATTTATTGTATTTTCACTTAAATTACTAGATTGAATCCTTCTTCCTTAAAAACATGCAAAAATACAGTGAAATGCCACTGAAGAGATGATCAGTGATGCAGTTTTGTAAAGTCACTGGACCTGTTTCAGTCTTGTAGTACTACTAATACTAAATACTAAATATTTCTACAGAATATGGCTTCTGTAAATTGACTGGATACTGACTGGCTATTCTCATTTACAAAAAAAAAAGAAAAAAAAGAACAGAAACATTTTAACATTTGACACAATCTAAATGGCATCCTACTTTTTTGAGATTGACTGCTGTCCCCTGCTCCTGTCTTTTTTTATTCCTGCCCCTGCCACATGCTCCTGTCACATTACACTAACTTTGCTGCTGTCTCATTGCACCTGTCTCCTGCACCTGTCTCCTGTCTCCTGCCCCGTCTCCTGTCTCTTGCTCCTGTCTCCTGTCTACTGCCCCTGTCTTCTGCTCTTGTCTCCTGCCCCTGTCTCCTGTCTCCTGCCTCCTGCCCCTGTCTCCTGTCTCTTGCTCCTGTCTCCTGTTCTTGTCTCCTGCCCCTGTCTAATGTTTCCTGTCTCCTGCCCCTGTCTCCTGTCTCCTGCCCCTGTCTCCTGCCCCTGTCTCCTGTCTCCTGCCCCTGTCTCCTGTCTCCTGCCCTCATCTCTTTGCTCCCGTCCACATCTCCTGTCCAGGCGTGTCTGCGTGGCCGTGATTCACTCCTTGACAGACTAGTATAGTGATAATGATTTAGCTTCGGGAGCGGCGCAGGTTGGTGATGACGCAGGTTACCACGGCAACAGCAGGAGCAGCAGCGGAAGTGGAGCATGCCACGCCGCAGACCTCCTCGACAAAGAAACAAGCAAAAGCATAAATCTATCTCTCTTATACAATCCTACATGTATATACTATTTTTGAACTGTCTGGTTCACATGAGAACATCACCACTTCCTGTCACAGGCGCCATTTTGACCTGGACTTTTTCACAACATTCATTTAACTGCAGATACAAATATTACAATTCCAGCAATACTTTTCACATTTTGTAACTTTTCTTTTCATCTGCTTGTCTCTACGGAGATGATATTGCTTTTCCCATAGAATATTCTGTAGTATGGCATTAAACTTATCCATGTCATATTTGTTCAATTACAGTTGTTTTTATTGCTCAAAAATACACTGACAAACATGCATTCTTACTGTTAGCGAACTTGCCTCTCCGCAGATCTGACATGTAACAGGGCCTTGGAGTGTCACCTGTTTGTGTCCATGGAGATAAGTTTAATGCCATACTTTGGAACATTCCAGGAACATGTCCAATAATCAGGAAGTGTGCAAAGCTGCAAAACTTCGCTCTGGTCTCTTTAAAGTTGTGAAAAGTGCTTATAAACTCATCGTGGTGAATGATTAGGATGTTCTGAATGCAAAAGGTAAGTGAGGAATAACTTTGAACGACTGCAAACTCTTCTCGTTCAGTTTTTCACGTTTTTAAGGCAGTAAAAATCAGCTACAGGACTTTTAACTTTTAATATAAACAATCAGATTTGTAATTTTGGGTAGTTCTTATGGAAATTACCATGTGATCTATAAACAAAACATCTGAACGTCTTCAATGTGCGGACGATTACATTCACTATCATCCCTCATATTCCATTTGTATGCAGATTTATAATAACAACAGATCCAAAAACTTGAAATATGGCACCAGGCCTATAAAGTTTTTAAGCAGATGGTAAAATATGCAAGAACTTCACAAATTTGGCAAAACAAAACTGAAATTAATCTATGGGCCTACAGGAAAAATATTGCAACAAAAAGCTGGTGCTGTCAGCTGTTTGTGATTTCAGAGGAGAGAGGAGTCCAACCAACAATTATACGGAAAAACGACACCTCGATTTCAGACAAAAACAGCATTTAATATTATTACTCAGAGGTGAGAAAGTATCTAAAAACTGTACTCAAGGAATGCTAGTGTGACTTTAAAATAATATTACTCAAGTACAAAGAAATTACTCAAGTAAAAAAAAAGGCTTTGGGGAAACTAATACTCAAGTAAAAGTAACTTAAAGAACAACTGTCAGGACGTAACATCTGATATATAATTTGAAGTTAGTTTTATTTGGACAAAACACGAAATAATGAACAAAATCTGGTGTTTTCAAAGGTTTGGCACCAAAATGAGACAAACTAAATCATATCTGAAGAAGCACTGCAAGAAACAAACGCTCAAATCATTTTATATTTTCGACATAAAGCGTTTGTCACTTGTAGATTTACTCACAGTGGGAAGAGGAACCACACATTTTACTTAAGTAAGAGTACTGTTTGACGGCCAAATGTATTACAGTGGTCCCTTTTATTATCTAAAAATAACCCGTAATAGGCGAAATCTGCAAGGCCGTCAACTTTATTTAAAAAAAAAAAAAAATTTATATATGTTTTGCAGCTGTAAAACCCCTCACCACACACTTTATACACTTTTATCAGGCATTAACATTTTCTCACATTTCTCTCTCGTCTAAACACTCTCAAAGTTCAAACCTTCGGTGCCTTTGTCGGTGCAGAACGTTTCATCGACATTGTGGGTTTTGTCGGGGAGAAAACTTGCAAACATACAGCACTCAAGTAAGTATAACTGAGTACTACCCACCTCTGCTATTACTCTACCACTGTACAGATAAATACATACAAAAGTAAACATTAAAATGACACTTAACTGCCCATATTAGTAAATGACATCAGGTTAACATGACACTTGTACTACGTGCCAATATGTTTTTGAGGTACCATGTTGAACAATATCTGGAATTCCAGTTTCTATTTCTGCATTACTTCTTATATAAAATAACAAAAACAGAATTAAAATGTTCACACACCATTTCTATCAATGAAAACTGTATTTAAAGCTGTATTATTTAACTTTATTATTTAACTGTTATTCCTCTGCCTGGAATGTTCCACAGTAATCCTATCTCCATGGGGATAATGAGGTGACAGCGCCACTAGGGCTGGTTACAGGTGAGATCTGTGTAGAGGCGAGTCCACTCACAGTGAGAACTCATGCTTTTCTAGGTATTTTTTGCCGCTTTTATGGTACAAATTCAGTACTGTGGAACATTCCAGACATAAGCAATAACATCTCCACGGAGAGAAGCAAGCAGAAAAGTTACCTAGTATACCTTTATTTACTACAATAAATGAAATGATTAAAAAAAGAAGATTATTAAGGAGAAAAACATCCAAAAAACAGTGTGGTTATGTCAGTGTCCTGGTTCAGTGACTCATTTGGCATTTGGAGCTTTGGTGCCTACGGAAACATGGCTCAAACTCTTCATCACAAAAACATCATTATGCCTGATACGGATATCATTTCAGCCAATGTTGTCAAAATGTGATCATCTGCAGCATACAAAAACACACAAAACATGCAATGGAATTTAGATGACTGTGTTAGAATATGCACATCTGATCTCAATCACAAAACCTAAGAAAATGAAAAGATTTAGAATGATCTGGAGCTGCATCAGAAAAAGTATAAGACACATAAACGAGTATACGCACATGGAAACTACCTGGACGACTGAGGGATTACACAGATATAAGGCCACATGGGAGTTTAAAAGAAAGTACTATGATTACTACAGTGTGTTTTTATTATATATTTGATTGTATTGAGTATTGAGTTTATTCCATAGGATCAAAATCAAGTAGAAATGTTTGTATTGTAACAAAACTACACTGTAATATTAAAAAGTGGTGGCATGATTGTTGTACAGTGGTGGATGAAGTACTCAGTTTTGTTACTTATGTAAAAGTACAGATACAGAGGTAAAGAGTTACTCAAGTAAAAAAAAAAAAGTATCACATAAAAAAAATCTACTTAAGTAAAAGTATTGGAAGTACGCATCTAGAAATGTACTTAAAGAGTAAAAAGTAAAAGTATTTCACACAAGCGTTGTTCATTTGTTAAAGTGTTAATGCAGTGATATTGATTCAAAAATTATACATATTTTGATCAACAGTAACAATATGAATCAATGTCTTATTTTTCATATAAATTTTGTGTTTTTCACTCGAAACCTTTAGTCAGGATGTTATTACGACCATGATAAAAATAACCCCTCAAATCATATGAAACGTACTTTTACTTTTCAGTCCAGTTAAAAAATGTTGTGGAGTAGAAAGTACAGATACCTGCTCTCAAATATAGTGAAGTAAAAATAAAAACTATCCACTGTAAAATGTACTTAAGTAAAGTGGAGATGCCTAAAAATTCTATTTAAGTACAGCATTTTACTACTTATTCCTCAACATGATTTTTCAGTTTGGTTATTTCTTTCAAAAACATCTATCACAGAGTTACATACACGTATACGCCCTTGCCCTCCATCTCAAATTATAACATCAACTTGTAGATTATCATGAATGCAGCCTGAGTAAAGGGCTTTGACTGTATAAATCATCTCTTTAAAACCTTCTGCTTAACCAGTACCACTGTAGTACTTCCTGTTTCGCTCCCTCAGTGCACCATGGGACTGTAAACCCATTAAACACTTTGCAGACAGAGATCTCAGACTCCACTTGTACTGCAGCGTGGCTCCACTCTCAGATATTTACGATTCCTACAGGGACAATAGTCGTTATAGTGACAACATGTAAAAGGCCACGTTTAACTTATACCAAGAGTGAATGTGCTTATAAACTTGGCTGAAAAGTTTGTAGGAAATATCTAATAGCATTTTTTCTTTATTTTGTAGAAAGTATAGTAATTCGATTTGCTGTTTATTTTTAAAAATCTGACATTTTAACAGCTCAAATCACATCACATATTTGGAGAGGCATGTCCAGTTCATCAAGTGATTGTAATTAATCCCAGGTGATGTCTCAGGCCCCCATTACTGTTCAAGGAAGGATTGTCTTTCCAAGCATCACCTGTCCCCATTTATGATTCCATCCTCTGACCCAAAGAAAACAAAGGAAACTAAGAGAACAATAGAACGAGCCAGTAGGGCCATTAAAGGCTGAAACTGTGAGGTTGAAACTGTAAACAATAGCTGTTTACTCTTTCAGTGTTAGTTAGCTCCGCCCTTCAGACAGATATAAGGCAGTGTCCACCAGTAATCTGACCAGAAATGAGGAAGTGGTTGGATGAGCAGCGAAACATCATCACGTTTTGTCCAGTTAACAGATTCAACTTTAGCTTTTACTATGGATCAGACGTGGAGACTGAAGGATTACACAGACACAAAAAAACGTACTTGAAAATGAGCATAAGGCACACAAAAAAAGGCAAGAATGGACAATGTTACGCACTCCCAGTTTTGAATTTTGAAAATCTGGTCACCCTCACAAAACTCTCACAAAATACTAGAACTCCACACTGTGACATTTGTCCTTTTGGAAATGTGTTGAAGCGTTGTGCAGTTGTCATGTGGAGACGGGCCTATTGGGTGCCAGTGTTAGCATACATTAGCGGTGAGTGAGCTAGCCTGGTGTGATCCTGGAGAGCGAACATGCTCGTGCTGAATGCCAGAACAGCGGGAGGAGCGTTAGCAGCCATGGCTAATTAGCACTTGGATCAGGAGCGTTGACTGGAGTAACGCAGGCTTCACACTGATTATTTCAGCCCTGTTCAGATGGAGCCAAGTTAGCATCACAAATGAGACAGACTGGAGCTAGACTTTGGCTAGACCTGATTTGTTCATATCACATGGTACAAAAGGTCAAATGTGATGTTTCATTTAGGGCTGTAGGCCTTTAGTTGGTAAATCGATTAATTGGTTGATAGAGCCTTAGTTGGCTAATGATTTCATTTAGATTATAGGGATTTATACGGCAGGAGATCTTAATTTTTTTGACCTCATGACCTGCCATTTTCTGTAAAAAATAAAATTACTTGGGGCCGATTTTACGCCCAATCTTATATTAAATGTATAGTATTGCTCTGATTTGTTATATGTGGCACAGCAGAAAGGAGAAGTTAGTGAGTAAATTAGCTGAAGATTTGGTATTTTTTGGTATTTATATGTAAAAAGTCAAGTTTAATCTGTCTTTATAAAAACACACTGTGTCCTAGTACGTTTTTCCCCTCTAGGTGTAGTTTTGTGAGTTTGAGTGCAGTTTGGGTCAGATATTTCGACATACGTAATAGTTTTCAGAACTTATGCCACGCCTCCTTTTTAGTTAACAAACCGCAGCACATGTCTTTAGTCCAACAAGAATGTAATGATTTCAAGCTTAAACATCTCAAATCTAGTTCAGTCATAGTTACCTGAATGGATCGGGACCATCTCAGTATAGAATTTTGAAGTAAATTGAAAGACCTTTGTCCTTGTTAAGCTGTTTTATTCATTCTTTATTTCATGTTTAACTTTAAAGTTGCACAATGTAAGTTTTCTGGTGGAGCGTCTGTCACCATGGAGATGTCATTCACACAGAGCAGTACGAGGCTAATGAGGAGCGCTGACAGTTTTATAGTGCGGGATATTTGCAGTCGCCATGGTGACATTAAAACTGTTCAAATCTAAAGCGCCGCCAAGAGAAGTCCTACTCCCTCCACTGTGGTGTGTTCAAAGACTCCAATCACAACTCGGTAATTTAAACACATTTTAATGGCGACATATATTTACGTTCTCTATTATCAGCAGTGACCTTTTGTTTTGGTATTTGGATTTTTAAAGGTCTTAAAACCCATAAACTAGAAATATTGCAAGTCCCAAAATAACAGTGTGAACAGCCCAAGACCACACTGTAAAATGTCAATGGGAAACGTTTAAATGGGGTTTAATTACTTTTAATAGATTTGTTTAACTCAGTTTCAAAAACATTATTTTCTGTTTTATAAAGTGTTTCATTTAGTGTCATACACAAAATCTATTCTAAAATTATGATGTTTTCTGTCTTCAGCTTATTGTGGCTCCTATTTCACATCTAGTGCAATTCAAATGTTGCAGATTGTGTTTAAATGTGTGCACTCTATGGGTCCTCTTTATCTGAGGGAGTCACTTCAGCCTGATACTCCACCCAGAGCCCTGAGGTCAGCTGACCAGCTCCTGCTCCCAAAGCCAGGCTGTATATTTTATTATTATATGCATATTTTATTATTTTGATGTTACCCTCTTGAAATTCTGTTGTAATTATTATAAACTTTTTATTTATTTATTACTTTTTTAAGTGCACCAGGTAACTTTTCTTGTGGAGAGTCCAGCTCTTGCTTGTCTCCATGGATATGTTATTGCGCTGCCTGTTTTTTTCCTCGTTGTGTTTTTATGGCTAAAATTACCTTGAAAAACATGCATTCTAACTGTGAATGAGATCATCTCTCCACAGATCTGACCTGTAGTTTAGCCTGTTGGTGTCTTCATGAAGATAGATAAGTTTAATGTGATACATGACCGGCGTAGCTATCATAGTTTTACATCAGTTTATGTGGCAGTTTGTTGAAAAAAAAGTTGAAAAGAATATTACAAAAATACAGAAAGTAGAGCTGCTTTCTAAGACGTAATACCTCTCCCTCATGAAAGCATAATCAAATCTGGAAGGTGAGCGAAAGATGGTGTTGTATTGTTTTCAATGGCCTGTGCTCATTGGTACATGGGATCAAAAATCATTTTCTCTTCCACATTACTTCCTCAATGGGGGCTAGCTCCTCCCACCATGTGACATGACAATCAGAGCGCTAGAGGGGCTGGGCTAAATCTTAAAAAGTTAACTTACTGGCACTTTGAGGATTTAAACAATTTAAATGTTCATGTTGTAAAAATACAGAAGAATTCCTACAAAATCCGACCTTTGTGAAAGCTGTGGATGCCCTGTTGAACACGGGGAGTACTCTATGCTCTGTGGGAGAATTCTTTCTGGGCCCAAGCTCCAGGGAGCTGCAGTACCTCGAGCGGCCCCGGGACAGAGGGGGGATGTCTTATCCAGTTCTTATTATGGATACATGCTCTACCTCTGCCATCAACACGGAAAACTCTCTACAAAATGCAGAAACAATTTATGCACAAGGAAGACATTTATTTCTAGCAGTTTACCCCTTCATTTAACAAAATAAATGTATTGTCATTTATTATTGATATCATCTGTTGTCTAATTTCACATGTTTTGGCCCTTGTAAACATTATGGTTGCTGGGTAACAGTTATGGAGTTACATCTACATATGTCATATCTGCTGCCCATGTCCACCAGGAAGTACAACACTTGATAAAATATAATGATGTTAACAGTGTTTTATTTAAAAAGATGCATCCTCACTTTTAAACTTACCCAGATTTATCTTGGCAGCATAACTTCATTCCCCCCCATTATCTGAGGTGTTTTATTACATTTGGGCTGAGTTAAGAGCCCGCGCTGGCAGACCCTCAGTCATGGTGCAGGTGTGTGGAAGTGTAGTTATGTGTTCTCATTCTTGGACAAGACTAAAGCACTTAAGGATGTCATGTGCAGGAGATTATTATAAAGACTCCATTCTGTTGGTTTGTCTCAGCTTGGCGGAGACACAGCTATGGTTGAAGAGGTAGCATTTGACCCAGGTCGTTACAAATTTAGCACAAAACTTATATAGATAATTATTTTATAGTTTGATCTACAGCTTTATAATAGAAAGAGGTTCACTGACAGGTCCCACTTCTTCACGGTGACGTTTTAATGTAGCCAGTAGCAGATTTTCATGCACTTTTTTGAAAATTAAGATGTTTTTTTTTTTTATTCTGCAGTTGTAATCCAGAGAATAATCTCACATAAAGTGGGTGGAGATAGGGGGTAGGTGAAAACTGAAATTTTCTAAGCACTCAAGTCTAAAATGCAGGACAACACAGCGTTACTCAAATATATGTACTTGAATCAATCTAATAATCTAATAATAACGGAACATTATAACATTAAAAGCTCATAAAAGTGAACTTTACATATGTTCGATTCAAGGGGCATTTACTTATCCATCTTCTGCATTTGACCCATCCTTCAATACCACTGTGAACTATCAGGAGCACTGGGCGACCGCTGTACAGCTCCCAGGAATATAAACTAACAAATGAGTGCGGTGCCTTGACAATGATTGTGGTGAAGAAGAGGAAGACATGGAGCAGCTGAAGAGGGTGGCTGTTCGGTTGCTGTGGAGATCAGAATTCAGATTCAGAAGGAGAGTTGATACGGTTGGAGGACTCTGTGTTTGACAAAGGGAAAGATGATAAAGACTTGAAGGGGAGCGTTTAGCCTCTTGTGACAGGTCTATAGTGAAAATAACTAAATAGGCCTGTACTTACCGTCTATAGCACAAAATGACAGTCTTTCTGAATCTGGGTTCCTTCAAACTACATATATCTGCCCCAGCAAAGCGATGTGCTGATGTAAATCCCCCAAAACAACAACAACAACAAATAGGCCGGTCATGATAACACATTTTGAAGCACGTACAATAGATTCACTGCGATAAACAATAATACTGAAACTACTTTAAGCCATTGACAGAATAATAATAATAACAACGCAATATAATCCCAGTGATCATCATTAAAAGGCCTGAGCTGCAACAAAAAACATACTGTTATTGGTCGTAGAAGTGACTTATTCAACTTTTTATGGCGCAAATGTTATTGGTATACAGAAATACCCCAAATTTTGCCACTCTGACAAAGAAAAATGTACACACGATGAATATCAAGCCACAAAATATATACAAATGCATGCTGTTTATGGATTTTCTTTGTCTAGGGCAAAATGTGCAGTGTGTTTGCCATCTTAGAGGTGATTGGTTGAAAGGGGAAGGCTCTGATTGGCTGGCAGTGACAGGTGACAGAGCAACAGTGTTTTAGCAGGAGCCTTGGCGGTTTGGCTTCTTTTGTAATGTCCTTGGGCACGACACTTTCCCCCTTTGCCTATGAATATGGAATTTGGCAGCGGACACTGTAGCTGCAAATTGGATGATACTACTACTATTATAATTCTAATGATAATAACATCTCCTGGATATCAGTTTACACTTTGCATTGTGGCTGCTAATGTTGATGGCTGTAATTCAACTCTTGTACTTTCATAGTAATATAGTAATAGCTCTAATAATATCCGCCCGTACGTTTGTATTGACTAAAAACCTCCTCTAATCCCTGATTCAGCTAAGTCCGAGCTTGTACGAACGATATAACTGGAACTTTCTGTCATGTTTAACACCGTACTAAATATTCTAACTCACTACTCGCTCTGCTACTACTACTACTCCCATTATGTAGGCATTAGTCACCATGTTTGATTTCAGTTTATTACATCATTTGTTCATTTATTTGCTTATCATTTTGTGTTTCCTTCTATAGGCTGTGCGTTGTTTCAGAGCATCCCAGTGGAGGTGATTTCGTACAGAGAAATGGGACCTTCAAGCGTTTAAGACTTTTTGTATGTGTTTAGGTGATAGTTTAAACATGTAAAAAGAAGAACGGACAAATATATTTTTACATGTGAAATAAGATTTACAATTTGATGTTTACTAATAATGTTAATAGTAATATATGTAGTTGTTGCTGAAGGTAGAACGTGTGCTCATACTAATTTAAAGAGGGTGTATTATGCAAAATATATATATATTTTTAGCTGTTTACCATGTTGTAACCTTTCCTCACCAAAAACAGGTCTCAAGAGGTTTTAGATGTCACCCATGCATGTTTGAGTAATTTAGCGATCTCTCCTGAGCCCTATTCAAACCCTTCTTTACTGTTAACTGTAAGATTCTGTCCAAGGCTCCGCCCACGAGCCTACGTCACCCATGCTCCCACATGACAATTCTCCATAAATATACAAAAGCATGATGTGATGTGCGCTACTTTCATTAACGGGATGCACCATGATTGTGTTGTGATAATGCTCTGAAGGGGGAGTGACTTAGTGTAGAGAGAAAAAATTAAAGTGAAAAATATAAAACATGTTAATACGTTGTTTTCAGTGATTAATTGCATTTTAATAATAAAAGGTAACATGGCGATCTAAATATGTTAAGTTATGTGTTAACAGTTAATACCCCATAGAAGTAAAATACCCCATCTTTGAAAACATTACTACAGTTTTACTTTGTAGCTTTTGTTCAGTAGAGATTGGTAGTTTCAGGGCTGAAATTATCCAAATGATTCTATTGAAGGTGTATGGAGTAGAGTGGAGCACTTCCTGTATTACCACATGACATCACAAGGTGGAATAGAGTGTTTTCTGTTTGAGAGAAGAACTCTAAATCTGCAGCGTTTGTGTGTTAAACTTGTGTGAATGAAACAAAACTCAACTCCAGGTCTGTTTTTGATGAGGAAACAACATTATAACATAGATCAGAAAATAGAGTAATATGTGCCCTTTATTATCAACGACAACATGAGCTGCAAAAGACCTGACAAATATAGATTTTTTTTAAACATGTCCTGTAATTTTCAGAAATATGCAAACTATGACCTCATCCAGGGCATTTACAAGCACCTCTTGGCTCAAATGCTAAACGGAGATTGTTGTGATTGGGAATATCAAAAACATGTATTACTTTCTGTCAATATTGCTCACCTATCATTTTAAAGACGTTTATCTCATATCTGAGAAAACAATTTGGGATTGTTTATGAAAATTCCTACCTTTAAGTAGGCGGGACATCTGACCTAACAGAGCCAAGTCGGCCAATCAGAGCCATTATTCTGTGAGAATTTAAAGGCTCCCAGAGGATGAATTATTCAAGGCACAGGGACAGACAAAGCCATTAACCCACATGTCTCTAAAACACTCTTCCTCTCCTTCTCTCTCTCACTCCCTCTTCTATCCTTCTCTTCTCCTCTCTGTCCTGCCTTTCTCTCCCTCCTTTCCTCCTTTCCTCCCTCCCTCCCTCTCTTCCTCTTCTCGTCCTTCTCTCTCCCTCCTCTCTCTTGTCTCTGTCCCACCAAAGTCCAGTACGGTCCAGTGTTACACTTTTTTTTTTCTTAAAATCTCAGTTACAAAAAGGTCTTTACCAAAATGAAGTAGTTTTAGTTTGGGTGGTTTAAAATGGTGTATGTTATCTGGTCTTTTTGGCTCCAGCTGATGGAAGCCAATCGAGGCTACTAGTTATAGCAGCAAATTTAGAGCCAAGTTCCTTATTTGTAATTGTGAGTGTGTGTTTCATCAGGAGTGAGGTTGTTGAATGTAGTGCTCATAGTGCCTGTCAATCAAACCCATTGCTAATTGCATTTCCCAGCATTTCCTAATGTTAATCTCGTGTTGGTTTAGAAACATGAATCACAAATCTAATGACATGATTCTGCTGTTATTGTTCCATAAACTACATTTTCCACGAATGAATCATTCCCATGAAGAACTGGATTAGACCAGAACTAATCTAGTCTAGTCTAAGTTTACATCAAGAACAGAACCCGGATCAAACCAGGTCAAGATTAAACACAACCTCAGTCTGTTGGTGAAGGCGAGACGAAGCCCTAATATCTGCAAACATTTCCTCCAGTATTTCATTTATTCTCGAAACCAAAACATTGATCATAAAACAGTAGAAATGGCACAACATTTCTCCACATCGGGACTGAGTTAAGAGGCTTTCCTTGTAATCGATCTTCATCCAAACACTGAGCAGTCCAACAGTGGCTTGGCTCAGCTCAGAACAGAACTGTCTCATTAAAACAGAGCTCTGAAAAAGCAGTGGGTGAAAAGCTTTGAAGAATCCTCAGTTTGTGTTTCGGTTTGGCACTAGATTATTTTGAGTCCGATACGGGAACAACAATCTATTAATCAAAGGCATCTCCAAGTAACTTTCATCTACCCTCCTCAGAACAAATATAAAGAATAGAAGGCGGTTGGTAGTGAGCTGCAATCACCCAAAAGCTGTATGTAAGAAAGATTACATTTTCGTAAACTTCTCTGTATGCTATGAGATATGAGATAAATATGTTCAAATCAAATATATCTTTTACTGATAATAATTGTAATGCTGATTTATTCTGAAGATGACCAACCTGTTTATGTTATAATTTGGTGTTTTGGTTCTTAAGTCTCTCATTTGGGTTGCTAGTTTCAATGCTGAAATCAGAAATCAGTTTATATAAATGGACATAGCTAACCTGCTAGCGGCCGCAGTTGTTCTAAACAGGAAATGCGCATCGGCTCCATCAACTTCAGCTCCAATTCACTTTCTATTGAAAAACTTCTCCCCTTAACTGCTGCTGTTAGGTTTGTCATTCTGGTCTTAAAATGTTTGTATTAACCCGCTCTACATAATCCTGGTATTTTTATTTCGCTATTTTGTGCGTAAATCAACATATGAACTATAATAACAGACCAATCAGGCACCTTCTTTCCCCGAAGTGCCTCCCGCTAGCGTTAGCGTTAGGGTTGGTTGATAACATTGTCAAGTGCTACCTCCTGCTAAATCAATGGTGCGGATTGGCTCTTTGGTTGCTATGATACTCACAGTTGTAATTCCAAATAAGGAACTCTGCTCTAAATTCGCCCCTAAAACCACTAGCCTCGATGAGCTTCATTTAACTGGAGCCGAAAACTATTACTCCACTTGTTTACACAGTCTATGTCTGAAATCCAGTTGCTTTAAACCTAAAAGGACTGTCTCTGATCTGACTCCTCACTACTTAAACATCAGCACCTGCAGCTAATCATTAATAAGTACCGCGAACATACGCTGTCCATGTACGAAGAATGACAAAAACTTGTATGTGTCCTCTATCTGCAGGTTTAGCTCCGGGAACACAGATTCCGCAGTGATCCAGTGATCATAAAACCTTTTTAAAAACTGTGAGAACGCAGACTACATACAGTTCCTTTAAAGCACATGTGTCAAACTCAAGGCCCGCGAGCCAAATGTGGCCCTCCACATCATTTTATGTGGCCCTCAACAGGGTAAATTAAAAGGTATGATGGTCTTAAAATTTCAATTTATCAGGAGATACACAGTTACACAGCCATATTTTTGCATCTAGGCAAATGCATATGTAATATTTGTAACTTGAATAAGTAATAAATACAGAAACAGTTAATTAAAAAGTTATAAAATGTGTTAGATTTATTTTACATCTGGCCCTTTCAGAGCAGCTATTTTGCTGATGTGGCCCTTGGTGAAAATGTGTTTGACACCCCTGCTTTAAAGTAACAGTACTCTTACTTTTGGTATATTTCCCCCCATTCTCCACACACTCTGCTAAATACATATGTGATAGCTTCCCCTGACAGTAGAGGCAGTGGAGCTCTTACTCTCCGGTTGGATGAGTTGAGCAGGTACTCCACACCTGTCCAAACATCTGTCCAAACATCCTGGATAACTCCGCTTTGACAAATGCCCTTTCCTCCTCCACAGACACGCACTAGAGCTGCGATTTATAGCTCTATAACTCACAAACATGCAGCAGAAACATGGGAATTTGTGTTCACAACATTTCAGAATTTGATGTCATAACTTCAGATGGAGAGCAGGGACCTGTGTAACTCCACGGGGAATTCGCTGTTTTTGAAAGAAATATACAAACTTATGATCCACAAATGTTCAACAGTGTATTTCTTGCATTATTCAGAGCTGCCCTGGGGTAAGAATAACAGAAGCGAGACTGCCAATCAGCCCCTCCCACCACCGACACTCACGCACACTTTCTAATCTCTGTGATGATGTTAGTGCTTTGCCTGGAAAATTCCACAATATGGCTTTGCACAAATCTTGAATTTTTTGCTAGTAAAAAATACCTTGAAAAACGTGCATTCTTAGTGTGAACGGGCTCGCCTCTCAACAGATCTGACCTGAAACTTGGCCTAACCCCCCCCACACACACACACACACTCAAACCTTAATGTACGCACTCCCTATTCCCTCAAATCAAAATGTCTAATGCCTTTTATCATTTGTATTGTCTCTAATATTGCACTAATTAAAAAAATAGGTAAGGTAAAGTGTCTTGCCCAAGGACACAACAACAGTATTCACTCTTGCCCCACTGTGGCACCTGGTATTTTCCTTGTTTAGCGTCAGAGATCTGATATTGGCAAACTAGTAAGACGTTAAACATAC
The DNA here is from genome assembly GCF_009829125.3 of Periophthalmus magnuspinnatus. NCBI lineage: Eukaryota > Metazoa > Chordata > Actinopteri > Gobiiformes > Gobiidae > Periophthalmus > Periophthalmus magnuspinnatus. The sequence goes on from NC_047134.1 coordinate 27,228,771, forward strand.
CACCCTAGAATTCAGAGAAATGTTTAGGTGTCCGGTGAACATCGTACGCTCCATGCTCCACTGCTCGGCACAGACTGTATTGTTGTCCTTGGCTAAACGAACAGCGAGAGGGGAGATATTCAAAACGACACAGAGATATCGGAAAAATAAAGACTCCACATAAACAGACTTCTGCTCAGGCTCCAAAATGTCTGGATCCTTTGGCACTTCTGAGTCAGTAATGATGAGTCTATGGAGGATCGTCTGTCCTTTAGACTCCAATCCAGGTCTTAAAGTGCTTTTGACAGATTCATTTATTTTTCATATTATTACCTGGTTTGGTGGGATAGCGTCTGATGTAAATATTCATCACAATTTTATAACTGTCAAGTGGAAGTTTGTGAAGAAAAGTAGAAAACAAAAAGATAAAATACAGGAAGTAACGCTCAGTTCTAAAACAGACACAGACACAAATCCAACCAAAATGTAGAGACAATAGACTCAGCACACGCACAGCAGCACTCACAGTCTCACTACTTCCTGTTCAATTTGATCTCTGTGAGGTTTTTGCCGAATCACATTGAAATTAATAAATATTTAAAGATGAGGCGGTGGACAGAGAGCTGCGGGTGGATGTCACTGACAACAAGTTAAACACTACACAAATAAAATGAATACTTCAGCCGAGGAAACTTCTGTGTTTAGAAAGAGAAAGAGAGAGTCTCAGTGCTAATGCTAATGCTAATTACGAAGCATAATAAATATTAAAACAACACCACAAACTGAAATTTTCTACATAATAGTTAGATCGTCTTTATTTTAACTAAATTGAATTTTAATATGTTGTTTCTTTTATATTTTCCGATTTTAATAAAAATGATTACCGGTATTAGCTTTGAGGCACTCTGCACAGAGCCTATTTATGCACAAAGTACGCATGCACAGTTTTTCTGACAGTTTAAGCATTGATATAACAAAAAAAAAAAATTTTAATTAATTTTTATTTTTGAAATCATAACTATTAGGTAATTTAGACAAGTTTGCTCCTTGTTAACATTATGGTCATTAGGTACCATACTTCTACATATGTGCTACCCCTGTCCAACCAGGAAGTAGAATTATAACTGTCATCACAAAACTAAAATCTTAATTATAATGATGTTAACTACAAATCTTGAATTATTCATTAGTACAAATACCTTCAAAAACTTGCATTCTTACTGTGAATGGGCTTGCCCCTTAACAGATCTGACCTGCAACTTGGCCTACTTGTAAGACCTGCTTGTCTCCGTAGAGAGTTTAATGCCACACTGTGAAAAACATCTCAATGATAAGCCGGTAGCGGAGCAGGTAACTTAACTATGACAATTCAATTTCTGGGTCTGATTTTTTACATGAAGTTTATGTCAGTATTTGATCAGTAGACTACAGAGATGTGGGCAAAATTGACTAAAATCTAACATGTTTTTCCCAAATTCCTATTTTCTATAGTATGTCAGAAATATGCTAAAAAGCACCTGTAATTGCCTTGGTTGAGGTTCGAGAATCTAGTTCCCATCACAAAAGTGCAGAAATGCTTTACACCCTAGTTTTGATTATTAAAAATTTCTGTTTATTTCATTTTTCAAACACTTAAGCAGCTTTTTGCGAGATTTCTTGCGATAAAGAGCATACTTAATAGCTGAATACCTTTAGAATGAGCCTGAGCTGAACAGAACAAGTAAAAGGCACATAGACTATTATACACCCAAGGACCATGTGCCACGTATCTGGATGACTGAAGGATTACACAGATATAAGACTGCATGGTAATATAAAAGAAAATACTGTTACTTTCTAAATGAAGAGTGTTTTTTATTATTATTATTACTACCATTGCATCGGAATAGGCATTGAGCATGGAGTCTATTCTTTACTATCAAAATCCAGTTTGAATTTAGTACCGTGACAACAATACTTCACACTGAACCATAAATTTGCATACCTTCATAAGAACAATATTGCTATCACCCTGACAATACATTGCCTACTGTTTCATCAGCTTTTCATATTCCTTCTCTTTTGACTGTGTGAGACTAGTTCACATACCGGCGCTTAATGCACTTTTTTTTTTACAGACCACATATCTATATTTAATCTACATCTAATTTATTCCAGTCTGCAGCCACTTAAATACATGTGGACTCAAATGGAGTTACAAATGAATCATGAAGAAAACCTGTGTGTCTCTTTTCTATTAGCCAGGCTCGCATTCAGGTCAGGGCAGAGGTACAGGGAATATTTGATTACAGAGGTTATGGGGTTAAAACACAGATGCTGCTTTGGGTGAGACAACCTCGAGAAAAACATCTGGAGCCTTGAAAATCCATATCTGAAAATTACATTATGCAAAAGAAGCCTGCCTTTTATTACCGATGTTGCATTATGGGCCATTTAAATGCAGTACAAAATATAGAAGGTTGTGGTAAAAGCTTCTTTATGTAAAAATAACAAAGCGCTAACTTAATTTCCTGTGTTTGTGATGGTCTAGAATTTGATGTCTTATTTTTAGATGGAGGGCTGTTTTTTTCATGTAATTGAGCAATATTTGTCTTGTCCCAGTACAGACATATTGTATAAGCAGCTCTTGAGTTCAAAATAAGTCCGCTACGTGCTGCGTTTTACTGTCCGATAATGGGGAAGTGCGTGTTAACATGCTAGTTGTTGTTGTCTGGCCTCTGAGAGTTGTGAAAAGTGCTTATAAACTCATCGCGGTGAGTAATTAGTATGCTCTGAAAGCATAAGGTAAATGAGGAATAACTTTGGACCACTGCAGACGGTTTAAAATGAACTAGTTCTGCTTTTCATGTTTTTTTTAGATGATAAAATCAAGTAGAGTGCCTTTAAATAATTTATTTTCTGGCACATTGATTCCATAAATTTCATATATTAATCTTGGCCAGAAGTCATAACTGACACCTATAATCTTGATAGTAAAAAATATTTCATCTTAGTTGGTATTGGCTGATGGAGAAGACATTCAACTTTTTTTTTGTTTCACGTGGACAGGCTCAGTAATAAAATAGATATTAACTATACAATTATCTTTATTTGAACAGAACAAATTGCACCTGCCCTCCAGCTCAATTTTAAAGTACACTAAATACTGTAACATCAAAACTAGATGCTAACAATAACTTTAATATAGTTATAAAAGTGCTCTTAACCTTTGGCTCACTAATGGTTAACTCATACACTAAGCACTGCACTTCACTGAATGTTGAGTACAAGTTGTAAATAAATGTGTATTATTACTGTTAGCTCTGAAAAGATTTTATTAAAAAGGCAAAAATGATTAACTATTAGCGATGAATGTAGCTTCCATGTATATGTGATTGGTGCGTTTTTACACTATAATGTTACTGGAATAATTTATTAGCTGTCAAAAATAAGCTTGAATTGTAGAGGAACATATTTTTGTTTTAATTTTTTGTACATTGTTTGGTGTTGTGTTTTTAGTTTTTAAGAATTATGATTTTAACAATTGTACAACTGAGAAATGGTGTGTTTTTTTGTCTATTTGTAATTTGTTTTGAATCCTTTATAAATGTTCTTCTACTCTATGGTTGTTGTTTTTTTTGTTGTTGTTTTTTTGTTTTTTGTTTGTTTTTTTTTTGCCAGCATACCTATTTTTTTAAATTCTGTCATCACACACAACCTATCACAACTTATCAAATAACTAAAAAGACAATGGGTCCCAGCATTGACCCCTGAGGAACCCCATTTTTTTGTTTTTGTTTCATATTTTTGGTATTCATTAAAAAATAAACTTAGAAAAACATATATAAAATCCTCATGGTTAAAGGATAATAGCATAATATGGTCACTTCATTTTGTCTTTTTTTTTTCTTTTCGTTTGTTAAACAATTCAGTATTTAATCCAAGTCATTATGGGCCAAATAAGAGTTTTCTTATGAATTCCAATGAAATTACAAGCTTCTAATTTGTGACGCATTAGACTTACTATTACTCTGCACTTTGACAAAACTCTATGTAAAATATTTTAAAATGTTTTAACAAAAAATGCAGTTTTAGTCAATTCTCTCTTCCCATTACTTGCATTTACAAAAAAAAAAAGAACTGTTCTGTATAATTGCTTCAAAGTCTGAACTGAAACTGCATTACCTTCCAGGACAAAGTTTGTTTTTTTTTCTTTTTTGTTCACTTGGTTTCAATAAAAGCACTCATTTATTATAGTCTTTGGAGTGTGATGTTTCTTTGTCATTAGTCGTGCTTTAGCTGAGCCTGTTCTCTCTGTATTTGGAGACTTACCTTATTTATCACAGCTAAAAACGGCTAGCACAGTAAATGAACATATCTGAGGCTCTTTGAAATAAATGCCTTTTCAAATCCACCTTTAAAGCACTCACCCTGTTTCTTTGTGGTTGTGAGCCTGTTGCTGGACTTTATTGTTTGCCTCACAGCAGAAAGGTCCCTGGTTCAAGTCCTGGATAGTATATAGATATTGTTGTGCCTGGCTGTGTACATACGTATGTGTTTGTATGTCCTCCCTGTGCATGGATGGGAGATATGCCAGAAAAAAATGACAATATTTGAGACCCAATTTCAGTTTTTGCACAATGCATACAGTCACTTTCTTTTATACGTACCATTATGATTTATGTATATGTATAGCACTGAATCATAATCTGGTCAAAGGGATTAGATCAGACATGCCCAAACTGTGGCCCGGGGACCAAATGCGGCCCTCACATAATTTTTTCTAGGCCCTCAAGCTTTTAGGTGAATTGGCCCATATTACCTTAAAAAGTACTTTTTACTGTATATTTGTGAAAATCTACTTTAACAAGCCCTTGCCAAATATTTAATGTGTCCCATTGAGGATGTAAGCATGAACAAAGGTAGTTTATCTAGTAGTTCAGTCTAACTTGTAATAAACGCAGATTTTAAGTATTCACTGTACTGGCGACCAGTCTATGGCCCTCAGCTTTGTCTCTGTTTTTATATGTGGCTCTTAATGAGAAAAGGTTGGACGACCTTGAATTAGATCATAGTTCAGTTTTTATTAACATATCACCCAGTCCTATTCCCCCTTATCCTAAAACATGGCGGCTGATTGGCTCGCCTCATAGCAAGAAGGTTTCAGGTTCGACTTTCCCCCTTTAACCCAAAACTTGCACTGTAAAATCCTCTATCTAAGGTATTTTATTAATTTTGTTTAATTGAATAAGGACAGATATAAAAACACTGACTAGCTGTAGCGTAGCAGCCTGATGCATCACAGTGCTTATAGTCAGAGCTAATTGGCAGCACTTGTCCTTAGAAGGGCTTTTAGTGGAATGACAGTGAAACAAAGAAAACTGGACACAGAAACGCACATTAGAAAAGCATTAAACATGAGTGCTCTGGCTCAAGATCTGGAGATGGGCCCCACTGCTCCTGAAAGATTCCCCCACCTGCAATGAAGGATATGCATCAAATGCAGAGGACAAATATCACCGTATGGCCACAATATACCTTAAACATAATGGAAAACTTAAAAAAAAAAAAAAAAGTTATTTTCATGGAGAAATTCTTAGAGTAGTTACAAGGTCTTTCTTGAATAGGCTCACAGAAAGGCTTTGCCAGTGAATGCAAGATTACTAACACTAAGATTACTAACACACCACAGCAATGCAAACAAGGACAAACGGTAACATTGTTTGCATTAAGACAAGAAAGTGCACAAGGAAATAAGTGAAGAATGACAAACAAGTCTTTCTCACTTTTTCTGTATAGCGTCTTGAGTTTTTGTTCCCCCTCTTCTCTCGGAACACCCCGGCGCTTCAGTTCAGAAGACTGTGTCATAGGACGAGGTGAATGTGGGCTGCAGATTATAAATAGCTAAAATTCAAAAAGCAGAATCCACATCCGCAGCAGCAGAGGAGGAAGAGGAGGAGGAGGATGCAAAGGGGTGAGAGAGAGTGACGACAGAAACGCGGTGGTGTAAAAAGATGGAAACCAAGATCTATTTTTACTGAGAGACGAGAAGCCAGAGGAGCAGGGCTGTGCAGTGTGAGGTCATGATTTTAGATGGAGGGATGGGTTATGAAACTCTATGGGAAATGCTTTGCTTTTGAGAGAAATAAACAACCAGAAACTCATGATCTTATGAAGATAGTGACATCGCTTTTTGACTACATGTTTATTTGTGACGAGACACTGAACTTTATGTCCATGCCCATATGAAGAGGGGGCTAGTTCAGTGAGCGATGATAATTTTAAAAAACAACATATTTTAGACCTTTATATAATCAATTGTATGATTATTATTATGATATCAAGTACTTTTGGGAGTATTTTGATACCTCGATACTAGTCTAACCTTATGGGTGGAGGCATATCAGTAATTACATGTACGCAAATGTTTTTCATATAGACTCTGAACTGACAAACAGAAAGTGACACAGATGGATCAGTCCAAAATTCTGAAAGTCTTTTAACAAAAAACAATAAAGAATTGGCTCTAGCATGTCTCAGATTGATGCCTAACCGTACAATTAGCATATTTTCACAGTATTGATACTTACATGTGTCCTGAGTATCAATATATCGATACATCAACACCGATATATCATCCCTCATTTTAATAGATATGCTTTAAAGTTTAGTTATTTGTATTCCCTGCATTCTTGCCCTTCAGAGTAGCAGAATTGATTACTACTCTCTGATTCACACTACACCTCACTGCATAGTCTGCTACACACTTTGTAAAGACGGTGTTTTCTCAAGTGTAACCTGGGTGTAGTACTCGATATGGAGTCCTCCATGTACTTCTTGCAATTCCACTGCACATGCATACATTACATTACAGTACAGTACATTACATTACAATACATTACAGTACATGGGCATTATAAAGAGTTCTCCAGCCTCACTCTCCTGTTCACTGTGTGTGACCATTTCTGTATAATCACACCTCCATATCTCTCTCTTCTTGTTTCTCTTTCCTCCCATACCTCCCTCCCTTTTCCTTCTTTCTTTTCTACACTCTTCCTCCCTCTCTACACTCTCCCTCTCCCCCTTACCTTCCTCTCTCACTCACTCACTCCTCTCTCTCTCTTTTGCAATCTTCTATCTATATCTACCTCTCTCCCACTCTCCCTCTCTCTTTTGTCTTCCTGCACCCCCGTCTCCCTCCACACCCCCATCTCCCCCTCTTTTTTCTTTTTTGTCTCTCTCTCTCTTTCTCTTGTTTGTGTCGCTCCTCTGTCCTCCCTCCGTCCTCTCCTCTTCCTGCGATCGATCGATGATTTCCTGTGTGCATCTGGGTGACACACAGTTTAGAGACCGCGGGGCTCATGTTACCGCTCTCTCTCCTTCTCTTTCTTTTCTACACTCTCCCTCTCTCTCGCTTCCCTCTATCTCTCTCTGTCCCTCCCCTACTCCTATCTCACTCCCCCTTACATCTGTCCTTTTCTCTCTTTCCCTTACCCTCTCTCTTTCTCTTTGTTTCTACCATACTCACTTCTTTTAATCTGCCCCTGCCTCTCTCTCTGTCCTCTCTTTCATCTCTCTCCCTCTCCCTCACTCCCACTCTCTCTTGCATCTCTTTCCCTCCTCTCTTTCTCTCTTCCTCTGTCTCTCCCACTCTCTGTCCTTCACTCTCCCCCTCTCTTCCATCGCTCTCCCTCTTGCTTTCTTTTCTACACTCTTCCTCTCTCTACCTCTTCCCCCTCTCTCTATCTCTGTCTCCCCAACTTCTATCTCACTCCCCACTTACATCTCTCCTTTCCTCCCTTTCCCTCTCTCTCTCTTTGTTTCTCTCATGCTCACGCCTTTTTTTCTGCCCCTGCCTCTCTCTCTGCCCTCTCGGTCATCTCTCGCCTTATCTCTCGCTCTATATAACCTCACTCTCCCCTTTCTCTCCAACTCTCTGTCCCTCACTCTCCCTCTTTCTCCATCTTTCTCTCTGCCTCTCCCCTCTTTCTTTATCTCTTGTACATGTGGATCTGTACATGTGTGTGTGAGCAGTGGTAAGACTCATGGGGCAGGTCACATAGGTCAGCAGCAGCAGCAGTGACTGTGGTCTGCAGCTAAACCAATGAGAGTGTGGCTTTTACAGCTCTGAGACCTGTCCCAGAGCTGGACGGTCTCACTGTTATTACTACACATGTACAAAACAAAAATGTGTATGTCCGTAGAGTGATTAGCCACTGATCTGAGGGTTGGCGGCTCGAATCCTGCTCTCGACATAAGCATCATTGTTTGATTTTGATTGGTCAGATTCACTTACCCACACATTGGCGGTGTGATTCCAGCTCCCACAGATAAATGCTGTCATTGTGTCCTTGGGCAAGACACTTAACCCACCCCGCTCCCAGTGTCTGTGTACTCTGGTGTATGAATGTGTGTGTGAATGGGTGAGTGGTTCCTTGACGTAAAACACTTTGAGTGTCTTGAAGGAGGAAATGCGCTATATAAAAATGTGACCATTTACCATTTAGAGCAGGGGTGCTCAGACTTTTTCAGTATGTGAGCTACTTTTAAAATGATCGTGTCTGAAAGATCTACCACCTAATACAAAAATGTTAAACATATATTTATTCGTAAATGTATTATTAATTCTTACATGTACAGTGCATTTTGATGTACCTTGCACAACGCCATGAGATAATACTGCACAACACAATTGAACTTCTTAAATGTTCATAATTACTTGAATGATGATTACTGCACTGAATGGAATCAGTGAGGGATGCATAGTTCGGGCAGTCGCTTCTGAGAGCCAGCCAGGAGTAAAATAGCATTTTTCGTTTGAAAGCGATAACAGACCTAATCATGTTGATTACGGTTTTGTCTTTTTTTTATAGCCATAAAAATCATGTTAAACGAAGTATCAGAATTTACTGCATTTTTTCTCACAACTACTTCTATTTTACACATCCATTCGTATTTTTTTTCTTTTACGCATCGAATAAATTACTGGGAAAATCCCCGCAGCCCCACACTCTCATTCATCACCTTCAGGACAACAGAGGCAGATTACCGTAATGATGGTAAAATATTTAGATAAGTTTTGCCTCCACTTTGAGACGCCGTTTGAATTTACATGAGAGCACGAGTAGTTGCGGAGTTAGGCTGCTGGAAAATCCGCAACTGCGCTCTATCGGCAACGATAGGATCCGGCGTTATAGGTTTAAGCTAACTCGCACTTGTTTATGCGTGTGCAGCGTCCCTGATGTGACCTAGGGTCAGGTGTAATCTGACTGGTTGTCCTGTATATTAGTCATGTGACTGGATGGATGACGGGACGTGATCTACCCAAAATACATTGTGTTACATGACAAATTACTGAACCCTACATGTATGACCAGGAGTCTAATTTTTTGAATAATAACAGAAAAATGGGCGGGGATAGGTGGTAGGTGCAAACAGACATTTTCTGTACACTCAAGCCTCAAATGCTGGACAATACAGGCTTATTTAAACATGCATGATGCAATTGAAGTACAATAATTAATGAGGGAAATGATCAGGTGAAATGGATTTTGAAAACATTGAGGAAAGCTTTGTGGAAAGGGAGAGCACCACTTCATGACATCATCAGGTGTAGCAGACTTTTTTGAGATTTAATTAATATATAGGAACATGCACATGCACTTTTACTTGCTTGTTTTATGATCAAATCCCAGTGTGGAGAAATAATTCTGCAGCTATAGAACAGATAGGAGGAAGTCTTCTTATCTGCACTGCCCTTTTGCCCTATTTCTCTGTCCCTAAAGCCCCTATGACCTTTGACCTCCTCTACTGCTGCTGATAGCCGCAATCTTTCACTGCTATAATCTGTTAGCCCATTAACCCGTGTTAGCCTTTAGCGTCTGTTAGCTTGGTGCTGTTTTTGGCAGTATCTTTGCCGGATGATTGATGGGTCCGGATGTCCTTAAATCCCTCTTAAATGTGCTCATGGCAGTTGAGCAGCAGCCACGCTCCATAGACGGCTCAGTGGTCCGGTTAACTGTGTTTTTATAAGTTTAAAGAAAAGGTGACACCGAAATCAAGACTAAAACTGAACTAAACCAGGACTGCAATAGCTCTGAATTAGGATTAAACCCGCACAAAACCAGAACTCAACCAGGACTAACTCAGAGAAACATAACCATGCAGGTACATGATCTAAAATATAACTAAACCCAAGACTAAAATAACTAACCCAGGACAACACTAGGTCTGAATTAGGAGTAAACCTGGACTAAACCAGGACTAACAGCGGCAAACATGATCATACAGAACGAATCTACGATAGGACAGGGATTGGACCAGGACTAAACTAGGATTTGAACCAACACCTCATGTACTAAACTAAAATACACCAAACAACTAGACCAAAACTAAAATGACTAAACCAGGACTTTGGCAGAGGAAATTTATCAACCTGAACCTCAACACGAACCAGGACTAAACCAGGACTAAACAAGGACTAAACCAGGACTAAACCAGGGCAAAACAAGGACTAAACCAGGACTGAGTTAGTCCTGGTTTAGTCTCAATTTAATCCTAGTTTAGTCCTGGTTTAGTGCTGATTTAGTCCTGGTTTAGTGCTGATTTAGTCCTTGTTTAGTCCTGGTTTAATCCTGGTTTAGTCCTGGTTTAGTCCCGATTTAATCCTAGTTTAGTCCTGATTTAGTCCTTGCTTAGTCCCGATTTAGTCCTTGTTTAGTCCTGGTTTGGTCCTGGCTCAGTCCTGGTTTAGTCCCAGTTTAGTACTCGTTTAGTCCTGGTTTAGTCCCGGTTTAGTCCTTGTTTAGACCATCTTTATTCCTGGTTTAGTGCTGATTTAATCCTGGTTTAGTCCAGGTTTAATCCTGGTTTAGTCCTGGTTTAGTCCCGATTTAATGCTAGTTTAGTCCTGATTTAGTCCTTGTTTAGTCCCGATTTAGTCCTTGTTTAGTCCTGGTTTGGTCCTGGCTCAGTCCTGGTTTAGTCCCAGTTTAGTATTCGTTTAGTCCTGGTTTAGTCCCGGTTTAGTCCTTGTTTAGACCAGCTTTATTCCTGGTTTAGTGCTGATTTAATCCTGGTTTAGTCCAGGTTTAGTCCTGATTCAGGTTGTTGTTCCTGTCCTGGTATAGTTACTTCATTTGAACTTCACCCAATAGGAAGATACAAACAAAGTCCGCCAAAGAAGTCTGCTAATTAACCTCTAACATACCTGAAATAAATCTGCTTCCTTATCCCACTGCTCCTGATGTGATTCCCAGTGCAGCGTTCCCTCTCATCTGGAAAAACTGACAATCTGCTTTTCTCCTCTATGAAAACTGCTGACGTAGAACCAAAGTGAATATCCAGAAATACCACCTCGAGTTCTGTCCATGAAGCTCAAGAAAAAGAAAAAAAAAGAAACAGAAACACTGCACATTTTGTGACTAGTCATGCGATTGTGGTTAGATTTGGGATTTGGATTACACAGAATATGATTAAAGACTGAAATATGAACTGCTAAATTAATACAAGACTCACATGCATTTCAGAACATGTTTGGAGTGGTTTCAGAACCCCATGGAGACTATTTGGTTGTGTTTATTGCACTGAAAAACATGTGTCATTATTCTGAGCGGGCTCGCATCTCCACAAACCTAACCTTATTTGGCCTTGGTAACACTTTGTTGTGCTGCTGTGACGTCACTTCCTGTTGAGTATATTCTGTTTGCGAGTTGTTTTGCCATCTGTCTCTCCTATTGTTGTTAATCCATGAATTAATTAAACACTTTTCTAACTCTTTTACACATAATTGGCACCTAGTTACTCACTTAAACCCCCAGAGCCCTATCCAACTCCAAATTGCTTAGTATTTCGTGGATTAAAGCATCATGGGTAGACCTTCCTCCGCTTCCTCCGCTCTACCCTGCTAAAGTTGTGGAGTCAGAACGTTAGCTCCTTCACTGACGACAGGGAGAGTTGTGTGAAGTGTAGTTATCATAACGACTGACAGGGGGACCAAAGATTCAGAACTCGGGTGGAAAGTTTAACAAAGTTTATTTACAGAGAATATAATGCAAATGAAACTAAATGGATCAAACAGTTGAGAGCGGGGTTGTTTGCAGTAGTATTTGAGCAGGTCATGGGCAGCGATGAGGTAGTCCGCACGGTTCGAGGTGAACTGGGTCGTGGAGAGCTGGGTCGGAGGTGGAGGAGCTGAGCGGGTCCAGAGAGTAGGATCTGGGGAGGAACAAAAAAACATCCAACTGAGTGCAGAGTAAAAAAAAAAAAGCAAAACATGAGACTGAGCCAAGCAGAGCTGTACCACTGTGGACACACAGACAATCTAGGGCTAGAGTGTCAGGTCCGTGGTTCCTTTGTCCTCCCCAGGTGCAGCTTGATTATGAAATGAGTTGCAGGTGTGTGTGGGAGGAGCCAGAATCTCCACCCAGCTCCAGGCTCTGACACAGAACGGAGAGAACAGCACAAGAAACATGGAGCTGCTCATTGGAGGCACAGAAACTTAGCTATACCCAGGTAGTACCAGGGACTGCGGACCACGTCAGTCAAGTATGACTTTAACTTTAATTTTCGTAGAACCATGCAGGTGTAGTGCCACCTCTAGAAATACATACTGTAGTTCTAAATACAAATACTGGATTGGCATTTCATATTCACTATAGGGTTTAAAAGTTGCCTTGTGTCACTTACATATACTTGCATTGCTCCTTATGTATTTGCTGGCATCCTTGGCGGTGGCTTATAAAGTTTTTACCTTTGCTCTTATTATTGGATTTTTTTTTTTTTTTTACTTCAAAATATGTCTGCTTCTAAACTTCAAAATATGTCTAACTTGCTCAAAATGTCCTGGCGTGTCTTAAAAAGGTGAAAAAAAACAGAACTTGTTCATTCTAAACAGTTTGCAGTGGTTCAAAGTTATTCCTCACTTACCTTATGCATCCTGACCATCCTAATTATTCACAGTGATGACCTTATAAGCGTTTTTCTGTACTTTCAGAGAGACTAAAGAGGAGTAAAACACACACTTTCTGATTGTCTGACAGTAAAATGCTTTCTGAATATGTATCTGCACTGGGTCAAAACACATTTTGTTCAAATACGTGGAAAAAAATAAATCAGTTCACTTAAATAGAATCAAATGTATTCTTGTGGTGGCTCAGGTTTCATTTGTCCTAAAGCAAGTTCACAGCGTCGGGCTAAAGAACAAGTGAAAAATAACTTTAACACAAAACATAAACGAGAGCGAGACAGAGAAATGTAACAGTACCGGGCACATGGGGTCAGCTGTCCAATGTAACCTCATGAATCTTACACAAGCGTTCCCACAATGCATCTGGGTATCATTGAAAACACGCCATTGTTGTCTCTGCGGTTTAGAAAGATAATCATTTTTACAATAACACAATCGTTTTCCCTTTTTTCTCAAACTTCTGTCTTTCCTGGCTTGCTTTGGTCCTTGGTTTTGTTCGTGATAATGAGTGACCAATGAGCTCTGAGTTTTTCGCACACGTCACTGAAAAAGATTAATCTGATTGGACGATCAAACTCTAGCTCATAATCATCTTAAATTTGGACTACACTTTGCGATCCATTCAGTATCGATGTGAAGGTGATGGGGGTTGGGCTGTCCACCGGGAGACACTCTTAAAAAAAAACACATAAGGGCAGAGTTTGTGTGCGTGTATGTGTGGTGAGGTGGGGGTCACTGGAGGTATAAGAAGAGCGGGCCAGAGGTGAAGGTGTGAGTGCTTCCAGGTCACGACCCCGTAGTGTTAATAGACATGAGGCTGGTGTTTAAAGCGCGTATAGGGGTGAGGGCACTCGATAACACAGGATCAAGGGCTAAAGACGTGTTCAGTGAGTTATCAGGTCTGTTAAAGCCACCTGTGCCGGCCAGATAACGGCTGAGATCTGCGTGTTCACAGTTTGATAAATTGCATGGTCCAATTTTAAAGGTACAATGTGGAATTTTCTGGAGGTGGTTCGTCTCTTGCATGATTCCATAGAAAAAGAAAGTTAAAATCATACTTCTGAGCATTCTCCATGGACATTAGGGCTGCAGATTAATCGCAATCAAATTGAAATTAAAATCCGAATGGACAAAATTATCGAATAATCTGGTTTGCGATTTTTAATGTACCAAAATTTTCCCAGAAAGAACTAAATATTCTCTCTTATTTTGCGTAAAAACTACTAATCCTGTACTTCTTTTTGTCAGTTCTTCTAAACTTATTATACTTTTAAAAAATCTGTTAGACATTTTTCCCAAATCCTTCAGCCATTATGGAGTTTTATTACATACTGTGGAATATTATAGCCATGGGAGCAACATTTCCATGGAAACAAGCTTGAATACACCCGTCAGGTTTGTGGAGATACAAGCCCAGTCACAGTAAGAACACATTTTTATTGATATTCAGAGCAATAAAAACAACCAAAATGACGAAAACAAGTTTTTATTTTTGTCTATTTTTGATTCTTTAAAATGTGATACACTGCCCCATTTCAAACCTTACCCTAATGGTATCAGATAGATTTTCTCTAATTCTTCCTCTAACCAAACCACAAATTTTAAGTAAATTCCAAGTTATAGTTTCATTTCTCCAGCCAGTTCCCAATAGTGGTCTGTTGAAGCAGTTAACATGAGCATAATATAAGAACTTTCCAAACCACAGCCCCACACATCCCCACTACAATCGCACACAAAACAGAGTAACAGCTGCAGACAGGCTCCTGATGGGCATCGCTCTTAACGGGATTTATAACGATCTGACCTTTGACCTTTCTGTGTTAATGTCTCCGGTCCCTCCCCTTCCACAACGCAGCCGCACTGACAGACAGCTAACACCGGCTGAAGCTATGTACTGCGATCAGGTGCCCACTCATTAATAGTCAAATGTACTCAAGTTTAACCCAGTATAGATATATTATAAAAGGAACTCTTAGGGCCAAAATGTGGTCGCTTGTTGTCGCATCTAATTCTAAAACGTTTAACCGTCAGTGAACCAGGAAGTAATTCTGGTGCGCCATGGCCTTTGAAAGTTGAGAAACCGCTTATAAACTCATCGTGGTGAATAATTAGGATGTTCTGAATGCATAAGGTAATTGAGGAATAACTTTGGACCACTGCAAACTGTTTAAAATGATCAAGTTCTGTTTATCACATTTTTAAAAACAGTAAAAATCAAATACCTACCATTAAAATCCATCCAATCCATTCTGTCGGAGAGTCCGCTACCTGCTTGTGTTTCCAGAACCGATCCCACACAAATAATAAGGTTTGTGGATCATAATTTCGGATATTTCAAAAACAGTGAATTTTAGAACCCGAAATCAACCTATTACTGAGAATTTCCGCATTTTCCGAACACATGATTATATTCCATTTTTCAGAGAGTTTTTTATTGTCCTGATTTTCACACTCTCACCATTTCTGAAGCAAACATGCACAAAAGGTTCACAGTCACATTTGAAAAGGTGACTCCTTTTATAAGAGGAATTGTGTGCAGAACTGAGTCACTTCCAAACTGAACTCTGGTATTTTAAACCATGCATGCAGGTAAAGAGGGAGTATTATGCAAAATCATTGTTTTTTTTTTTGACTTTCTACTGTGTTATAACGTTATTTCCACATCAAAAACATGTCTGAAGAGGTTTTAGATGTCATCTATGCAGATTTGAGTGGATAGCTTGAAGATTCTGTGCGTTGCTCCGCCCACAAGTCTATGTCACACATGCTCCCACACGACAATTCTCCATAAATATACAAAAACATGATACAAAACTGCACAGCAACTTGACAAACCTGATGTGATGTGCAGTAGTTTCATTAGCGGGATGCACGATAATTGTAATGTGATAGCGCTCTGAAGGGGGAGTGACTTAGTGTGGAGAGCAAAGGAAAAGGGGGCTCAGAGCACCACAAATTGACGTTAATGTTATTGTTTTTGCGAATACAGCAGTTTCAAAACGATAAAAGGCAACACGGTGATCTAAATATGTGACGTGTCAGCAGTTGATGCCCCGTAGGAGTGAAATACCCTTGCTTTTATCGAAGGACAGAATCACACACCATTGCGGTTGGAAAAACAAACCATTCCAAAGCGTTTTTCGTTTCTTTCAACGGCTTCGGGAGCTTTGAAAATGAACTGTGCGGAGCTGTGTCGTAATACGGGAAAATGGAGCACATCAGGAGTGTGTGTACAGAACAGAGAGGGCAGCGGGGAAATCAGTGATGAAGAGGAGAGAGAGGAGCGGTAAGAAGGAGGGCAAGAGAGTGGGAGAGAGGGGAGCAAATATAGAGAGAAAGAAGGGGAAGAGATGAGAGGAGAGAGAGGAATAAAGACACAGGGAAGGAGGGGTTGGATGGCGAGTATAGAGAAAGAAAAAGATTTGAAGGAAAGAAACAGAGGGACAAGAGAGAGGGATGGAGGGAAGGAGGAGGGCAAGAGACAGGGGGTAGGAGAGAGAAAGAGCAGAATGGGTTTTGTCTTAAACCGGGAGCCAAGTCCAATATTTACAAAGAATTATGTGGTCTGGGAATATGTCTATAATGCACAAGACACATTGTGTATCTAAAGAATGAAACGTGTCAGAGGAAATCCGTGTTTGAATTCATTAACGTCATCTATGTCACCTATTAAAGCTGCACTCTGTAACTTTTCAAGTGAAGGATGGGGTGTTGGGAGGTGTTATTGCCTGTAATGTTGCACGGTATAGCATTAAATTGATCTCGTGTTTTCACTA
Source organism: Periophthalmus magnuspinnatus (assembly GCF_009829125.3). Taxonomy (NCBI): domain Eukaryota; kingdom Metazoa; phylum Chordata; class Actinopteri; order Gobiiformes; family Gobiidae; genus Periophthalmus; species Periophthalmus magnuspinnatus. The sequence goes on from NC_047134.1 coordinate 27,245,472, forward strand.
TGAGATACAATGAAAAACGAGTACTGTAACTGTGAGTAGACACAAGTTATGAGCATCCTAATTATTCACCATGATGAGTTTATAAGCTCTTTTCACACTTCTCAGAGACCAGGGCCGTGTTTTGCCGTCACAGTAATGCTAACAATAACTAGCATGCTAACACATTCCTGGACAATCAAATACTTTATAATTATACGCAGACAGCACGTATTTGATCTCAGTAGCTGCTTATGTGATATATCTGTACTTTGGCAAGACAAATGCTCAAATACATTGGGAAAAAATCTGTTATAGGCCCCTTAAGTCCTCAAAAATCTTTCACAGTTGCAGTCTTTTCTATAAGGGTGTTTTTGAAGGCGTTTTTGCTTTCGCTGCAACTTTCTTCAAATCCACTTTATGTTTGGTCTCATTAAATGCAGTCTGGAATAAATAGCATGTTTTTTTCCAGCTAAGGAGCCATTTTGCACTTTCTTCATTATATGTATTTTTTTTTCAAACCTGAATGAATGACCCTCTCTGAAGAAGCAGTGCGTGCTCTTGAATTTTAATGTCGCTGTCTCAATGGCCCTCATGTGTGGGCTTAAAGCGCACACGGCTCGTAGGTTTAAAGAGCGACATGTGAAGACCCCGGGTACCTGCTAACTGCACTTAGCCGCAGAGTGCAAGATAAGGCCTAGTAAATACTGTATATACAAATGCATGGGTAATGCAGGAAATAATGGTATGCTTTGTCTCCTTTATCATAGTAAAAATAATAATAACAATAATAATAGTTGTTGTTATTATTATTATTATTATTATTATTATTATTATTATTATTATTATTACTATTATTATTATTTTATTTTATTATTATTTTATTATTATTATGTTATTTATTTATGTATTATTATTGCATTTTTATCTATAACACACCTTTCATTACAAGGAATATCATAGTGATACAGAGAAATCTTTTCACCAAAGTCAGATACCTAAAACAATAAAAATAGTTAAACCCACATACTAAATAGACCAAAGACATGTCCATAGCGTGTCCAGTGTTAAAGTATGACCTACATAGATGTCAGGTTTATTCTTATAGCACTAATAAAGGAGATTTGAGGTATTTTAGGTGTTTTAACGGATCCACTCTATTCTTCTGCCGGTCGGCTGCATGTCTGTAATGAACAGAATTTCTCCTTGGGGATGAATACAAGTCATTCTGATTCTGTAATTGTGTATTATGGCTATTGTCCTTTATCCGTGGGTACAAATAACCTTGAACCTGCCTTTGAGAATTGTAACTTGAGTGCTCAGAAAATCTGTTTGCAATCTATCCACAGTTTTGTTTTTTGTTTTTTTGTTTTTTTTTCTTTAATGAGTTGGGATCAAACACTTTCACTTTTTTTTTTTTTTTTTTTTTTTTTTTTTTGGAGCAATTTCTTCAAAGTAAAAAAAAATCCTTTATTTACCTTTTCTCCCATGTTGTTTTTAAAGCTGTTTTTTGTTACTCTTATGTGGGTGTGAAACCTGTTCCCCCTCCCCTCCCTTGGCTCCTCCCCTCCCCTGGCCCCTCTCACCTGGCTCCTCCCCTCACCTGTCCCCTCTCACCTGGCCATTGTTCAGACTCACCTAAATGTGCATCTTGACATTCTTCACATTTTTTAATCAGCCGCCCGATTGTTTTCTATCAGATCTTAAACTAGTGACCTTTGTCCATAAGTCTAATCCGTATCCCGTGTTATATTCCAGGGCCTTCGTCGGTGATCAGTAACGACGACGACTCAGCCTCACCGCTCCACCATGTGTCCAACGGCAGTAACACGCCCTCCTCCTCCGAGATGGGCCCGGACGCCGTCATCATCGGAATGACCAAAATCCCAGTGATCGAGAATCCGCAGTACTTCAGGAGCACCAACAGTTTGCTCAAGACAGACACATGTGAGTACCACGTGGAAATGCAAATCTGGGATACACTGGACAGGAGCGCTGGGAAAACACGATAATTTGAATTGAGACTGAGTTTGGGATGGTGTGTATTATATTGTTGTTCTGGAGAGGTCTATAGCTAATTCTTTGTCAAAAAAAGCATGTGGTTTGGACTTTAGAGGAACAAACTGGGTCTGTATTGACTCATCGTTCAATATATTTAAACTGGATCAATATATTTTGGGCCTCAGTAGTTATCCTGAGTACTTTTTATTTGCAAAAATGGGGAGATTTTGACTATTTTTGTTGTAGTACAATAAGATTTGAGCTGTAGAGGGGTGAATAAGTCCTTTTTAATGCTAATTATTGGTAAATTCTGCTATTTATTTGTTGTAGCTCATGTATTTTAAAATGATTTACTGGGATTATCTTACTTTATTCAAATCTTAATTAGCAGCCTAAAGTAGTTTCAGTATTATCGTTTATCGCAGTATTTCTCTGAGGCGATATATCATGCTTCAAAATTGGTTAGAGTGACAGGTCTGGAACAAATATGACTTTTTTCTGTTACATGGGGCTGATTCAGAGTTTTCCGTCTATGGTCATGAAATCAATATTGAAAGACATTTTTATTTTGTTTTTGCTAAGAAAAATGTTGAATTGGTCAGTAATAGGTAAAAAAGGAACCGATTTTTTTTCCAGTATCCCTCGGGCCTACTGTACAGTATCTGCTTGTATGATTTAACACAGGGCTGCAGATCTCAACAGTAAATACATTCTATACAGTCTACAAAGCAGAGAATCACTCCATTACTGATAGCAAAAGAAAAATATAAACTCAATCAACTGGATAAAACGTTGTAGCCCTCATTAGGGGCTGGAATGGTTATGCTAAGTAAGTAACTAAGGCTCAGTGCACACTTACAGTAGCAAAATACACCTAACCTATAAACAGAAACTGTAAACTAAAGGTGTTTTTAGTTTCAGTGTAATTAGCTCCTTGCGGCAGATAAATATAAGGCAGTGTCCACCAGTAATCTGACCAGAACTGAAGAAGCGGCTTGGATGACAGTGCAACATCTTCACTCTTTTTGTCCTATTGACGACTGAGGGATTACACAGATAACTCCATTACTGACTTGTTTGTGCACCTCAGCATGGAATATTTCACACAAACCATCATACTTCATATCATATTTTAGCTGCAAGACATAGTGCTCATAGTTTTCCTTGTATGTAAATGTATGGCATTCCTCTTTAACTGGAAATTCATCACTACAGACGTTTGGGTGAATATTCTTGGATCTGTAATCTGCTCAAAACCCTGCCTCTGTTGGAGTGGCCACCTTTGTTTGGGTTTGTTCTTCATTTTTGTCTTCCACCCCAAACCACAGTACTGCCATTAGTTTGATGGGTCACATTGTTTCGCCTGGAATGTTCCATAGTGTACCATTACACCGTTCTGTCTTAGATACATTTCTTTACGGGTGTTTTTATTGCTTGAAGATACCTTGAAAAACACACATGGAACATTTTTACTGAAAGCAGTAACTGAGCTCTTAAGTAATTTCACCTGTTGGCCACGCTTGCTTTTCTAAGTATGATAAATGTGTTAAATGCTGTACTGTGGAACATTTCAGGCAAGAGAATGCATCTCTGTGGAGACAAGCAGGTGATGTAGACCTATCTTCCAACAGAAAAGCTATATAATGCACCTTTAAGGGCCTTTATTATGCTCCCTATGTTATAATGTTGTTTCCTCATCAAAAACATACCTGGAGTTGTGTTTTGTTTCATTCACATGTTTAACACACAAACACTGCATATTTGGGTTGAGTTCCTCTCTCAAACTGAAAACACTCTGTTTCACCTTGTGATGTCATGTGGTAATACACAAAATACTCCACTGTGTTTTTAAACTCCACACACTTTCACTAGAATCATTTGGCTAATATCAGTCTTGGAATTTCAATCTACCAAACAAGAGTTAAAAGGTAGCTCTTCACTGGAAAACTACCACTTCATGACATCACAAGGTGGAACAGAGCATTTTTAGCTTTGGAGATGTGGACAGACTAATAATAAAGTGTTACTCAAACATGTCTGAATGAAACAAAGTACAACTCCAGGTATGTTTTTGAAGAGGTACCATTATAAAATGGCTTAAAACTCACAATTTTCCGTAATATAGGACCTTAAAAGAACAAATCGAACCTTATCACTTGATGCATAGGTTTTAGCAGATAGACAAGGCAAAGGTACCAGTCTTGAGTTGTTGTTCTTCGCTCGCTGTTCCTCCTGCTCCAGTGCAGATATTACACAGTCTTTACACAGCACAGAGGCTCTAAATGGGCAGAGGCAGACGGAGCATCGATCGAATCCATCACAGTGACATTATGATTATTGGCACATCATAAAAGCAGCTCTGGCCTTGTGCAGTCAATTATACCAGTACATCAGAGAGTGCATGCAAGAGTGCACGTGTGAGAGTGCGTGTGAGAGTGCATGTGAGTGTGCACGTGTGAGAGTGCATGTGAGGGTATTATGTCAAGCTGTATACACATGCACCTTGACCTGGGATTTTACCTGCATTTTGCCAGAAAAGAGTCATGTGTGAACAAAGCCAGAACTGACTTTCCTGCATTTTAGATTTGTCGGTTTCTCAGATAAACTACTGTGAATAAGCAGGGAGGACTTATGCGTGAATTAAGCCAGTACCACCATTTAGTTTCCTGGTTACAATCTTTGTTTTTGCAATTTGAATGAACACAATTAGCACATCACAAAGCCTGCAATATATGAAGTACCATAATTTCTTCCACAAACAACATCTTCCGTCATATTCTGCGTAAAAACGGCTAACCCTGAAGTTTAAATCTATACAAACGTGTTCTGAAATGTGATTCTTGTATTATTTTGTCAGTTCATGTTTCAGTCTTTTTGTTTATTCTTCTGGACGTGTTTAAAATGTGAACTTTTCAGCACAAATAAGCTAAAGGGAGTTGCTTTTTTGCACTAGCTTAAAAAAAAATCGTTCCATAATTCAGCCCCAAAGACATGATTGTTGTCAACTGAAAGACTTAAAGCTGTGAAATTAATACGGCAAATTTGTGAAACCAATACTTAACAATCAGTAATAAGGTTCAAAATTTGTGGATCATAAGTTTGGATATTTCTTCCAAAAAACTTGAATCTCACATAGAGTTACATAGTTATATAGACCCTTCTCCTCCATCTTAAACCATGACATCATCAAATTATAAAACATGAACGCAGCTTATTTGGTATTTTTCCCATCAGCCCTTGTTTGTGTCCATGCTCCTAAGACACGCCCACCTCTTCAAATATAACAGAAAACACTCAAGGATGCTCAGTCCAAAGATGAACAGCACCGCGGTCGATACCAGTCAATATGGTCGACTATGACGATAATAACAATAAAAAACTCTCTTTTTTTATATAATAGAATGTGATTTTCAACATTAAACCATAGTACTTTTTTTTTATATTACCATGTGACCTTATATCAGTCATCAAGGTTGGTTCCCACAGCTCAAAATCATTCTAAAATATTCAGGAAAGGTTCATTTCTGTCCCTTGAATGTGATGTTTTGAGTATCGACACCGGCTCAAATGACTGTCTAGTTTCGATACTAGTTTCAGTATCGATAAGTATCTGATTTTCGATACTTTTGACAACTTTACTCTCTTCTTTGTGGCTCTGTGGCTCCGTGGCTCATGCTCAGGCCAGATCCGACCCATTATCAGGGGCTTTCACACGGACACAATGGAGCTAATGAAGGAACGATGGAGTTTGTTTTGGTAAAGAGACAGAGGAGGTATCCAGCAGTGTGGTAGTGATGGGGATGTTAGGGTTATTTGTGGAGCAGAAGTGACACAGTCCCTGGAGACAGAGATAGAGAGACAAAGAGAGAAAGAGAGATGGAAAGAGAGAGGTAAAGGAAGTCGGTAGCTTGCTCATCCTCTGATCCGAAGGTTGGCGGGTTGAATATCACACCAAATTTGGGCTGAAAATTTCACAGTGTAAACCCGGCTTAGAGAGAGAAAGAGAGGGAGAGTGGGTTGGAGAAAATAGAGATAGAGGTGGGGGCAGAGTAAAGAAGAGAAGGAGAGGGTGAGGACCAAAGGAAAAGATAGAGCAGGTGGGAGAAGGAGAGAGGAAGGCAAGTAGGAGCTGCAGAAGTAAAAAGAGGAGGGGAAAAGGAGCAGAGGAGGAGAGAGAGACAGAAGAGGAGTGAAATGAGAGAGGTAGAGAGGGAGGGATGAGACAGGGAGATAGGGAGTGACAGAGAAGAGGGTAATAGAAAGGAGAGAGAGGGATGAGATAGAGAGAGGAGGAGAGTGCAGGTAGGAGCTGTATCCAGAAGGTGGAGTGAAATGAGAGTTAGAGAGAAGAGGGGATGAGAGAGAGATAGAGAGGGGCAGAGGAGAGTTTGAGAGAGTAGAGAGGAGAGAGAGGAAAAAGAGAGGAGGAGGAGAGAGGATGGCTGTCTCTGCGGGGGGCAGTTGTAATTACAGAGGAGATTGCTGCGTTGCACCTGTCAGTGAGCAGTGAGTTTATAACGACAGGAGCAGAGGCAGGGACTGTGTTAAGTGGGTTATTCATCCAGACACAGCTGCCATGTAAATACTACTCAGGAGTTAATGTTATTTCAGCTCACAACAAAATAAACCAACTGACTAGTTCTTAAACAGAATCCCCTCTACCTGTGTCCTCAACACAGACAACTCCATCCAAAATACAGGGACAATTTACACAAGGAAGTGTGTAAACTGGTGTGTAAACCTTCATTTAACAAAATAAAAGTGTTGTCATTTATTTTTTATTACTCTCATCATAACTATAATTGTATAATTTGGGCAAGTTTTGGCCCTTGTTTACATTATAGTTGCTAGGTAAAGTTTGCTACTACTATGTCATATCTGCTGCTCATGTTCAACCAGGAAGTAAATTATAAAATTTATCAAATAAAAAAAAAAAAAGACAAAACTAAGTAGTAAGTAGTAGTAAAAAGTAGAAATAAGTATAAAGTCCTTACATTCAGGTGAAAGGCACGCCACCTGCTTGTCTCCATGGAGATGTTATTGCTTTACCTGGAATTTTCCACAGTATGACGATAAAAGTATCTTGTATTTATTTCTTTACTTGTGTTTCTCTTGCTCAATATTACCTTGAAAAACATACATTTTTACTGTGAGGGGGGTGACCTTTCCTCAGAGCTGAGCTGTAACTTAGTCTGGTGAGGTCATAGAGATAGATGAGTGTATAATGCCATACTCAGAAATCTTCTAAGCCAGCAATAACATCTCCATGGAGACAAGCAGGCGACGTAAATGAATACATTATAAATAAATACTTTAATCTGAGCTCTTATCTAGGGCTGCAAATTGATCACAATCAAACTGAAATCACAGTTTGAACGAACGCAAGTAGAAAATTACAGAGACTGTGATTTTTGAAATACCATAATTTCAAAATTATTCATAATTATACAAAATCTCCTGTTTTATTCTTCATAAAAACTGCTAACCCTATAGTTTATGTCTGTACAAACATGTTCTGAAATGTGATTTTTGTATTAGTTTGACATATTTCAGTATTTTTGTGAATTTATTAAAGGGCCCATATTATGACATTTTCTGATTTATGTCACAATGTTGTATCAAGAATATACTTAGAGTTGTGTTTTATTTCATTCACACGTTTAACACTCAAACCCTGCATATTTAGGTTGAGTTCTTCTCTGTTCCACCTTGTGAGGTCATGTGGTAATATAGGAAGTGCTCCACTGTGTTTTTACACCCCACACACCTTCACTAGAATCATTTGGATCATTTCAGCTCTGGGATTTCCAATTTCTATTGAACAAATAGTAAAAGGAGCTGTTAACTTCAAAACTACCACTTCTTGTGAACGTGTAGAAGGTTCCAAGGTGGAACAGAGTGTTTTGAGCTTTGGAGCTGTAGACAGACTAATAAACCAGGATTACTTAAACATGTGTGAGTGAAACAAAACAGAACTCCAGGTATATTTTTGATGAGGTGACATTATAACACGCCCTAACGCTCACAAGAAACCATTTTGTGTAATACAGAACCTTTAAAACAAATTGTAAATCTAATCGCAATGCTTCTCAGAAAAATCATAATTAGATCTTTCTCCCAAATCGTTCAGCCCTAGGATCATTCATTCCCAAACCCTTCTGTGTCTCCTGTTATCTGACGTACACTTGTTTACTTCCAATGGAAATGATTACAGCAGAGCCAGACATTTTGAAATCCTCTATTGGCTTTATAAAAAAGTTTTTGTCATAACTTCTCAGAACATTTTGCTCATCCAAAATCCATCAGGCATTGTGGATTTATAGAAAGCCTTAGCTTGTTCGAAGAAAAGCTAATTGTATTCTCTATTGTGTTGTTGTGTTGATTTTTTTTATTCTTGTAAATACATTTCGAGTTCTCTGAAAGTAGTTTGAAAATGTAAGAGATCCAGGTTTTTATCAATCACATTTTGGTCATGTGATCTGACTATTTCCTGAGCTGTATTAGTAGGAGCGGTGTTACACTTCTGTGGGGTATTTGTTGATTTGAAAATGCTATATTTGCAGTAAACGATGTATAGCATGTTTTATAAGTTTCATTTTTTGATGTTCTGAATCTCTCGTCCTTTTACTTTCCATGCTAAGTCACTCCCCCTTCAGAGCGCTATCACAACACAATCAGTGTACATCCCTCTAATGAAACTACTGCATATAACATCAGGTTTGTTAAGTTGTAGTGTATTGTTTTGTATCATGCTTTTATATGTTTATGAAAAATTGACGTTTGGGAGCACGTGGGCGGAGCTTTGGACAGGCTCGTACTGCTAACTGTAACTGCGGATAGGGCCCAGGAGAGAATGGATGACATCTAAAACCTCTTCAGGCATGTTTTTGATGACAGAACAACATTATTACATAGTTATGTTTTTTTGCATAATACCCCCTCTTTAATAATAAAAAAAAAAGTATGATAATTTAGCTTGAAACAATAACAAAAAAGTAAAAATTCTTAAAATCGGCTGGGGTAACCTGTCAGGAGCAGTGAGTAGTGACCGCAGTGCAGCACCTGGGGAAATTTTAACTCTACAACTCTTATAAACTCCGAGCGTTACAATCAAGTATCCTCCATGTTGTCATTACTGTGCATTATTATGGGATGATTTACAGGCAGCATAAACAGTGGCCTCTTTATCATAGATCCGATACGTTTTACACATGCCTCTATCAACCACGAGGGCTGAACGATTTGTGAAAATGAGCTCCTTTGTTTCACATGCGTCACCGATCAAATAAAAGTACAGACGGTAGCTTTAAGCCCATACACTGTCAATACATCTCTAGGTAAGACATCTATTACCTGCTTAATATGACTGGTTTCTTCAGGTAGGGCATCTGGTGCAAACTAAGCTTTACAATACCTCTGATAGCTCCCAAGTCAAAAGCTGTCACTATATTAAACGCAAACCATAATCTATAGCCTTGGTTCAATAGCTGCTGCGCGACTCTGCCTCTAAGACACATCGTCCTTCTGTGTAAACTGTCCCATTTCTTTTTCAAATCACCGCTTCTCCAATCGTTTTTATTTCCTGTCCGGGTCACGAGAGAGATGCCATCCAGAGGCAGATGGCAAATGCACGATTTAATGACGTCCAAAGATATCCAATTCTTCAACTGTGTGGAATCTGCTGATGAGAACGCAACTGTACGGAGCCCAGACGATTTATGTCCAAATGGCCTCGTCAATAATGTCAGGAGCACGGACGCAACCAGAGCTCAGCCTTTTAGGAGGAATAACTGAGTGGGTTTTTTTTCTGTTAAAGCTACACTGTGTACTTTTTCTGGTGGGGGTCTACTTATGCTACCATGGAGATGCTATTGTTTTGTGTGAAATGTTCTGCAGTTTAATGAATCGTGCTTTATGTAGTTTTATTACAACCTTGGAAATATATGCGGTGTTTTTAGTGTAAGTAGGGCGGCCTCTCCACAGATCTGATCTCTATCTGATATATATGCTAGTGACAATACTGTGAATTGCAGGCAAAATAGTAAAATCTTCATGGAGACAAGAAAAGTTATTGAAGATTGAAGGAGATTATGTTAGTAAAATAACTGCAGTTTGCTAATTGCGAAACTCAAATTGGGTTTTTGATTCAATTCGATTTTTAATTTTCAGGTCTATACAGGGTCTATACAACTCACGTGTCAAACTCAAGGCCCAGGGGCCAAATGCAGCCCGGCACGTCATTTTATGTGGCCCATGACAAGGTAAATTAAAATGTGTGACCATCTTTAAATGTCAGTTTATCAGTAGATACAGTTACATATCATATTTTTTACATTTTTGCAAATTTGAGACGAACCATTTTGTTGATGTGGCCCTCGGTGAAATTGAGTTTGACACCCCTGCTATAGGAGATTTTACATTTTTGAATGAAGTAACCCAACAGGAAATCCACATTTTCAACAAGAACCTTATTATTATTTGTTTGGGATTGGCTCCACAAACTTGTCCTATTAATCTTCCATCTTAAAGTCCTTTTAACAATCATGTCTTTGGGGTTGAATAATGGCACCACTTCCTGAAGGTATCGTGAAAAGATCATTTCAGTTTTGTTTATTTACGCTGACAAAGACGAACTTTGTGCCAGTTTTTGTTTGTGCCAGTTCTGACCCATCTCCAGCTACATTTAAATTAAACTAGGGATTCTGCAAAGTCGTAATGCGGCATGAACTCATATTGCAGTTGTGTTTTTCAGATTAAAGAACGAGGGATTGGGTTTGTGAATAGACACAACAATAGAGGAGAAGAAAATGAGAGAATGGAGGTGTATAACGAGTCTGCGTGGAGAGATGATAAACGTGCTAACATGAAAGAGTGTGATAACTGCTGTGGCTAATGAGTATAAACGTGACAAGTGAAGTTTGAGCCGGATTCAGGTTTGTGAGGATCTTAATGAGGTGAAGAGAGAGAGAGGTGGACACAGCGTTTCAGACCCGACAGTGCAGTGCAAACTAATTACACAGCTAAATTTACACTAAACCTCAAGCAGTGACGGTTTAATCCCAGCTATGTCAAAAGAGGACGGTGTTCAGATAGACTGCTGGATTTGACAAAAACAAATACCTCGTTAGTGTTGTTAGCTTAAAGTTGCACTGCGTAACTTTCCCGTTGCAAGGTACGCCAGTCTGCTTGTCTCCGTGGGTATGTTTTAGCGAGCAGTAAGTGTTTTTTTTTTAGCATTTATTTTATTACATGTGTATTTTATTGCTCAATATATCTTTAACTTTCATTTTTTTGACGTTCTGAATCTCCACTCCCTTTGCTTTCCGTGCTAAGTCACTCCCCCTTCAGAGCGCTATCACAACACAATCAGTGCGCGTCCCGCTAATGAAACTACTGCACATCGCATCAGGTTTGTGAATGTATTATTTTGTATCTTGCTTTTATATATTTATGAAAAATTGACGTTTGTGAGGGGTGACGTAGGCTTGTGGGCGGAGCTTTGGACAGGCTCGTACTGCTAACTGTAACTGCGGATAGGGCCCAGGAGAGAATGCTAAATACTCAAATATACATGGATGACATCTAAAACCTCTTCAGACATGCTTTTGATGACAGAACAACGCTATTACATGGTTATGGTTATTTGCATTTATTTTATTACATGTCTGTTTTATTGCTCAGTTTATCTTGAAAAAACATGCATTCTTACAGATACGTTTAATGCCATACAGTGGAACATGACAAAGCATATGCACTGCTCTGGACCTCATGGTGCAGTGACTTTTGTGACCTGAATACTATAGATCAACAGCTGCTCGTTTGGCTTAGACCACATGTGTCAAACTCAAGGCCCGTGGGCTAAATATGGCCCTCCACATTATTTTATGTGGCCCTCGACAGGTATGATAGTCTTAAAATGTCATTTTATCAGGAGACATGTCGTTACACAGCCACATTTTTTACATCTTTGGAAATGCGTATGTAATATTTGTAACTTGAAGAAGTAATGAATACAGAAACAGTTAACAATTTTTAAAAAGTAGTTACATTTATTTTACATCTGGCCCTTTGACGGCAGCCATTTTGCTGATGTGGCCCTCGGTGAAAACGTGCTTGACACCCCTGTTTTAGACCTTAAAACTTTTATATTCAAAATGCATTCTTTGAGTATCGGGCAGAAATGAAATGTGGGGAAGGTTATTAAATTATTCATTCAAAGAAAAAGGGAAAAGGAAAGGGGAAAATAAAAGGGGGAAAGGGAAAAAAAGAGGAAAAAAGGGAGACGAAGAAATAGGAAAGAGAGGGAAAAAGGGAAGAAAGGAAAGGAAGGAAAAAATAAATAAAAGAGAATGGAGACTCAACCCTGAAACTGAATGTCAAAACTAGATTTAACTTCATAACTAAACTCACTCACTCATTCATTCATTTTACCTTCTCAATAATAAAACAGTAGCTCATTGTAAGCCCCCAGCCCACCCCCTCAACCCACCCCAAGCTCTGATCATTGTTTTATTTCTCCTTCTTGTCGTCTGCTTTGTACCAGGTTTATAATTTTCTTGTCTGTGTCGTTTGCATGTTTCCATCTCTTGTCAAGTCCTGTTATGTTTTGTACTTTACTGTTTTTTCATAAATTAAAAAAAATAAATAAATCATGCATTCTTTTCTTTCAGACAGGTTTTTATCCATCATCGTGGCAGCCCTAATGTCACATAGTTGTAGTAGTATTAGTAATTGGTCAGGCGACAGTGGCTCAGTGGTTCAAGCGCTCATCCACTAACTCAAAGTTCAGAGGTTTGATTCTTGCTCTTGGCTCCTTAAGGAAGACACTGATTGGTGGAGGTCAGGAGGGTTAATGGCGCAGATTGGCGGCCTTTCTTCCCTCAGTCTCTCTCAGGACAGCTTTGGTTACAGAATAAGATTATACGCCGCTGAATGTGGAGTGAATGAATAATGACTATAGTGCACCGTTCAAGTGTAAGACATAGTTTGGTGATTTATATTTTATTTCTATACAGTTTAAAGGAACTGTGTGTAAGATTTTGACTTGATATTCCACACACATGACCGAACTGTGTGCCAAGATACGAGGAAAATATGTTCAAATCAAATATAACTTTTACTGGTAACAATTACAAATCTGATTTACTCTTAGTTACAAAAACATTGGACATGATGGGCAAGTTTTTTATATTATAATTTGGCCTCAAGTACAAGCAACAATATACTGTACTTAAGCATCTGCACTTTACTTATGTACATTTTACAGTAGATCCTTTTTACTTTTACTACACTATATTTGAGAGCAGTATCTGTACGTTCTACTCCACTACATTTTTGGACTGGACTGAAAAGTAAGAAGTACTTTTTATATGATTTGAGGGGCTATTTTTACCAAGTTTGTGGAAACATCCTGACTAAAGGTTTCTGTTTCAATCTTCGGCTTTGCGCAAACAAAACAAACAAAAAAACACTAAATCCATAAGAAAAATTAAGAAACTGATTTGTATTGCTACTTTTGACTAAAATATGCATCACTTTTGAATCGATATCGCTACATTAACACTTAAATCAAAAACACTTGTATGAAATGCTTGTACTTTGTAGTCTTAAAGTACATTTTTTAAACTGGTACTTTAACACTTGAGTAAAAGTAGAATTTTCCCTGTGGTACTTTTACTTTTATTTGAGTATTTTCTTCTTCTTTTACTTAATAACAAAACTGAGTACTTTATCCACTCCTGGTCTCTTTGCCGGTTTCATCGCTGAACTCCAGTTGGTTTAAACCTAGCGTCCTCTAGTTTTTAAAAGCCATTAGAGTGAAGGCTTCATAGAATTCATGTAAAATCGTCTGAAGTACATGGGTACAGTAACACATGAGCACCAGTCTGTATCATTTTGAAGGAGGTTTCAGAGGACACATGAGTATTTGTGTTCTGTTCTGTTCTGAGGAGCTGAGGAGCAGATCGATATAAAGCCGGAGTGGAGAGCCTCTTTAATGTGATATAGTGAGTGGACAACGCAGCTCTTAATCACATAACACATACATCACAGCTCAGAGCCACTGCAGCTCCGACTCGCCCCCTACATGTGAAAAGTGCACTTCAGTGTACTGCACACGTGAACAAACACCATCAGGAAAATTTCACTGTGTAGTGAGTGTAAATAATGGAAATAGATACATTTATTGTGGAAATAGATACATTTATTGTCATACTGTGGAGTACTGTATTCCAAGAAAAGCCATTTACAGCTTCAGATACAAGCAGCTGATGAGCCTTTACTAGAAAAGTTACGTAGTGCTTCTTTAACGTGCACATGAAAAAGTTATATGGAAACTTTGAACTTTATGTGTATCAGTGTTGTCATGGTGATAAAAGTTCATCCTGGATTTTGATACTAAAAATTAGACTTGATATGCAATGCCGATTCAGATACCACAATGATAATAATAAAAAAAAAAACTAGATAGAAAATAGAATGTGATTTTCAACATTAAATGGTAGTACTTTCTTTTATATCACCATGTGGCCTTATATCTGTGTAATCCCTCAGTCGTCCAGGTAGGTTCCATAGTGTTTCATGTGCGTATACTAGTCTATGTGTCTTATACTTGTTCTGATACAGCTCAGGATAATTATAAAGTTATTCAGGAAAGGTTCATTTCTGTCCTGTGAATGTAACTTTGATATTTGCTCAAATTAGTATCAGTTTTGATATTAGTTTTAGTATCGATTAGTATGTGATTTTCGATACTTTTGACAACCCTAGTGGATATTTGTTGATGAAGTTTCCAGGTGCAAACGTCATCGCAGACTCGCTCATTGCTGGTTTTATCAATACGTGATGTGTAGGTATGAAAATTTACACAAATAGCTTTTTTTTAAAATTATTATTATCTTCAAAAATAAAAATACACATGACTGCCTTAAAATAAATAAATAAATAAATAAATAATTCTGTTTCTTTATAATGGAAAATTGATTGGAAGGCTGATTATTTAGGCAAGGCAAGTTTATTTGTACAGCACAATTCGCACACAAAGTAATTCAAAGTGCTTTACAGAATAAGAAAGACATTAAAATCACACAAATCAAAACATAAATCATGAGAAATAATCATCATAAAATTAACATTAAAACAGAAGAGTGCAAAAAAAAATCCTTTCATTTAGAATTACCTAACTAAATATTAAATGTTGTTATTAGGCTGGAGTATTTGTTCATTTAGTTTGTCATATTCTCTGGGGAATTGGACTACCAACTCTCACATAAGCATCAAACAGCCTAAATGCTTTCGGTCTGAAATGGTTTTATGTGGGACAATAGCAAAAAGGAGAAGTGAGGGAGTTAGTTGAAAATTTGGTATTTTTTGGTATTTATATGTAAAAAGGCAAATTAAACTCATGATTCACACGTTTAATCTGTGTTTAAATAAATACATAGTAGTTTTTGCTTGAACTCCCCCTGCAGGTGTAATCTTGTGAGTGCAGTTTTGCTCAGATACATAGAGATACGTGATAGTTTTGAGAGCTTTTGCCTCACCCCCTTTTTAGTCAACGAATCTATCAGCAGGACATGTCTTTAGTCTGTCAAGAGTTTCTTTAGTCGACCACAGCTCTACTAAACACACATAAACACGGGCCGCTCCTGTCCTCACTCCTGTCTCTGCTCCTGTCGTCTGTCCCTGTCACACACACAGAGCACACAGCGTGATAGTAAGGCCACTACTCTAAGGCTAATCGCTGCACAATAAGCCTCTATTTTGTCTCTATGGTGACGTGCCAAATTCTCTAAAAATCTGCTGGCATGAAGTCTGCGGTTGCCTAGTAACAGGAGCAGTTTGCAGACTCTGGGCCAAGAGGGGCAGAGACGCATCCAGCAGATATGTGTCTTCACTGATTCACCGCGATTAAACACACAGTTATTGTAGCAAAGGGTTAGCGCTCAGATTAGTGTGACTCAGGCAGACTCTGTTTAAAATGCTAATTCGGGACATGTGAATGGGATTAAAGTGCAAATAAATAACGGTGACGTCTTTATTGGCAGAAATTGTGAAATGTTTTATCTGTTCTGCTGGTACTGCTACAACTCAAGTTTATTTCAAGTTTATTTATATAACAACTTCAGCTGGCCAAAGTACTTCATATAAAAGTCAACAAAAAACAAATAAACTAATGCAACTAATGCTGCTACGTCAATTAAGGGTATGCAATTTTTTTATTTATTTTTTCATATTTCCTCCATTTCGGGCAGAATAAAGTTTCGTTTTGTATTTAGCATTATTTTGTTTATTTGCACCGCTGTTACAAATGCCATGGCTGCCCTGTTTAATAATTTTATATAATTTAATGTAATTTATTTAAAACAGTGTCAACTTGTCAATTACCACTTTTACAGAAAAAGGGGAAAAAATGCATTTAATAAACCTGATCACATGATATGTTATAGAAATATATGGATGTATTTGAAAAAAATTAAATAATAATTTACAACGCTCTCATGAGCATTACAGCAGCGTCTAGTCACAAACTCCATTTCGATACTAAAGAAGAGACTCGATACTTGATACGGATTTTGATTATTCTTATAAAACCTGTTTTTTTTTAGACAATATTGTAATTTTCAACACAATATAATAGTATGTGTTTATTTATTACCAATATGCGTAGGTTCCATAGTGGTCCAGCGTATATTAGTCTATGTGTTTTATACTTGTTCTGATACAACTCATTTAATTTCTGTCCTGTGAATGTGACATTTTTAGTATCAATACTTGCTCAAACTAGTATCTAGTTTCAATGCTCGTTTTAGTCTGATTTTCTAAATTTTGACAACCTCACTACAGTCACAGTATTTCTTAGCATGTCTTTAAAAGTGCTGCATTCTTTGAGCAACATAAGAACATGTATTTACAAATGTACAGTATGTAGTACAGAAAAGTAAAAATGTGGTATTGTTGTGTAACGCGTGTGTGTATGTGTGTTTCAGTTGTGCAGCACATAAAGAGACACAACATCGTCCTGAAGAGGGAGCTGGGAGAGGGAGCGTTTGGGAAAGTGTTCCTGGCTGAGTGCTACAACCTCTCCCCAGACCAAGACAAGATCCTGGTTGCTGTCAAGGTGAGGAACACTTTATCTCTGTGGCGTTTTCAATTTAGCTTGGTGTGAAAGTGACTTGGCATGGAAAGGAAATGCTACAGTGGTAGTGGTGAAGAGGGGGAAATGGCTGAGAGGCTGAGGAGGCTGGTGGTTCTGCTGCTGGCGGAAGAAAATGGGGCAGAGAAGCTATAGGGGTTGTTGATTGAGAGGTAAAGTTAGCAGGCTCTGATTGGCTGAGATGTAGGAACGACATTTAATTTCCAAACAACTTGACCGTCATGTCCAATGTCTTTGTAATTAAGGATAAATCAGCGTTAGAGTTGAGAAAATTACACGGTGCACCTTTCATTTAGGCAACAAATAGACTTACCTATACACATTTTTTTAATTTGTGGCTATTAAACTGCTAAATGATGAACACATGAGTCAATACAAAACACCATTATATCGTTGAAGGTTAAGATATAGCCTCCTCTGCAGTCCTGCACACTGAGATCTGATCCCTTAAATACAGTTTGAACTATCGAACATAGGAGACGAATCTTCCTGAAACGGACACCAGCTCTTAAGAAATCACATCCGCACACAGTATATATGTATGTTCCGGTCTCTATCTGTCCTCAATTAAAGAGCATATGACAGGATTTCATGTTTTTCTAATATTGACTTGGTTTGGTGTGATTGTGCCTCTGGTCAATATTTGTCTTACATCAGTTAAGTGGCAGTTTGAGGGGGAAAAAAACAAAAAAAAAAACCCTGAGTACTTCTTGCCTTCGTAGGTCATCAACACTAAAAATTCTATCCAAAATGCAGGGAAAATTTATGCTCAAGGACAACATTTTTCTGTCAGTTTAAACCTTCATTTAACAAAATATCATCTGTTTTTATGAGTCTGATCATATTTTGTAATAGGGAAGGCAAAGCAAGTTTATTTGTATAGCACAATTCATACACAAGGTAATTCAAAGTGCTTTACAGAATAAGAAAGACATTAAAATCACACAAATCAAAACATAAATAATCACCCAATCTGCAACTCTCTCACCCACTCGTTTGCACCCTTTAAAAACTCTCTCTCGCACTCGTTCAACGCTGTCTTGCTCAGTTTAAGAACTTTCCCATTACTTTACAAAAAACTTTCCTGTCACTTCACTTAATACTTAATAACTATTTAATTAGTAACTTAATAATAGTCACTACTTCCTGTCCAGTTTTATCTCTGAGGTTTTCACAGAGTCACACTAAAATCTCACACTCTAACCAGCTACGTGCAAACTAATATTTAATAACTTTGCGTTTTTTTAAATTTCAGAAACAGATTTTACATCACATGATTGGTTTGTGGTCATTACTTGCCACGTAACTGATTAACCTCGAGCAAACTTTCAGACTTTTAATATAAATTTTTTAAGTCTATGAGAAAATTGAATGGGAATGAGTCACTGTTGAGCTCCATTCAGTTTGGGCTCTTGTTAATATTACGGTTGCTAGGTAACAATTACGTAATTACCTCAAGGTATATCATATCTGCTGCCTGTTTCAACCAGGAAGTAAAATTATAAACTTCTACAAATAATTTCTAAACTGAAAAACATGTTGAAATTATTCTAAAAAGCTGAAATTTGAAAAACGAAGCATTTTTTGTACAATCTTAAATATACGATGTTAACTATGTTTTACTGAAGTGAGTAGTCTAACCTGCCGTCTGCACTTTAAGTTTCCCTGTCTTGTCGGTGGAGCTGGGGTTACAGGGGAAGTGCTGGTTTCCGGGCCCAGATCGGTGTCTCTTCCTCCCCACAGCGTTGGCTCGGTCGGCCCCTCTCCCTCACAGAGCTCCATACAGTGAGGACTGTGGTGAAACAGGATCAGCCCAGGCAGGATGCACTCATTAAGTATACATGAGCCCACGAGAGACCCCTGTCCCCCATCACACACTTACAATGCAAGCCGTGGAGTCGAGACACAGCAATTTGGAAGTTTTTGTCTTTTGTAATTATTTAAAGTTACGGATACGTTCACAAATTTGGCCTCACAATCATATTCAGACAAATAATTTCACTTCAAACCCTAAAGTATTATATATATATTAGTGATTAGTTCAAGTATCAAACAGGGACTAAATTTTATGCTGGAGTGTGTACTACCCGCTTGTTTCCATGGAGATCTTATTGCCTAATTTTACAGTTTGAAGTCACTGCTCCACAGATCTGACCTGTAACTTGACCTGGTGGTGTTCCCCCGCTTGTATTCTCAGCTAGATAAGTTTAACGCCATACTGTGTAATATTCTAAAAGGAACAATAACATCTCCATGCCGACGCAGCAAGCAGGATGTACCCTCCATTAGAAAAGTTCCACAGTGAACTTTTAAATATCAGTATACTACAAAATGAATAAGACAACGTTTTGATTGTATCCCAAATATTTGTACAGATATAATAAGTTCAAAATAAGTCCACTTTACTGTTTGCATCTAATTACGTATAATTAGGAAATGCGCTGTTAGCATGCTAGTTGTTCATAGCTTTAACTCCCCTCTGGTCTCTGATAGTTGTGAAAACAGCTTATAAACTCATCATGGTGAGTAATTAGGATGCTCTGAATGTATAAGGTAAGTGAGGAATAACTTTGAACCACTGCAAACTGAAAAACGTGAAAAACAGAACTAGATCATTTTAAACAGACAGTAAAAATCAGGTAGAGCGCCTGTAAAGATCTGTTTACCGTTTAAGTATTTGTCTCTGATTTCCCGTGGTATTATTCATTATTTGATGATTGTGTCATTTGGATGGGCGACGGCGTGCTGGCGTAGGAGACAGCATGTTCCACTGATGCATCATTTCTTCATTAGAGTCACTTCATCGATTGAGCTCACAAATCCATGCTTTTAATTAGCTAAAGTAGGACCACGCCTCCGGTCCGGTCCTCTTTCCCTCCTCTTTTACTCCTGCGATAGAATAAGGCTGAGACAAGCAGGAGACAGGAGACAGGCCGAATCCGCTTACTCCTCGGCTATAAGAACATTCATTAAGAAGATATAAAGGAGGATTCTGTTGTTTAATCACTGTTAATATTTCAGTGTGAACAAAAAGAAAGTGGCCTGTGATAGGATTGTTCTGCTGATCTCTGCAGAGGCTTTGACGGAGCTGTTATAATGATTAGGCATGTTCAGGTGTATATTAGAGATATACTGATCATTTTTTAAAATTATAGTTAAATTATGTAGAGTATTCATTTTTCAAATCATATATTTATAGGGAAATTATCAAAATCGTCCCCCCGTATTAGCCCAAAAATATCGGCAGAGCTTATCGACCATCAGTTGTTCTGTATTTTAAATGATCGGCCATGAAAAAAACAATATTAATAATAATAACAATATTAATAATAGTGATAGTAATAATAATAACAACAATAATAATAATAATAATAATAATAATAATAATAATAATAATAATAATAATAATAATAATAATAATAATAATAATAATAATAATAATAATGATGATAAATTCACTTTGCAAATTGGTACATTATTCATTCACTCCATGCTCAGTGGTGGTAATTTACTATTGTAGCCACAGCTGCCCCGGGACAGTGACAGAAATACTGCTGCAAATCTGTGCCATCGACCCCTCCCACCATCACCAACATTCACTCACACACCACATTCATAACGACACAACAACCGCCTCACCTCTGCTGTCCCGCTGTGGCACCTGGTATTCTCAGCGGTCTCCCATCCTGCTTAACTTCTGACGAGATCAGGGTTTGGTTAATTATTAATTGTTAATCAACTGAGATTTCTGTGTAATCTCTCAGTTGGCCAGGTATGATGTCTGTAGTCTAGTTTTATCACAATGCAAAAAATTCAACCTGACTTTAATACTAAGGAATAGACTCAGTGCTTGATACAGATTCTGATACCACGATGATAATAAAAAACACACTTTCTTTAGACGGTAGAATGTAATTTTCAGCTTTAAATAATAGTACTTTCTTTTATATTCCCCTGTGGCCTTATACCTGTGTAATCCTTCAATCGTCCAGGTAGGTTCCATCATGATCGATGAGCGTGTACTAGTCTGTGTGGTCGTATAATTGTTCTTGTTCAGCTCAAGATCATTCTAAACTTATTCAGGAAAGGTTAATTTTGGTGCTGCGAACATGACTTTTTTAGTATCTATACCTGCGCAAACAAATACCATATTTTCTGGAGTATAAATCACACTGGAGTATAAGTCGCACTGGAGTATAAGTCGCACTGGAGTATAAGTCGCACCAGCCATAAAATGCATAATAATGAAGAAAAAAACATATATTTCACGTATAAATCACATCTGAGTATAAGTCGCACCCCAAACTATGAAAGAAAGTGTGAATTATAATCCAGAAAATACGATATCTACTGGTAATTTCAATCCTATTTTTAGCATCGATTAGCATCTGATTTCCGATACTTTTGCCAACCCTACTTTAGTTGATCTCGAATTTGCGTAGTCGATTGCAGCCCTATGATACAACGCCACAACACTGCCTATTATATCTCCTTACACTTAGTTATAATTGTTAGCATTACTGTTTGCCTGTTTAACCTAATGACATGTGTACATTACAATGCTGTAGCATTTCCAGCTTATGGGCTTTTAACCGCCCCTCCTTCCCTGTTTCACGTTCTCATTATGTTGCACTTTGTCATGCTAGCTACATTACAAACATGTTCTGTCCTGCTCTCATAGTCTTTAATGGAGAGCTTTAAGAGGGCCCTATCAATCAGAACAGCCACTTCAGCTGGGCCCTGTACCACTGCAGGGGCATTTATCATCTATAAGTATATGCATTTCACACATGTTTGCAGTGGAAATATGCAAGCGTACTTCCTCTCTCTGCTCCATCTATCATCGAGTGAGTAGGTGTCAGTTACCCCTGCACTCACATGTGAAGGTAGACTGCGCTCGGGATAAACTACAGGCTTGTAATTATGTTTTATGTGTGGAGGGACTCAGTAGAAACGCAATGAAATACTGCAGTACCGTGGCATTTTCAGATACGTCACGGTACACAAATTTTTATGGTGGGGGGGAAATCATAGACTGTATATATAAATGGGCATAGCTAACCTGCTAGCCACCACGTTCCAAATAGGAATTGAGCACGGGCGCGCTTCAGGCTCCATCGATTTCAGTTCAGTTTCTATTCAAAAACTGTCGGCCCTTTCTCCGTAACTGCTGCTCTCAGGCTCGTCATTTTGGTCTTAAAATGTTCATATTAACCCTCTCTACATGCTCCAGGGGTTGTTATTTCGCAAATGTGTCCATGAATCAAGATACGAACATTAATAACAGACAAATCCTGCCAAATGTGGGCGGGACGGGGCGTTACCTTCAACAGTCTCGCCTTGGATTGGCTCATTGGTTGCTATGATACTCGTAGCCGTAATTCCAAATATGTCGTAATATTCCAAATTCTTCGCTGTAACAATTATCCTTGATGAGCTTCATTTGACTGGAGCCGAACGCTGTGTAGCATGTTTGTCTCCATTTAAAATAGATACGTCTAAAGCTATTCTGTGGAATATTTCAGGCTGAGCAACAACATCTCCATGAAGAGTGGAAACATTCTTATTATTGCTCAGTACTAGGCACACCCCATTCTTATCATACCAATGGAATACCACATAGTAATATATTTAGCTTTCCATGTACCACCAAATATAAAACAAAAAAGTTCCATGGTGAAGCTTTAAGGGCTGAGTCACACACTTACGATAAGACGATACAATAAGATAAACACTATTTCAAAGGTAGTCCAAATGATTACTAAAAAAACAGTATTTCCATATTGGACGACCAAAAGCAGACCACAAAAATGACCCCATAGTTACGATAATTAGGCAGTTGTCAACTCCACTGGAGCCCACTGACTCCAGATCAGAGAAGCATGTGGCTTTACAGTCAAATCTGAGCTAATGAGCACAAAAATCAAACATTTTTTGGCTAATTATGTAAATTAAAGGGCAGCTGTAGCGAGACCTTTTGTTGCCATGGAAACTGCCTCTAAAATGTTCTGGCATAAAAGGAAGATTTCTCACTCACTGCCAATGCGGAAACAGTTTGAGCTTCGCTTTGACAAGTAACGCTGTGTCGACTAATGTTTTGTACTGAGAGGTGGAACGTTATCTGTACTTTACTTAAGTAAATTATACAGTGGATACTTTTTACTTTTACTTCACTACATTTGAGAGCAGGTATTTGTACTTTCTACTCCACTATGTTTTTTGAACTGGACTGAAAAGTAAAAAGTACTTTTCATATGATTTGAAGGGCTATTTTTATAATGTTTGTGGAAACATCCTGAGTAAAGTTTTCGAGTTTAAGCTTCAGCTTTGAGCAAACAAGAATAAGTACAGAAATAAATAAGAAATTGGTCTGTATTGTTACTGTTGACCAAAATATGTATCATTTTTTTCTCAAAATTATTCTACATTTAACACTTTAACAAATTAACAACACTTGTTACTCTTACTGGTACATTTTTAAAGTGGTACTTAAATACTTTTACTTAAGTAACCTCTGTATGTGTAGTTTTAGTTGAGTGACAAAATTGAGTACTTCATCCACCACTGGACATGTTACAACTCCGGCAAAAACTAGGCAGTATTGACAAAAATGAACATTTCAATATTATACTAATGATTGATGATGAATTATGCAACTTCGGGTGGAGGGTCCGCCACCTTTGCCTGAAATGTTCCACATTATGGCATTAAATAATTACAGATATTTTATTTTAATACAAAAACACTGTAAGCAGAGTCACCTTTCCCTGTCTCCACGGAGATGTACATTTAATGTCATGTTGTGGGACGTTCCAGAACATCTCCATGGAGACAAGCAGGTGTGGGCCCTCTACCAGAAAAGTTACATAGTGTACCTTTTAAGTCAATCATTGTTCAGCCTTTATACAATGCTAAAGTGATCTTGTTTTTGAAGTTTATTTGCCTTTTTTTTTTTTTTTTTTCTACAAAACAGGTCAAAACCAAATAAAAGCAAACACTCTTCCTTCTGATTGTGTCAAACTCCTGCACGACTCAGTGATTTGAAAACATTGTGATTGCAGATTGCAGATTATTTTTCCCATAAAGAAAATCAAGATTCAGTCGTGGCAAAACTCACACTCTGGTCTCTGAGAACTGTGGAAAGTGCTTATAAACTCATCACAGAGAGTAATTAGGATGTCCAGAGTGCATGAGGTAAGTGAGGGATAACTCTGAACCACTGCAAACCTTTGGAAACGTTTTTAAGACGGTATAAATCAGGTACAGCTAAAATGAATGTTGTTAAAATCCTCTAGGGTTTAGTCACTGAAAGAAGTGATCAGGTTCATCACTTATGAATTTTAGATATTTGTTACAGTTAAGTACAAAGTAATCAATGGGGAAATCTGTCTCTTGCCCCACCTGGGAGTATGAGGATGTGCAGACACTGGGACATTCAGTTCTCCACCAAGGACATTATATCAAACAAACTAACTGCTGCTTTGTAATTAGCTAATTGCCACCAAATTTACGTTCCAACTGGATTATTCTGGTTTAATCCATTGTCGGTTTTCCCAAGTTTAAAGATGCACTACATAGATTTTCTAGTGTTTTCTCCGTCTTGCTTGTTTCCATGGAGATGTTATTGCTTTATCTGAAAATGTTCATATGATATAAAACCTCATGTATCCAAACTTTTTAAGGTATTTTTGAGCATGTGGTTGAACAATGCATTACGGTAACGTCATACTGTGGAACATATCAGACGAACCAATGACATCTCCATGGAAACAAGCTGGTTACGTAATGTATCTTTTTAGGTGCTGTACTTGATTTTTACCGTCTTAAAACGTGAAAAGCACTAGTTTATTTAAATAGTTTGCAGTGGTTTAACGTTATTCCTCACCTTATGTATTCAGAACATCCTAAGTATTCACCATGATGAGTTTATAAGGGTTTTTCATAACATTGAGAGACCAAAGTGAAGTTTTGCCGTGACAGTAAAGCTAACAACAACAACTAACCTGCACTTCCTGATTCTCTGACAGTAGAGTACTTTATAATTTATTCATTTTTTATTGTTTTTATTTTTTTTATTTTATTTACACACATATCAGGCACACCCAAAGCACATCTCACACATTTGATCATATACAAGCTCGAAAAGGAGTGGGAAGAAGAAAACTTATTAAGTCTCACCCCTGTATTTCATTAGGACATAAACACAATGCTTTGTTTAAACTTCCTATTCAGTTGAAAAATAAAAAAGAATACATATATATCTATACACAATACAGAGGAAGTGCAGCATGACTCTATATTTAAACTGGCCTCTCTCTGTATTCAGACCATGACTTTATACAAAACTTAAATTTATGAATACTTTGACATTGCTTTTGCTGTAAATCCAAAGCATTTTGCAGTTTCACCTTAATACAATAATTAGATGCAGACAGTACACAGTGGACTTATTTTGACCTCAAGAGCTGCTTATACAATATATCTGTACTGGAGGGGAGACAAAACTTGCTCAAATGCATTTTCTTTGCCCTATTGTCTCTATAGTCACCACAGCCCCTCTTATTTCACATATAAACTGCAGCTCAATGCAAACCTAATATTTTAATGGGTATATTTTCTATGTTGAACAATATATATATGTTTGTCAGCTGTAGACATGTAGAGACCACTTCCCACACGTGTCCATACTCACATTTCTGCATACAGCTTTGTACACTCTAATATCTGCTCTATCATCATTTTAAAGTATCAGATGACATCCCATAATGTACATGGAAGGACAATGTATTGGTTGTCCCGATTGATTGCAAATGTATGGGGTTTTATGACAAGTCAGCGCTCGAGATTCAAAGGTCACGGGTTCAATTCCTCCTGTGTTCCTGTTAAATGATTTATCTATGCTGGGGTTTAAGTAGTGACCATTCAGATCAGAGAGAGTCCTTTTAGGTTTAAACCAACTGGATTTCAACATTAAAACCTAAATGAAAGACTTAGACTGCTTTCCGATTGGATAATTGTCCTGAGAAATTATTAGATAAACAACTTTGTTTTTGTAACTAACAATAGATCAGCATTACAATTAGCAATCAGCATTACAGACGTTTTTTGCCAGGGCCACGCAGGGCAGTCAAATTACACATTGATATCAGGGCAAACTGTCAAACTGTTTTTATATGGTTTTTCACAGACTTTAACAGGAAGAGAGGGTTATTAATCTAATAACAGAAAGAAATTTGTATTTTTTAATTTGATTCATGTTTCTTTTGTAGTGATGCACGTTTCCTTTGCAGTTTACATTTTTACATTAGACAAGAACCAATATGGTGGCAGGCGGCAAACAACAATTATGAGTAAAAACTATATTTAATTTGAACATGTTTACCTTGTATGTATCTGGGGACATGTACAGGTCATCTTTATGAAATTTTAAATCAAAATATTACATATGGTTCCTTTAAAGGTCCTATATTACATAACATTGACTATTGTGAACAATTAGTCATTATGTTTATAATTCCTCCTCAAAAACATCCCTGGAGTTGAGTTTTGTTTCCTTCATGGATGTTTGACTAATAAAGAAAAAAGTTTTTGGATTTGAGTTAAAATAACATGGAAAGTGGTTGTGTCCAAAAAAAATTTTGAAACATATTCAACACCATCTACACATTATTAACAAACAGAAGTTTGTCATGTTGATAAAATGTGACCAAATCAAGCTGAATCCACATGTTTATGTTGTGCTACTTAAGCATGAAATTCAACCTTTTCATGGTATTTAAAATGATATCTAGGTCTACATGAAATATCAAATGTCATTAAAAAGGTTTTAAAGTTAAAAAAGGGACACAAAAATGCTTTTTAGTTGCCCCACAGTAATGTATTGTCTAAAACAGGAGTCAGCAACCTGTGGCTCTGGAGCCACATGTGGCTCTTTCATCCTTATACTGCAGCTCTGTGTGGCTTGGGAAAATGAATTATAAACATTTGACTGAAGTATATTTTTTACATATTAGTTATTTTTTTAATTGTAGTTCTAAAGTGGAAGATTATTGTGGTCTTGCAATATTAAAATAAAATGATATATATATATATTTTTTATTGCTCAAAATAAGCGTTACACTCGCTGAAGTCAGTGTATCTTCCAAAACACTGTGCATTTATCAAGACATTTCCAAAATAAACACACATCCTTTTCTCAAAAATATCCGGAGAGAGAAGAAAGAAAAAAGCTGTTTCGGAACTGATGCAGAAGGCTGATCTGAGGAGGAATCAATTCAAGAAGTGGATGAAGTCTGCAAATTCAACTACATATGCAAGTTTTGTGGCCACTCAGGAAATAGTCAGGCACCGGAATCCATTCACAGACAGAGAATATATGAAAGAGTCATTCATTAGCATTTCAGAGCACCTATTCACAGACTTTAAAACAAGATACGTATGTGAGCAGCTATTCTCCACCATGAGCTATGTTAAAAACAAACACTCACACCACACAGTTTACAGTTCTGTGTAAAGATAAAAGTGAGCCCCCCAATTTGTATAGTGTATACAATATATAAAGTGTTATCTTCACTTTAGATGTCAAAAAGTATTTGCAGCTCCCAGTGTTTTCTTTTTCGTGGAAAAGAAAACAGTGGGAAATGGCTCTTTGGTTAAAGATGCGGACCCCTGGTCTAAACTGAATCAAACACACAGAGAACTCAGGGACAGTAACAGCCTGTTTGGAGATGGACAGTGTGAAGACTTGTGAAGTAGCTCTGGTGTGTGTCCCTCTCAGAGGAATATCTCATGACACCATATAATTATTTACTTAGTGTTGTACACATCTAAATACAGCCCATTATGCTATTATTATCTAATACAATAATTGTTCATCTGTGGCCTGTGTTTTGGTGCTTGTCAGGAGTCCTGTCTTTTTCTGTTAGAGATACAGGGGTCTTACTGTCTCATTATTATTTTTTTTTAACTGATGCACTATTTGCAAAATTGTGTTGCACAAAATCACTAAACATCAAGTATAATATGTGTTAGTTCACACACAGCTGGAGCACAGTGCTCTGGATATAACTCTCTGTTTACAGACGCTGTGGAACAAACACTGTCAAATCTTAGCACAAATGTCACACTTGTAGATGGGCACTGGGCAGTCATGCTAACAGTTTGTTTCATGGAGACAAGCCTTACATTAACCGTAATTTCAAATAAAGCAAATACAAATATGTGTTTACAATGATTACATTTTAGGTAAGAAAACATGTAAAGTCTTTAGAAAGTCTAACCTCCAGAGCAGCTCTCAGTGTCATGGGTCCACACTGCAGAGCCCTCTGCTCCTGTAACTGTCTCACTCTTTTGAATTACTTTGCCATTAGACCTGGGTAATGATAAAAAAAAAAAAAAAATCGCAAATCAAGCATGCAGATAATCGAAAGTAATCACATGTTACAACTAAAAGTCAAAACACAAATAATAAGGGCTCCTAAATAGCTCTTTGACCTTAAATACACTGTAGTATTCACCCAGTGTTGTGCTGGTTTGACTTGGATATGATTTTTCTATAAATCTGGGATGAAGTTATTTGAAAATGTCCAAATAAAAGTCAAAATAATCTAAAAAAGCTCAGTATTAGCCTATTGTATTATTTTTTGTTGTCTGCATTCAAATATAGGATTGGAATGTTATTTAACCTTTTGAAGCTAAACCTATTTTCTCCTGCAGTTTGTCCTGTGTGGTCTGCTGCTTCTTTCTGCTCACTATGAGCCTAATAAAAGGTCCTGGCTTAGTCCTGCTTTAGTCCTGATGTAGGTCTAGTAAAGGTCAGTCCTCCTATTTAGTTCTTGTTTAGTCAATGTTTCAGTTCTGGTGCAGTTGCAGTTCAAACCAGCTCACTGGTTGTTAAACATGTAGCATTTTAATATCTCTGTAGTTTTTAAAATAAACATGTTTGACACGTGCAGTAAAGTCCGTGCTTTGCTGCTGTTCGAGCACTAACACCTCTGTGTGCATACTGAATCATGTATTTAGCATCACTCTTGGTGTGCAGACTGTAGCGGGACGTTTCTCCGGAATCACTGACTCATTTTGGATAGTTTAAAAACTTAGACAGTGCTTGGTTTCGTCTCTGTCACGCTCTCTGTAAAGCAGGGACCTCTTTCTCACAAACACAGCGAGTGGAAAGAGAGTAAAAGGCGAGCGCAGAGGCTTTGACTGATACACATGACCTGCATTAACACACGACAAATTAATGAATAGCAATTAATTATTTTTTGAGTTAAAGCAACAAAAAACATTAACGTGCCCAGCCTTAATTTGAATTTTCCCTCCAAAAGATTTAAATTGGGGGAGAAGAAAGGGAGAAAACGATAACAAAGCCATGTTTTCTCAGCCTGATTAAAACATGCAACATCAGCTACAATCAAGCTGCCTTTGTAGGACTTAAAGACGAGACAGAGAATCATAAAAAGTCATGTTTTGTACAATTTGTGTTTCCAGTTTGAACAACCCCACTTTTTCAGTGCCACTTTTCCAAAGCTCCAAATGCTCTGTTCCACCTTGTGATGTCATATAGAGGTAGTTTTCCAGTGAACAGCTACCATCTACCTTTAGTTTCGTAGAGATTGGCAATTCCAGGGAAGAAATTATCCAAATGATTCTAGTGAAGGTGTATGGAGTTTAAATAGCGTAGTATGGGCCCTTTAAATCTCATCATCTCCATGGAAACATATTTTATTTTTGCAGTGTAATGTCTTTTGTGCTTTGTAGGTCATTTTTGTAACTGGAGCCGCCTGTCTGAGACCACACACATAAAGCCCTGCATATCTGTATCTGTATATCTGAGTCATATTCTGTAGGAGACTCTGAATTATTCATGGAGGACAGTGGGCTTGTGTACTTCTGCTGTAATAAAGCCAGAGCAGACACTTTGGCTTCGGACAATGTGGGGCACTGAAGCACCTCCTTATCCAACCTCTTCAGTGCACACAGATCAGGTTGAAAGGGAAATATGGAGAACGTAACTGGAACACAAGCACTTACACAGTCATTTCATATAATTTGAGGATGTATAGCAGAAGCAGCAGAGCAGGTCTTCATCATGCTGCTTTGTAGAGTTATCAAAAGTAAAACCAGATACTAGAATTGATGCAGGTGGATTAGCCAATCAGGGACAGACTGAAATCCATCTATATAAAAACATAGAGATATCAGTCAAATATATCCATCTGTGTCTTCAAATATGCACCAAACATGTTCAAATATTTCATTAATTTGACTGAGAACTATTGTGGACTGGACTTATTCTTACTTAAAAAAATACTGGATGTGAAGTGTTTTCAATTTTTAGGTTTTGTTTTGGTGAGTTTGTCCTTCTGAAATGACAATTCCAGTGTTTTAACTGCATTTGAAACCAGGAGAGACTTTTAGTGTGTTGTGAGAATCCAGTTATAAAGTTATAAAAGAGCACTCACTGTTTGAGGTCAGTGCCCAACGTTACCATGCCAACACTTTCTTTGTGGCTTTCATACTCTGTCTCTTTCTTTCCTTTCTTTCTTTCTTTCTTTCTTTCTTTCTTTCTTTTTCAGTCATTCTTTCTTTCTTTTCTTTCTTTCCTTTCTTTCTGTCTTTCTGTCTTTCTCTCTCCCTCTTTTTATCTCTCTCTGTCTCCATCTCTCTCTTCCTCTTTCTCTCTTTTGCCCTTTCTCTCTGCCTTTCTCCATTCCTTTGTCTCTCTCTCTTTCTCTCCCTCTTACCCTCCCTCTCTCTTTTTTATCTCCCTTTTGCACTCCCTTACTCTCTCTTTCTCTCTGCCCCCTCTCTTCCTTTCTCTCCCTTCCTCCCTCTCTTTCTCTCGCTCTCTCTCTCTCTCTTTCTCTCTGCTGCCCTCCCTCTCTCTCTTCTCTTCTCTTCTCTCTATCTCTCTCTCACATTACATACTTCCTGATTATTGGACAAATATGAAACATGTATTGGACGTATTTTGACCTAAGCAGTTGCCTTATACCATATATCTGCTCAAATAGCTCAGAAAAATGAGGTCCAGGGCCTTTAAATGTAACTTTATAATGTGTTTGGTTGCAGACACTGAAGGAGGCCAGTGAAAATGCCAGAAAAGACTTCCACCGTGAGGCCGAGCTCCTGACCAACCTGCAGCACGAGCACATAGTGACTTTCTACGGAGTGTGTGTGGAGAGCGACCCCCTCATCATGGTGTTTGAATACATGAAACACGGGGACCTCAACAAGTTCCTCAGGCAAGAGCGGATATGTCACTCACTATCCATATGATCCATACATCTGAAAGATTCACTCAACACAAGTGATAATTAACTACCAACCATATAAATAGGAAAGGTTTGCAGTCAGCTGAGTCCCAACAGAATAAACCGGAGCACCTCCTGCTCCGCTCTGCTCCGAGGGCTCCAAGGGCTGTCTCAGCGCCTTTCATTATGATTTGATTATGATTTGGCATTCTTGCAGCCTGAGCCAGGGGTTAAATGTCACCTGTCTCTTGTGTTGTCAAATTACCATGGTGATGTCAGTTTGATGGACGTCACTGGAAGCACATCACAGACACTTGAGCTGATTTATCTGAAAATATCAACATAATAAAGGCAAAGCAAATCAACCTAATAAAGTCAAGGAGAGTTTATTTGTACAGCACAATTTGTACTCAAAGTAATTAAAAGTTCTTTTACAGATTAAGAAAGGCATTAAAATCACAATGCAACAAATCAAAACATAAATACAACACAAATAATCATAAAATGAGAAGCAGAATAAATCCTTTCAGTCATATGCACAAATAAACAGAACTGCCTGGAGCCTGGATTTAAACATTGTCCAAGTAGAGGCCTGTCTCACATCTTCAGGAAGACTGTTCCAGGTTTTAGCTGCATAAAAGTGAAACACTTATTCCCCATGTTTAGTCCTGACTCTGGGACCAGCGGGAGGCCTGTCCCTGAGGTCCTCAGAGTGTGAGATGGTTCATGGCACTAACATGTGGGAGATGTAGATAAAGTCATAACTCTGCCTGTCCTCTCTGTCTCCAGGTCTCACGGCCCAGATGCTGTGCTGATGGCAGAAGGAGGTACCACCCGACCTGTGGAGCTCACTCAGTCTCAGATGTTACACATCGCTCAGCAGATCGCCTCAGGGATGGTCTACCTGGCCTCCCAGCACTTTGTGCACCGTGACCTGGCCACCAGGTGAGGCACCAGAGAGCAGGTCACAGTCACATGACCAGACAAAACTATCCATACAAATGAACCATTTGTATAACGCTAGAAGTACATACACAATGATGGTTATGGTTATACATTTTATGTATTTAGTTATTAGTAGATAGGGAGACATGTTATACTTTAATACTTAGCAATAAAGTATCACATGTAGATCAGTACTTTACATTTTGTTCAGTGTAACCTGCCAAAACAGTTTACAATGGATTTGCAATTTAAACCTCAGAAGTGACAAGGATCATTGCCTTTTCAATGTAGAAAGACACCTTTTTTGTACATGTTTGAATAATAGAGCAGTGGGCGGGGATATGGGGAGGTGGGGCTGGGTGATCTCATTCCTGTGGTGATATTCTTTTTGGTGAAAATACAGGATTACACAAACATGCATGAACCAGTGTAAGTACATCTCCTGAAGGGTCTTCTCCTCTTCTGTGCTCCTCTCAGAAACTGCCTGGTCGGGGAGAACCTCCTGGTGAAGATCGGGGACTTTGGCATGTCCCGGGATGTGTACAGCACTGACTACTACAGGGTAGGTGTATGTGTCACACTCTTTATTCTATGGCCCCTCCCCCTCCCGTGCATGGGACCCAGAGCTCCTCTCACTGCACCCTGCATGAGCATGGACCCCACAGGCCCCCACAGGGCCCCACAGGACCCCCGGGGACAATACAATACTCAAGTAAGAGTACTGATACTTTTACTACATTATTAATATAACAGAAGGAAAAATAATGATCCAAATGGTGTCCGAAAACTATTATGAGGCAGGCATTTTGTGCAAGCCGTCATTTATATTCTCATCCCTGATACAATTAAAGATGCACATTGTCACTTTTCCATTGGTGGGCTTACCATCTGATTGCTATTATAGAGATATTATTGCTTTGCCTGGAACGCTTCCATTTGGCTATCTTCATGGAGACAGGTCAGGTTACAGGTCAGATCTGGAAAGAGGCGAGTCAGCTCACAGTAGGTGAGCATGTTTTTCGCTTTTGTTAGCGAAAAACATGAAACTAAAACTCATAGCATAAAACTCATGTGATTGAATCAATGCCAGATAAAATAGTAGTTTAATTACATGCTGTGGAATATCACAGGAAACACAATAACATCCCCATTTAAAAAAACAGAAAAGTTACATAGTGTGCTTTTAATCTGAGTCTTTGGTCAGTTTGATATCAGTTTGAAGGATATAATGAACAAGATTAATGGGAGTCTGTGGAGATAGAAAAACTTTGGTAGAAATTGTGTTTGTCGAATTCCTGTTTTGATATTTCAAAATACACATCTTTTGACTCTCACCTTGACCTATTAAACTTGGCAAAGGTTTTTTTTTTTTCACTTTCACTGTCAGAAAATAAAGAGAATGTTATTGAGCCTGATGCACTGCTCTATATCTGTATTCTTCTAAGTCAAGGCTGTTTTCTACTGCTTTGTACTGCCTCTGTGTGACGCCATAGCTCTCCCTCTCTCCCTCCTCCTCTCTCTCTCCCTCTCCCCCGCTCTCCTTCCTCCTGTCCCTCTCTCTCTCCTCCACCACCTCTCCCTCCCTCCCTCCCTCCTCCTCCTCTTTCTCTCCTCTTCCTCCCTCCTTCCCTCCCTCTCTCTTCATCTTCCACCTTCTCCACCCCCCTTCTCCTCTCTCTCCCTCCCTCTTCATCTCTGCTCATCCTCCCTCCTCCTCTCCATCCTCCTCTTCCTCTCTCCCTTTTTTCCTCCATTCCTCTTCCTCCTCCTCCTCTTCTTCCTCCCTTCCTCCCTCTCTCTTTCTCCTCCACCTCCTCCATCCCCCCTCCCCTTCTCCTCTCTCTCCCTCCCTCTTCCTTTCTGCTCATCCTCCCTCCTCTCCGTCCTCCTCCTCTCCCTTTTTTCCTCCCCTCCTCTTCCTCCTCTCCCTCCCTCTTCCTCTTCCATCTCCTCATCCTCCTCCCCCTCCCTCTTCCTCTTCCACCTCCTCATCCTCCTCTCCCTCCCTCTTCCTCTTCCACCTCCTACATCCCCCTTCTCCTCTTTCTTCCTCCTTCTTTATCTTTGCTCATCCTCCTCTTCCTCTCTCCCTCGTTTTCCTCCTCTCCTCTTCCTCCTCATTCTCTTCCTCCCTCACTCCTTCCCTCCCTCTGTCTTCCTCTTTCACCTTCTCCATCCCCCTTCTCCTCTCTCTCTCTCCCTCCTTCTTCCTCCTCCTCTCATCTTCCTCCTCCTCTCCTCTTCCTTCTCCTCCTCTTCCTCCCTCTCTCCTCCTCTCCCTCTTCTCTCTCTCTCCCTTCTCCTCTTCCTATCTGCTCTTCCTCTCACTCCCTCCTCCTCTTCCTCCTTCCTTTTCACACCACCTCAGTAAAGCTTAGCGCCGAGCCTGTCACCATAGCAACGCAGTAAAACCGTTGTTATCCTGTGTTTTTTTGTTTTTTGGGGTTTTTTTTGTTTCTTTTTTTTGGGTGAAAAACAAAAATAATTAGACGAAAAACCAGTTAGTATGTTCAGGAAGTTATAGGAAGAGGGAGGAGAGGGAGAGTAACACTGAAAATGAAAAAATATATAAGTTTAAATAGAAAAAGAATTAAGATAGTAATCTAAAAACAAAAAAGACTAGTGGGCAGAAAGAGGAAAGGAGTGCAGGATGGTGGTGGGTGGTAGTACTGTAAAATTCATGGGCTTCAAAGTGGTTCAAAATTAGGACTGTTGCCATGGCAGTAAAATTTTTTGAAGTGTGAAAAGTCCCCAATATGGCGTCTGTAATAGAGTACTGAAACATGTGACTTGCATGGTGTGATTTGGCATTTACTATAGTATTTAAAATAGTGTTATAGTAATAGTTTTAACAGATCTGGGTAAGGTAATGCTTGTTTGGATATTAAACGTCGTGTTATTGGAAAATCCACCATCTTTGTTGTAAGAAGCTAGTCCATTAGCATTGGCCAAAATCTTTAAAAGCGTTAATTTGATTGGAGGCTAACTGCAGTAGTTTACATCTTAAAAAGTAGCTGAGGGATCATGATGGCACAATCACATCTCTCTTAAAGTTTTCTGGTGCTAAAACTGTGCCCTGGGGTACACTGACAAAAGGCACCCCATCTACTCCACCAACCACCACCGACTACTCATGAAGCTAGGTGCTATATTCACCCGAACCAGCGTATTAACATGTTTAATAAGCTTCAGTTCTGAGTCCTTCGTCCCTTTTCTCCCCACGCTAAGTCATTCCCCCTTCAGAGCGCTATCACAACACAATCAGCATGCATCTACCGCAAATCGCATCAGTCTCATGTATATTTGTGGAGGTGTGGTGTTTTTTTCGATGAAGGGACAAGGTTGTAACGGTCTTTACGTGTACTTTCTTAGGTTAACTAAAGTGTAGCTATTATGAATACGTAAATATAATAAATAAACTTATCTAAACTCCCCTGCAGTGGTAGAGGTGGAGTTTGTGGGTGCAGCTGAAACATGCTGAGATCAGTCATGTGTCTGCGTCAGGCAAACTTATGACTCATACAGGATCAGCCATATAGCCTACTCCCCCCGCTCACCCCTCCTCCTCACCCCTCTCTCTTTGAACTGTCTTCCCCCCTCTCCCCTCCTCTCTCACTCTTCCACACTCTCTCTCTCTCTCACCTCCTCCCTCTCTCCACTGTCCTACCCCTCTCTCTGTCTCACTCACTCCTATATCTCTTTCGCATTTCCTTTCCTCACTCCTCCTTCTACTTTTCGATCTCCCCTCCTCACTCTCTTTCCTCCCTCTCCTTCACATCTCTCCCTCTGTTCTATCTCCCCTCTCCCCATCTTCCATCCCTCACTCCTCCTCCACCTTCTCCACTTCTTTTAATTCTCTTCTCTCCTCTATCTCTTCTCCTCCCTCTCTGCTTTCTCCTTCCTCCCTCTTTCCCCCTCACTATTCTATCTCTCCTCTCCCATCTACAACCCCCCTTTTTAACCCTTTTCCTCCATCTCTCATTCCTCTCTCCTTCCTGTCCCTCCCTCTCTTCTCTATCCCTCCTCTCCTCATCTCCCGTGCCTCACTCCTCCTCCTCCTCTCCTGGCCTCTTCTCCCTCCTCTTAAACTCTCTTTTCCTTTGACTCCCTCTCTCCTCCTGTTCTCACCTCTCCTTCTCTTTTAACTCTCTTCTCCTCCCACTCTTCTCCTCCTCTCCTCTTTTTCTCCCTCATTGTTCTACCTCTCCTTTCCCTATCTCCCATCGCTCACTCCTCCTGCACTACCCCTTCTCACTCCCTCTCTTTTAACTATCTTCTCTGACTGACTCCTCATCGCTCTCTCTTTTCTAACTCACTCACTCTCCTGCCTCTCTCCTCTTTCTCCTCCTAACTTCACCTCTATCTCTTCTCTCTACTCTTTTCCCCATCAGCCATCTCTCTTTCCATCTCTGTTGTCCTCTCTTACTCTCCTCTCTCCCACCTTCCTATACCCTTTTGTCCTCTCTCCTCCTTCTCTCCTCTCTCTCCCCTCCATTTTCATTCTTCTCTCTTCTTTCTCCTCTCCCTTCTCCCTCCTCCCTTTCACCCATCCTCACTTTCTGCTCTTTCTCTCCTCTTTCTCCTTTCCCCCATCTTTTCTTCATCCTTTCCCCTCCTTTTATTTTTTCTCTCCTTCTCACTCTCCCCTTCTCTACACCTCCTTCCTTACTTCTCCTTCTCCAACCTTGTCTCTCCTTTCCCTGTCCTCTGTCCTTTCCCCTCTTATCACTCTTTTCTCCCTCTTCTCCTTCTCCCTCTCCTACCCCGATGTCTCTTCCTCCCAAACACCCCTCTCTCATTCTCTCTCCCCTCCTTTCTCTCATCCACGCTCTTCTTGGTCTTTTACTCTCTTTCTCCACTTCCTCCTCCTCTCCTTTTCTTTCCTCCTCCCTCTCTCCTCCTTTAACAGCTTGCTTTTGCGTGGAGAAAATAGAAAGCGTGGGACCGACTGGTGCTCAGAGGAGAGAGGGAAGGAGGGAGGAAGGAGGGGGGGAGAGGGAGGGTGACGTCATCCGGCTCTTACACAATCCGCCACCGATGGGAGAGACAGGTTGTTTTTAGAGCGTGCGTGGGCGGGACTACGCTACATTTAGACCAATGACTGGACTGAGTCAGCTTGAAGGCGATTATTTCAGCCAATCAGAGCGCAGCTGAGTTAAATAGTGGGTAACTGTTTGAGCAGGTTTGAGATGTAAACTAATGATGTCTCAAGAAAAACAATACCCTTGAGTTTCAACAATAGTACCATGACTTCACACGATAGATTTGTTAAAAAATATTGGTAGTTGTTAGTGTTTGTTAGTGTTGTTAATGTTTGTCTAATGACCCACAGGTTGGCGATAGGATTCCAGCTCCCTTCAGATAAATGCTGTTGTTGTGTCCTTGGGCAAGACACTTAACCCACCTCACCCCTAGTGTCTGTGTGCACTGGTGTATGAGTGTGTGTGTAAATGTGCATGTGAATGGGTGAGTGGTGGTCTTGAAGGTGGAAAAGCGTGATATAAAAATGTGACCGTTTACCATTTACCGCCATTAAAAGCTGTGACGACAATCAGATTATATTTTTGGAATCGTACATGTTCTTTTTAGCTTTGGAAGGGATTATCTGGGCTAATTTAGTTTGAAAAAAAAAAAGAGAAAGAAAGAAGGTAGACTATTGTATACAGACTGTGACTTCACATGTTGTTCTAGTTTTTAAGGGGTTTTGCTATTACCCCTCAAATTGCAACCAGAAGCTAAGTAAATATGATGATATTCTGATGCAGGTTTGGTTTTAGTCCTGGTTTGAGCCCAGTTTAGTCCCGTTCTAGCCCAGGTTTAGTCCTGGTTTAGTTCAGGGTTTTGTCCCTGAGTCCCCAAGTCTTGTCCCTGTTTTGGGAAGGATTTACCTCTACAGTGTAATCTACCAAATTTATGTTTATTTGTATAGCACATTTAAAACAAGTTCAGGTGACCAAAGTGCTTCACAAAAAAATTAAAATTAAAATTAAAATTAAAATTAAAATTAAAATTAAAATTAAAATTAAAATTAAAATTAAAATTAAAATTAAAATTAAAATTAAAATTAATAAATACACAATATCACATGATAGATGAACAAGAACAATAAAACACCAGTTCTAAAGTCCATTCACATTTGTGCAAAACTTGAACCTCACCCAAGACATAAACAGGGAAGTTAAGCACATTGTGATGGATGAAATGTAATCCATATGCAGTGACACAGTGGTTTGTATTCATGCCTCTTAGCCAAATAGTCTCAGGTTCAATATAATTTCCTCACTGTAGGAGAAATAAATGTTTGTCACTTATCTCACCTTATCATTTCCCAGACTCTATTAGCAGTGAGCTGTTTAGAAACCTGTAAACATGGCATTAGTTGCATTGTAAATAGTAACATTATTATTATTGACTCACAATTTATTAAATCCACAGACAATTTGTTTGTGTTTAAGGCTCTGCTGGGCATATACATGTGTGTGTGTGTGACATTACTGACAAATACAGGAGAATTCATCCATTTTTATGCGTTTTTAGATGCGTCCAAAGTATTCGACAGGGTGAACTCACTGGAAATGATTTATGAAGTCGATTCCAGACCAAATATAGTGTGCGTATTTAAATTCATTGCTATGGACAACAGACAATGCAGATTAAGTGTTGAAACAGTGTATCTGCGACATTTAGAGTCACCAATGGCAGACAGGGAAGACTTTTGTCCACAGTTTTCTTCAATTTGTATCTAAATGAAGCTCAAAACATGTCAAACTTTCTGTGTGGCTGGATCATTTAATGTATGCAGATGACTTGGTCGTTTTAAGCCTGTGCACCGTTTGGTTTACAGCAGCTACTCAACATCTGTTCAGCTTATGGTGTGGAGTGTGATATTAAATATACGCCAACCAAGACAAGAGTATGATCATGATCTGTAGGACCAAAGAGGACAAGCCAGTGAGAGACATGCCTGTGTAATGTTGTGTTGAGTGTTACAACTAAAACGAAATATCCTGGGCATGTCATCACTGCGGATATGGTAGACGGTGATGATATTTATATACTCTTAACGCACAAGTGTGGTTCTTGTGCTGACACTGTTGTACACTGCACCTCTGGACTCATTACAATAAAAGCCGGTGCTCAAAGGCTGCAGGTGGCTTATAATGACGCTTTATGGTTGCTCTTGAGGAGGTCACGATGGACCGGTGTGACCTCGAGATGTTTGTTACTGCACGAGTGAACACTTTACAAGCTGTGCGAGAACTTTAGTGTGTTTTATTTGCAAATGAATAAGCCAGAAAATGAAATAATGATGCCACTTTCAAACATAAGATTCAGTGCAATACACGTTTAGGTCTGGTTGTCGTTTTAAAATATAAATGTCTCTGTCCTTGTCTCCAGAATAAAGATGAATTGAATAAAAATGCTTTTATTCTCCTATTCATTAACACTACGACAACAACAAACACTTATTATCGTCCAAATGCGGTTCCTTAAAATGCCTCAAACACGTTTATTTTACCACCGGCTGCTTTATAAACCTTAGCAGATCCGTAAGCCTGAAAGCAGCAGCGGAGAGAGGGAGAACCACACAAAGCGCCATGTGGGAAAGAGTCACAGCGTCTCCATAGCAACAGCGAGGGCGATTGAGGTACAGTCTGACGAGGAGGTGGGGCCAGTCACACTAGCCCCGCCCCCACACACACCACAGGCCTTTGAAGCGGTCCAGTTGCCACAGAAACCATATCTTCCCAGAGGTCAGTACGCTGGTGCTTTTTTTTAATTTCGTTTTCATTTCCTCTTTATTTAAAACAGGCTTTAACAGAGATGTCTGCCATTGCCTCGGTAATTAGACGAGTGTATATAGATGCAGGCAGACAATAGCCATGTGTACACGCCTCATATAGAGTTATAGCAGGAGAGCAGGGGCCCATTTAACTCTGGGAGAGGCGAGGTTGAAAGGAACCAATCATGAACTTTTATTTTTTTAGGGATTGGTTCAAATATTCCAGTCTTTTCAGCTGACAACAATAACGTCTTTGTGATTGAATAATGACACCAATTTTGCCTACATTTGAAAAAAACTAAATTCACTTCAGTTTGTTTGTGCCAACAGAAAAGACTTTAAACTTTGTGCCAGTTTTTGACCCAGTAATTAGAGATACTCAACACCCACTACCGGTTTGCCTTGACTCAGTGAGATCACCTCTTCACAGGTCTGACTTGTAACTTTGCCTTGTCTTAAGATAGATACTTTTAATACCATACAGGCGACAGTAGCTTAGTTGGTTGAGTGTTTGTCCACTGATCCAAAGGTTGGTAGTTCGAATCCCACTCTTGATGTAAACATCATTGGTTGAGTGACCCACTGACCTACAGTTTGACAGTGCGATTCCAGCTCCCACAAATAATCCTGTTGTGTCGTTGGGCAAGACACTTAACCCCGTCAGTCCGTGCGTACACTGGTGTGTGAATGGGTGAGTGGTTGATGTAAAGTGCTTTGAGTGACTTGAAGGTGGAAAAGCACTATATAAAATTGTATGACCTTTTACCATACTGGTGGGGGAACAATCTAGGCAAAGTAATGACATTGCCATGGAGACAAGCCTTTTACAGAAAAGTTATATGATGAACCTTTAAGAGCTAATTAACTACATGGGATTGTAATCTGCCCTTTGACTCAATTTCAAAATGAGGGTAAAAATCTGGAGAATCAGATGTTATGTAATCAAGCCAATCTATCCATGGACCACTATGGAACCTACCTGGACGACTGAGGGTTTATACAGATATAAATCCACATGATAATATAAAAGAAAGTACTACAATTTAATGTTGAAAATCACATTCTATTATCTGAATTAAGAGTGTTTTTTATTATCATTGTGGTATCGGTATCAAGGTTGAATTTTTAGCAACATGACAACACTATTATATAAAGAGACATTCAAATGTGGCAGAGCGTTCTTATAATCAAAAAGTATAATTCAGGTATGATTTACATTTGATTTTTTTAAGAAAAGGTTCTGATTGGGTGACCTCAGTAGCTCACGTAGCAGAGCCCTGCCCCTGCACCAGCACCATGGGGACACAACTCCAAGGTGGCTCCAAGGAGACCCAAGTATAGACTTAATATACTCAGTACTGACTGCAACACCATAATGATACTAAAAAGCACTCCTTTATAAGAAAACAATAGAATGTTATTTTCAACATTAAATCATAGTACTTTCTTTTATATGTGGTCTTATATTATATCTGTGTAATTCCCCAGTCAGCCAGGAAGGTTCCACACTGTTTAAATGGTGAAAAGTCCTTAAAATGTCACCTATACCAGTAAGCTGAAACCCAAGAATGGACACAAGATGATTCATATTTAAAGACATTACCTTAATATGAAAGTAAAATGACATGTTGAAAAAGCTCCATGTGTGAGTTTGTGATCAGTCCTGTCTCTGTTTTTATCCTCTCTGACGCGTTGGAGACATTACTCACTCTGTTTTATTCATCGCACTCACTCACTCTCCCTGATGGACTTGAATATTAATATACCTCTCCTTACATCTGTGAACTGTCTGCACAGACAAACATATTAAGGTCGAAGTGACCTGTTTAAACACTTTTTCAAGCTAATAACCTGCGTCGAAACCTGAACTAAACCAGGACCAGATCAGGATTAAAGGGCCTCTATTACTCTATTTTCTGATCTATGCTATAATGTTGTTTCCTCATCACAAACAGACCTGGAGACGTGTGTTGTTTCATTCACACATGTTTAACACACAAACCCAGCATATTTAGAGTTTAGCTCCCAAACTGAAAACACTCTCTCCCACTTTGTGATGTCATGAGGTAATACAGGAAGTGCTCCACTGTGTTTTTAAACTCCATACACCTTCACTAGAATCATTTGGATCAGTTCAGCCCTGGAATTGTCAGTCTCTACTGAACTAAAGGTAAAAGGAGCTGTTAACTTACCATTTCATGACATCACAAAGTGGAACAGAGCATTTTGAGCTTTGGAGATGTAGACACATTAACCACGCAGGATTACTCAAAACATGTGTGAATGTGACAACATTATAACATGGCTTAAAGTGCACAAGAGTCTGTTTTGCATAATATATGACTTTTAAACCGTGATCAAACCAGGACCAAACCAGGACTAAAACAGGACCAAACCAAGACTACATTAGGACTATCATGAACATGGGACACAATTCTTACAACATGGGATGAGACACGAGACGGGGATCACAAGAAGAAGACAAGGAAATATTTATAAATACAAATTAATTTGGGCCTTCTTGAGGAATGAGATCCTGTCCCATCTTGAGTGAACATATAGAGTGAAAGAGTGAGAGCGAGAGAGAGAGTTTGTGTGTGTGTGTGGGGGGGGGGGGGGCGTGTGTGTGTGTGTGAGAGAGAGAGAGAGAAAGAGTAAGAGAGAGAGACATAGAGAAATAGTGAAGGAGTGAGAGATAGTTTGTCAAAGTTCTAAGAAGGCCTCATCCACAAAAGAAACAAACAGTATAAACTAGACAGTGAAAAGTGAGTGAGAGAGGAGAGAGAGAAAGACAGAGAGAGGAGAAAGTATGTGTGTGTGACAGAGAGAGAGAGAGAACGAGATAAACAGAGAAAAAGATAGTGAGGAAGAGAAAGATAGTTTGTCAGAGCTCTAAGAAGAGCCCATCCACAAAAGAAACAAACAGTATGAAACATAGTGTGAAAAGTGGGAGAGATGGAGCGGTTTTGCAGTGAGACTGTATTAAATATTAAGGAAGTGTCCTTTACAGAGCTGCAGACTGGAGCTGTGCATCTGTCACTGGAGCTATTAAACTGTGTGTGTGCAGTCTGCTCCAGTCTGCAGGGCTAAAGCTAACTGTGTAACATCCCATAGCAACATATGAGACTAAAGCAGCATTATGGGACTTTTTGTTGTGTTGTCGTCATTCTGTTTTGGACCAAAGTTGGACGTTAAATGGTAGTACTTTCCTTTATATTCCCATGTGGCCTTATATCTGTGTAATCCCTCAGTCGTGCTTCTATGGCCTAGCACCAAAGTACATCTATAAACCTGGACACGAACAACACCTGAGCCACACTCTTCCACCAAAGGACAAAACCAAACCTGCCGTCATCCTGTGTGTGCTCTTGTGAAAAGGCAAGACAAACTAGAACTACTACGTCAAGGAAATAAGTATCCAATGTTCATATGAATGAGCATCTAACCAAGAAAATGGGCTGACGTTGCTTGAGAAGCCTGAATCATGAAGAAAAACAACAAGATTAAACCTACATGGACAAAATTTTCATTCAGCTTAATGGAGCCACTCTGGAACAAGTGAAAGTTATATTGATAAGGGACCGTAAAGATCTTGATCAATTCAGATAAACGCTGTCTCCTTGTGCCGCAGTGATGGGGGAGATTAATTTTGATTTCTAGAAAATAAATTTGAATTGCAAAATGGATTATTTACAGATGCACAGTGGGAAGACAGGATTAAGTGCATAACTACTCTAGATAGTTATTTTGCTTTATAGTAGAATTATGCTAAGAAGACATTATG
Organism: Periophthalmus magnuspinnatus; assembly: GCF_009829125.3. Classification (NCBI taxonomy): domain Eukaryota; kingdom Metazoa; phylum Chordata; class Actinopteri; order Gobiiformes; family Gobiidae; genus Periophthalmus; species Periophthalmus magnuspinnatus. The sequence goes on from NC_047134.1 coordinate 27,289,370, forward strand.
AGAGAGACTTTAATTTTACGATGGATTATAAGAACAAATGTGCGGCGCTGTGGACAGTCAGTAGATATGGACAAGAGACAGGATTTGTGTTGGACTTTGGAAACAATGGGGTTGGGACAAGGTGGATTTGGGACAAAATGGGAAACTTGGGAGATTAATGTGAGTTTGGGACAAAGTGACCATGGGACAATTTGGACGAGAGACATTCTGGACCTATTGGACATATGGATACAGTCAGAGAGAGAGAGAGAGCGTGGGAGAGTGAGTGTGTGTGTATTTTTATGCTCTGTTGTTCCAGTGTGGTGTTCTGTAGGCTGTGTGTGTGGAAGTGTGTGCATTATTTGTGAAAAAGTAGGAGAAAGAGAATAATAATAATAATAATAATAATAATAATAATAATAATAATAATAATAATAATAATAATAATAATAATAATAATAAAATGATGGCAAATTAATGCAATGTAATAAAAATAATAAAAGCAACAAAACATTATACTATTGTAACCTATTGGTACAGCATAAGAACATCCTTGTAATATTCAGAACTAAATGTATCACTTATTTTACCTTAAGTTTAGTGCAAGCTCGCCTTCAAAGGTTCATAATTCATACTTTGCAGTGACATTATGCTGGGGGTGTCCTGCATGCGTATCTATGGCAAAATGTTCAGCAGTTACCATGGTGACACAATGCACACTTTAGCAAACTCTACTAAAAAACAAAATGGATTTAAACCACACATTTTCAGGTCCTGTTTAGTTTTAGATTTACAACTGAAAAGGTGAGAGCGACAAAGGGAAAAACTGTAGGCTAATGCTCGCTAGCTCATGACTGTAATGTTATTTGAGGGGGACTCGCCTGTTGTAGCTCTCGCTCAGCTCTTTGTGCTCAGACCTCACAGTGGTCCCTGGTCTGTGGTCTGGTCACATCTTCTGATTGTTTTTTTTCCTCAAAGTTTGTCTAAAAGTCTGTGATCTTCCTGGCCCTTTCTAATCTCTTCTTTAAGTCCTCTGCTGCTTGGTAAAACTTCATTTCTTTCTTTAAAAAGTTTGCCCAAAAGCTAATATTGACATGGGCTGAATATAGAACTACTCTGAGATTGTGAGGTCTTGCAGTGAAAAGGTGCGCTCTGCTTTTCAGGCTTAGCTCAGTTACCTCATCTGTAAAAATACTACGATTTCAAACTTGATACTTGTTGTTTGGATACATATTTGGTCAGCACATGTACAGGTTAAAGAAAAGAGTGAGGGGGAAGAGGGGCGGGGTCTGAACAAATGAAAAACAGTGTGATTGGTCTAACAGGTATCCATGCTTCAAACTCCACCCCTGCAGCCAGAAGTTTCTAATCAAGAAGACACCTGGCTGTACTTGGGGCAGTCCTGTGTGATGTCACATAGTACCTGAAATTGCAGCACACTCTCTGTTCTGGATTTTTTTGATCAGAAAACTGCAAATATATCTAGTTTGTGCTAAAATGACCAAAGAAATTATTAGGAATTGAAAATGATAGTGGAATCAGCACTAGAATCCCAAATACTTCCACGTGACAGATGGTTTCAGTGAGGATTAAACAAGGCCACGCTATACACACACACACTAGTTCAGTCCAATCATATCCAATATTTGTGCATGTGCCTTTGCATGTTTTTGTTTTTGTTCTGTCTTCCTAAATTCAACATAGCAAATATTTACATAGCAACAATTTTTTTTTAAGTTTAGTGAGCAACAGGTCAAATGTGTTTGAAGAGGAGACACTGCAAACGTAAATGTTCTTCAAATTTGAAGTTTTAGTCAATTTCCATTAAAGGTGCACTATGTAACTTTTTTAAGTGAGATATATACTGCCATCTTGTTGTATAGATGTTACTGCTTTGCTGGAAATGTTCCACTGTATTAACTGCATTATAAATTCAGTTACAAATTATCGCTAAAAAGACATGTGTTGTACAGTGAACTGGGTCGCATCTCCACAGATCTGACCTGTAAAGTTTGTCTCAAGTCAAGTTAAGTCAAATGTATTTGTAAAGCGCATTTAAAAACAACTGCAGCTGCTCAAAGTGCTGTACAAAGGCAAAATAAAGTGCAATCTTATAAAACAAAACATGCAAAAACATGATAAAACAATACAATACAAGAGTCCTGCTCAGCTTGTGTTAACAGCCAGTCCAAACAAATTAGTTTTCAACAAAGATTTAAAAATACTTAAAGATTGGGCTGAAGAGAAGACTGGGACCAACTACAGCAAAAGCCCGGTCCCCTCGAGTTTATAGCCAGGACCTTGGAACATCCAAAATCATAAAGGCTGATATACTTAATGCCGCATTATGGAGTATATGAATCAAAGCAACATCTCCATGGAGAAGTTGGTGGTGCACATTCCACCAGAAAATAAATTGCAGTACATAGTGCACCTTTAAAAATACAAATATTGATGATTGATTGATTTCTGTGTATTTGTCCTAGTTGTACCTGCAGTGTCTCACCTCATTACTATCAAAATTGCAATTAGAATTAATGCAAATAGCAAATCACAAAGGCTGCAGTTTTTGTTCCATAATTTCCTCCAGAATCAGCAAAATCTCCTGTCTCCTTCTGCATAAAAGCCTGTAGTTTAGATTTGTACAAATATGTTCTGATATGTGATTCTTGTATTCATTTGTCAGTTCATATTTCAGTTTTTGTTTAAAATGGGAACTTTGAACTAAATGCTTATTATTAAAGGTTCTATATTACACAAAATGGATTTTTGTGAACGTTAAGCCTTTTTTATACTGTTACCAAATCAAAAACACACCTGGAGTTGCATTTTTGTTTCATCCACACGACGCAGTGAAGCACTTCCTGTATCACCACATGACGTCACAAAGTGGAACTCAGTCGAAATATGGAAGATTTGTGTGTTAAACATGTGTGAATGAAACAAAACACAACTCCGGGTATTTTTGTGATGAGGAAACAGCATTATAACAGTTCAGAAAATAGCGTAATATTGGCACTTTAAAGAATAAATTGCAAATCTGATTGTTATGCTTGTCAGAAAAATCACAGCTAGATATTTTTCCCAAATTGTTCAGCCCGAATGTGAATGTCTCTGCAAATACTAATCCTGTCTTCTCCCGTCTCCCTCTCTCCTGTACCCGTACCTGTTTTCTCTCCCTGTCCCTGTTGGCATGGAGCAGGTGGGCGGGCACACTATGCTGCCGATCCGCTGGATGCCTCCGGAAAGCATCATGTACAGGAAGTTCACCACAGAGAGCGACGTATGGAGTTTAGGAGTGGTCCTGTGGGAAATCTTCACCTATGGAAAACAACCCTGGTACCAGCTGTCCAACAACGAGGTGAGACCTGCTTTAAACCTGGTTTAGACCTGGTTTAGACCTGGTTTAGACCTGATTTAGACCTGGTTTAGACCTGGTTTAGTCCTGGTTTAGACATGGTTTAGACCTGGTTTAAACCTGGTTTAGACCTGATTTAGACCTGGTTTAGTCCTGGTTTAGACCTGCTTTAGACCTGGTTTATTTCTGATTTAGACCTGGTTGAGACCTGCTTTAGACCTGGTTTAGTCCTGGTTTAGTTCTAGATTAGACCTGGTTTAGGCTTGATTTAGTCCTGGTTTTATCCTGGTTTAGTTCTGGTTTAGACCTGGTTTAGACCTGGTTTAGACCTGGTTTAGACCTGGTTTAGACCTGGTTTAGTCTTTGCTTAGTTCTGGCTTTGTCCTGGTTTAGTCCTGGTTAGGTTCTGGTTTATACCTGGTTTAAGTCCAGTTTAGTCTTGATTTAGTCCTGGTTTATTCCCGGTGTAGACCTGGTTTAGTCTTTGTTTAGTTCTGTAGTTCTTTAGTTTAGGTCTGGTTTAGTTTTGTTTGGTCCTAGTCTAGTTCTGGTTTAGATCTGGCTTAGACCTGGTTTACTCTTAGTTTAGTCCTGGTTTATTTCTAGTTTAGTTCTGGTTTAGTCCTGGTTTAGTCCTGGTTTATTTCTGGTTTAGATCTGGTTTAGTCCTGGTTTAGTCCTGGTTTATTTCTGGTTTAGATCTGGTTTAGTCCTGGTTTATTTCTGGTTTAGATCTGGGTTAGTCCTGGTTTATTTCTGGTTTAGTCTTTATATAGACACAGTTTACTCTTGGTTAGACTTGGTTAGACTCCGTTGTTTCACTTGCGTCACTGAAATAAACTAATCAACAAACTGGACAGAGCTTCGAGACAATCACGATGGTCCTTCAGATACAGTAACCATAGTAACCACAGCCAAGACACAGACCATACATGTCCAGATGGTCATTAGCAGAAGTGGCTCAAAGTGGACTCCCATTTCAGAGCAGACTTTCCCAAATGGTCCCGGTGTGATCAGGCCTGGAGCAGTGTGCAGCTCTCACAGAACAGTCACCCGGAGCTCAGACTCTGTGGGAGGTGGACGAGATGAACGAGATGGTTTAGATACAAGAAAACTGCCTCAAATAAACACCAAGTCTGGCTTCAGTTGTAGTTTCAAAAGGGTGTATTTAAAGAGACAAGTTAGCTTAGGATTAAGGATCTTTATTTAAATAGAAATGACACTATATTACATACAACATAACATAATTCTGCCCTTAAAGATTCAATTTACTTTAAGAATTTAAGAAACAATTCTCTCCTTATGTAACTTACTTCATGTTGTTTTACACTGTAACGTGAAAAAAGAAAAAGAATAGAAGACATGCAAAAAAAGATGAAATGTACATTATAGATCTGACCCAGTTTTCAGGATGTTATCTCTATCCCCGCCCTCTGCCCTTCACCTCTCTCCTTTAAACCTCCTCTCTCTCCTCCCTCTCTCATGGATCCAATGTTCATCTCACCTTCTCCCCTTTCCCCATCCTCTCTCCCTCCTTTCCTCCTCTCTTCCCGCTAACCTCCCGACTTTCTCTCCCCTCTCTACTCCCTCTACTCCCTCTGTCCTCTCCCTCTCTCCACCTCTCCTCTCTTCCCCCTATCTCTGCTCTCTCCTCCCTCTCTCCCTCTTCTTTCCTCCCTCTCTCATGGATCCAATCTTTCCTCCCCCTCTCCTCTCTCCCTCTTCTTCCTCTCCTGCCTTTCTCCGCATTCTCTCATCCACCTCTCTCCCTCTCTCCTCCCCATCTCTTCTTTCCCTCTTTCTCAGATTCAATCTTCCCTTACTCTCCTCTCACTAACTGACTCTCTGCCTCTCCTCCCAGTCTCCCCTCTTCTCAATCTTCCCTCCCCCTTCACCTGCTCACCTTCTCCCCTCTCCCCGTTCTCTCTCCCTCCTTTCCACCTCTCTTCCCACTAATCTCCCAACTTTATCCCTCTCTACCTACTCTACTCCCGCTGTCCTTCCCCGCTCGCTCCATCTCTCCTCTTCTCCCCCGCTCCCTCTTCTTTCCTCTCTTTCTCTCCTGGATCCAATCTTTCCTCCCCCTCTCCTCTCTCAATCTTCTGCCTCTCTCTGCATTCTCTCATCCACCTCTCTCCCTCTTCTCCTCATCTCCTCTTTCTCACAGATCCAATCTTCCCTCACCCTCCTCCCACTAACCTCCTAACTCTTCCCGCCCTCTCCTCTCCCACTCTCCCCTCTTCTCCCTCCCTCTCTCCTTCTCACAAATCCAATCTTCCTTCCCCCTTTCACCCGCTCACCTTCTGACCCAATCCCAACCAACCCAACGCAATGGAACCAGGAAATGGGAAGTCCGGTCACTCCCGCTGCAGTCAGGGTCGTAACCTTTGAGCTGGACTAGATCCATGAAGGAAAACTGCATTAAATGTGAAATCTGATGACTTTACCTCGTGCGACCCTGCCATTTTAAAACAATGCCTCAAACACACATTCCACCAGAGTGTAACTAAATATGAGCCGGAGCTATTAAAAGTCCGCCATATAATCCCATAACTGCAGTTGCATTTACGCTCTCTGGCTGTCAGTTTGGAATGAAAATAACTGCTTTTGTAATGTTAGTTGTGTATTTTATGGAGGAATTAGTTCAAAACCTTGGCGTTAAAATGTTAAAGCAGACCTATTATGTAAAATGGACGTTTCAGAGCTTTTAACCATGTTATAGTTGTTTCCTTTCACCATTTACTCGCTCAAAGTTGATGCCCTGATATGTTCTGGTGTAATGACGACGACAAGATGACATGGTTGTTTAGTTCTAATGTTTATAAGTTGGCATCATTTCTATGTAAAATTTGGAAGAAGCGGCAGATGAGTTTGTTTAAATGAGTCTATTGTTTTTTTGTAACACACGTCTGGACTATTTTGTATAATAGTGTCTTATCAGCGCATTAAAGGGCTCGGCAAGACACAATAATAAATTCAAAAATTCAAAAATCTATTCAATTCAGTTGTATTTAGAGTGATACAGTGCATGTTTGAGCAATCTTTAATCTTTAATTATTTTTAAGACACCATTTTGTCTGATCAATTCCAATTTTCACCGGTACATGTCCACTGTGACGTACTGTATTTACTTCATTCTCCAATTTTATTCTCTTAATCTGATACATGTAGGATTCGTTTGTGTCACGTAATTATTTGGGTTTTTTGGGGGGATTTTTTTGTTGTTTTTCATTTTTTTACTATTATTATTTTTTTATCTGCAGCTCGCTAGCATGATCCGCAGCTATTCAATGGAGGTCCTGACAACTTCACGGCTCTTTGTTGTGATGACGTTTACGGCGACGTCAGCGGACTTGTTTTTTTTATTAAGTCGTTTTAGATAAATATTGCGATTTAAAATGTGAAAATTATAACAAAGATCCACGAGTGTCGTAGATTATCGCTATATAACAGACACAAGCACAGTATGTTTTTTAGCGTAAGTAAAGCTGCTTGTTGCCATGGTGATAGATGAGTTTCATGGCTTATGGTGAAACACTGGAGGAAAAGCAATAACATCTCCATGAAAAAAATAAATAAATTTAAAAAATGACAGGGCGCCCTCCTCCACTAGAAAAGTTCCATAGTGCACCGTTAAGGCAAAGTGGATGACGTGCATTGCCCAAAGACTCAATCCCAGAATCGATCAGAGCTTGGATAGACCCTACAAACCCCTCAAAGTGCTGTCACCCCCCTGTATGAGCGCAAACTGTACAAATGATGTGATTAAGTAGCCTTGTAAAATACGTGCGTGCATCCAAAGCTTTAGAAACATCAGCTCTTTTTAATGGTAGAACAAATGTATTTGCTGAACAGGCGTTTCCAGGTAAAAGTGGCTAACCAGCACTTAAGCGTAGACATCTGCTCTACTGATATTTATTCATTCAAATTCATAACACAGTCCCAGCGTGAGGCTTTTAATCCTATAGGAAACATTAAACAGCTTCATTACATTATACGGTAAAACAAAACAACAGCATCGCCTAAGCTGTCACAGTCAGACTAATGGGAATGTTCCAGAAGGTGCTTTATAGTCGATTTAAAGGGCCCATGTTACGCTATTTTCTATGTTATAATGTTGTTTCCTCATCAATAATATACCTGGAGTTGTGTTTTGTTTCATTCCTACATGTTTAACACACAAACCCTTAAGCTGAGTTCTTCTCTCAGACTGAAAACGTTCTGTTCCACCTCGTGATGTCATGTGGTAATACAGGAAGTGCTCCAGTGTGTTTTTAAACTTCTACACCTTCATTTGAATTGTTTGGATAATTTCAGCACCAGAACTACTGAACAAAAGGTAAAATGTAGCTGTTAACGTGAAAATCAGCACTTCATGACATCACAAGGTGGAACAGAGCATTTTGAGCTTTGCAGATGTTACAGACTAATAATAAAGTGTTACTCAAACATGTGTGAATGAAACAAAACACAACTCCAGGTCTGTTTTTGAGGAGTCAACAACATTATAACATGATTTAAACCTCATATGAATCCATTTTAGGTAATATAGGACCTTTAAAAGCTTTTTATCATATGTAAAGGTGCACTGCGTAACTTTTCTGGTGAGGGTCTGCTGCCTGCTTGTGTTCATTCAAATTCATTTTCACCCTAAAAACAATGTTCTATATTTTATTTTTGTATATTTTCTACAGTATTGAACTAGGCATCAATGCAACATACTGACACAATCATTGATAATTGTGTTTGTACCACGTCTGTTATGATGAAAGTCAAATGTATTACACTAAATAAATAGGATTTCATATCAGTATGATGGAATGGACTGTAGATAAAGAAAAAAGAGGCAAGAGTAGAATGTTTATCCACTGATCCACTGGTTGATGCTTCAAATTCAGCTCTTGACATCAATATCATTGGTTGAGCGTTCAGATCCAATGACACACAAGGTTGGCTTTTGTTGTGTCCTTGGGCAAGACACTTAACCCACCCTGTCCCCAGTGTCTGCGTACACTGGTGTATGAATGTGTGTGTGAATGAGTGAGTGGTTCCTTGATGTAAAGCGCTTTGAGCGACTTGAAGGTGGAAAAGCGCTATTTAAAAATGTGACCATTTACCATATAAATAACAAAAATAGTGTAAAATAAGTTTTCATACTTGGCAGCTAATCATTGAGATTCCCTCGGGGTTGAAGCTAACTAAAGGCACTGTTCTGTCTGAAGCTCTGTTATTCAAATTAGACTTTAATCTGACCAGAAAGGACTGACTTAGCTGGAACTTCAACATGTGATATGATTTGTTCTGTCTTTCTTTAGCCAACAGTTTTGTTGAAAATCAAACAGGACCAGAAACGTTTACATTGACCACAGGCTCCTGAAAATGTGTTGTTTAAATCCATTTTGTTCCAGTCAGAATGTCATTACAAAGAATTAATTATTGAAGTATCGAAAAGAAAATATAACTGTTATGATTACCATGGCAATAACTTCTCTAGTTTTATTTGACCTCAGTAGTGATCAAAAATAATATCCAAATTCTTGTTCTCCTGCAGGTGATCGAGTGCATTACGCAGGGCCGTGTGCTACAGCGCCCCCGCACCTGCCCCAAGGAAGTGTACGACCTGATGCTGGGCTGCTGGCAGAGAGAACCACACATGAGACTCAACATTAAGGAAATCCACGGCCTCCTTCTCAACCTGGCCAAAGCTTCTCCGGTTTACCTGGACATCCTGGGATAAACCACGAACTCGATCCCTTTTTCCCTCCGCCTTTTCCCGAATCCCTGAACGCTCGAGTGTGTGCTAGCATGTGTGCGTGGAGCTAACATCCCTACACTTTACGGCAATCTTCAAAAATGTATCCGAAGTCCTTACGCATCTACGGTCCCTTAAACCTACGCTCCTCCCTCCTCTTTCCTTGCGTCTTTCTTCATCCTGGAATATTTTAACTTTGGAAAAACAAAACAAAAAAGATATCTAACCTTCGTTCTAATGCTTTAAAATCAAACTTGGGGCTCAGATTTGATGAAGCCTGGGTTACCGGTCGAAGGATTTGGTGGCTCCTTTTTTTCCTCTTTGGATCTTTACCAAATGGGGAAAACTTCTGGATCATTTTTTGCTTGTAAATAAAAAAAAAAACTGGGAGATTTTTTTGCTTTTGCTTTTGTTTTTTGGGATTTCGTGCGATTCGGAGCCTTGAAGACACTGTGTTCCCTCCTCTCGCCTTTGAGTTGGACTGCGGCCGCTACCAGAGGAGGAGAGGTTACCATTTGGGATTCCTTGAAACAAACAATACAAATGTGTGTATTAGAATTGTACAAATAGTTTGAAGATAATACAGTAACTTTATAACAATATCCTTAACAATATCTCATGCAAGGCTTCAGCTGTAAACAAGTACTGCGTCTCCAATCGCAAACTTGTGTTATGTAAGCAAGGCACAATGACATACTTCAAAGGGCGCCATTTTGATTAGGGCTTATTAAAAAGTTTGGTAATGGTAACACTTTATAATAACTAACTTTGATCGCCTTAATAAAGCACGAGCAAAGTCTTAATTTCCTAATCGTAACTCCCTAATCCGAACGTCTCTATGTAGCTGCGAAATCCGAGTCATTCTTTAACTATTTAAGATTTGATATTTGACTTTTACTGACTTAAAAGCCTAAAAAAAAAAAAAAAATTAAAATCTAGTGTTCCAAAAGTTGTTCCTCACTTACATTATGCATTCTGAACATCCTAATTATTCACCGTAATGAATTTATAAGCACTTTCCACGACTTTCAGAGGTTTTAAATGAGATTAACTACTAGCATGCTAACACACACTTCCTGATTACTGAATAAAATGCTTTATAATACAATTACATGGGTGAAAAACTCGAGTACAGGGCTTTTAAGTCTTTGTTCGTGCTTTGTTGAGGTTAATTAAGGCGTAGTTATTATAAAGTAGTACCAAATGCTTTGTTTTTGGCCATAGAAAGTCTCGTCCACCAGGTGATGTCAGAGAACAGTACTGCAAACTTAACTCTGTTTCGTAAAGTAGGGCTGTCCGATTTGACGATAACAATCTAATTCTGATCTCGATACGGTCAAATCATCAAATCGTGTGATCTTTTTCGTTTAATGCTCAAACAAAGACACTTTTTCTTCACTAGCGCTGAGTGATGAGAAAAATCATGTTTGATCACGATTGGATCACATATTTTGTTTGTAATTTTGTCTTATTAATAGCCTGAGCATACAAAACAGTGAAATTTCTCCTTCTAAAGTCTTTTACTTTTACTGAAAGAGGATCGGCTTTAGACGTCTCCGTTAAAAAGACCCACAGCCCTACCTCTGCACATCACCACTTCATTACAACACCTACTTTAACAGTATGCCTTATGCCACGTGTAGTATAGCCATTTCTTATCACTAGCATCTCTGGACGACATCCGCGCTAATTCCAGCCCGCCCTCGCTAACCCTTATCACTCAGTATAATTACACAATATCAAGTGTGTCATTGGAGACGCAGCCGTATTAGTGTGTGTGCATATTACATTGTGTCACTTCTTCTTCTTCTTCTTCTGCCTCTCTCCATATCCAAACATGACGAGTACTTACGCCCAGCGGCAGCCGTGACAGATGATCCACTCACCGAGCCAAGTGCAAGGGTCAAGGGTCAATTGATTCACTTGTCTGCAGCTGTCGGACTATTGTAAAGACATTATATTGTGTTTAGGGGGGTTATAATGGTGAAAGGGGGCGTTTAAAAGTGCTACAGGGGAATCTTTGGTTTATACACTGCAAAGAACAAAAATAAGTACGTTAAATAAGTTGAGTTCAGAATATTTTAGTTGATTTTTCAGTGGATATTTGATAGTTATTTTTTCTAATTAAAAAATAAAAATAAATAAAATCAGTACATTTTTTATATTTTATGAAGAAAAAAATTCCAACTCCCACTGTCATACCTAAAATCTAAAATATTACATCTACAAATGAAACTGATTGAAACTCGTTAAAACAACTCAAATTCTTATTTTTGAATTTTAGTTGTTTGGCTGAGTTTAGGAGGGCTATATTGTTGAAAAGCGGATGTTTAAAACCACAATTTTGCTTGTAATATGAAAAATGAATACTGAAATTAGCCAGAAATACCTTAAAACAAATCATAAACTAAATAGATAAAAATTTGTAAAAACAACTCAAATTTATATGTTTTTTTTTTTTTTATTTAAGTCAATTTTGGGAATTTTTGGAGGGTTATATTGTTGAAAAATTGATATTTAAAACCACAATTTTGCTTGTAATATGAAAGACTAATACTGAAATTAGCCAGAAAAACCTTAAAACAAATCAAAAACTAAATAGATCAAAATAGACCAAAGTGAGTAAAAACAACTCAAAAAATTCTTTATATATATATATATTTTATTTAAATCATTTTTGGAGTTTCAGAGGGTTATTTTGTGGGTATTTAAAACTACTATTTTGCTAGTAATATGGAAAAACTATTATTAAAATTAGCCGGAAATACCTTAAAACAAATCAAAACTTGCATCTATAAACTAAATTAAACTTGTTAAAACAACTCAAATTCGTATTTTTGAATTTAAGTCATTTTACTGAGTTTAGGAGCGTTATATTGTTGAAAAGTGGATATTTAATTTAGATTGTAATATGAAAAACTAATACTGAAATTAGTCAGAAATGTCTTAAAACAAATCATAAACTAAATAGATCAAAATTAATAAAAACAACTCAATTTGTATATATATATTTTTGAATTTAAGTCATTTTTTTGAGTTTCGTAGGGCTATATTGTTGAAAAGCGGATGTTTAAAACCACTATTTTGCTACTAATATGAAAAACTAATACTGAAATTAGCCAGAAACACCTTAAAACAATCAAAACTTACATCTACAAACTAAATTAATCTTGTAAACAACTCAAATTCTTATATTTTCAATTCACATTGGCTCTCTTTTGTTTTTGCAGTGTATTTAAATCACTACTGGGAGCTCCTTGGTTTTCTAATGGTGCGATTGTTTGGTTAAGAGGTGTGGTACTTTCGGTCAACCCATATTAAACGATTAGGGCTCTTAGCTTTGTAACGACTTGGGATAACCACATGGGGAGGGGCGGGGCCGTACGTGAAAGCATACACTGTGTAACTTATCGCGTCTCACCGTTTAGAGACACTCAGAATGGAAAGGAAATTGAATTGTACATGTTTTATTATTCTCGGCCCCGTCTCCGTCTACTCCGTCTACTCCTTCTTGGGCCTGTAATAGTCTAATGTATATTTCATTACACGCTAATGGCTTGCATTAGCACAGGCTTCGCACAGACATTCAAGACTTATTGTTTTATGGTTCACGATGGAGGGAGGGACGGAGCGAGAGATGGAGGAGGAGATGGAGATGTTAGGAGACAAACCCGGGGTCAAGGAGGCAGACGTGGGGGTAGAAATGGAGGCTAGAAAAACAATAGAGATCTAGAGGGAAAGGGTCCTTATGCGACGCAAAAAAATAAACTAAACTATACCAGAAATCAGAAAAAACACATATCTAAAATTAGGTAGAATTACATAGACTGCGCTGGAGGGACTGTGTGTCTCGGCTGGTCTGGGAACGCCTTGGGGTCCTGCTAGAGGAGCTGGAGGAGGTGTCTGGGGTGTGGGAAGTCTTGGAGTTCCTGCTTAGTCTGCGTGACCAGGCCCCGGATAAGTGGAAGAAAATGGATGGATAGCAGTATAGACCAAATGGGTCTCAAAACTCTGAAATCCTGCAAAACAATAGAGATCTAGAGGAAAATGGTGCACTAGAACAAAACATAACTTATCTGTGTGAGTTATGATGGCTTATTTTGAGTTGTTTTGATCATTTGGATCTATTTAGTTAGCTGGGTTTTTTTTAAATCTTGTGTTTTAAACTGTTTGTATGTATTGTATTAGTAAGTATGTAGTGTACAAAGTAGTAAGAAAATGGGCTTAATATGTTGAAGAATCTTATTCAATGGATTGATTTAAAAAAAAAAATTGAAAACATATGGACATAGCTTTAATTAAGTTCAAATCTAAATTCCAGATATACAAAATGTTAACTTTTAATGAATGTATACTTTTATATATACATGTTCATCTCAAACGTTTATGTCGAGTGAACGTATACATTTTAAGTAATTTGAAAACCAAATACTTGCTTCGTATGTGACATCAACATTTCATTTTAGTTTATATTTAAATCAGTAAATCAAAATAAATTCAAAATTATAGATCTCTGAAGTTATCTTTAAATGAATTGTGTTGAAATATTTTATTATAATTTTTTTTTTAATTCAACATTTTATTTTAGCGTATATGTAATTCAAAGTAAACAGCTTAATACGCTCAAAATTCTATATTTTTAACATTACCTTTAAATGAATGAATCTATTAAATTAGCTCATGTCAAAATTGACTGAACATACACATTTTAGTTTAACTGAAAAAACAAATATTTGCTTTGTCATGACAAAAAAAATATGAAATAACAATACAGTTTGTATTTATATTTTTTTATATATAATTAAAATCAACATTACATTTTTTGTGTCTATTTAAACAAATCTTAACTGGTCAAAACAACTCAAATTCAAACCAAGTAACTCATGATATGTCCCTCATTACCCAGTCCCACGGACAAATAAAAGCCCCTCCTCCATGTTGGCATTCCTATATCTGCTGTTACCACATCGTGTCTTTACTGGCAGTCAACGAAACCCCATTATTGAGAAACACTTAGGACGCTCACACTCTCTGTACATAATATCTCCACCACGTCCCATTCATTTACTTGGATGTGCATTATGTAAAGAGCTGGATTTTTTTTTTTTTTATTATTATTCTTTTATTTATTTATTTTTTAACAACAGCACTTGATGGTATATTGATGTTAATGTGAATTTTATTGATTCATTTATAATAACCGAAGAGGCTTTTGTACATTTCTTTCTATATTGAATAAGGTTGCCTTTTGCAGCCGTGTGAAGTGGGAAAAACAGCTGTAACTGAACATGTCGATGGTAGATGTGTAATGCTGAGTTTGGGTGGGGTTTTATTTTGTTGTGTTTTATTTTGAAAATCAAGTTATCCCTGCGATCCATGGGTTATTGAGTGATGAGAAATTAGCACTGTTGCCATAGAAATTAACAATGGAAAACTAAACGTCATGTCTTTTGAAAGGATGTCGAGACAGCCTGTCGTCAAAATGCAAATTTCGATACAAAAGTGGCGTTTATTACTTTGAAATGTTGCATCTTTATAATGAAGACTGCACAAAAAAAGAAAAAAAATCATAATAATCATGCTTTGAGTTCAGCTATTTTTTATTAACAACTATAAAAATATTTGTTATTATTTTACTCTTTCAGGTGCAATTTTATTCCTTCACTGGCACATTTGTTTAACCAGAAATCAGAAAGAAAAAAAAAAGAACGCATCTCTGAAATCTTGTAATTGAATCTGTTCTAGTTGCAGTGCATTTTCACTACTTTTAAATCACAGAAGAATTGAAATCTATTTTGCTACTGAGCGATAAACCCCACATTTCCTCAGACTCTTTAATTACACCAAGCAACAGGCGACATTTTACTGCTTTTTACTCGTATACGTAACAGTGACGACAGGGAACAGGCAAGTACCCCAAAACTTGCACTATAATAAAGCAGCACACTGGATACTATTGAAAACACTCAATGAAATGTGTGTAATACCAGAGTCTGAGCTGAAAACTGTGAACACCTCCGTCCAAACATCAGCTGGATGCACTGTGTCCCACCCCATCTATTTATTTATGTGTTTATGTTTTTGTAATGAAATGAACCGTGTGGAGATGGGCAGCAGTTGTGTGTCCAAGTGATATGTAAAAGCAGGGATGCCTCTTCTCCACCGGCAAATCTTGGAAAATTTGACTGGAAAGTTACATCGAGGAGCTAAAAATCACTGTTATTTAAATAAAAAACCATGCAGTAAACTATAGATATGACACAATAGTAGTAACCAGGCTGATGTAGATGTAGGTCAAATGTTACTGGTATTGCTCCATTTATTTACATTTATTACGCAATTAACAATACAATGTTTTTCTTATAGTTTTAATATTCACAGTAAAGTCACGCAGCACATTCAAACCTAGCTGTCCCAAACTACTTGCACTATGTCTACGCTGTTTGACTCTTATGTATTCTCAGTTTTTACATTGCAAATTGACAAATAGCTGGATTTCTTCTTAAAATGTAGCATTGATTACCAGATGTTTGCAAAAAAGATTGTAACAAAGCAACCCGAGTTTCATACATTTCTTTAGTTTGAACCCGAAAGCCCAGTCAGCTCCTTAAATTCAACTATTATCTGCAAATGTATTCCTGCCCTAACTCAAAAAAGGTCATATTTATCAAGTTTTGGTGTAAAAGAGGCATTTAAAAGTAAGTACTGAACAGAGAACCCAGCACTGTTTTGTGGAGGATGTGACAATCACTGACTTTGTGTTCTTATAAGTGACCTACTGTAACATAGAGACAGGAGCGGACTTTCCTCTTCTGCTGCTACTGTGTGTGATAGTCTTAAACCTTTGTCTAGACAAGTGCTACTACAACTACTGCACTGCAAAAACGGAAACACGTGAGCTGAAATGACTTGAATATTCATAATAGTAGGTTGACTGTAGGAGTATAGAGTTATGTACTGGTTTTGACATATTGTTCTTGTTCTTCTATTGTTTAAGTTAACTTTTCTGACTTTTGATTGACTTATTTACACTCCAAATGTATATATATGGTAAAATGTTTGCTTTAAATCAATATACAGGGTGTACATAGGCAGCTGATAAGATGTATTAATTCGATTTGCTGTGTTATACTCAGTGGTTATGAACATTTTTAATCACATTGAATTGAATGAACCCCTAAGAAATGGCTACACCTCAAGAAAAGGCGCAGTGTGTATTATGGGTTTTATGGGGCTATGTTAAATATATTATGTATCGAACAAAGACACGGGACTTCACTGGACTAAAGCAAAAGACGCACATGCGATTACAACCACCGATGAGGCCGTGCTACAGCGAAAATGGCTAGAAATCCAGTACTGTCTTGATGTGCTTCGTACGACTAATGGTGCTCATATAGAGTTGTGTCAAATAGGGTAAAAAACAACTTTGGAAACTACTGAGTACAATAGAACACGCCCGATTAAGATATCACGTATCATTTGCCTTTGTAATACATTTTTAAACTGTAAAGAGACTTCATGGACACCCTGTATTATGTCACCCTTTTCCATGTAATTTAAGGTTGTAATAATTTGTGTTAATAATAATCCATTTACAATTCACATGTTCTTTTAACAAAAAATATTACGACTAAATAAATCCAGCCTATAGTCAAAACAACCTCAATGCCAGATTAATATTGTGAATTGAAGTCATTTCAGCAGGTGTGGTATTTTTTTGGAGTGCACTTTTTTTTCTTTTATAAAAACAAAACAGCGAGTGGAATGAACAAAAATACATGTACAAAATGTGAATATGCTGCTGAGAGAACTAAGCGTCGCTATAACTACTGTGTCCGACACTGTGTCAGTAATAGGTTGTACCGTTTGGAGTTTTGTTGTTGGCTGTGAAGTGAAACTGTGGGCGAAAGAAGGGACTCTCTGCTATGTTCATTATTTTGAGTTACGTCTACTCAAATTCTTAAGTTAGACCATGGAACTTTAATCAACCGGTTATGTCATAGCATTGTAAAGAGCTTGTAGTTTAAAATTGAGATGCTTTAGTCCAATTTATGTCATGGAACAAAGTCTATATGGACAAAATGGAGTATGCTAACCCCTTGACTTCCTATTAAAAATACATAGCACTGAGCAAATATCGAGTTTATCTGATAGTAAAGCAGTTTAAATTTGAAATGTTTGCGTCACAATGCAATATGTTGTCCTCGTTTATGTTTAATATATAATTATGGGGCCTATTATGGACCACAACACAGAATAATGGAGAGTATTTTTTCACTATAGTTGCAAAATGTTGTATTTTGAATCAACTTGTTGGTGTAAATCCAAGTTTATGAATGAAAATCTTGACAAAAAATGTGAAAAACAGAAAAACAGTCCAAACTTCCCTACTTCCTGGTTCAGGGGGGATAAAAAACGCATTAGAATGAGACGCAGACAGTACACAGTGGTCTCATTTTGACCTGCTGCTTTTACATTATATCTGTACTGGGGCTAAACTGATTTTACTTTATTACAGTGCCTTTAACATATAAACACACGACTTATGGCTCTTTTATGGGATTTGAATCTTTTGGATCCGTTCCTTTCAAAGAGCGGTTCAAAAGACTGGCTCTTTTGCTATTTATTTATATGCTAATGTGAAAACTCATTTTGTCTACAAACTAATCCCAGATTGTGTCACCCCATGTCATGTACCATAGACTGTCTACATAAGTCTATATACAGTGTACGTTCTGGACTATTTATTGTGTTGGTTCAGCGTTAATCTGTGTAAAAATGCAAAAAAATGAGGAAAAACATTCAGTTCTTTTAAAAGCTGAGATCCGACCATTCACGTTAAGGAACCGTTCAAAAGAGTCGACTCGTTCAAAATCAAGGCAGACTGTGTTCTAAAAATGCTCCTCCGCCTCCTCCTCCTCGTCCTCAGCCCCTCCTCAGGTGTGGGAGTGTGTGTGGGGACCAGACTGATGGATGCCCCTATAAGTCAGCAGGGATCACGCTCAAATCCTCTCTCAAATGCAGCCAGATTCAACATGGGAAACGCCAATTGATTTCTTGTCGCAGTCACCAATAGCTGATAAATGGCCCTAGCTTCGGGTCCAGGGCTGAATCTAGCTTTATGGCAGCTAAAATTTATGGGAGTCGCTCAGTTGTTTTATTTATGCCTTTAAAATCAGTCTCCTCTTAACCCAAACCTGGCATTGGCAGAGGTATTATTTCGATGTGGGTCCAGAGGTGAGCGGTATGGCTGGAGACTGCAGTGAAGTGCAGAAATAACTACCGGTAATCTACGCTCTCAAACTAGTGCTGCAACTAACGATTATTTTAGTATTATTTTGCAAATTGAGACTTTTTACACGCCTTTATAACCAAAAAAAGGTGGAAATATGGTGACATAAGGCTTCTACATGTAACATTTACGATTTGAAAGAGCCTGTTTTTGACATTTTGATTTAGAAATGCTACTGTCTTTGTTAAAGGACCCATATTTTCTCATCAAAAACACACCCAGAGTTGTGTTTTGACATCACAAGGTGGAACAGAGCATTTGCAGCATTTGGAGATGTAGACAGACTAATAAACCAGGATTACTCAAACTTGTGTGAATGAAACAAAACACAACTCCAAGTATGTTTTTGATGAGGTAACTAATGGTCTGTAGTTGATTAATAGATTAATTGTTGCAGCTCTATCTCAAACCCACCAATTAGAGCAATACAGGAAATCCACACATGTTGAACCTGGTTGTTTTTACAAAGCCTGGAAGTATATTTACACAGGTATGATAATGTCTTATAGAGTCTCATATAAAATTCATTATGTGTGATTGAAAAATACCACAATTTCTGTTTTGCAACTACAGTGAAAAATGATACCATATCGTTTTTAACTAAAGGCTCCAATTTTTAACTAAAGGCTCCTTCAAAAACTACACCATTACATAAAACCAAACACTTCACCCAAAGCTTAACGTATAAATAAATGCAAATGTGATGTACGCAGTGGTTTTCTTTAACTCTGTTGGTGATGGATTATAATTTTAAAGACATATCTTATTATTTCAAGGGCTTAAAATGCATAGCCTGTACTGTAAAAAGGTCAGGGCTCAGTGGGTTTACTTGTCCTGTGCTATCTTAAAGGCTATGTTTTCAAGTGAATCTCTTTTTTGCTGTTCTTTTTTGACTGGTATTGTTTACTTAACTTAAATCACAAACGGTCGGCTGCTAGCAACATGGCTAACTTTGTAAACCTAACCTATTCCTGGTAATTTTTTCAAATGACAAGGAATTTACTGATGTGCAAATGTAGCCTGCTATTTTAAAATGCTGTGAAGACCAAACAAAATACTTGCAAATGTGTGTTCCAGTTTCCACTCTCTCTTTTCTTCTACTTTTGGCGTTGATTTAACTCTTTAACAAAACTTGCATTCAAATGTCAAATAAGTCATGATGTGATGTGAGCATTGTTACTTTGATTTGTACATTTAGCATATAAAAGCACACTCACCTATTGCAGATGGACATGCTAAGCTATAGGAGCAGCTTGTTTTTGCTACGGTTAGCGCTACATGGTAACATCCGGGTAGCTTGTACATTAGAGCGTTGCTGGTGAACATGGTACTGTGAGTCGGGCTGGTGGGGCGATCGCTTTGGTTTGATTTATTTGAACGTGGACCAGTTTGTCGTGATACAATGTAATTAATAAAAAGTGTTATGTCAAAACAAACTGATTTCTGGTTACTGTTTTTCTTGATTTTTTTTTAAAAGTAGGGGTTATATAGCCGTCACACTATCAAGGTCTAGTATTAGGATTATGAGACGAAATAATGTAAGGAAATGTATCCTTTGCTTTTGATCAATCCTTTAAATAGCCCATATTAAACTATTTTCTGATCTATGTTATAATGTTTCTTCATCACAAACATACCTGGAGTGATTTTTTGTTACATTCACACATGTTTAACACAAAAAACCTGAATATTTAGGCTGAGGTCTTCTCTTAAACAGTTAGTAGTATGAAAAATAATCTACATTCTTACTCTGTCTGTTGAGCTGGTGAAAAGTTGTATTGTAACTGCACATACACTATAAATGTCTTGAGGCGAACTCTGAGACATACAGTAACCCGGACTTAATTGAATCCAGTGGAGTAGAGTTTGAGTGATGCTTTAATCCCTATGTACAAACCCACTGTCTGTACATTGGGGGAAAGCTATAGTGTAATACTTGCTTGGTGCGCAGATCACAAGAATGCTTTTGCCCCGAAACGTACTACAAACAAATTGGACCAGAGACTAGGGCCAAATCCCTCATGCAATTAAGCAACAGCTGAAGCAAAGAAGTGTTCTCCCCTTCACATGGACAACAATTTATCTTTTAATAAAAATGTCATCGGGCGGAAATGAGAATGGGGGAAGCCAGGAATCGGAAGCCCATGCAAACTCAGCACACTGCAAAAACTGGATCTGCACATGGGATAAAAGGACTTGAGCATGTTAAAGAGGGGGTATTACTCTTCCATGGGGTATTAGCTGCTAACACATTGCACATTTAGGTCAACTTGTTAGCTTTTATTGTTCTGAAAATGCTATATTTGCGTAAAACAATTATTATTAAGGTGTTTAATGAGTTTCAGTTTCATTTTTGATGCTCTGACCCATGCATAGATGACATTTAAAACCTCTTCAGGCATGTTTTTGATGAGGGATGGGATTATAACATGGTAGAAAGCTCCAAAAAGTGGATTTTTCATAATATTCGCTCTTTAATCAAAATTTAAGTAGTTTAGTTTGAGTTGCAATATTGACAAAATGAACATCTTGATATTTTTTGTGGATAATTCTGATAACGTTGTGCATAAGCCTTTGAATGTGGAGTACAAAATGTGATTGGTTAACGACATATCCCTTTATATCCGCATTTTAAAGGTTTTACTTGCATGTTTTGTTTTTAATTAGCTCTTACATTTAATCTATTACATGTGTTTCTCTTCTTATTTCTCAAAATTAGCTTCTCGCACCATGACTGGATTTGGCTCTCCACAGACCAAGTTTTGCAATGTGTAAAATGAAATCAAATATATTTATCTAGGTATAGTTTTGTTATAGATGTTGGCAGTTGTAAAAACATGGCACTCATTATGTCAACTAAACCTTAAGTCAAAACTCCAGACAGGAAATTTTTATATTGAAACCAGTGAGAAATACCTTGAAACAAAACTCTATTCCGATATGTTTTTGCATAATATTTGCCTTGTGTAGTTTCTGCAGTGTACTGAGTGTAAATTTAAGTAGATGGTGCAGTGTCCTCAGTGAAGTCCGGACTCAGCAGATCCACTTCATGAACAGCACTTTAATCAGAGGCAGGATCAGGGTCTCAGGGCTCAGGCTGTAGGTCCAGAACCAGACTGTAAATCAGGCCACGAGATTACAAAAGCATGACTTTACAACATTTGAATTACAGAGGAAAAACATTACATTTAAAGAAGAAGGGCACGTCAAGTCGGGAAATAAATCCTTATCAATGGTTCGAGTCTTCTACCAGCGTAACATTTTCTTGAGCAAGACACTTCACTCCCCAGATCAGCTGTGGCTTCAGATCACATTATGTTGTGCAGTGGAATATTAAGTTTAATAGAAATTGCAGAGATTTGTCCAACTTAATTTTGATTTGTTAAAGGGCCTATGTTATGCTATTTTCTGAGATATGTAATAATGTTTTTCCTCATCAAAAAGGAGTGGATGGAGTTGTGTTTTGCTTCATTCACACATGTTTAACACATAAACCCTGGATATTTAATCTGACCTCCTCTCAAATCAAAAACACACTGTTCCACCTTGTGATGTCATGAGGTAATACAGGAAGTGCTCCACTGTGTTTTTAAACTCCGTACACCTTCACCAGAATCATTTGGATAATTTCAGCCCTGGAATTGGCCATCTTTACTGAATTAAAGGTAAATGGCTAGCTGTTAACTTGAAAACTACCGCTTCGTGACATCACAAGGTGGAACAGACCATTTTGAGCTTTGTAGATGTAGACTAATAATGCAGGCTTACTCAAACATGTGTGACTGAAAGAAAACACAACTCTGGGTATGTTTTTGAAGAGCTAACACCATTATAACATGGCTTAGAGCTCACAATATTCCATTTTTTGTAATATAGGACCTTTAAATACAATACATTTTACCATAGTCGAAATGTAAATATGATAAGTCTATGTATTTATGGCCTTGTACCTGATTTTCCCCATGCATTTGAGGGAAATGTGTCTTGCCCCAGTATAGAAACATTATATAAGCATACATAGCATTATAAACTCATCTTCTTAATCAGAATCCGTAAGATAAGAGAGAAATGATAATAACTTCATAAGATCAAAACTACTCTATGGATAAGTATTTCTTTAAAGTCATGAATATGCTCGTTTTTAATTGGGATCAGTTTCAAAATTAAAAAAAAAGTCAAATCTTAATTAACACAAATACACAATACATTTGAAGTGATATATACTGTTTAACTTCTGATCTAAACCCATGACGCCACATTGTTTATTTTCAATGGACCCGTCTTTGCACCTGCATCCCTGACTCCCCCTTGCCCCTAGCCCCTCCCCCTTCTGCACTGATGTGTCTCCACGGAGCCAATGATCGCTGTTTATTTTACACAGACATAAACACACGCTTAGCCCGTACATTTTCACCCGCGTACGCCACCATCTCCGCTCAATCTCAGAGTACCGCAGGAAAGAAGCTATTGTGCGCTAACTACAGGCTAACACGCCAACTACGCGCTAACTACAGGCTAACTACAGGCTGTCTGCTGCTAATACTGTGCTGTTGTTCGAATAGAAAGACAAGACGGCGATTAGAGCAGGGTGCAGGAGGACAGGCAGTCATTAGAGGTTTGCCCCCCCATGACACAGCTGCACTTGGGGAGGGGGATACAGGCATGGATGTAAAGGAGGTTTTTGATCACATTAAAGAGTAAGTATATTGCAAAATCAACTTTTCAGAGATTTTTGTCATGTTATAACGCCACTCTGCCGTCGAAAATATCTCTGAAGAGGTTTTAGACGTCATCCATGCACGTTTGAGTGTTTTAGCGATCTCTCCCGGGCCCTATTTAAACCCTCATTACGGTTAGCTGTAATTTTCTGTCCAATCCTCAACCCACAAGCCTACGTCACCCATACTCTCACATGAATTCACCATAAATACACAAGCAGTATACAAAACGATGCGCTACGACTTCACAAACCTGATCAATGTGTAGTAGTTTCATTAGCGGGATGCATGCTGATTGAAAATGATCAAAAATGCAACAGTTTACAGTGAATACAGTATTTTCGATAAGGTTAATGGTATCATGATGATCTAAATATGTGTGTTGTGCAAATAATATCCCATAGAAGTAAAATACCCTCTCTCAAGGCTACTTCCATCATAAAAATAAAACAAAATGTACCAAAAGACTTATCTCTATTGAAATTGAAGCGATCCAAGCTAGATGTTCCATATAAGAAGACATGGTTGCGTTTACATTTTCGTTAAACCAGTTAAACAGCGACATCAAACTGAGCCCCCCCAATGCAATAATTACAACGTAGTATGGATTTGCAACAGTACCTTGACATATCCTGCAGGCTTAACCAATCACACCTACTTCTGTCTCCTCTGCTTTGACTTTTTCCCCCATATAAAAATCTCCCAGTGATCCGTCAGCACTTTCTCACAGCCTAACACATATTTTACACGCTCTCTCCCTTTTGTTCTTATCGTCGTCCGCCCATCCCTCCATCCTCTCCCCTCTCTCTCTCCTATCTCCCCGTGTCTCCAACAAGTGGTTGTATTTGCTGCTGTGATTTCCCTCATAAATCCTGATAAAGGAGTGCGCTTCGGTGGAACAGGAAGCGGCGCCCATGAAAAACGTCCTGTGTTTTTGTGTCCTTCTCATTTGGGTGCTGTCTGGGAGAGCATTATTTCAAAGTGGATTTACTCACCAAAGGCCAGAGCCGCCTTGAACAGGGGCTTAAAATACTACGCGGGCATGAATCATTAGCAGGTTTTAATACTACCTTCGTGCACAAATTAACATGTAATTATTCTCATTGTTAAAATAATTTGTCAATCAATTAAATTTGCCCCAGTACAGATGATTATTAAAGCAGCTGTGTACTGTTAGCATGCTAGTTGTTTTGGCTATTTTCCTTCCTAAAAATGGAAAACATTTCAAGGACATGCAAAATTAGATACATTGGTGCTACTAATGCACTTTAATAATCTGGTGATAAACATTTATAATCACACCTGCTTCTGTTTTTAGTGTTTTAAACGGACCTACACAGTTATTTGTTTTGTTTGTTTTTGTTTATATTATTCTGTATTTTAACAGGGCGCTCATGAAAAACAGAGTCTGGTGCTCTCATTGGATTCTCTCCCTCTATAAATAAAGATAAATTAAATGAGGAAAAACTATAAAACTCTGCTCTGGCCTGTGAAAGTTGTGAAACTCACTTATAAACTCACCTCAGTGAATAATTAGGATGTTTGGGATGCATATAGTAAACGCAGAATAACTTTGGACCACTGCACACTGTTTAAAACTAATTCTGTTTTGCACTTTTTTTTAAAAGACAGTAAAAATCATGTATTTCTTGTTGCTTCATGGATCACAAACTGCCAATATTTTCTGCACAGTGATTTTAAACAGTGTCAATCTGCAATATGTCCATATAACTCCATTGTGTCTTCAGGAGCCCAGTGTCCAGTTCATGCCTCATAATGCACCGCTCCTCCTGGTCCAGCTCATGGCCCATAATGCACTGCTTCTTGTCTAGATGTGATCTTAGTGATGATGTGTAATGAAAAGCTTGTAACAGGCGTCTGCAGATGTCACTGATAAACTGGTCCTGTCTGTGTCTGCACTGACGATCATGGAGAGGGGGGGGGGGGTGCGTCACTTATTTTGCATGGCCCAGGACCCATTCAACAAAGTTTGATTGAATGATTAGTAAACAACAAAAATTAAATAAATAAATAAATAAAATAAAAAAAGTTTGAATCCTCAGTATCTCAAGTATCCACCATTTACTTTGTTGAAAAATATTTAGTACATTTATTTCACTTTTTTCTTTACATCATTTCATATGTGTCATTACAAAAGTAAATACAACTAAATTATAATAAGTTAAAACAACTGCCATTGGATTTAACCCAGAAAAATAAATAAACTAAACTAATAAATAAACTAATCTAAGGCACAGGTTTGCTGATTGATGGAGGCAAGAGTTCCAGGTTAAATAGTGGAATTTATTTTAAATTGAGTAAGGTCTTCTGATTGTTATATAAATTATAAAAAAGGACCAGTATAATTTCATTCACTTTTAACAGTTTGGTTCTTTAGCCATTTAGTTAAAAGTTTTACAGTTTAAAGTTCAGTTTCACATTACGGCAGGAAGAAACAAAAAGGTAAAAGCAAAACAGCAGAATGCACTGCAGGGTGTAGCTGATTCAACCCCATAACCAGAGAAATAAATGACATTAGTCTATAGCAGGTTGAAGTATTTCATTCTCATGCTAGCAATTTAAACATACTACTTCAAAACTCGCAGCCATGCTCAGGCAGTGACATGAGCTCGGCCAGGCCATGATGCCCACGGACCCATCGCCACAGACAAGACCCGTCACCACAGACAGGACCGAGGGCCATGAGGGCTACAGAGCAGAACTGGAACTTCAGCTGCACCTCTGGACTAAATTTACAACAAATAACTTACATTAGTTCACCTAAACGTTAGAGACCACATAAAAGGTGAGAGTGAGCAAGTCAGAGGAAGATCAAAGACTGCTGGGTAACCTTTATAGTTTTTGCTCCTCTGCCACCTGCTGGTTGCTCTATAAAGTCTACCATACTACACATGTATCTGGCTTCATATAGTTGATGTCTTCCGTGTGTAGCTAAAATGTAGAAAGTACTAAACAAAAAAACAAAAAAAAACAACATTGAATGAGGAAACGTGTGCCTGGGAGTGTATTCACATGTCAAAATACAAGGTACATAGAAGAGGCCAACATTACAGAAAAGAGAGAACGTCATGACCAATAGTTCTGTGGAACAAGCCGAGATATCAAGCTTTTGTTAAATCCCAGAGAGAGATAAACGAAATAGTCCATATTAGTTCTAAAATAAGCACATTTTGGAGAAGGGTCTTGCGATGAGCAGCACCATGAGCTCCACTAACTTCACATCACATTTGGTTTAATACACAATTATCAACCCCTAACTCTGACCTTAACCTAACCAACTTAACCATGTAGCTATTCTAAATGAATAACTTGTCCCCATTTTCGAAGCACTTATTTCATTCTTTGACACTAGATGTGATGGAGTGGAGCTAAACTTCTACTCCGTACAGGGGCTGCAGCTGGACTCTCTTAAAATACATCAGATGGTGTCGTCATGTTCATTGTGGTTCATAGGAGTGTTTCACCATTGGCTTCCCAAACCACAACGCTGCTCTGTGATTGGTCAGATCTCTGGCCCAATCACAACAGCAACAAGACGGATCCTCATGATTTTGTGAACTCACAGCCACGAAGACATATCTGAATAATGTTAAACACCCTAATCAGTGTTTATAAGTGAAGGACTTTGTATCTTTAAACATTGTACATCTGTAAGACAGCACCTCTAATGATTATTTTTACACGAGTTGCACAGGCTTCACATTGAGGAGAGGGGGTTTGAGAAGGGGGAGAGAGATGAGAGAGGAGTGAGGGAGATTTGAGAGAGGGATGAGGGAGGATAGAGAAGAAAAGTACACAGGGAGTGCCTTTTTCTCATTGTGTTGGCGCTCATGAACACTTGTGTGCAGTGTTTATGATGAGAGGAGTGAGAGAGGGATGAGAGAGAGGAGAGAGAGACAGAGGGTACACAGGGAGGGCCTCTCTTATTGTGTTGGGGCTGATGGACTCTTGTGTACAGTGTTTATGACGATCCTCTCCAGCTGTGTAATGACTTCACCGATCAATCCAGTGTTGTGCGAGGATCGATAAGCTGTTTTGACATCCTACATTAAGCTCTAACTAATTGCCAGATTGCTAAATGCTTTTAAGAAGGATGAAAAAAATATGCAGGCCAATCAATAGACCAATCCCAGCCGTGTCTGTCTGTTCTGCTCCGGTAGGCGTAGAGTCTCCATTTTGTTTTGGTTAGCTGGAGAGTGTTAAAAGCCCATTGAAGTGGTGGGACTGGTCGACGAGGCGTTTGTGGACCTGGGACAAAAGGGAATTGTGGTGAAGGTTGAATAGTCGTGGTGCGTTCAGGGTTGGGCTCGATGGGAGTTTTTGTGGCCGCTGGTTTAAAGGAGCTTTTAATGATGAGGATCTAATTATAGTGAATGTGGAAAGGCCTAACCAACCAGACAACCACAGCGTACAGGCAGCCTAGCATGTGTCTGCACTGGTTTAGCTGTTCTGTTTTGATTATTGGAGGTGTTTTTGCATTCTTCTTGTCTTTTTTGCTAGTGAATATTTCTCCAATTTTTTTTATTACTTGCGCTAAATCAATGCATTTAATTTTTTTCAGTTTTTATTTTATTTATTTATTTATTTTATTTTTTATATTTATGTTTTATTTTATTTTTTATTTTTTATTTTATTTTTTGTAACAAGCCAAGAGTTGCCTGGGATCCAGAATACACACTTCTTCAACATTTTACAAAGATGTGAGTTTGATCAACAGTGAATCTCCCCAAATTCAGATGGGCATGATTGACAGGTGGATTAGCCAATCAGGGACATGCATGGTCCATCTGTATCAAAACAAATGTGGCCAATTAAGAGGAAAAAAGAAAGGAAAAAAATGTCACAGGGGACTAAAAAACATCACAGATTTCCGTTTGTGAGTACATGATGGATGACCAATGAGCTGCTTCAAATTAGTTGGTCAGTAATATTTACAAAAATACGTTATGGAGTTCAAAAATACAGTAGAGCACTTACTGTATTACGATGACATCACAAAGTGGGACAGACTTTTTCTGTTTGAGAGAAGAACTCAGCCTAAATTTGCAGGATTTTTGTGTTAAACATGTGTGAATGAAACAAAACACAACTCCAGGTCTGTTTGTGGTGAGAAAACAACATTATAACATAGATCAGAAAATAGTAACATGGGGCCTTACACTTGTAGATGGACAAAATGACATATGCCATATAACTGCATACATCCAACTGAAAAAAAACCCCACAAGAATATCACCTATATAGTGATATACGGCCACGATTGCGTCAGTATTCACCTGTTTAAATGTTAACATGACACTTTCCCTCACACACATGCTAGCGATGACCCTTAGCGGTTCACTACCTCCTCTTCTGTTCTGTGAGGTTACACTGTTTGTCATGAATTTTTTAAAGCGACAGTACGTCTTTTCCCCCTGTACAGAAGTCTCATGCATTTTTAACCCGGCCGTGTAAGACATGAGCAGGTGTGAGGAGGTGGAAGAGGAGGGCACTCAGGTTTGTAACAGATTTCGAGATAAAAAGAGGAACTGAAGGCAATTAGCGTACTGTAGGTCGATATCCACAAACTATAAGCAATGTACAGAGCAGTGTACAAGGTAGAAAATGGAAATTTAACACATGACTTATTTGCAGTTCTAAATGTGCCAGATATTGGACTTTTTGTGTTTTGATTAAAAAAAAAAAAAGTCCTATTTTAATTTAACTTTTTCTGTAGATGTTATTATTATTTTATTAGAAGTATTTTATCTGTTAAATCAAGTGAAACAACACATCTCTATTTCTAACATCTCCATTAGTTTTATATAATGTGATCGTATCTTCATATGATCCTTTTAATTGCAGTTGGATCAGTGTGAAATAAAAGTATATCTGAGTATATATGACAATAAATATCTAGTGAAATAAATGTCATATTTACATCAGATTATTTTTATGTTGATCCAGTTTTTATTTATTTTTAACTGTGTAATGCCTTCGTCTAAGAGTGGTACTATGTAGAAGCGGTTTTCAGCACTGGACATTGGGACATTGTTTACAATTTGATGGAACTGGCTTGAAACAGTAAGGCTTTATCCTTAAACTGAGTTCCTAAGTCCAGTCTAAAAGGGAGGAGTTTTAGAGCGAAACTGACCTGCCATTGTTTACTTCCTAAAATCATGTGGGTCGTCATGCCCCTAATTTAAGTTGACTTACTCAAAATGTGTGTTCAATCCACATGACAAATTTAAATAGACAAAGACAAAGAAAACCTTGAGTAAATATGTTGTAATATTAATTGAACTGTTTACATGTTGTGGTCTGACCTGGTATAGAGGCCCACAGAGACACATTCTAAACTATGACCCAATCTCCATCTGTCCCCTTCACTCCAGCCCCACCCCTTTGTCCTCGAATACAATTATGTTTCCATATTTGTGCTATTAAAACTACTGAATTATTAACACCAGAGTGATAACAGATCAATGTGAGGCTGTCTCTGGGGCACTTAATAATCGACTAAATCTGTGTGGTCTGGTGACTGGGGTCATGTGACATCAGAAGGTTTAATCATGTGGATTTGTTGACCTGGTTTATGGTTAATATCTCTGTAATTATTGAGCCTATCCACATGAAACAGACTGACACAAAGTTCAACGTCTACTCTGTCGCCATACATGACCTAAGATGGGGTTTTATTTGCAATATAGTATTTAAAATGTGGAGTATTATTCAAACCCATAGGAGACCTTTCACTTTCATGGAGGTCTTAAATGCTCTCCACTCCATAGACCCAAAGAAGTCCACGGGAGCTGATGACCTTGGTCCAAAACTTTAATTTATCAGTTCAAATGGCAAATATACCAGAATTATGGAAAATGGCATATGTTTTGTCTTTACATAAAATTGGGGCAGCTAAAAATATAAATAACGTCCAGCCAATATCTAAGTTCCCTTGTCTTGCAAAAGTTTCAGAAAAGTTATTTGCAAATCAAGTTACAATTTATTTACATACATTTTGAAGTCGTATCAATAGGTTTTTAAGAAAGGGCATAGTACTGTCACTGCACAAAACTTTTAAACATTTCACATCCCTTGATAAAAAAAACAAGAATGTGTAGCTGTTTGTTGATGTAACTAAAGCTTTTGATTAAGTTGATCATAAAATCCTGTTGAAACGTCTGACGCATATTTAATTTGACAATTCAACATGTAATTGTTTTCAAAATTATCTTTCAAACAGAATCCAGACAGTAGTAGACAATGTTTTAACTTTAAGCAAAGGAGTGCCCCAAGGCTCAGTTTTGAGCCCGCTACTTTTTTACTATATTTATTGATTCCATTGGTTGCAATTTAAGAGAAAGCTACATACATTTATCTGCAGATTATGGTGTTTTGTATGCAAGTGCTCCCTCCGCTGATCAGATGATTTTCAAACTGTTGCAAGATTTTAATCAAATCCAAAATTCCCTCAAACATCTTAAATTACACTGGGTTACAAAAAAAAAAAATTTTTTTTGAAAGTTGTCTGTATTTTTTCAACTGAATTAGGACCATTTTGCACCGCTGAATCCAAAAATTATTTCCATTTTTCTCAATCAGGTCAGGTTTTTATGCTAATTTGATTTAGAAAAATCCATTCTTCTGTCTAAATTGATTACAATTTTGTGACATTATCAGTTGATTTTCTTTAAAATTTCTCATCAAAAAAATGTTTTAGGAGATAAAAAATAGTTTTCTAACAGAATGTATTAATTAAATGTTATGTTGTGTTAATTGATAAAGGTAAGTACATGTAAATTGGAACGTTACCATTGGAACGTTATCATTGTGCAAAATTCAGGACATGAACTTCTGTTTCTATGAACCCCTTGAATGCTCAGCAGCAGGGATGTCTCTCTTCAGACCATCAACCATCATGACTGCATCCCAGCGTCCCTGATACCTGGTCTCCATCTCTTTTATGTCCTGATGGAATCTCTCCACCTGCTCATCACTCAGTGATCCCAGATTCTCAGGAAACCTGAACATTTAGCTCCTTTTGGGTAAAAGGATGTGGAGCATCATCATTAAAACCACACTGGAGGAATCTTTGTCACTGATGTCAGGAACTTCTACAAAGACAGGTACTGGAATTTCATCACAGTGAGCTACAGGACGATGTGCTGATTCAAGATCAGGACACTTGAGGCTGCTTCGGTTCTTTCCGTTGATCCCAGTCACATCAATAGTACAGAAGTAGCAGTCATTGACATGGTTTGTCGGCTCTCTCCAAACCATGGGAATTCCAAACTTCGGACAACTCTTCTTGCCTTTAGTCCACTGACGCAGATACTCGGTGCATGACTTGCATGCCATGTGTGGCGCCCAAGCTTCATCTTGGTCACCAAGTTTAATACCAAAATAAGCATGGTAAGCACGCTTTATGAAACTTGTGACTTGATTCCTGTTAGGAACATTGGTGTATTCACCGCAGATGTAGCAGAATATGTCAGGCTTATTTTTGCAAGATCTTCTAGTCGAAGCCATTTTATTCACTTGTAATATTTAAAAAAAACAAAAAAAACAATTAGTCATAAGTTGGCACATGCAAAATCTTCAGAATTTGTTTATAGCGAGAACTATAACAGAATTTTGCATCATATGACGTGAAAATACTCATACATGTAAACAAAATCATTAAACAAATATGTAGCTGAGTTCAGAAAGTTGACCTGATTGAGCAAAACCAATGTGATTTTTGGATTCAGCACATCAAAATCAGCAAAAAATCTTGGACAATAAATTTAGTGTTGACCAGTCTTATCATTGAATGCAAATAAAAGTAATCTATGATTTCTTCAAACAACATTTAAGTAACATACAAGCTCCAGATCTTTATACACTAAATAGTACATTGATTGAAAGAGTTATAGAGCTATAAATGTAGGGTTTTGGCTTGACAAAAATAAATAAATAAATAAAAATCATATCTCTGAATTATGTAACTTTTTTTTAATCTTTAAAATGTATCATTTTATGATAAAACTAACTCCTGTATCCTATTGACTTACAGAAAATAACAAGAATGTGAACTGTTATTACAAGAGCTCATGGTTGTCTACGTCTAAAAACTGGCCGCACTGAGACTGAAATGGGGAAAAAAGATTTTGGTTATTTTGTTTCCCAGAAATGGAATACGTGTCAAGGACATGCAAAACTGGATACACTGGTGCCACAAATACACTTTAGTAATCTGGTGATAAACATGTATAATCACACCTGTTTTTAGTGTTTTAAATGGACCTATACAGGACGCTTCAAATCACAAGGTTACTATGGAAATCAGTGAAGTCAATACCAGACCATTACAGTAATAAGGCTGAACAACTGGATTCACATTTTGGATATTTCTCCCAAAACCACATGGCCAGAAAAAGTGAATAACTAGAGTAATCATATAACCCATTAATATTCGTTTTTTGAGAAATCTGACCATTAAAAACACGTGTCAGTTAATCAATGGATTTTCAGACTAACTGTTGTATTTGACTAACGAAGTACAATGAATTTTAAAATAACTCTTTCAATCTTCATTCCCGCTTTCATTTTTGTCTTTGCCACTTTAGTTTCTGCATAATTTTCCTTGTCAAAACCTGCACAGGTGTGAACATTCAGAAAGAAATCAGATTACTCACCTCAGATTTAACTGTTTACATGACATCAGTAATCTGATCACTCCAGAAAATCAGACTATGATCAGATCTTTGGTTCATGCATTTCAGCTTCTTGTTTAGAGGCGCCATTTTGAGGAGTTTCCAGAAGAATAGTTGCTGCAGTAACAACTAATGGGGATCCAAAACATAGAATAAAAATAATATATGGTCAAGAATAGTTAATTGCTATGGCAACGGTGCAAAATTTTCATCACATTGAAACCCATGGATATAAGTTTGTGGGGAAAAACACAGACAATAGAATATAATTTTCCACACAAAATAATAGTGCTTTCTTTAAGTTACAAAGGTCAAATTGTGTCATGTTTATGGGATTTTTCAGTATCAATATTTGTTAAATTGAGAATCTATTTTCGATACTGGCTTTAGTATGGATTTGTATCTGATTTTCGATACTTTTGACAACTCTACCATGGATAAGCCCATTCCCTCCATCAGAAATTATGACGTCTATATGTACAAAGCCTTGAATGCGTCCTATTGTACATGAGTCTGTGTGTGAGAGAGGGTGTGTTTGATTTGAGCACCTGCTGCTCTGAGTGCGTCTCATTTTGACTGGATCTGATGAGGACAATTACACTCTTGACTCTTTCAGGACAAAGACCTTAAGAAAACACAGAATACACAGGTGCAGCAGATTAGGCACCCGCAAATCCTAAGAATAGACTCGTTAAATGTAATTACCAAAAGAATTCAGTCTAAATGTGCTAAAATTATGTATAAATCCAGGAAGTCTTTTTTTTTTTTTTCATAATTCCTGCTTCCTGTATCACTCTCACTGTCAATAACATGCTGCTATTTCAAAGGTGCACTATGTAACTTTTCTGGTAGAGGGTACACCACCTACTTGTCTCTATAGAGGTGTTACTAATTTGCCAGGAATGATTGACAGCATTATTTTTATTCATTTATAGATGTTTTTATTGCTCAAAAATGCCTTGAAAAGAATGCATGCTGGGCCACCTCTCTGCAGATGTGTCTTGTAACTTGGCCCGACTGTCACCTACTTGTCTCCATGGGGGTAAATAACTGTAATTGATATCGTTAACATTCACCTGGGGGTGTGATGCTAATTGTAGGTACTCCTCTGTCTGAAGCTTTGTTACTCAAGTTAGACTGTAATCTGAGCTTTGTTTTAACACAATCTGACCATAAAGAACTGACTTGCCTAAAACTACAACAGGTGAACGGATTAGTGCATTTGTGATTTGTTAAACTCATTAATTATTACACTTTTTTTTTTTTTTTTAGGTCACTCAAATCAAACTCCTAAACACGTGTCGAGTCAAGTTTTCAGATCATAAAACTTTTGTGCTATCTTTATTAATGTGTGCTTTGTGTCACCATGGTAACAGCAGAACATTTGGCCAAAGGCATACATTTTTATTGATAAATGTGTATCACTTAATTGATTGTAATTAGTGATTGTAATTAGTTTTGAAACACGCTTTTCGAAGCACCTTAAGAAGGTTCTGGGGCAGACCACTGGGTGTTAACAAGGAGGGGTGTCGTATATTTTAGCTTTTTGGGTAACGTGATTAGTTTTCACTGTTAAAACAATTAAAGCAAAACATAGAGCTCTATTTTAATTAACAACTTAATTGAATAAATTATTACACTGGTTGATTGGAGCTAAATTTTAACAAGAGAATTGGATTTGGGAAAAACTTACCTGTTATACAGAATGGGCTCAGCCAATTAGGGAGGGGCTCTATAAAAGGAGAAAATCTCAGTGCCTATGAGAGGTGGTGCTGTACGTATAGCAGGTATTGCAAATGCTGATTCTTTTAAACGGTTTTCTTGGGGGTTTTTTGTGAATTTTTTTTGGTGATCAATAAACGCACTTGGGTCTGCACTGGACTAACTATCTCAGCTCTGCTCTGTTCCTCTTTGAACCGCTAAAGTTGCTATCAGGGCAATTACGTACAGTTTATTGTCCCCATAGCGAAATGATTTACCCTCTGCATTTGACCCATCATTGAATGAACCTGGGGCAACATGTCAGGATTATCTTAGCTGGCGGATTTGACCAAAGCTGCATGTTTTGTTTTGCTGGATGTCAAACCTAGAACCTTCTTGCTGTGAGGCGAAAGTGCTACCAACTAAGCCTCCTTGGTGGGTGTAATGAGACATGGAATAGGCCCATTGTGGACTAATAGAGTGTCCCAGTGAAAATGTGCCATCAGCCCTGACAGTAAGAAGCTTTATTATCTTTAAATAATAGACTCTCCTCAACAAGTCCACAAAGCTCTACATCAAACTTGCTATATTCTAGATATTATAAATGTATTATCGATTCTTTATTTAAATGCTCTGTTCCACCTTGTGATGTCATGAAGTGGTAGCTACCTTAAACTTTTGTTCAGTAGAGATTGGCAATTCCCAGACTGAAATCATCCAAAAAATTCTAGTGAAGGTGTATGGAGTTTAAAAACGCAGTGGAGTACTTCCTGTATTACTATTGACAGCACAAGGGGGAACAGAGTGTTTTCAGTTTGAGAAAAGAACTCAATATGCAGGGTTTGTGTGCTATTCATTTTCTATTGCATTTTCTCAGGTAATAACTAATACAGAAGTGACCTTTCTTGTCCAATCAGGCACATTTTTACTAAGAATCATGGGAAAACAGCTGTCCCAAACACTTGAATCCCTGTTATAGTGCATTTTCAAGACAAAAAAACAGATGGTGAACAGCAATTGGAAAACTATAAGGAAACAACCACATGATACTATTCCAGACACTTGTTTCTGTGTCATGGGACCAATATCACAGCAGCAGAAGGGACTAAGTGGGCGGGGTTAAAAGTTCAAACTAAAACATGTTCTTGGCTCGTGGTTGTAAATTCTGCCTTTAAAATGCAGTGAAAGTGAATGTTTCCTAGCTTGTTTCCTTTCCTCTCTCCCTTCCTCTCCTCTCTCTCTCCCCCGGGTGGATCGGGTTATCTCTGGCCCTCCAAACAGGAAGCACATATCGCCTCTTGCGCTGAATTTGAGAGACGAGGAAGCGTGCACACAAACTGCACACTCACCTCTGCAGCACACTCAAGAAAACTGTCTCCTACAAGCACAATTTATAATCCAACCAGGAAACATTAAAGAAACACTATGTAACTTTCTGGAGGTGGCATGTTACCTGATGAGAAGGGTTGTGCTGCTGAGGAAGAGAGTGGAGCGCCAATACATTTTCTACTTCATTTTTCTGATACCTGACCAAAACCCTGACCGTAGCCGAAATGTAACTGTTTATTTTACGACAATATTAAGATACACACATTCTGCTCCATTTGCATGCCTAGTGCGGAGGGTGTTCATTCACATTTAATGCATTCCGAAAAATAAATAATGCGCGTTCAGTGTGTCCTAAGTCTCATGAAAGGAGAGAAGTTTTGTGCTTGTATTTGACCACGACTCCTCAGAGCACTGGAAGGGCTGGATCTTATTGATTAAGTGGACGGTGGCACTGGTGCTTTGTTGGCTCCTGTATTTACATGTGTGCAAAGAAGGAGCTCGAAAGGTGCTGGAGTTATGGTCTTGGTGCTTTTGTGACTCTGTTTAATAGTGTAATAGCTTAAACAAATGTTTAAAATCAAGAAAAAAAATCATCCCCCCTTCTGCTTGTGACCACTGTGATCATTATTATTAGACTCATTCACTCCACACTGTGCTGGGGTAAGCTAATTCTATAAAAATTATTTAACCATCAAAACAATAGAAATATTGTGTTTAACATATTGTTAGTGACATCCACCTGCAGCTCCCTGCCTCCACTGTGTTATCTCTAAGTATTTTTTTTTACTTTAGCGTGATACTACAAAGCTGAGACTTTCAGAGGAGAAGAACAGGAGTCTGCAGGAGGAGATGCAGAAGGAGAGGGAGCAGAGAGTTGCTCTGCAGACCACTCTACAGGAGGTGCTAGACAGCTACAGAGCCATCCAGAAAGAGATGGACCTCAAAATGTAAGACTCCAAAACAAGAAGAACTGGAGATGACAAAGCTCCAGAACCAGAGTCTAGAGCAGGAGAGGACTCAAATGAACGCCCTCATTGTTCTCCAAGTTACAGAGATCCAAAGCCTAAAAGATCACATGGAGAGCGAGAGGGAGCAGTTCAAAATGGTGAAGGACGCTCTGAAGATCAGCTATGGACAGCTTAAAGTGACCATTGCCAGGCTAGAAGAGAAAGTAGCCACTGGTGAGAAGAACCTAGAGGAGCAGAAGCAGGTCATGACAAAGGCTTTGGTCGAGGAGGAGCAGAAGATGTCAGTTCTAAAAACTGAGCTGAAAGACGAGAGAGAGACAAGCCAGAGTCTTCAAGAGGAGGTGGACCAGCTTCAAGAAGAGATGCAACTTCTGAGGAGATCTGCAGTGGAGAAGAAGGTTCACTCTGAAATGAACATGGAGGAGATGAGAAAGAAGATCTCCGCTCTTGAAAATCAAATGAGAGAGGAACAAGAGAGGAAGAAGACCCAGCAAGATGATCTCAGGCTTCATTATGAAAACAATCAAACCAAGATTGAGGAATTTAAGCAGGTTTTTGTTAAATTGGAGGCAAAAATCTAAACTTTTGAGCAGGAAAAACAAGCTACAAGGTACAGTACGAGAAGTCTGCAGAGGAGGTAAAAGTTCTGACTAAAAACAACATGGACGAGATGAGAAAGGAGATCATCGCTCTTCAAAATGAGCTGAAGGATGAGAGAGAGATACATCAGGAACTGCAGTCCAACTATGAGAGGTCAGAGGACGCCAGGGTGGCCACTGAGAAGAACATGGACGGCCTTAAGAAAGAAATTCCATTTATTCAAAATGCGGTCAGGAAGAAAAAACAGAGGAGCAAAGACCTAAAGAATGCTGTCTCAAGAGTTCAGAAGGAGAAGCAAACTCTGATGCAGTCTGCGGAGGAGACAAAGCTCACACTTGGGAACAATATGGAAGAACTTAAGAAACACATCCAAGTTCTTCAAAATGAGCTCACAGAGGAATGAAATCGGTGCAAAAACCTGGTGGGAGATGTCCCAAATGTTCAAACTGAGAGTAGACAGCTCTACACCAGGTGCACCAGGATCATCCTCAACAATTAAACCTGATGTTCCTAACTCCAGCTTAGGAACACATTTTAACTGCATTGCAAAAATAAATAAATAAACAAATAAATAAATGAAATAAATGTTTCAGGTGGTGCTTTATACTTTATAATGTCCAATGTTGATGTAATAGTTAAAGGAAAAGAGGGAGTATTTTACTTCTAAGGGGATTTAACTGTTAACACATAATATATTTAAATCACCATGTTACCTTTGATTGTTATGACATAACATAATAATAACAATTTATGAAGATGTTTTATTTTTTTCGTTTTTGAGGCTCAGAGTCCAAATATTCCCTATCACTGCTAGCCTCGATGACCTTCATTTAACTGGAACTGGATGCTGTGGGTGAAGTCACAGTCACTTATTCCTCTTCTTTATACAGTTTAAGTCAGGTTTGGAGAATATTTTATAACTTCAAATCTGAACATTGCTTTAAACTTCATCTCAACTTTGTGTTTTGGGACAGACTCTCCCCTGGTCCACTGTGAGCTGTTTTTACTGGAGCAGATACTGAGCTGTGACATGGAAGAGTTCTCTTGAACAAAGATTGTAAAGTGCTCACTTGGCCCTTTATATAACGCCTGAGCTTTATCACCCAAAAGAATCCTTCAGACATCATTGAAGCTGTTTTTTCCCCTGCTCTGTGAGCCCAGCGAAGGAAACACTGAACCAAGGTGAAACTACTACAAGAATTCTGAAAATTACACATTTTTAAGTTATAATAAAAAACTAAAACTAAAATATTATAGCAATGAAAGAAATGTTTGTAGATGACAGAAATACACTTGATAGATTTCTATATTTCCAGTATTTTGAGTTATTAAAGGTGCACTATGTAGCTTTTCTACTTTTGCTTGTTTCTATGGAGATGCTATTGCTTTGTTCCACAGAATGACATTAAACATATTGTATCTCCATAGAGACAAGCAGGAGATGCCACCAGGCCGCAGGCTTCAGGTTGCATTTAAGCTTTATTTCAGACTTGAGTGGGTCCATATAAATGACCACTACTGGTCAAGTTACAGCTCAGATCTATGAAAAGGCAGCCACACTCACAGTATGAATGCATGTTTTTCAAGGTATTTCAGATCAACAAAACACTTATAATTGAATCAGTGCTAGATATATAAGTCTAAGGGCATATTGTGCAACATTCCACGCAAAACAGTAACAACTCCAGTGAGACAAGCAGGTAGAAAAGTTACGTAGTCCACCTTTAAAGAGGGGGTATTATGAAAAATTGACATTTTGGAGCTGTGAAGAAGAGGTTTATATTTCATCCATGCATGTATTCCTCTCACACCCTCACACCCTCATATATAAATATAAATATACACAAAAATGCCACAAAACAATATACTACAACTTCACAAACCTGACGCAATGTACAGTAGTTTCTAAATATGATCTAAATACGTTGTGGGTTAGCAATTAAATACCACATAGAAGTGTGTTGCATGTTTTGACCTCACACGAACCTACATTGACGGATGGTTATTCTGTACAGTAGAGTGATTTACTGAGACGTTTTAGTGAGGCTTTAAGCATTACGGTGCATTTTCAGTTTCCAGGTTACAATCCGGTTCCCCCATCTCATCTCCTGTGTGCGTCAATAACAGCTCAGACCGCCTCCTCGCTGCTCCCATCCTCAAACGACCTCCTAAATCTTCGGAAGGTCACAAAACTGCTCCTTCTGCTCTGACAGAAGTGGAAGACGCAAACGAGCCTGACGCATTCACTGACAACAACAGCAGGGTCACGACAAAGGCCAACTCTTACGGGTAATTAAAGGGGAAACAGGAAAGAGGTTTGAGAAAAAAACTATAAAATAATATAATACATTTTTAATCGGGAGTTGAGTGAGTGCTTCAATCCCAATTGTCCTACATACCCCAGTGCAGATTTATTGTATAAATGACTCTTGAGGTCACAGTAAGTCAGCTGTGTGTCATCTGCATCTAATTAGAAAGTGTTTTATTGTAGTGTGCGTTAGCATGCTAGTTGTTGTTAGCTTCACCGTCACAGCAAAACTCCTCTATGGTCTCTGAGTTGTGAAAGCACTTATAAACTCATCATGGTGAATAATTAGGATGCTCTGAATGAATATGTGAGGAATAACTTTGGACCACTGTAAAATATTTATAATTTACTAGTTATGCTTTTTGTTGAATTAAAATTTCTTGTCAAAATGAACACTGCGATCACAGGGAAGAACATGCAAACCTAATGTAATTCTGGTTTATTCAAGGAGGATCGAAAGACCGAGGAGGTTGATGGTTCTGCTGCAGAGGTGGAGACTGTAGGGAAAGCTTAAAAAAAAAAAGAGAGAGAGAGAGAGAGAGAGAGAGAGAGAGAGAGAGTACGTTATGAATAGTTTTAAGCCTCTGTTTAACCGTACCATGGAACATTGCAGGGAAAACAATAACATCTCTATGGAGACCAGGTAGCACCTTTACAGATGTTGTACCAGATTTTTACATGAAAAATAGACCTAGTTCATCTTAAATGGTTTGCAGTGGTCCAAAGTTATTCCTCACTTACCTTATGCATTCAGAGCATCCTAATGATTCACCATGATGAGTTTAAGTACTTTTCACAACTGTCAGGGACTAGAGCAAAGTTTTGCTCTCATGATAATGCTAACAACAACTAGCATGCTAATGTGTACTTCCTGAGAGCTGCCTGTACAATATGTCTGTACTGGGATAAGACAAATTTTGCTCAAATACATGGAGTTAAATCTGTCCAGATTCTGTTTGCAGTTGGAAAGTTTTTGACATTTATTTTTCATTTTTAAACAGATTAAAATTTTAAAGTAAAAAATTCCAATTGAAATAACCGATCAGTCCGCTATTAA
Source organism: Periophthalmus magnuspinnatus (assembly GCF_009829125.3). Lineage (NCBI taxonomy): Eukaryota > Metazoa > Chordata > Actinopteri > Gobiiformes > Gobiidae > Periophthalmus > Periophthalmus magnuspinnatus. Next base: position 27,330,130 of record NC_047134.1, read on the forward strand.
AGGTCCCATAATAAATAAATTGACACTTGTGAGTTTTAATCCATGTTATAATTTTGTTACCTCATCAAAAACAGACCTGGAGCTGTCGTTTGTTTCATTCCCACATTTGAGTAACACTTTATTATTAGTCTGTTACATCTCCAAAGCTCAAAATGCTCCGTTTCAACTTGTGATGTCATCAAGTGGTAGTTCTCAAGTTAACTACTACATTTTATCTTTTGTTAAGTAGAGATTGGACATTCCAAGACTGAAATTATGTTTGAGAGAGCAACTCAGCCTAAATATGCAGGGTTTGTACACTAAACATGTGTGAACGAAACAAAACACAGCTCCAGGAATATTTGTGATGAGGATTACACCATAGATCAGAAAATAGCGTAATATGGGCTCTTTTGTACAGCCAATCTCCACCACTTTTCCCATTTCGGACAAACAGACTCCTGGCTTGTGGTTGCTCAGTTTTTCCCCCAAAATCTCAGCTCTCCGATCAGGCTAGAAGCGGTGTTCCAGCTCCACTTCTCTCACAAGAACCGGAGAGAGCATAAGAAAACATGTCCGCTGCCAACCCACTTCAGAACTCACTCAGAGGGACTTCCGGGAACGTTCTGTAAGCCCTCACTGTTCGCACACATCCGTTATTAGCCGTCTTTGTCCCACCCTCTCCCTATCTCCTTTTCAAAACTCGCTTTTTCCCTCTCCATAAGATGTCCTCCTCATATGCAAATGCGCTCAACTTGAAACCAATTAGGCAGGATTCAAAGAGAAGCCATTATTGGACCAGACCCCCTGACTCTCCAAACGGGATGAATGTCTGCACGCTCGAACGCTCCCGTCCCATGATCCTACCTCTCACCAGTAAACACGTCTTATCTGAGCTTAATTAAAACCTGCTAATTGTTTGCATTCAAATTTGATGATGTCATCATTTCAGATGGAGGGGAGGGGCGTATGTAACTCTATGGGAAATTTGCGTTTTGTGAAGGAAATATCCAAACTTATGATCCACAAATTGTAACGTTTTAAAGGTGCTGTACCTGCTCTTAATAAAAATGGTTCAAAGTTATCCCTCATTTACCTTATACATTCCGAGCATCCTAATTATTCCCCGTGATGAGTTTATAAGCGTTTTCCACAGCTTTCAGAGAGTAAAGCTAACAACAACTAGCATGCTAACGTGCACTTCCTGATTATCGGACAGAAAAACGCTTAATAATTAGATGCGGACAGCACACAGCGGACTTATTTTGACCTCACAAGCTGCGTATACAGTACATCTGCACTGGTATGAGACACATTTTCCTCAAATACGCGGAGTCTCTTTGGAATATTCCCTGGAATGTTGATGCAGTTATGTGGGTGTTTACTTCTTCAAAATACCTTGAAAAACATGCGTTGCTGTGAATGGGATCGCCTCTCCACAAAGTTTATAAGCTCTTTTCACAGCTTTCAGAGAGTAAAGTAACAACAACTAACATGCTAACGTGTACTTACTGATTTAGATGCAGACAGTACACAGTGGATTTATTTTGACCTCAAGAGCTGCTTATTTCATATATCTGTACTTGGGTAGAACATATTTTGCTCAAAAAAAAATCAAAAATCTCGTATTTGCTTATTCAATTATGTGGCTTTTTACTTCTCCAAAACACCTTGAAACACTTGCATTCTTACTGTGAATTGGATCACTTTTCCCCACAGATCTGACTGGTAACTCAGCCTTGTCGTCATAGAGAAAGCTACCTTTAATGCCATACTCCGGAGAATACCAGGTAAAGGCAATAACATCCTGGGAGACAACCTGAAAAGTTGCACAGTCCACCTTTAAAAAAAACCCTCTGAACAGTCCATTACTTCTGTTCTGCAGGTGCTCCCCCTCCTGGCCGGCTGTGGTTACGTAAATACCCGCGTTGTGGGGGATGACGTCAGCAGAGTATTTATGTTTGATGACTGAGCGCCAATCACGTGCAGCCTGCGTTTCCATGGAGACGAGGGCTGGCATAGCTCCCAGCCTGGCCAATTATGTGCGCATCTACTATCTGCGCCCATTTATGTGCAAAAAAACTGGCACCAGCAATGTTTTTATACAACTGTTTATCTTTTAATTTTGCATTAACTACTTTTGTATAATTGATTTATTCGATTACTATTTGTATCTATTATTAGTAGCAGTAGCAGTGGTAACAGCAGCAGTAGCAGTAGTACTAGTAGTAGTAGTAGTAGTAGTAGTAGTAGTAGTAGTGGTAGTGGTAGTGGTAGTAGTAGTAGTCGTAGTAGTTGGTGTTGTAATGATAGTAGTAGTAGTAGTGGTGGTAATAGTAATGATAATAGTAATAGTAGTAGTAGCAGTAGTAGTAATAATACTAGCAGTAACAGTAGTAGTAGTAGTAATAGTAGTAATAGTAGTAGCAGTAGTAGTAATAATACTAGCAGTAACAGTAGTAGTAGTAGTAGTAGTAATAGTAGTAGTAATGGTAGCAGTAGTAGTAGTAGTAATACTAATAATAGCAGTAGTAGTAGTAGTAGTAGTAGTAGTAGTAGTAGTAGTAGTAGTAATGATAGTAGCAGTAGTAGTAGTACAAGTGGTAGTAGTAGTGGTAGTAGTTATGGTAGCATTAGTGACAGTAATATAGATGCGGCGGCAGCAGTAGTAGTAATAGTAGTAGTAGCAGTAGTAGTAGTAGTAGTAGTAGTAGTAGTAGTTGTTGTTGTTGTTGTATTTTGGCATTGTTGTTTTATTAAGTACTAGTAAAAGTAGCAGTAGTAATAGCAGTTGTAATAATAATAGTCATATTGGTAGCATTTACTAGTAGTATTTATGTTTTATTTAGTACTAGTAGTATAGTAGTAGTAGTCGTAGTAGTAGTAATAGTAGCAGTAGCAGAAGTAGTAGTTGCATTTTAGTATTATCATTTTATTTTATTTAGTCATTCATCTTCGTTTTTGTTCTTTCTTTTGTTTTAGTTTTATTTTTTATCATCAATTACTGCCCAATCATGGCTCGTTATTCCGTCCTGCCTAATTGTTTTCAAGTTGAGCTCATTTGCATATGCGGAGGACATCTGATTGAGACGGGAAAACGCAGTGACAAAGCACGTTTAGAAAAGTGGATGGAGAGGCTAGGACAAAAACACGCTGAAAGGAGGGATGAAAGTGCTAATGAATCCAGAATGTTATGAATGTTATGAATACTTGGGTACTTTTTTAAAATTATGCAGTCAATTTGGGTCTGTCTCAAGCCGTGTTCTCCATTATAAAAGATGCGGACAATTTGGGTATGAAAAGTGTCATGTGGCTTCATCTAGTAGTTGTAGGTATGTAGTTTTTAGTGAAAGTGCAGCTGAATTTGATAACAGTCATGATTTTATATAGCAAGGTGGGTTAAGCGTCTTGCCCAAGGACACAACAAGCATTTATCGCATTTATCTGTGGAAGATGGAATCGCACCGCCAACCTGTGGGTCTGTGGATCTAAGTGCTTTACCAATGATGTTCATGTTCAGAGTGGGATTGGAATCGTAAACCTTCGGATGAGTGGACAAACACTCTACCAACTGAGTCACTATCGGTGTATCACTGATAGTAGTTTCATCATAATGACATTTGGTATTTCTTACTTTGTACTGGAGTAATATCATTTTGAAGTAACAGTAGGTTTCTCTTATTGGCTAAGTACTTCTGATCAGAATCCTGGCTCAAGATCTAAAGAGACACTGGTGAAGGAATGGGTCAAATGCACAGTACAATATGAGTGCGTACATTTATCTGAAGTTCTGCAAAATAGTTTTTTCAGAGCTTTTAATCATGTTATAGTTGTTTCCTCTCACCATTTACTCACCTGATGTTGTTTTTGGAGTGATTCGTGGACGTTTGAGCAATTTTTTATCACTTATTTTTAAGACGCCATATTGCCGATCAACGTTTTCACACTGGTACACACCCACTTTGACGTACTTATTCTTATTTTGTTCTCCAATTTTATTTTCTTAATTAGTGATACACGTAGGATTTGGTAGCACTCCATAACCATTTTGGTACAAATGAAAAAATAAATAAATAAAACGCTACTTATCACCTAGTGTGATCTGCAGCTATTCATCGATGGGGTCGACAGCTACGCGACTCTTTGTTGTGATGACGTTTACAGTGATGCCAGCTCCTATTGGGCACCACAGTTTCCTAAAGCGGAAGTCAGCACACTTGGTCTTTTATTACATCATTTTAGAGAAATATTGCGATTTAAAATGTGCAAATTACAACCTAATGATCCACAGGTGTCATAGATTACTATATATTTCTGCTTTAAATAATGAAAATAGCTGCATGTTGTTTTCAAAAAGACGCACAGTGCCAATCACGCATGTCGTAATGTAACAGCCAAAATACATGTTTACTCAGGATGGGTGATGTTAATTCAATATTTATGAAAAGTCCAACCATTAATAACATTTATGAAACAATATTTTTTTTTGAAGAGCTAGTTCATTTTAAACGGTTTGCAGTGGTCCAAAGTTATTCCTCACTTACATTACGCATTCCAAGCATCCTAACTATTCACCGTGACGAGTTTATAAGCTGTTTCCGTACCGTTCAGAGAGTAAAACTAACAACAACTAGCATGCTAACGTGCACTTCCTGATTATCGGACAGAAAAACGCTTTATAATTAGATGCGGACAGCACACAGCGGACTTATTTTGACCTCACGAGCTGCTTATACAGTATATCTGCGCTGGTATGAGACACATTTTACTCCCAATACATTTTACTTCGTCAAAATACCTTGAAAAACATGATGCTGTGAACGGGAACGCCTCTCCACAGAGCTGACTTGGAACATGTTTACTCAGTATGGACAATGTTAGTTAAGTATCTATGAAAAATCTAAGTATTACATTTATTTAACATTTTCTTGTATTTGTTTAGTCTCTTCTCTAAAGCTAAACGCAGTCCACCACCTCCACACAGCTCCAGCCCCGGTCCAGACCTCTTTGTCAGTCCTGTCTTTGTGCTTGTCCCTTTCAGAGCAGCGCTTTCTTCCGCTCAGTGGGACCACAGAGAGACCAGACCGGACTTGGACCAGACCCAGACCTGGACCAGACCCAGAGCTAGACCCGGCCTCTGGCTCTGATTGGCCACGCTGCACCGAGCCCACAGAGCCACGCTTGGACTACAAAACATGACACAAACACCACAAAAACCCACAGAAGAGGATTGAGAATGAAAAGGACGATAACAACTGCATTTAAATGAGAAGAAAAGAAACATAGCTATGGCACAATTTTCTACCTGGAGTCTGTTGTTGTTGTTGGTGTTGTTGTTATAAGTAGCAGTAGTAATAGCAGTAGTAGCAGTGGTAATACTACTATGCAACATGGACAAAGAATCATTTAAACTGTAAAACAAATAAACTATGTCAAAACTCAACAAAACAGATGCAGATGCTTTGTCTGGCCAAGTTATAGGTCAGACCTGTGGAGAGGTGAGCCAGCTTACAGTAAGAATGTATATTTTTCTAAGTACTGTACACATTTTTTTGTATTAAAACGCAATAAATAGTGCAAGTTGGATGTAAGCTGCACATATGACAGAAGGTTGAGTTTGTTGTTGAAGTGGAAAAATATATCGTGAGGACTTTTATTACATTTGAACCTTGTTATAACAGCTTTCCTCATAATGAAATTACTCAAAGTTGTATTTTGAGTGATCCATATAGATTCCAGAAACTACTATTACTACTACTCCTACTCCTGCTACTACTGCTAAGTGAGTACCCTTTAAAGTGTCACTCCTAAATCCCTCTGTCGTCGTGTTTCTTCCGTCAGATCCACTTCACTTTTGACTGACAGGCGAGACGGGAAGTAAGGGGGAGGGGCTTATAAAGACATTTGTGCTTCTCTGTGCACAAATGAACATTCTCCATGAGCTCCCAGAATGCCACTCCCCCACTTCACTCGTCTTAAAGGGGACAGGCTAAATCCCCTGCTTCAGCTTAACAAAATATAATGCTGTCAATCAAAAATATATACTCATTTTTTCACTTTAGACTTTGTTTGACTTCACTTTCATATATCAAGGACACTGCTTTAGCCACAGGGTGAGGAGCTCGGGGTGGAGTCGCTGCTCCTCCACGTGGAGAGGAGCCAGGTTTGTGGAGAGGAGCCTCCTGGACGTGTCCCTGGAGAGGTGCTCCAGAGAAGTCCCACGGGGAGGAGGTTCTGCAGAAGATCCAGGTGGGGCTACATCTCTCAGCTGGTCTGGAATAAAGCAGAAGAGACAGAAGATGGATGGAATCTGGGACCAGAATCCATCATGTAAACATTTGGTGGATGTGCTCCAACATGATCAGATTTGGGAAAACTCCAGTGTCGCGTTTCTACTGCAGAGTTTGGACCAAATACAAATGAACTCTGATAGACGAGAGCGCCAAAAGAGAGTGGAGGGAGAGACCTGCACCTGTCACATAAACAAGATGATGACAACTTAACCGGGACAGGAGAAGAGAGAGAGGGAGCAAGAGAGGGAGCAAGAGAGAAAGAGACAGAGGAGAATAAGGAGAAGGAGTATAAGAGAGAGAAGGAGGAGATGAAGTGCAAGAGAAAGAGAGAAAGGAGGGACTGCAAGAGAGAAATAGAAATAGAGAGGGAAGACCAGACTTTGAGCTCTAGTCTTGGTCAGGACCTTATCTGGAGGACACTTCTGTAGTTCATTTTGCAGTGCACACTTGTGTCTTTGTCTTTCCTTATGAATGTGTCGTTAGAGAGTTGGAGAAATATCAGATTTAGAGCCACATGTGAAATTGGAAGTACAGTACATCTTCTGCTTCTGCTACATCTGCTTTCATGTTTAATTATTTTCTTTTGTAAATCAGTGACTAGCACACACTGGAACTTATATTATAGACTGTATTAGAACATATTTAAAAATACTTTTGTTGTAAATACATTTCATTCTGGGTCGTGCTTGTAGTTTCTAAAGGAGTCAAATGATTTTTCCCTCACTTCACCTCTGCCTCATTTTAAAATGTGATGTTTTGCTCTCCCCTAGTGGCTCCTGTTGTTATTACACCAGGTTTTGTGTTAATATTACCAAGTCAATACATGAGTCTCAGTCCTAAAATTGACATTGTTTAAACCTAAAAGGACTAAGGCTCTGGACACACAGGCTTATGATGATGTCATACTCCCAAATGAGAGACAAGGGACAGTTTTCCCAGTAGCTGAAGTACTCAATTTTGTTACTTCAGTAAAAGTACATATACAGAGACAAAAAGTTACTCAAGTAAGAATTAAAGTATCAAAGTAGGCATGAAAATTATCTAAGTATTTAAGTACCTGTTTAAAAATGTACTTATGTATTTTACGTGTTCATTTTTGTGTGTTAAATGTAGTGATATTGATTAAAAACCAATACATATTTTGGTCAACAGTGGCAATATGAATCATATTTTTTTCATATGAATTTTGTGTATTTTTATTTTAGTCTGGTCAAAGCCGAAGCTTTAACTCAAAAACTTTAGTCAGGATGTTACAATGAACATGGTAAAATTAATCCCTCAAATCATATTAAAATACTTTTTCTTGTCAATCCAGTTTAAGCATGTAGTAGAGTAGTACAGATATGTGCTTTCAAATATAGTGAAGTAAGAGTAAAGTACTCACTGTAAAATGCAAAGTAATGTACAACTTCTACTTAATTACCTTCCAACATCAAAATGACATCACTGTGACAAAGGCTGTGTCCCAAATGCACCGTTCGAACGTTGCATTTAAGGGCTTAGGTAACTTCCTCTGAGATAAGTGCTGTCTCATTTCAATGCACCCGACGAATGTGGCCAAAAATTTGTCCTACGTTTTCATGGAGAACAATCGCATCCAAAGCGTGCATCCGAGCACACTTTGCGCACTGCTATAACCTCATGCATTGCGCCTACACAAAAAAGAGACACAACTCCAGGTCTGTTTTTGAGCTGGTAACAACATTATAATACAGATTAAAGCTCACAATAGTCCATTTTGTGTAATATTGGACCTTTAAATAAAGTAGACGCAAATCACTCGACAATCACTCTATACTAGCTTTATCAAAACTAGTATAAGAACAAATAGTAATTATAGTTTTGTATTGAAAATCACATTCTATTGTTAAAGGGCCTCATCATTACTATCACTGTGGTATAGAAATCAGAATTGAGTATTCAGCCAATTCCTTGTTTTTGATCACATCAGTGAGACAGATTACTACCATTGTGTATTGCTATTTAAAACGAGATACTTTCATCAATGTTTCAAATCAAAGCGAACTTCACTCATAAGGTTCAGAGCAGAGAGGGTCAGGAACAGTGGTGGAAAGTAATGCAGAGTAATATAAAGTAATGTAAAGTAAAAGTAGTATTGTATTTATGTTTGAAAAAAAAGGGGGAAAAAAGGTATCACTACCTGTTCCCTTTCTCCTCTCCTCTCTCCTCACCTCTGTCCTCACCTCTGTCCTCCTTCTTTCCTCTTCCCTTTCTCCTCTCCTCACCTGTTCCCCCTCTCTCCCTATCTCACCTGTTCTCAATCTCCTCTCCTCACCTCTCTCCTCTCAGCTGTTCCCTCTCTCCTCTCCTCTCTCCTTCCTCTCTCTCACTGTTCCCTCTCTCCTCCTTCTCTCACTGTTCCCTCTCTCCTCTCACTGTTCCCTCTCTCCTCACCTCTCTCCCTCTCTCACTGTTCCCTCTCTCCTCTCACTGTTCCCTCTCTCCTCTCACTGTTCCCTCTCTCCTCTCACTGTTCCCTCTCTCCTCACCTCTCTCCCTCTCTCACTGTTCCCTCTCTCCTCACAGTTTCCTGGAGTTACAGTTGGCCTCTTTGTGCTCCTGGCTCTCTCTTCACTCAGAGCAGATTGGTTCGTTGGTCAAACTGCTTTTTGCTGCAGGTTTGTGTCTTATTTGTCCAAGGACCAGTTTAAATGTCACTCCACAAACTCGTGTCTGACTGAAACAAAAGCTCTGTGATCTGCTGCTTCAGCCGCACGGACAAAACACTTTCAAATGTGTTCACAACTGCACTTTAATTCAACAGCATCCAGCAACTTCACTGTTAGCGTCACTACTTCCTGCCCAGTTGTATCTCTGTGAGGTTTTTGCTAAAGTGAATAAATATTTAACGATCAGGCGGTGGACAACCTGCAACCTGAGTATTTTGAGTAATCAAGTATAAAGTTAAGGTCAGAAATAACGGATATGTGAGTATTTTCTGAGCACCCAAGCCTCAAATGCAGTTCAGGGATTATTCAACCATGCAGAAATTATTTGAAACACAACTTTGAGTCAGTTAATAATGAACAAACTACTAACAAATTACACAGTATGTCCGTTTGCAGGATATGTGGCTCTCGTGGTAGCTGCCTGTGTCCTGAACTTCCAGAGGGCGTCCATGCTGCTGGTCCTGTCCGTTGTAGGATTTCTGTGCTGGGCTTGGGACCGTGTCTACGCCTGGCTCCTCCAACGCTCCGGTCCTCTGCGTCTCACGGACAAACTCAAGATCGAGAGGAATAAGAGGATTTGGATCAGACGCTACTCCATGTACACAGATACTAATCGATTCTAAAAGTAATACTAAAAACTAGATACTCATTTCAATATATCGATACTGAAACAATTACATTCACAGGACAGAAATGAGCCTTTAGAATGATCTTGAGCTGTATCAGAACAAGTATAAGACACACAGACTACACGCCCCTGGACCACTATGGAACCTGCCTGGACGACTGCGCGATTATTACATAAAAGAAAGTACCAGTGTTTATCATTGAAAATCACATTACTGTTGTCTGAAGAAAGTATTTTTTATTATCGTCGTGGTATTGGATATTAACATGAAGAATGGATTACTGTAAAGCCACCAAAAGTAGTCTGTGTAATCCCTTAGTTGTTTGGGTGTGATCCATATTACAAGAAAAAGTCAAATCTGTCAACTGGAGAAAAAGTTGTAGGAGTGAAGACTTTCCACTGCTCATCCAAGCCGCTACTTCATGTCTGGTCAGATTACTGGTGGACACTGCCTTATATCTATCTAAACTCGTATTGTTTACAGTTTTTTCTTTCTTGGCCTGGTCTACTGAACCGAAAATGTGAACTGTGCCTGAGTCATATTTTGCAGAATCATTCAGGCTCCCTAATGGGTGCCCTCACACCTATTAACATACTGGCTAGCGCTATTGTTTTCCTTGTTTAGATTTACGTCTGAGTTATAAATAGGAGAAATCTGTGTAATCCCTTAGTCGTCCAGGTCTGATCCATATCGAAGAGAAATAAAATCTGTAAACTGGAGAAAACGTTGTAAGAGTGAAGACGTTTTTCTGCTCATTCAAGCTGCTTCTTCAGTTCAGTTAAAAACAATAGGGTTTTTCAGTGTAGCTAGCTTCTCCCTTCAGATAGATATAAGGCAGTGTCCACTAATAATCTCACCAAAACTGGAGAAGCGGTTTAGATGAGCTGCGAAACGTCTTCACTTTCAAAAGATTTTCTCCAGTTGACAGAATTTATTTCTCTTTTAGTATTTATAAATAGGAGATAAATTATGTCTAAGGCCCCCATTCCTGTTCAAAGGATATTCTTTCCTAACAAAAAATGCCTCTTTAACTCCCCTCTCAAACCATTTCTTTTCTCTGGCTAAGATCGGTACCTCACTATCTTCAAAGCGGTGGTTAGTGTGTTTGAGATGGAGATGTACGGCAGATTGTGGTCCCGAGTTGCTCTTACGACGGCATTGGCACATTCTCTTATGCAGAGTTTAGTTTCTGTTTAGTTTCTCCAACGCACCGCTCACTGCACTCTTCACTACACCGAATGAAGTAAACCACATTGCTTTGTTTGTGGCTCGGGGTTTTGTCCTTTGCTTTAAGACAGAAACTGATTCATCCAAAGGGCAAAAGTTGTGGAGATGTTATTACTTTGCCCAGAATGTTACATAGCATAGCATTAAGTGTCCCTATCTTGCATTTATTCAATTATAGGTGTTTTATTACTGTGAAATACCTTGAAAAACAGATTCCCAGTGGAACTTTCCAGGTTACATGAGTCCATAATGTCTGTGTTTGTGTACAGGGTTATCTTGGGCCTCCTGCCTTTGCCTGTGCTGGTACTTGTGGGTCTGAATACTGCCCGATATGGACGTGGAGCCCTCATCTCCTTCTTTGGACTTCTGCTGCTCATATTTACAATGATGGTTTTCTCAAAGCACACATTCAGAGTGAGTCCTGCCTATACAACAAGTACAAGTACTGCGGGGAAGGTTGAAGTAGTTGGGCCATGAGAAGCACTGTGGAGAAGTAGGGCTGTCACAACAACAGATTTGAAGTACAATATAGTGCTGCAAAAAAAAACAAAAAAACCCCGATAACGTTGAAAGTACTTCATACCAAAAATGCAATAACCCTGAAGGATTATATCAGTGAAGCATATTTTAAAAGATGCGACCAGCTGTACAGAAATAACACAATTAATCACACAGTTTTAAAATGGTACTACAATCACAACTGAACCTGTCAAATGTTTAAATCAGTATTTGAATTATTAACAGTAAAAGATATATTTGATTTGAACATGTTTACCTCATAGCTGGGGACACAGATAGGTCATGTTTGTGTAATCTGAAATGATCCTAAGTACTATCGCCCTTAATCTGAAGAGGTTTGTGTGTTTTGCAGTGGCCGTGGAAAACCATCATCTCTGGAGTGTGTCTGTAGTTTTATTTTGCTCTGCTGGTCACAGGGACGACGGCTGGGAAGAGTGTGCTAAAAGCTGTTGGGGATAAAGTGGAGGTACAGTGGGACCAGGACTAGAGCAGAACTAAACCGGGACTAAACCAAAGCCAAACCAGGACTAAGACTAAACCAAAACTAAATCAGGACTAAATCAGGACTAAACCAGGACTAAGACTAAACCAGGACTAAAACAAGACTAAATCAGGACTAAATCAGGACTAAATCAGGACTAAATCAGGACTAAACCAGGACTAAATCAGGACTAAACCAGGACTAAGACTAAACCAAAACTAAACCAGGACTAAACCAAGACTAAATCAGGACTAAATCAGGACTAAACCAGGACTAAGACTAAACCAAAACTAAACCAGGACTAAACCAAGACTAAATCAGGACTAAATCAGGACTAAACCAGGACTAAGACTAAACCAAAACTAAACCAGGACTAAATCAGGACTAAACCAAGACTAAACCAGGACTAAAACTAAAACAAAACTAAATCACGACTAAACCAAGACTAAACCAGGACCAAAACTAAACCAGGACTAAACCAAGACTAAACCAAGACTAAACTAAATCAGGATTAAACCAAGACTAAACCAGGACTAAGACTAAACCAGGACTAAACCAAAACTAAACCAGGACTAAGACTAAACCAAAACTAAATCAGGACTAAAGCAGGACTAAAACTAAACCAGGACTAAACCAAGACTAAACCAAGATTAAACCAGAACTAAACAAAGACTAAACCAAAACTAAACCAAGACTAAATCAAGACTAAATCAGCATTAAAACTAAACCAGAACTTACTAGTATTAAACCAAAACTATAATAAAATAATCACCCAATCTGCAACTCTCTCACCCACTCGTTTGCCCCTTTAAAAACTCTCTCTCACTCTTTAAACGCTGTCTGCTCAGTTTAAGAACTTTCCCATTACTTTACAAAAAACTTTCCTGTCACTTCTCAAATACTTTCCTGTCACTTTACTATGTCTAATAAAAGTCCATCAGTCCATGTTTCTTTTGTCATTATAAAATTACCATTAAAGGAGAAGAGTGCAGAATAAAAACCTTTCAGTCGTCTGCACAGCTAAACAGAACCGTTTTGAGCCTGGATTTAAACATTATCAAAGTAGAGGCCTGTCTCACATCTTCATGAAGACTGTTCCAAGTTTTAGTTGCATAAAACTGAAACGCTGATTCTCCATGTTTAGTCCTGACTCTGGGCACCAGCAGGAGGCCGGTCCCTGAAGTCCTCAAATTGCGAGATGGTTCATATGGCTCTAACATGTCGGAGATATACTTTGGACCTAGGCCATGGAGAGACTTATACACAAGCAGAGCTGCTTTAAAGTCTATTCTTTGAGCTACAGGAGCCAGTGCAGGAAACCAAGACTAAACCCGTACTAAGGATAAACCCGAGACTAAACTAGGACACAACCAGTCTTAAAACTAAACCAGGACTTACTAGTTATTAAACCAAAACTAACCCAGGACTAGACCAGAACTAGACCGGGACTAGACCCAGACTAAATCAGGACTAAATCAAGACTAAGCCAGTACTAAGACTAAACTAAGACCCAACCAGGATTCAACCACTACTAAGACTAAACCAGTATTAAAACTAAACCAGGACTTACTAGTAAACCAAAACTAAAATAGGACTCAGCCAGTAATAAGGCCAAACCAGGACTAAACCAAGACTCAACCAGCTCTAAACCAATACTAAGTACTGAGTAGAATTATTCAAAATTGTGAATGTTACGGCTACATCAAAACTAAACCAGTACTAGATCAGGAAAACATAGCAAAAATGAAAACAAACTAGATTAGCACTAAACCAATTATCTCACTAGAACTTAACTAGGACTGAACCAAGCACTACCTAGAACTAAACCCCCTCTAGACCACAAGTTAGGACTAAACCTAAACAAACCAGCTGACCAAGACTAAACCAGGACTGAATATGCCAAGACACCATTTTTATTTATAAAGTATTACAGGTTTTTATATTCATAGCATTAAATTAATTATTTAATTTTATTTTATTGTGATTCAGTTATAATGTAGCTGCATCACCAAGACAACAGGTTTAGGGTCAGCAGCCAATCAGAACGCAGTACTGGGTCAGGTATGTTTAACCCTAGAGTGACCAGTGGTTTTCCTTGTGCACATGTGGGTTTTATCACATATTTTTATATTTATATCATTCAGTTATTTGTATTTTATTTTATTTGCGTTCAGCTATTAAGCAAAGTTAGTTTTCGGGATATTATATTTTTATTTTAGCATGTTTTTTTTTCGTGTTTTTGTCCCATTTGTATTCCCATGGTTGCTTGTTGTGTCTTCACAGATCTTCATGTCCTTCTCAAACAAAGGAGCAGAGTTTGTTTTTGGGCCTAACTATGAGGATCACATGTTTGCCTTTAAGGTTGTATTGCATTGTAGATTTCCTGTGGTTTGAACTGAGCTGGGAAACAGAACTCGGAATTCTGTGGTGAAATTTGCTGTTTAATTGTCAGATTACAGATTTGTTGACCTGGTTTATGGTTAATATCGTTGTAATTACTGGGTCTATCCAAGTGAGACAAAAAAGACACTAAGTTGAATGTCTTCTCTGTCAAAATAAACAAAAGTGAAATTATCTTTTGAAAATAGCTTCAGAAAGAGATTAATATGAGTTTGTGAAGCCAATCCTTAACAAATAAGACTCAACATTTGAAGATCCTACATTTGGATATTTTGTTTTAGACCAGTGCCCTCCATCTGAAAGTATAACATCATCAAATCCTAGTACATGAGTGCCACCTACTGTCGAAATCATGATTTACAGCATCAGAATAAGATCAGCCTTTATATGAACAATAATGGTTTATTTTATCTCAGGAGAACTGTCCCCTCTCGGCTTCTTCTAAGGTGATGCCCATCCTGGTGCACAGTCATCTCCATTCTTCAGCATCTGGGATTTCTGTCCTGGCTCATCCATCATGTAACTTTTCTGGTAGAAGGACCAAATGAGTCTGAGGTTTGTTTCCATTGCGATGTAGTTGCTTTGTCTGGAATGTTCTACAGTATCACAATAAACTTCAATCTGCATTTATGTTTATATTGCTTAGGAATACCTTAAAAAACATGCATTCTTAGCATAGACTGTATATATAAGAGGTGAGTATGGGCGCGCTTCCGGCTCCATCTACTCTACTTCCAATTTACTTTCTATTGAACAAATGTCACCCCTCTTTTTGTAACTGCTGCAGTGAGCCTCATCACTTTGGTCTTAAAATGTATGTATTAACCCACTCTACATCATTTCTTTATTTATTTATTTTTTTGCTATTGTGTCTATAACTCTAGATATTAATAACAGACAAATCCAAAATGTCTTTCTTTCTCGCATTAGCAACAGGTTTGATGGACAGCGTTGCTATGCTGTCAGTCATAGGGCGTTACCTTCAACAGCCTCTCTCCGGATTGGCTCTTTGGTTGCTATGATACCTGCAGTCGGAATTCCAAATATGGAACTTCAAATTCGCCCCTATAACTGCCTTGATGAGCTTCATTTGATAGAGCCAAACACTATGGGTGATGTCACACTCACTTAGTCCACTTCTTAATACAGTCTGTGATTTTTACTGTGAGCGGAGTTGCCTCTCCACAGATCTGACCTGTCACTTGACCACACGGGGTCACCTGCCATAGTCTCTGCGGAGAGAGGCAACTATAATGTCATACAGTGGGACACTCTATGCAAGGCGCTCACATCTCCATGGAGACAAGCAATTGACAGACCCTATACAATGATTTTAAACGGTCACAAAAATGACATATTTTTTTTCACGATGAACAATAAACACAATACAAAAGCAATTTGTTAAAAAAAACAAAAACAACATGGAAGAGTCATCATCAGCTAAAGTCCATTGTTCGTGGAAAAAAACGTAGCTGCATCGCCAAGGCAACAAGTGGTTTAGGGTGAGCAGCCAATCAGAAGGCAGTACTGGGTCAGGTATGTTTAACCCTAGAATGAAAAGTGGTTTTCCTTGTGCACAGATTTGTTTTATAATGCAGCACGCTATGGGGACCTCTCCTGTAGTCGTTGGCCTCAGCCGGGAACATATTTCTAGGACAGGTATAATATAAGACTGTGTAAAAAAAACTGTTTGAGGCAATTTAGTTTTTGTCAAGATTTAGTCAACTACGTCTTTTTAGCATTATTCTAGTCTCAGTCAATGGAAATGTCATGCTAATTTATTTGATTACATCCATTTTAGTTTCATTCAACCAGAGAATATTGAAGAGACGTTTTCAAAAGTAGTCATCTTTGAAATCAAAATGTTTCAGCTCTAATTCAGAACTCATTTTCCAGTTGATGCTACTGGTCTGAGAAAATACTCAACACTCAAGCCAGTACCATCAAATTGAAACATTTTGAAACAACTAAAATTATATATTTTGACTGACGCTGAGTCTGACTGACGCTAAGTTTGTTTATGTTCTGGTTTGGGGCTCTGGCTCTGGGATTGTAAAGTGGAAAATGATCTAGTCTTTTATTTTTTATTTTATTCTACAAACACATCTGCTTTTAGTCATTGTTCCAGTCGTCAAAAATGTATGCAATTTCGTCATAGCTTTCGGCATTACAGTTATGTTTTATTTATTTTAATTTAGTGTTCACCGGCCAAAGATAATATAGATGAATTACGACAAAAAATATTATAAGCGACAAAAACATTAAGAATTCTCTGTCTGCTCTCTGTGTCCTCTCTGTGTCCTCTCTGTCTCCTCTCTGTGTTCTCTATGTGTCCTCTTTCTGTGTCCTCTTTCTGTGTCCTCTATGTATCCTCTTTCTGTGTCCTCTGTGTATCCTCTCTCTGTGTCCTCTCTGTGTCCTCTCTCTGTGTCCTCTGTGTATCCTCTCTCTGTGTCCTCTCTGTGTCCTCTCTCTGTGTCCTCTGTGTATCCTCTCTCTGTGTCCTCTCTGTGTTCTCTCTCTGTCCTCTCTGTGCCCTCTCTGTCTCCTCTCTGCGTCCTCAGCTCATCTGCTCGTACGTCTTCATGCCTCTGTCCTTTACGATGGGCGTCTCGTGGGAGGACAGCTTCAACGTGGCAAATCTCATTGGAACAAAGACTTTTGTCAATGAGTTCGTGGCCTATCAGAAACTGACCGTGTTCATCCAGAAACGCAAAGCTGGAGGACCCGAATATGTGGACCACGTCAAACAATATCTGTCTGTGAGTTAAGCTCTTTGCCCTGGACCTGAAGGAGACGTATGAGGCTACGACTAGGGCTGCAATATTAATCACAATCAAATCAAAATCATAATTTGAACAGGCGCGATTGGCAAACCGTAAAGGCTGCAGTTTTTGAAGTACTATAATGTCCTTCACAAACAACAAAATCATCTGGTTCTGCTAACCCTGAAGTTTAGATCTGTTTTGAAATGTGATTCTTGGATTAGTTTGTCAGTTCAATCCTCAGTCTTTTTAGCAATTCTTCTGGATGTGTTTAAAATGTGAACTTTAGACAGAATTCTCTCGTTAAAACAAAAATTCTATTGCATTTCTTCTAAATCACAGGGTGGATTTTTTTATTCTTTTAAGATTTTGGTTATATTTTAATTATTGTGATGAGGTAACAACATTCCAACAAGGCTTAAAGCTCACAAGAGTCAATTTTGCTCTGATCTGGCTCTTAGAAAATGGTGATATTGTTTTTTGACATATCTCCCCCTTAAACCATTATCTTTACATTACCTGTGTGTAGGAGCGCTCAGAAATCATCGCGACCTATGCCCTCTGTGGCTTCTCCAATGTGTCTTCTCTGGGCATGATTCTGGGGAGTATGGGTGAGTACATTTGAGATGTACACTACCTGTCTATAGTCTAACCCTGTATGAGTGAACATATACTGAATGTAAAAAATGAAACAAAAAATAACTTGACTTAACTTGATTTTACTTTCTTTCTTTTTTTTTAAACAACCACCCTTTGCTTTGATCACTGTTTTGGACTCTTGGAATTTCTTTAAGTGAAGTGAAGAGAAAACCATTTCAGGAGACTTCATCAAGACGTTTATTGAGACACTGTCTACAAAGAAAATGATAAATGCTGCCTACAAAGCAAAGGAACAATGCTGTTACAAAGGAAAGGGTCAACACTGTCTATAAAGCAAAGGGTCAGCACTGTCTATAGAGTAAAGGGTTAACACTGTTACAAAACAAGGGTCAAAACTGTCTCTAAAGCAAAGGGTCAACACTGTCTAAAAAGCAAAGGGTCAACACTGTCTACAAAGCCGAGGGTAACCGCAGTCAAAAGGCAAACCTACTCTGAGGAACTTGAATATAAAATGAAATGAAATGAAAATTAATGAAAAAAAAGTTACTTGAGTTTGTTTTTTTGTTTTTTTTAAGTGGAAAGTAATGAACAAAAAGAAAAAAAAAGAACATCAAATGAGAAGGTGTATCCAAAGTTTTGACTGGTAGTGTAAGCCATGATAAGGGTCATATATGTACCGTATGTGGTCCCTGGTTGACCTTGTGTGTCCCTCCTTAGCTGCCATAGTCCCAGAGCGGCAGGCGGACATCTTGAGCTGCGGAGTCAGATCCCTGATCGCCGGCTCTGTGACCTGTTTCATGACTGCGTGTATTGCAGGTGAATCGACTTATTCATGCATTTATTTGCTCATTTATTTATAACTAGCTCTGACCAATGTATTGTTGTGTCCTTGGGCAAGACACTTTACCTTGCTCATGAATTATGTTCTATATTATGGTCCTACAGTATGTTACAGAGAATTTATTCTTGTGAGCTTTAAGCCATGTTATAACATTGTTACCTTATCAAAAACATACCTGAAGTTGTGTTTTATTTTCATTCACACGTCTGTCTATACCTCCAAAGCTCAAAATGCTCTGTTCCACCGTGTGATGTCATGAAGTGGTAGTTTTTTAAGTTAACAGCTCCTTTTACCTTTGTTTAAATAGAGATTGGCCATTCCAGGGCTGAAATCATTCATATGATTCTAGTAAAGGTGTATGGAGTTTAAAAACACAGTGGAGCACTTCCTTTATTACCACATGACATCACAAGGTGGAACAGAGTGTTTTCAGTCTTAATATGCAGAGTTATTGTGTTAAACATGTGTGAATGAAGCAAAACACAACTCCAGACATGTTTGTGATGAGAAAACAACATCATAACGTAAGCGAATTATAGACCCTTTAATGTGGTGTGAGTGATGGTGTGTCAACAGTGGTCTGGTCAAAGGGTCAGTTTATTAAAAATATAACTTGTGCAAATTATATCATAAAATCTAGCATGGGGTTACAACAAAATTCGGAACCACTGCACTAGAGGGTAAGGATGCAGTTCTTTTAGAGAGGAACTAAACACTAAATTCACCCTTTTTGCTGCTATATACAACTGTGTATATGATGTTTTAATTGCATTAGCTACTGTTCCTAGTCTTCTGAGCGCACAGTTTCATATGTTTTAGAGATTTCTGCTCTAAAACACATTCATGTTTAGTGGATGTGGAGTTGGATTTTCATGTTTTCTCACATATATTTTGCTGTGTTAAACTTCCATAGGGATGCTGTATGTTCCAAACCTGCAGTGCTCTGACCTCCTGAGCTCAGCATTCAACAGCTCTGAAGTCCTCAACAGCACCCACCTCCTATCCTGCTGCACCCAACTTCAACAGGTGGCACAGCAGCAGCCAAATCAGCATTCTAGTGTCTAAAACAGCACCCTAGTATCTATAACAGCACCCTAGTATCTATAACAGCACCCTAGTGTATACAACACTACCCACAACACCAACCACAACAGCACTAGTGTTCTTACCAGCATCCTAGTGTCTATAGCAGGGGTGGCGAACACGCGGCTCTCGAGCCGCATGCGGCTCTCTGCCAATAGGAATGCGGCTCTTTGCCTCGTATAATATTTTTTATATATACTGCAGCTCTTTGCATTGTCTCATGTTTTACTAATTTTTTTCTCTCTTAAAACACATTCAAATCCACCAGGGCTTATTAAAACAAATAATAAACAATATATAAAAACTGATTTATCAGCTTTTTTTTACGCTGCGTCTGACACGTGACCGCTCGTCATCTGCGCGGGTTAAGTCTAATGCCGCGAAAATAAGTAAACATTTCATGCACGTGCAGACTCTTACCCTCGAGTCAAAATGGCAAAATGCAAAACTAAACGAAAATATGAGGATGAACATAGCACATTTCTGGAAGAATGGGAGGATGCTTACTTTTTTATTGAACGGAATGGCACATCACTCTGTTTAATCTGCAATACTACAATATCACATTTCAAGGCTTCAAATCTTCAGCGTCATTTTAGCCTCTCCAGGCTCATGGGCAAGGAATTCCCCAAAGGTTCTGAACTATGCAAGCACAAACTGAGCACCTTGAAAAGCCAGGTAAAAAGTCTTAAATGTTTCAGCAATTGAACAAGCATGGAGAATAGGATAATGAAGAGGATAATGGTACATGCAATAAAACAAGATAATATATAAATATCCATCCATCCATTTTCTTCCACTTATCCGGGGCCGGGTCGCGGGGGCAGCAGTCTAAGCAGGGACTCCCAGACTTCCCTCACCCCGGACACGTCCTCCAGCTCCTCCGGTGGGACCCCAAGGCATTCCCAGGCCAGCCCAGAGACATAGCCCCTCCAGCGTGTCCTGGGTCTTCCCCGGGGCCTCCTCCCGGTGGGACATGCCCAGAACACAAGCTATAAATAGCTTAAAATAATTTAAAAAATAAACTAAAAATATTCCATCAGTTTACATTATACAGGCCCTACATGTGTTTCTGAAGTGTGTTCAGTAGTTGTGTGTGTCAGAGAGAGACAGAGATGAAGATAATGAGCAAATGTGTGTGTGTGTGGGGGGGGGGGGGGGGGGGGGGTTGACAGTGTGAGAGAAAGAGAGAGAGGAAGAGATGCCTGTGTGTGTGTGTGTGTGTGTGTGTGTGTGTGTGTGTGTGTGTGTGTGTGTGTGGGTGTGTGTGTGTGTGTGTGTGTGTGTATGTGGGGGGTATCTGACCTCTGGGGTAGGTGCTGTGTTAACTCTGGCTAAGCTGCATTTGATGTGTGTGTTGAGGCTGGACACTTATCTTGAAAAGAACAGAAGTACAAAGCTTGCTGTTGTTTTGTAAGGAGAGGAGTGTTTTAAGGGAAATAATATGGTTGTAATTGTGTGTGTGTGTGTGTGTGGGGGGGGGGGGGGGGGGGTCAGTGCGTCGTGTGGCTCTTTGAGTGTTACAGTTGAAAATTTTGGCTCTTTGTACCTAACTTGTTCGCCACCCCTGGTCTATAGTATCATCCTAATGTCTATAACAGCATCCTAGTGTCTATAACAGTACCTTAGTGTATACAACACCACCCACAACAGCACCCTAGTGTCCATAACACCACCCTAGTGTCTATAACTGAACCTTAGTGTCTACAACAGCACCCCCCTTTTAGACCTGGTTCAGCCCTAGATTAGACCTGGAATAGTCCCGCTTTAGACCTGATCTAGATCTGGTGGTGCTTGGAAAGCCAAATCTTTTCTTTGGTGATACTTGGTGTGAAAAGTCTAAGTTTAAGCCTAGCGTTTAAGTTATAAGGTGTTCAATCAAAGGGTTATAATGATGATTGTTGCTTTGTTGAATTTCCTGCTTGTAGCTTTGAAGATTTTAAAATCACTATATACCTGTACATCCAATGCATTGTAATAGCCTCACTGGTGGCAGCAGACTAGGACCAAGAGTATTTTTTCCTTTTGTACGGTTGGTTTCATTGTGTTTTTATGAGAAATATCCAGATGAAAATCCAGTCATTGTTGAACCTGGGAACTGGGAACTGTATATAGACTTACGGTACAATCACAACTGAACCTGTTTTGCAAGTGCTTTAAAGCAGGTCTATTGTGCTTTTGTCTGCTATATAGTTATAATCTATGACACCCATGGATCATTTGCACATTTTAAATTGCAATGTTCATCTAAAACAACTAAATTAAAGAAACAAGTCCACTTATGTCTGCATTAGAAAACTGCAGTGCCCAATGAGAGCTGACATCTTCGTAAACATTATCACAACAAAGATCCATGTAGCTGTCAGCCCCTCTTATGGATAGCTGCAGATCACACTAGCGAGCAGTGGATTTTTTTTCACGCAACACTACCAAATCCTACCTGCACCACCGATGAAGAAAATAAATTGAAGAATGAAGTAAGTACATCACAGCGGCTGTCTGCGAGTAATGGTGAAAACAGGGATTGATCAGCAATATGGCGTCTTGAAAATAAGCAATTAAAGATTGCTCAAACATGCACGAATCACTCTAAAAAACAACTTTGACCGGGTCAATGAGCAGAAAACAACTATAACAAGTATTGAAAAGTCAATTTTGCAAAAAAAAAAAAAAAGGTCTGATTTAACCTGCAGATAGAGGACACATAGGAACACTAACACTGACTAATGACTGGCTGCAGGTGCTGGGGTTTAAGTAATGAAGATTCAAATCAGAGAAAGTCTTTTTAGATCCAAACCAACTGGATGCAGCATTGAAACTGGCAACCCAAATGAGAAATTTGTGTGATGTTGATTTTGCTTTCTGATTGGATAATCATTTTGAGAACCAAAACACTAATGTACAAAATATAACTTGACCATCATGTCCAATGTTTCTGCACGTAAGAATAAATAAGTATTACAATAATTATCAGTAAAAGCCATATTTGATTTGAACATACTGTTTTTAGAAGCGTTGCCGTTTCGCCTCCTGTCCACTGGATGTCGCTCTTGCATCTCAAATGCACAAGAGCTTCGCGCGCGTGACCCTCCTGATCACTTGTATAAGCTAATGCAAGGTCTCCATCATTATTATTACACATCTGCCCGCCCCCAGCAGCTCCACCCTGACCCCGCAGCCCTGGTCTCGGCTCCGGGCTTGTCTCCTCCGTGCAGCCGGCAGAAACAGCAGGAGACGCGGATCTCAGCGAAAGGTCAGATGGCTGTCTGTCCTCGCGCCGTGGGCAGGAGGTGAGCGCACATGAGCCGTCTTCACACACCCACGCGCCACACTGGACACAAGCGCGCGCGGGCAATTTTGTACTCTGCGCGCGCCGCTCTGGGTCCAAAAACACGCGCAGCAAACGTCTCCTTTTTCACACTTTACAAAGAAATAGAAAAGTCAAGCATATGGGCAACTCGTTTTAGATATGTAGGCGAATACACTGACAAAAATACAAATTAAAACACAAAATAAACAAAATGAGGTTTTTTTTTCTGCATTGTGAATATAAATATTAAAGGTGCACCACGCAACTTTAAGTATATGAGAGAAGGTATCTGTACTTTCTACTGCATTTTTTTATCTGAACTGAAAAGTAAAAGTATTTCTATTATTGTTTGAGACCTGGTGAAAAGGCTGAGGGTTTATTTTGAACACTTTCATAGTTTGAGCAAACAAAAATATACAAATAATAACACGTAGAAAAATAAATCGATTAAATTGTTTCTGTTGAACAAAATTCAGCACAAATCTGTTACATTTGAAGCTTTATTAGATCTCAAATCCTCTGCAAAATACTGTTACTTTTTATTCTTTAAGTACATTTTTAAACAGTTAATACTTTCACTTAAGTAGATTTTTTCATGTGATACTTTTACTTTTACTTGAGTATTTTCTTTGCTCTATTGTCAGTACTTTTACTTAAGTAACAAAATGGTTGCTTCATTTAAGATATAAGCCTGTGTTATTTATAGGCTAATACAATGTAAAAATATAAACAAAACAAACAACAACAACAAAAAACAACAACTGTAAAATTAGTTGAATTGAGAATTTGAAAGTTGCCTTCACTAGTTTTATTTTTACTATAGGTTATTAAAGTATAGTCAGTATAGGTTATTAAACAAATATTAAAGTTACACTCTGGAAGTTTTCTGGTGAAGGGTTTGGTCATATGTTAATTATAGGCAAATACACTGCAAAAAACAACAATGAAATGTGTTGAATTCAGACTTTGACTATTGTACTGTGTTTTATTTTTATTTATTTTTTTCCGCTTTATGAATCGTATAAGGCTGCTGTTCATTTTTGCACAATATTATAAGCATAGGCCATTACAAGAAATACTAAAGGTGCTCTACACAGGTTTTCTAGTGGAGAGTTTGAGCATATGGTAACTTCACTGAACATACACACTGTCAAAAAAAGAGGGAAAAAAAAGGTACTATTTTTATTTTAGTTATTCTGCAAAGCGCTGCATTTATGTTTCACACAGTATTGTTTTGTGGAGGAGGGTATGGTCCATATAGTCACTTCATTAACAGTACTGGCCTATGTTAATTATCAGCTAATACGCTGCAAAAATGAAATTTTTAAATCAGTTGAATTGAGAATTTGAATGTTGCACTGACTACTTTTATTTTACATTTACATTTTGTTTCAGTATTAGGCAATGAATAGTACTGCAATTATTCATTTATTTATCTATTTATTTATTTATTTGATTGGGACAATGCATGCTAATGAACAGACAAGATACAACATGTACGTAAACACAATTATAGTTAAAAGATCATTTCCATCCGTTGTCCCAAGGTCTGGGGTCACAAAAGGTCAAAATAAAAATTGCACACTACCCTCATTGCACATTTCCCTTAATTGCACATTCCACTTATTGCACATTTGACTCATTGTAGGGCTCCCTTAATTGCACATTACACTCATTGCACAGTTCCCATTATTGCACTAAACAAAGTATTGCACATTCTATTTATAGTTACACAATATTAGCATTTGCATATTTGAATTTATTCTGTTACATAGGCTTTTTTGTGAAATGTGAAGTGATTTGCTCGTCTCCATGGATATTACAAAGTTTTATACCATTTTGTGGAGCATGGTATAAAAATATAGTGCCTCTTTAATTAAGATGTTTCAGATATTAACATTATGGTATTCGCTCCAATAAAAAGTCATATAAAAAACACAATTTTTCCCAAACACTTTTTCTGGTTTGTAACATTTGTGGCAGTACAAATATGTATCACATTGAATCCCATTATTAAATAAATATCACCACTTTATTGTCCATGTGAGAAAATTAATCGTCCAATTAGAGACTTGAATCAGCGTGATCCGCACGAGTCCACTCCAGAAATCACCCGCACTTTGTAACAGCACTTAACATTTGACTTGAAAATAATCTCACTTCACGAGTTCACAATGAACTCACACTGTCATTACATTTAAACACAGGTCCATATCACAGACAATATTCATGAGTTTCAGTAGGCGCCATTTTGGGGACCTTTGGTAATTCGAAATATTTTCGTTTTGAATTGTTAACTGCTACAGCAACGGGGGAATATTTTCATCACTCTGCAATCCATAATTACATTTAAACAGAAGTCGATAAATAAATTAAAAGATATTCATTGGTTTTAGTTTCCTGTTTATAGGCTCCATATTGAGGACTTTTGCTCATTCTAAAGTGATGATATTTTGTTTAGAATGTTTTAATTGCTATGGAAATTGTTCTAAATTTTCATCACTGCAATCCGTAATTTCATTTAAACAGAAGTCATTAAATAAATAAATAAAATATTAACGGTTTTCAGTTTCTGTTTAGGCACCATTTTGAGGACTTTTGCTCATTCCAAAGATATGATATTTTGCTTTGAATTTTTTAATTGCTACGGCAACGGTGCACATTTTTCATAACTTTTTTTTCATAATTTTTCATAACGCAATCCATACTTACATTTACACAAAAGTCAGTATATAAGTTTAAAAAAAAAATGCCATGGGTTTTAGTTTACTGTTTTATAGCCGCCATTTTGAGGACTTGTAATTGTTCTAAAGATATGATGTTTTGTTTTGAATATTTTAATTATTATGGCAACGGCGCTAGTGCATGGATAGGCACACACACTATATCATTGGAACGGCGCAAATTTTGTGTTTTTGCTGACGAAAATGAAATTAAAATGAAATAAAAATCAGCCATTATATCGATTAAAACGCTTAAAGTACTATATTTTTGGTCAAATTATAAAAAATAAACATGAATACAAGAAGTGAGTAACGATATGACAGCTCCTCTTTTAAACCAGACCGTAATAAACAAACTCGCCGTCCATAAACACGCGTGTGCAGCTCGCAGCGACTACCACAGGTTTAAATTTAAATAATGAAAATACAAAATACTATGAAGTGCTTAGTCACATGACCACACTGAAGGACTCCTCTGTGCCACTGCCTAAGAATCTGCCTCATCAGATGGTTGAGCGGACACATCCACTGACCCACAGGTTGGCGGGACATTTCCAGCTCCCACAGATGAATACTACCGTTGTGTCCTTGGGCAAGACACTTAACTCAGCTCGCCCCTAGTGTCTGCGTACACTGGTGTATGAATGTGTGTGTGAAAGTCTGAGTGGTTTCGTGATATAAAGTGCTTTGAGTTCCTGTTTATATATCTGTTTATATATTACAGAGCATTGACGGCAGCTTGGGTAGATCGTCCAAGACCATGTCCCACTCATGAGACAATAGAGTTCATGTTGAATCTTAAATGATCTTGATATTTCTGAGACTGAAGCTGCACTAGAGATAGGCAGAACTGTTTGACTAAATACTGACTAAAACTAACAATCACTTTTGTCAAATGATTGAGACTCAAATTTAATTTAAAAAAAAATCTTGTCAAAATGAACATTCAGTGGAACTAAACTCTAAAAAGTCTGTAACTAAATCAGGATTATAACAGGACCAAAGTCAGGTCTAAGTCAGGACTAAACCAGGATTAAACCAGGACTAAACCAGGACTAGAACAGAAGCAAAGTCAAGTCTACATCAGAACTAAAACCGGCATCAAACCAGGACTAAACCAGGACTAAACCAGGACGAAACCACGATCAAACCAGGACTAAACCAGAATTAAACCTGGACTAAACTATGATCAAACCACTACTAAACCAGGACTAAACCATGATCAAACCAGGACTAAACCAGGACTAAACCAGGACTAAACCTGGACTAAACCTGTACTAAACCAGGACTAAACCAGGACTAAACCAGGACTAAACCATGATCAAACCAGGACTAAACCTGGACTAAACCTGGACTAAACCAGGACTAAACCAGGACTAAGCCAGGACTAAACCAGGACTAAACCACGATCAAACCTGGACTAAACCATGATCAAACCAGGACTAAACCAGTACTAAACCAGTACTAAACCTGGACTAAACCTGGACTAAACCAGGAATAAACCACGATCAAACCAGGACTAAACCAGGACTAAACCTGGACTAAACCTGGACTAAACCAGGACTAAACCAGGACTAAACCATGATCAAACCAGGACTAAACCTGGGCTAAACCTGGGCTAAACCAGGACTAAACCAGGACTAAACCAGTACTAAACCTGGACTAAACCTGGACTAAACCTGGACTAAACCAGGACTAAACCACGATCAAACCAGGACTAACCCAGGAATAAACCACGATCAAACCAGGACTAAACCTGGACTAAACCTGGACTAAACCTGGACTAAACCAGGACTAAACCAGGACTAAACCAGGACTAAACCAGGACTAAACCTGGGCTAAACCAGGACTAAACCAGGACTAAGCCAGGACTAAACCAGGACTAAACCATGATGAAACCAGGACTAAACCAGGACTAAACCAGGACTAAACCAGGACTAAACCACGATCAAACCTGGACTAAACCAGAAGCAAAGTCAAGTCTACATCAGAACTAAAACCGGCATCAAACCAAGACTAAACCAGGACTAAACCTGGACTAAACTACGATCAAACCAGGACTAAACCAGGACTAAACCATGATCAAACCAGGACTAAACCAGTACTAAACCTGGACTAAACCTGGACTAAACCTGGACTAAACCAGGACTAAACCACGATCAAACCAGGACTAACCCAGGAATAAACCACGATCAAACCAGGACTAAACCAGGACTAAACCTGGACTAAACCTGGACTAAACCAGGACTAAACCAGGACTAAACCACGATCAAACCAGGACTAAACCAACGATCAAACCCGGACTAAACCAGGACTGCTGTGGTGATTTACAAGGAAATACACTTTTTTTTTTTTTTTTTTTTTGATAATCTCTCGAGCCGTAGGAGCTCTTGAACACTCCACATTAAATCCTGCTCTCACATCACTTCTTCATAAGGTTAAGATGCACTTGACTCTGAACGAATAATTATCCAATTAGTAAATTAAAAATGAATAAAACTCTATTTTGTAGAAAAAAAACCCCACAATATCATGCATGCATTTTTTAACAAAGGCACAAAAGGTGATACTGTGTGAGCTTATATTAACTACAGGGAAATTGTCAGGTCAGTGTATTGTTCTCCATTTTGTGTCTCAGTATTTTAAAGGACACATATTACACTATTTTTTTATGTGTTATAATGTTGTTTCCTCATCAAAAACAGACCTGGAGTTGTGTTTTGTTTCATTCACACATGTTTAACACAAACCCTGCATGTTTAGACTGAGTTCTTCTCTTAAACAGAAAACACTCTGTTCCATCTTGTGATGTCATGTAGTAATACAGGAAGTGCTCCACTGTGTTTTTAATCTCCACACACCTTCACTTGAATCATTTGGATCATTCCAGCCCTGGAATTGCCAATCTCTACTGAACAAAAGGTAAAAGGTAGCTGCTAACTTGAAAACTACCACTTCATGACATCACAAGGTGGAACAGAGCATTTTAAGTTTTGGAGATGTAGACAGACTAAACGTGTGAATGAAACAAAACAGAACTTTAGATATGTTTTTGATGGGGTAGCAATAGTATATAACATGACTTAAAGCTCACAGGAGTCTGTTTTGCACAATACAGGACCTTTAAGAATAAAAACAGAAAATTAGAAACAGAAACATAAGGCTAAAATAACTGAATTATTCAATGTTTTTTATGACAATTATTGGAATTATACTGTAGAGGGCAGCATGGGTGTAAGGGTGAAGAAAAATGAGTACCGTAGTCACAACAATAAAACATTTAAAAGGCAATATTCTTAAAGTCTCTTCAGAATGTCAGCTGTAAACAAGACGGTGAAACATATGAGTGCTGTTGTTGTGTCCTGAGGCAAGACACTTCACCCATCCCGCTTATATATATGTATGAATGCGGTGTGTGTGTGTGTTGGTGGTGGTTATTTACCATTGATTTATTTACTATTTACTTCTGTAAGCATCTCCTCCAGGTACCACCAATCACACACTCACCCTGTTAACTTGCAAGGTGGCTGAAGTGTCTTGCCCAAGGACACAACCATAGTATAATATTAATAATAGTATTTTCCAGGCACTCACATCGCTTTACAATTCTGTGCACTATTCATTCACTGGGATAGAACCAACTACTTTTAGATTAATACCTGGCCTACTCTGGACCCGTAATATTAAAAAGGAACAGAAAATGAAGAAGTATAAAATCATGGGAGCATCTTAAGTATCGCCTTTTGTTAAAATGAGTAAATTAAATGAAATGTTCGTTCTAGGTCTTACAAAGCGTGCTAGCTAAAAAGGACTGAATGAGGGCCTGTTGGAGCAGATGGTTATTGGATGGAGGTAGAGCACCACTTTAGGCTCTCCACAGCGGCACAAAGCAATGACACAAAGACAAGAACCTGGGGGCATCGGGAGGGACATATACAAGGAAAATATATCAGGAGACAATTTATCTTAAAGTCTGGACTGATTAATACTGTCTTAAAAATGAGAAATACACAAGTTCATTTTAAATGGTTTGCAGTGGTCCAAAGTTATTCCTCAATTACCTTATGCATTTAGAGCACATATGTCAAACTCAAAGCCCGGGGGCCAAATGCGGCCCGCCATGTCATGTTATGTGGCCCGCGAGAAGGTAAATTAAGGCTTGACTGTCATTTTAAAATAAGTCTATACTGCTTTAATGTGTGTATTGACAATAAATTAATGAGATTTTCCCAACAAGTGACACTGAGAAGTATTTTCAAATAATCATCCCAAATTGTTCAGGAAGAGGAAAATTGTCGGCGTGGAAGGCAGTTTCAAGAAAGGTGCTAAAGGTGAATACAAGTTTGTGCTTTAAGGAGAAAATCTGTATGTTTTTTGTGTTATGAGGCGCGGTCGGTACAATCTACGTCGACATTTTGACACCAAACACGGAGCTAAGTATGCAAATGTTAGCCTTAAAAAAACAAAACAAATATTCCAATAATTAAAAGGCTAAAAAAGGCTGTTTTTGAAGCAGTGATGAAGGCTCTGACCTGATACACACTTTTAAAAATGTCAGTTTATCAGGAAATACACAGCTACACGGAGTTACACAGATACATAATATTTGCAACTTGAATAAGTAATAAACACAGAAACAGTTATTTAACAAGTTTAAAAGTAGTTACATTTATTTTACATGACATTTGTTTAGATTTAGTGACATTTATCCTGCCGCACAGTCACATCTGGCCATTTGCTGATGTGGCCCTCGGTGAAAATGAGTTTGACACCTCTGATTTAGAGCATCCTAATGATTCACCACGATGAGAACCTGGACTAGAACAGGACTAAACCAGGGGTAAACCTGGACTACACTAGGACCACACCAGGACTACACCAGGGCTCAACCAGGCCTAAACCTGAACTAAACCAGGACTACACCTGGACTAAACCTGGACTAGAACAGGACTAAACCAGGGCTAAACCTGGACTACACCAGGACTAAACCAGGGACTAAACCAGGACTAAACCTGAACCAAATAGCATGCTAACTCTGCACTTCCTGACAGTCACACAATAAAACGCTTTAGAGTTAGATGCAGATAGTACTAATGATTCACTGTGATGAAAACTGTCTAAACCAGGACTATACCAGGGCTAAACCAGGACTAAGCAAGGACTAGAATAGGACTAGACCAGGACTAGACCAGGATTAAACCAGGACTAAACCAGGACTGGACCAGCACTAAACCAGGACTAAACAAGGACTAAAACAGGATGAAACCAGGGCTAGGCCAGGACTAAACCAGGACTAGAACAGGATGAAACCAGAACTAGACCAACCACACCTCATTCACTCAGAGATGTGTCTTGCTCAAGGACACAACAACAGTGTGCATTGCAACGTTGAGTTTGAAGTGACGACCTTTAATGGAAGGCTGAACACTCTGATGCTCTAACCACAGCCTCTGTCCAGAGATCTTGCTTTTTGGTCATTTCTCCAGAGCTCAGAATTTGCTGTCCCACTTTGTGACATCATTAGGTGGATTCCATGAGGTGTGTTTCTGTTCTATACACCAGGAGTCTCCAACATTTTTCCTTCGATGAGCAACTTTTACAAAATGAAAAAGAGTGACTAATTTAGCAGTCGCAAGAAATTAAGTTTTTACAAGCCACGGCGAGCCATAGACAGCGGTGGATGAAGTACGTACTCAATCTTGTTACTTAAGTAAAAGTACAGATACAGTAAAGTGATTCAAGTAAAAGTATCACATGAAAAAATCTACTTAAAAAAAAGTAACTGTTTAAAACTGTACTTTAAGAATAAAAAGTAAAAGTATTTCCCACAAGTGTTGTTCATTTGTTAAAGTGTTAAATGTAGTGATAGTGATTAAAAATGAGACATATTTTGGTCAACAGCAGCAATATGAATCAATATTTTAATTTTTCAATTTTTTTTGTTTGTCTGCTCAAAGTCGAAGCTTGAACTCAAAAACTTTAGTCAGGAAGTTACCACGGACATGATAAAAATATCCCCTCAAATTATATGAAAAGTACTTTTTACTTTTCAGTCCAGTTCAAAAATGTAGTGGAGTAGAATGTACAGATACTGCTCTCAAATACGGTGAAGTAAAAGTAAAAAGTATAGATTGTAAAATATACATAAGTAAACTACAGATACCTCAAAATTCTAGTTAATTACAGTACTTTTTTACTTGTACTTCATTAGCTTCCAACACTGGCCTTAGACTCCTGTAAAACATAAACCATTACCTTGTTATTAGTGCACAGAGTTAAACATTTACAAAGGTAACTAAACACATTTGAAATATTTAGCACAATACGTATAATTCAGAATCCCTTGGTGAGTGACTTGGAAGGGTCTGGAGAGCAACTGGAAGCTCCCGAGATACGTTTGGACACAACTACAGGTTTGGAGACCCTGCTGATCCATTAAAGCTCACACTGACTATGAGTGACAGAGTTTAAAAGAAATGAGGCAGTCGGCTGATCTAAACTTTGAACATGGTCAACGGTTATTCACCTCTTCTCCCTGGCATTTAATACTAGCTAGACAGGATATCTTGGTCTTTTATTGTTCTTTCCCTGTGTATTGTGTTATCTTTATTTTTATTTTTTTTTTACTTTTATGTGAATCACTTTGGTCTGCTCAAGTTGTTTTAAACGTGCCATATGAATGAACTTGAACTGCATTGAACAGCCAAAATATATGAACAAAATAAACATTTAAATAGCTGAACAACTGACATAAACAGGACTATTATGATTTGTAACATGTTCGTATTTGTACAGAAGCCCGCAGAGGACAAACAGGCCTTGTGAGTTTAATGTTGTGTGGATAAGACCTCACCCTGAACCCACAGTCCTGCTCCTTTGAGTGCTCTTCAGTACCAGCGTGGGACAATGGACTGCAGCCATCTCCTGCTTACCCATTTCCTGCTCTATACACTCACAAACAAGTACTTTAAACTACAATCTATTGAGTTTATTATTTAGAAAAATGGTATTCTCAGAGTGGGGGAAAATTGTGTTTACATCCCAACAATCTAAGGAGCATTCAAATGAAGGTGAAGGACAAGTACGCATTCAGTACAAGTTTATTATCTCTAATTACTGAACCTATTCACATGACACAAAACTGGGATGAAGTTCAAAAGATGAAGGCTTTTCTGCCTGCAAAACTTCAGGTAAAGGGGAATCATTCTTATAACTAATGATAATATTTGCAGTTTTCTATTTTAATTATGTACTGATGTGAGTGAAGGTCTGGACCATAGACTTTATATATAATTGGACATAGCACTTCCGGCTCCATCGACTTTAATTCACTTTACATAAGGAAACTGTCACCCATCGCTCTGTAACTGCTGATGTCAGGCTCTTCATTTTGGTCTTAAAATGTTCATATTAACCCGCTCTACATGATCTTTGGGTTTTTAATTTCGCTATTGGGTCCGTAAATCGAGATATGAACATTAATAAAAGGCGAATTAGCTGCCGGTAGCTTCAGCAACAGGTTTGATTGACAGCAATTGCCCCGCCCCTTGCCAAACCAACTGTGGGCAGGAAGGGGCGTTAACTTCAACGGCTTCGCTCCAGATTGGCTCTTTGGTTGCTATGATAGCTGCGGTTGGAATTTCAAATATGGAACTTGGCTTTAAATTCTCCCCTATAACTGCCCTAGCCTCGACGAGCTTCATTTGACTGGAGCCAAACGCTGTGGCTGACATCACTCTCCCTTAGTCCTTGGTTCTTTATACAGTCTATGCTTCTATTCCAGCACATTTCTTAATTTTGACATTTTTAGTTTAGCTGCCCCCATCTGTATTAAATATGATTGGTGTATAGAATGTTGTGATTGTCATCTGAATCCCAGCAATACTGATGTCAGCTGCTTGTCTCCATGGAAATAAAGTACCTTTTTAATACCACACTGTGTAACATTCCAGGTAAAACTAAAAACAAGAACATAGCAGACCCTCCCCTCACCACAAATGTTACTTAGTGCAGCTTTCAAGAGGGTGTATTTTACTTCTATGGGGTATTAACTGCTAACACATGCTAACATATTTATAGCAACATGTTACCTTTTTGTTGTTTTGAAAATGCTAAATTCAGTGAAAACAACGTATTAATATTTACATTTACACTAACGTTTAATAAGTTTCACTTTTGTTTTTTGATGCTCTGAGTCCTCTATCCCTTTGCTCGCCATGCTAAGTCACTCTCCCTTCAGAACACTGTCACAACATAATCAGCATGAATCCTGCTAATGAAATTACTGTATCGCATCAGGTTTGTGAAGTTGTAGAGTACAGTTTTTGTATCATGTTTTTGTATATTTATGGACAGAATCTAACCGTGCTAACCGTGAGGAGGGTTCAAA
Organism: Periophthalmus magnuspinnatus; assembly: GCF_009829125.3. Classification (NCBI taxonomy): domain Eukaryota; kingdom Metazoa; phylum Chordata; class Actinopteri; order Gobiiformes; family Gobiidae; genus Periophthalmus; species Periophthalmus magnuspinnatus. The sequence continues at coordinate 27,364,059 of NC_047134.1, forward strand.
TAGAGTCCAGGAGAGATTGCTAAATACTCAACCATCCATGGACGACATCTAAAACCTCCTCAGGCATGTTTTTGATGAAGGGACAATGTTATAACATGGTAGAAAGCTGAAAATAAATCAGTTTTGCATAATACCCCCTCTTTAAACAAAACAGGCTTGAACCCCAAATGAAAGTAATGATTGTAATGAACATATTTGCATAGTGTTCGGACAGATAATCAGCCCATTGACAGTCATGCGAACACGCCGGTCTTGATCACTGTTCCACGTGATGCGTCTGAAGCCTAACAAACCTTAATTGGGCTTTAATTGCTCGTTGACACATAATTACATGGACGTGTTGCGGTGCAGAGTGAAGAATTAAAGCGGAGAATCCCTGACCAATGTGTGTCGGCAAATGCGCTCACGCTTCATTAGCTTTGGATGATAATGAAGGAGCGCTCGTCGGCACGGTCCTGTGGATAAAACAAGTGTACCCTCTAACCTGTAATTACATATGTCTTCATTAGGAGGCTATTGTGTGTCTATAAGGCATTACAAAGAATCTAATGGGTGTATCACGCTACGGCAACACAACCAGGACAAATTATGCACCATGAGACACTAATGAACCCAACAAATGCATCGGAGTTGGAGCCTAAATTGATACACAAACAGTCAAAGGCGCTGTACCTGATTTTTATTACTGCCTTTAAAACTTGAAAAACAAATTTTAAACAGTTTGCAGTGGTCCAAAGTTATTCCTCCCTTTCCTTGTGTATTCAGAGCATCCCAATGATTTACCATGATGAGTTTATAAGTGCTTTTCACAATTTTTAAAGGCTAGAGCCGAGTTTTGCCATCACGGTGCAGCTAACAACAACTAGTATGCTAACAGTGCACTTCCTGATTATCGGACAACAAAACGCTTTATAAATAGATGCAGATAGTACACAGCGGAAATAGTTTGACCTTGAGAGCTGCTTGTACAACACATTTACTGGGGCCAGACAAATTTTGTTCAGCTGGTCAAGCATGGGGAAAATCGAGTACAGGACCTTAATGATAAATCACACATTCATTGGTGAATCACATTCACCAATCACACCTCATTCACTCAAGGATGTGTCTTGCTCAAAGACACAACAACAATGTGCACTGAATGTTCTAAGTTAAAGGCACTGTACTTGATTGTACTGTCTTAAAAACATGAAAAAGAAAACTAGTTCATTTTTAAATGGTTTGCAGTGATCCAAAGTTATCTTACTTTATGTATTCATCCAAATAAGTTACCACAATGAGTTTATAAGAGCTTTTCAAAACAACTAGCATGCTAACGTACACTTCGTGAATTAGAGAACAATAAAATACTTTCTAATTAGATGCAGACAGTGCAAATTATTATTAGTCTACATTCAGCCCTTCTCCCCATAATGCATTTCTGTTCTTCAATGTGTATGTTAGCATGCTAGTCATTATCTTTACTATCATGGAAAAATGCTTATAAACTCATTGTGGTGAATAATTAGGATGCTCTGATTGCAAAAGGTAAGAGAGGAATGACTGCGTTTAAAATGAACTAGTTCTGTTTTGCACATTTTTAAAGATAGTAAAAACCGGGTGATGCGCCTTTAATACTAAATAACTGAGAAAAGGCTAAAAGTGCTTCTTTGAGATCTGGAGAAGGACCTCAGGACGCTGCATCCACCTGACTTATGGGACTGGGTCTGTAGACGTGTGCTTATCCATAACTGTAGCTCCAATGCAATCTCTTTAGTGAAGGAACAAGTCCATATAATCTATCAAACAATCTGTCACCTAAGCCACATTACACCTCACATGAGAAGCCATTGATTGGTGGACTTAAGCAGAGCTGCCGGGACATGCACAGACACTTAGACTGCAGCTGGTGCCGTCCAGACGCTGTGATTCCTGACACTTCAACAATCCTGCATTTGGTTTAAGTGCTATGGCTTTGTTCTATGTGTCCGATGTGAGGTTGTGAAGATGGCATGTTCGTTCTTGAGTAGCGTGTGTTGGGAAAAAAAAATCTGAGAATGAAATAAGAGTGAGAGTATGCGGGAGTCGGGTAAAACAGGAGTTTTCAGAGCAGTGATGTCTTAAAGGAACAGTATTTTAGATTTTGATTTTATATTCCATAAGCATGGCATGTCTGTGTCCCTGGTAAACATGTTCAAATCAGGTATAGCTTTTACTGATATCAATTGACCAAAAGCTAGTTGTTTATGTTATAATTTGGTGTTTCTCAAGACGATTATCTCTCATTTTGGTTGCCTATATGTGTCCTCTCTGCAGGTTAAAGCTCTGGCAACCCAGGTTCAATCGTGATTGTAGCACCTTTTGTAAAAATGTGAGAGCACAGGCTATATACAGTTAAACCAGGGGTGTCCAAACTTTTCTCATTAAGGGCCACATATAAAAACACAGACAAAGTTGAGGGCCGATTGAGGACCATAGACTGGTCACCAATACAGTGAATACTTCAAATCTGTGTTATTATTACAAGTTAGATTGAACTAGACCTTTATTCATGCTTACATACTCAATGGGACACATTAAATATTTGATATGGGCTTGTTAAAGCAGATTTTCATAAATGTACAGTAAAAAGTACTGTTTAAGGTAATATGGGCCAATTCACCTGAAAGATTGAGGGCCAAGAAAAATTGGTCTGAGGGCCGCATTTCGCTGCCGGGCCACAGTTTGGGCATGCCTGAATACAGTTCCTTTAAATGGAGGAGAATAAAGATTACTAAACATATTTTTAAGCTATGGTTTAAAGCTCAGAAAATATCAGTTCTCACCTATCCCCTATCTCCTCCCACTGCTCTGAATTTACTTGTGATTATACATGTTTTTGTACTAGAAACTGGAACTAATGAGCTAATGTTTCGTTTTACATTATGGTTGTTAGGTATTCTACTTATGCCTATGTCCAACCAGGAAGTAAAATGATAAACTTCACCAGAATAAAGGTTTAGTCAAATCTTTGTATTTTAGTAAAGTAGTAGTCTAAATTCTCACTTACACTTTAAGCCTATCCACTCTCCATCTATCTCTTATTTCGAAAACATTTTGCTGCTGTTTTATATCAAACCCCCCCCCTTCCTCTCACCACACAGGGGGGTCCAGAGGGGGGCGCTGATGGACCCCCGCTGGCTTTGGTATTACCTGCATCTCTGAGTCCATGTGGTCCGTGACACCCCTCCTTTCGCTGTTTACCTTCCCAATCTTGAGTGTTGTAAATGTATTCAGCGCACAGACTCATCAAGGGATCTATATGGGCCCCATTTTCGGATCATTTAGACCTTTTCCGAGCACCATTATCCCAGTTATTTTCACACAATTAAGTCCGTAAAGCTGCATTGTGAGAACATGGAAGTGTAAGGTTGAATACAATAGACCGTATCAGTCAAAATGAGTCTCTCAAACGTGTATAATCATAAACATAGGTCCTTTGTTGTTTTGGAAGAAGTAAACAACCAGATCTGTTTACTCCTTTAGAAAATCGACCATGTCCTGTTGGATTGCGGTGTTTTAATAATAACATTATGTACCAATGTATCCATCTGTTTGTACTGACTGGAGTAAATTTGAGTGTATAAAAACGCAACAGCTGTTTGTTTTACTTATAAACGGTTTGCACTGGTCCAAAGTTATTCCTCACTTACCTGTACACACTTTTCACAACTTTCGGAAGCCAGAGGGGAGATTGCCCTCACAGAGAAGCTGACAACAACAGAGCACTTCTTGGTTCTTGGGCGATAAGACGGGTTATAATTAGATGCAAACAGTACACAGCTATCTTATTTTGACCCTAAGAACTTCTTTTACAATATATGTCTTGCTCAACAGCCCCTTTAATGGAGCAAGCACAAGCATGAATGAAGCACAGTATGACTCCAGTTGTGTATTTGATGACTTAGCAACCTCATGCAACCTTTGGCAGTGGTTTCATGTAAATAAACTGATCTGAAGTTTTAACCATACTCCATTTTTCATCAGTCTTCCATTCAATTCAATGGAAGCAGTTAATGTTTATTTAGCCTTATTTGGGTGAAAGTAGCTCAGTTGTAGAGCGTTTGTCCAGTAATCCAAAGATTAGTGGTTCAAATCCTGCTCTCGCCTTAAACATCATTGGTTGAGAGGTCAGATCCATTGATTGGCAGTGTGATTCCAGCTCCCACAGATGAATACTGTCAATGTCTCCTTGGGCAAGACACCCACCTCGCCCCCAGTGTCTGCGTACACTGGTGTATGAATGTGTGTTTGAATGGGTGAGTGGTTGCTTGATGTAAAGAGCTTTGACTGTTTTGAAGGTGGAAAAGCTATGCAAGTTTTGCACTCCTCAAGGTTAATCAATATTGAGAGCTACCTTATTTATGTTTTAGTCTCATTTTTAGCCATATTTAGCTCTAATTAGGCCTGATATAGCCCAGGTTTGGATCTGGTGGAGGTTAAAAATCCAAGGTTGTAAAAGTTCGAGAAGCAGAGATATGCATAGCGTGTTATCTCTATATAGAAGCATACACTGACCATGACCATGACAACCGCTCATAGAAGATACTTTAAATGGGCGACTCAAATGTGCCTGGCTCCTATTGACTGCCATTCATTTCTTTATTGGTTTAGTGGCTCTGGGATTGTTGGCCTAAGAAAAAGTCCATTTGAGCATTTTAACAAAGAAGTGGTCTGTAATGCACTCAGCATGTAGTTTAAAAATATGGCTTTACTCTGCTTTTAACACTATCACACACAATTGGGTTTATCGACATGCTGTGAGATAGGCTATGGATCAAGTCTACTTTACACTGGGAAATGTACCAGCAAAATCAATGACTGTACTTTATATAACACGACTCTAACACATATGATGTATTTGCATGAAACACTATAATAAAACTGAAATACACTCATTAGAGGCTGGTAGTGCACAGGGACTTTTCATTTATTGACTTTTTCAATTTAAGCAAAACATTATAACAGTGACAAGGACAAGCTTACTGTTAGTGCCAAATAACCAATGAAATGCGCTGTAAGCATCACATACATATAATTAAAAAGTACATTTAAATAAAAGGAAAGATATATTTTAAAAAATGTTTTCCACATGCACAACAAAAATAATAAGAAAATAAAATAATAAAAAAAAATTATAAATACACACACCCACATGCATGCACAGTGACTTAATAAAATTGCCCTTCACACATGCAAAAGTTCATGATTGTTTTTCTTTTTTACTCGTACATTCCCCATGTTTGTTTTGGTACAGACAAGCCTGACTCTTACTTGGCCTGGAGGACAGACTCCTCTCAATCTCCTTATCTGACCAGCCAAACCGCACAGTTTGACAAAGCTTTACAAAGACCAATGGGTCTAGCACCATATTCTGTCTCCACAATTTGAGTTGGCCTGATTGACATACGGATAAACCAATTAGAGGAACAAACAGCCCATTGTGTCAAAACAAAAAAGGGTGAAAAAGAACAGCACAGTTGAAGCCTTTATCTAAAAGAAGTGATATATTTTGTTCTGAATGATATGAGAATTTTCAAGAGGAGATGTCTTCTGCATTTGAGAGACGTGATACAAATCAGTGGCTGTGGTTGGACCGTCCCACATTAGGATGGAGGATTGTCACGCTCTCAAACAGAATGTAGAAGGGACAGACTGCTCAGACTGGTCTATCTCTATGGAGCATGTTATGAAATAACCTTCGATTTGTCCCAGTTTTATACAAAAAATGTCCCTGTGGTGGAGTAAAATATATTGTCAAATATTTTTGTTCAAATACAGAAAACTGCTTGAAAATCACCAAAAGTACAATCAGCTGCCATGACAGGAGTCTCTCATGTTATAAACAGATTCACAAGTGAGCTGAGAATGGACCAAACACTTTATAATGTTCTTAATTACACGCTATTTCACAAGTCACACTTGATAATTTTGAAAATCTGGTCACCCTAGCTTTGCCTGGAATGTTCCACAGTATGAAGAAACTTATCAGTCTTTCATAGCAAAAGACGAACTTCAAATCTGTCAACTGGACAAATCAAATTTGTCCAGTTGACAGATTTGAACTTTGTCTTTTGCTATGGATCAGACCTGGACGACTGAGCGTCTACACAGACATTATCATTCTTTCATTTATTCAATCCCAGGTGTTTTATCAAGTCACTTGCTTGTCTCTATGGAGACTGTGACTTTTTATGTCACTCTGTGGAATATTCCACACAAAACATCTCCAAGCAGAATAGGTGTCGCACCCGCCACCTAAAATATGACACATTGTAGCTTTAAGTAAAACTGTGATTGGACCACTACATGAGTTCGTTGCAGTTGTAATATTTTTTTCTATATTCGTGCTGTACTAACCCATATTATCTCAAAACCCACTCCTGTTTACACTGTCACAGAGAGAAAAGGAAGGAAGACATTTTAAACTATTTTGATCAAAATGGGGTCTTTCTGACATCCATTTTTACTACAAACTTTACCCAAACTCTACTACAAATTGGAAAAAAACACACCTCTTATTCTCTATTTAAACGATACAGAGCTCTAATTCTGGAGAGTTCCCCTAATGGCTGTATGTTGCCGAGACTATCAAGTGCTGCTTAATTCTTTAATTCCATTCATCCTGTACATTTGCGCCAACCTTTTACCAGCTCCTCTGTCCATCTCTCCATCAATTTGGCTCCCATTTAGAGCCCTCTTCTACAAACAACATGGCTACAACCTTTTGCTTGAGTGGAGGAGGAGGGAGGGAATGGACGTATTTTAAAAGCATATCAAAGAACCGCACAGCACGCTTCCTCTCTCCTCTCTCTTCTCTCCCTCTTTTTTTCCTTTATGGCGTCCGTTGTTCCGGGAATTCGACAAGTGTTTACATGTTTTGCCGTGGTTCCTGCTTGACTGAATGTGTACTTATTTAACCCTAGCGGCTTTTGCCGATTTTTATCCCGGTCTCCATGGCGACGGGAGAAGCAGAGAGATGGTGGAGAGCCCTCGAGGACATTAAGACCTCCTTGCGAGCGGACATCTTGGGAAGGGTGGGGGTGAGAGTGGAAGTGGAAGAGAGCTAGCCCAGAGATATAGATTCGAATAGGGTGAGAGGGTTGAGGGCTAGCTTATGCGGGCGTAATTCAGATGGTAATGTTACAAATGAGAGATATGGGGCTCTCAAGTCTACTCATTCAAAACTCCATAGGGTTTATTTAGCTATAAACACAATCAGTCCACTACAGGTCCATTACCTTTCTGTGCTAGAAGTGAGAAGACAGGGATTGGACAAACTTTTGTGTCATATTTGGACAAATGAAGTATATAAAATGGTGGCCTTTTGTAGCTTCAGTGCATTTTATCATTGGGAAATATGCCTTCAGCCTTGCACACACATTAAAATGGGACTAAACAGGGGCGAAACCTGGAATAAAGCCATTAATAGACCAGAACTAGAACTGGACTAGACCAGGACTAGTGTGAATCAATATGTAAAGTTTTTTATCCAAAATACAGACTAAAATAAAAGCCTGTTATTTTCATTTTATAAGTTTTTATTGCACTGAAAATCACAGAACATGTGACCTCACTCTGAGCGGACTTGCATCTCCACAAACCTGACCCTTACTTGCTTGTCTCCATGTAAATACCGTTCCTTTGGCTGTAATATTCCACAGTACGGCATAAAACGTATCTGTCTCCATGGTTGAATGTTCCGAAGTATGGTTTTAACTTTTTATTTTCATGAAATCATGCATGGTACTTCCAGAAAGTTACATATGGTGCTTTAAAAAAATGATTAATATAAAGACTATAAATGATCAGAATGCATTGTTGGAATAAAATAGAAACAGGGTCGCAAAATGTAGCCTATATGGATCTATATATAAAGTCTAAAATGGTGCAAAGGATTATGGTCATTGTAGTTCAGATGAAGAGCAGGGGCCTGTATAAATCTATGGGACATTCACTGTTTCATCTGGGAACAATCACAACTTTGGGGCAGAATAATGACACCACTTAGGAGGCAACAGTGACTCAGTTGGTAGAGTGTTTGTCCAATGATCTGAAGGTTGGCAGTTCGAATCCCGCTCTCAAAACATAAACATCATTGATTGAGGGGTCAGATCTGCTGACCCACAGGTTGGCGGTGTGAATCTAGCTCCCACAAATGAATGCTGTCGTTGTGTTCTTGGGCAAGACACTTAACCTACCTTGCCCCCATAGTCTGCATACACTGGTGTATGAATGTGTGTGTGTGTGAATGGGTGAATAGTTCCTTGATGTAAAGCACTTTGAGTGAAGGTAGAAAAGTGCCTATAAAAATCTGACTATTTACCATTTTGTGAAGCTATTGTGAAAAATAAACACTTTTGTTTATTTATTGACAGAGAAGATGTTGAACTTTGTGCCAGTTTCTGTTTCATGTGGATAGGTCCAGTAATTACAGATATATTAACCATAAACCAGGTCAACATATCTCCAATGATTGAAATAATAGTGACTGTGCAATGAATAGAAAGTGAAATATTTTGTATGGTGCAATATTGGGAACTGTACAATGAGTGGAATGTGTAATGAGGCACGAGAGCTTCTCTGGACCCCAGTCCACCGTACATCTCCATCTCAAAGCCGCTAACCACTCCTTTGAAGATAGTGAGGTTCAGATCTTAGCCAGAGAAAATAAATGGTTTGAGAGGGGAGTTAAAGAAGCTGTTTTTGTTTGGAAAGACAATTCTTCCTTAAACAAGAACGTGGGCCTGAGATATATCTCACAGATCTATGATTCCATCCTCAAATCCAAAACAGACAATGAGAACGTAGTCAATGAGAACAGAGTCATTAACGGTTGAATAGGGTCGTTAAGGCTGAAACTTGAGACAATAGCTGTTTATAGTTTCAGTGTAGTTAGCCCCTCCCTTGAGATACATATAAGGCAGTGGCCATCGGCAAATCTGACCAGAACTGAAGAAGCGGCTTGAATGAGCAGCGAAACATCTTCACTCCTACAACGACACCAGCCCTCGGGGCAACGGATGGAAATTAGACTTCATTCATGTTGTATCATATCTGTTCATTAGCATGCATTGTCCCAATCAAAATACATAAATAAATAAATGGAAAAATTCCACCTGAGAATTCTGACCTGTCTCCAGCTCAGTTTAAACCATATGGAGTATTAAATGTTATGCTGTCACGTCAATGCAGCCCGTTAAGACGACATATTGTTCATTAGACTATTTATAAGTCTGAAATAAAAGAGAGAGAAAAAAAAAAAAATTATTTGGCTCAGTTGAAATGGGGACAATGTTTCGTCAGCGCTAACAGTTGGTGTGCTAGCGTGTCTTTGTTATGACATATGTGCCACTGAGAAGCAGAGAGATGACTCAGGCCAAACCTACAAATCTGTCACACTGGTCATTCATTCACAAGGAAATACTGCTCCACCAGAGTGTGATAAAAGCACAGTTTAACTGGGGAAACAAACTGCACTTTTAGCTCCTGTATTACACAAAAAGGACTCCTGTGAGTTTTAAGCCACGTTATAATGTTGTATAATGCTGTGTTTTGTTTCATTCATTCATGTTTGATGAAGCTTTTATTATTAGTCCGTCTACATCTTCAAGGCTCAAAATGGTCTTTTCCACCTTTAAAGTATTAGTTTTCAAGTTAACAGTTACCTTTCACCTTTTGTTCAGTAGAGTTTGGCAGTTGGCTCTGTGCACAACAGTAGCCGGCTAGTTCCAATCAGAGGGAAAGCCAGCACGACCATTTCCGGTGTAATGTGATGTCTATAGGTTTTTGTTGAGGCTTTGTGTGTTGATGCTAATGTTAATGCTAACTTCTATAAAAATGTTAAATGTAACATAACAACAAAATTTAATTTGTTGTAGGGACGATCCAATTATTTTTAGGTGTAGATTATGTCAGTAAATTGTGTTATTTAAATATTTATTAGGCTCTGAAATTTGCATTAGCCCCAACAGACAAAGACAGCAAACTCCTTTGCAAACACAGAATTGTTCTCTGGTGAAGTTTTCCTCACATTTGTAAAGTGTTTAACATGTTGACAGTAACACCCTGCTCCCTGTCCACTGCCTGATCATAACCCCCTAACCTCTGACCTCTAACCCACCCGCATCTCCCTGACCACTGCCTGATCTGTCACGATTTTGTTATTTTAGCAACTCAGCAAAAACTTCATAGAAAATTACATTACACTGGAAATGGTGGCGCGGACTGTCCCTCTGATTGGAACTAGTTGGCTACCTGTTTTCATTTCTTTTTATTTGTGTATTTTTTTATTTTATTTTTTTTTATTTTTTTTGCTCAAATAATAATCCAAACTTTTCAGCACATCTCAAACAATATTAAAAATATTTTTACTTTTCAGTTCAGTTCAAAAAAGTAGTGGAGTAAAAAGCACAGATACCTGCTCTCAAATGTAGTGAAGTAAAAGTAAAAAGTGTCCACTTTAAAATGTACTTAAGTAAAGTACAGATACATAAATTCAGTACATAAGTTCAGTACTTTACTACTCTTACTTTGTTTCATTCCACCACTGGTTAGTAGTTTCAGAATTTTGGAAAAACCTGTCATATTGAAAGATTAAAATAATGTAGACCAAGTCAAAATGACTGAAAACAAAAGAACCGTTGTAATTTGAAGTAATAGATTTTACATTGTTGATGTGATTGTGTTAACAGCATGGTAGGTGCAATTATAAACAATGTGCTGATGAAAACAGAGCTGTTTCGGGGTGAGTGGTAATGCATTCTGAGGATCACCATTAGACTGGTCCCTGAGGAGTCCTGTGTGACGCTGCATTCATTTACACAGCAACAGGACCTCACAGCAGTAACAACACAACATGTGCCAGATACACCGCCCCTGCTATCACATATTACAATCTTTATCCATCTATCAATAATACACAACTATTCTAATTTCAATGCACTGAATCCATGCATTTCAGAATGATGAAAAGGGACTGTTGCCATAGTAATTAACAGTTCAGAACAAAATAGTATATCTTTTGACTGGTCAATTCTCCGTAACAGGAGGAAACACATAAATTAAAAGGTATTAGTTGACATCACTGCGGCGATAGTGACAAATTGGGAGACAGGCAAGGCAAGATTATTTGTACAGCACAATTTGTACACAAAGTAATTCAAAATGCTTTACCAAATAAGAAAGACATTAACATCACAATGCAAACAAGTCAAAACATAAAAAATCATCATAAAATTAACATTAACAGAGGAGAGGAGTGCAGAATAAAAAGCTCCCACCTCTCACAGATGAATACTGTTGTTGTTGTTTTCTTGAGCAAGACACTTAACCCACCTTGCCCCCAGTGTCTGTGTGCACTGGTGTGTGAATTATATAGAATGCCTCATTATCAGCATTTACATGAAGAAACAGAGTGGGCTGTGACAGTATGCTCTGAGCCCTGAGATCTGTGCGAGTCCTCATCACGGAGGAGGTGTGGCCTGTGTCGCCTCGGTAACATAAGGACGTGTGGGCTGGTATTCATCACACTGTGGGGACTGTACACTCACCCACACACACACACACACACACACCCACACACCCCTACACACACACACCTGTCGCCTCTTGGTAAAAATAAGCTCCAGTCCAAGGTGCAATATGCAACTTAATAGTGAGGCTGCTTGTCTTTATGGAGATCCTATCATTTTTGCCTGGAATGTTATAATTCTTTTTGGTAATTAAACTACACTGTATCGTTCTCATACGGAAATTTGTCCTCTGCGTTTGACCCATGTCCTTCGATGCCAGTGTAGGATCTTCTCGGGAGTAGTAGGACCCTTCTCCAGATCTTGAGCTAGTCTTTGTCAGGATCACATTAGCTGGAGGATTTTACCTATGACACAAGGAAAAACGTACAACTCCACATAGAGAGTCCCGATGCGTCCCGTCCCTGTGACCTTTTTGCTCTGAAGTGAGAGTGCTGGCCTAAAAACACATCTTTCTGTGTGTAGGCATATAGGTGATGCAGGTGATGCAGGTGACTCCCATCGCAAAAGTGTCATAATGTGCATAGTGTGTGGCTGGGTTTCAGATGACATCAATATTCTATCTAGGGTCTAGTCACTCGTTTAAATGATAGATTAAACATTCATCTATTTTTAAAGATATTTCCCCTGTAAATCCAATGTAAACCATATGTAAATCTGTCTCTTGCTCCCATCTGGAAGTATGACATCATCACGCTCTAAAATCTGAAAACCACCAGTTGTTTATGTGAGTTTTTTTAAGCGATAGGTGTTAGGAAGTGCTCATGAGTCCAATGTACATATGTGAAGGAGGGAGGAGGAGGAGGAGGAGAGAGGAAGGGGGTGGGGTGATGCACTGATGATGACTTCAGTATTTAACCTTTGCTTTTGCCTTATGTAGATCTACGCTCTTCCATCTGACCTGTCACACCTCCTGCGCTCCAGGGGGCATCACAATCATTCTACAGAATAATGCCATGAATATAAAGAACAGTGTTTGTCTGTATGCATTTGAGAGGAAATGTTTGTCACATAGAACAGAAATTATATATAAGGAGCCGTGTGGAAGCTCAACAGTGACCGCTCGCCCCCCGCTAGCGGTTAGCCTCCGCGATGTCTTTGAACTCTTAATATTAGAATTTTTATGGGAAAGAAAATTTAAATGGAAAATTGACTTCCACAACTAGAGCAGGCGGTCACTGTTGAGCTCCATAACAAAAACATTGGACATGATAGCCAAGTTGCTCATGTTGTAATTTGGTGTTTTGGTTCTCAAGGTGATTATCTAATCAGAAAGCAGAATAAGCCTCACATTTGGGTTTCTAGTGGGTTTAAACCTAAAGGACGCTCTGATCTGAATGGTCACCACCTGAACCCCTGCAGCCAGTCCTGAATCAGTGCTAGTGCAGCCTTTGCAGTGCAGTTTGCTTTCACATGTGGCACAGCTTGTCCATTGATTCTGCAGTGATGTTTTTCAGTCCCCTGTGATACTTTTTCCTCTTTCTTCCTCATAAACAGACATATTTGTTTTGATATGAGAGACCATGCCTGTCCCTGATTGGCTAATTCCCCTGTCACTCAAACTCATCTAAACTCAGGGAGATTCAGCAGTGACCTGTCTCATGTCTTCGTAAAGTACTGGAGCGTATATTCTGGATCCCAAAGGCTCCTTGTGTTTTCTCTGCATCATAAATCCTTTTCATTTCCCTTTTGTTCCTCTTGGTTCAAATGGCTTCCTCCATCTGACCTTTTATACCACATCCTGAATACGACATCATCACAGCAAAAACCCGACTCACAAACACATTTTCACATTAAATAAATGTGTCCAATATGAATAAAACATAATGTAACCGACCGATGGAAAGACCCCAAACTCACAGCTGCCATTTTGAATAGATTACTGTCATTACACTGTAAAACATAATGATATAGAACAAAAACGATTAGGAAATATCTACACTCATTTTGGATATTTTGATTTAGTTTAAGGCTTTTCTGACAGTTTCAAAGTTAATTCAAAACAGAAGAAGAAAACATCAGTTGAATTTAAAAAGCACTTAATGATAAAAAAAAAGGAAAAAAAAGCTTTAAAAAAACCCGATAATTTCAGATGGCTTTAAAAATCTAAATAACTCTTCTGTGTACTGTCTGCATCCAGGAAGTGCGCTCTTAGCATGCTAGTTGTCATTTGCATTACCGTGACTGCAAAACTCCGCTCTGGTCTCTGACAGTTGTGAAAAGTGCTAATTAACTCATCATGGTGAATCATTAGGACGCTCTGAATACATAAAGTACGTGAGGAATAACTTTGAATCACTACAAACGTTTTAAAATTAACTAATTCAACACAAATTTTCATGTTAAAATCAGGTACAGCATCTTTAAGAAAACATTTTGAATAATATATTACATAAAAACATATTTGCATTGGATTTCAGTATTCTGAAAGCACTTTTTTGGAGCATTAGGTTGGCAGAGTCTTGCCCAAAGACACAACAACAATAAGAGTTGAGATTGAAACACTGAGGTTGGGGAGTGAATGATCTAAACACTAAGCCACTCCCATTAATTTGAATTCAAATATTTAAAGATGCATTTAAAACTTTTTCACTGGAGAGTGCACCACCAGCTTGTCTCCATAGAGGTGTTATACATATGCTTTACCTACAACGTTCCACAGTATGGCATTAAACTTATCTATCTCCATAGGGACAAGCAGGCAAAACAACCAGGCCAAGTCACAGGTCAGATCTGTGGAGATAGAAGTGTGCTCACAGTATAAATGCATGTTTTTCATTGGGTTTAGGCATAAGGATTCCTGTTTTGAAGGATTTGTCATGGCAACGGTCCTCTGTTGTCATAGCAATGACACAATTCAAATGAAAATATTATACCTTTTCCATGGGGAAAGGTCCTGACAAATCATTCAAACCAGGAAGGGATCATGTGCCTGAAACCCATGATTTGTTTTGCAATAAACACACTGATTAGATGTTAGATGTTATTGGTCTTATAGACAAAGCTATAACCTCTCCATGGAGACAAGCAGGTTTCAGAAAAGTTACACAGTGCACCTTTAAAAATACGATTCTCCTTTTACATTACAGTTATTTAAGATTGACCATTTTCTATTCATATTAACAACATCATGCTTTATATGTTTGGAAAAGAGTCAAATTACCTCCAGAATGTCTGCCACGTCTCCTGGCAGACGACCAGCCAAGTGAAGGAGGAACCCCATTCATTCTGTCATAACCACCACCGCCGCTCGCCTGGACCATTTTAACCCACATATTTAAACGGGCATTGTCTCTATGGATATGTTATTTCAGCATGGCATTAAACAAAATCTATCTCCATAAGGACAAACAGGCAATGCATCCAGCAAGTTACAGGTCACATCTGTGGACAGGCACACAGTTGCATGTTCCAGCAATAACCTGTATCCATGAAGACAAAAAAAAAGTTGGCCCCGCCACCAGAAAAGTTACACAATGCACCTTTGAAAAAATGTTTATGCCTTTATGCTTGTGTCTGCTGTTTAGTTATAATCTGTAACATTTTTTCTAATTTTAAATATTCACAATATTTATCTAAAACGGGGGTCAAGCATGTCAGCAAAATGGTTTCCCTCAAATTTGCATAGATGTAAAAAATATGACTGTGTAACTGCGTATCTCCTGATAAACTGACATTTTAAGACTGTCATACATTTTAATTTACCTTGTTGCGGGCCATATAAAATGACATGGCGGGCCACATTTTGCCCCCGGGCCTTGAGTTTGACAAATGTGATCTAAAAAAACTTCAAACGGCTTTAAACGTCTTCACAACAAAGAGCCACGCAGCTATCGGCGGCTCTGATGGATTGCTGCACATTACACAAGCGAGTAGCAGAACCAAAATGACTACGTGATGCTGCCGAATCCTACGTGTATCACTAATTAAGGAAATAAACTGGAGAATGAAATAAGTATATGGTCACTTTTTTAAATAGCCCTTTTCCACCTTCAAGGCACTCAAAGCACTTTACATCAAGGAACCACTCACCCATTCATACACCAACGGCAGCATTCATCTGTGATATGCTGGAATCGCACTGCCAACGGATCTGACTGCTCTACCAACAATGTGTTATGTTGAGAGCAGGATTTGAACCGCCAACTTTCAGATCAGTGAACAAAGTTGATTTGGCAGAAGAGGTCCACTTTAAAATATAAAACTCAGCTATTCATTTATCATATTCTGCTCATTTCAACTACATCTTGCTTTATTGTATTTGGCAGAGAACAAGCGAGGCGAAGAACCCATTCATTCTGTCAGAGCCATCACCACTGCTCGCCTGAACAGAAACGTGATTGGCGCATAGGAACAGGATGCGGCGGCCATATTGTAGGCCTGTCAAACGGTGCTCGGGTTAGTATTGTGCTAATGGGACGAGGAAAATTAAGTTAAGAGTGCGAGAGCGGAGAGGGTCAGAACGCAGTGCGCTTCTGCTTAATGGCGAGATTACATCGTGGGAATAATTGCGTTCCTTGTGGGGTTTTTTTTTTTTTTCTTTTAAATATTACTCACTGTGGCATAGTCTTTTAAATCATTTCGTTAAAGTAAAAAGAATGGCTTCAGTCAATGGAGTTTGACAATAGGTTTGATTGGTGCAAATGTGGTTGATTTTTAAAGGTACAGTATGGGGCTTTGTGGAGGTGGTGCATCACTGACATGAATCCATAGAAATAGAAGGTCAGAACCACACTATGGAACATTGTGGAGAGTGCAGTGGAGATGGATAGGTTTTATGCCATATTGTGGTAATTCATTAATTTATAGCTAAAGGAACGTTTTCATTGAGACGAGCAGGACGAGACCCTCCTGCAGACCAAACAAGAGTCAGGTTTGTGGAGATGCAAGCCTGCTCACAGTAAATATGCATGTTTTTATGTGTTTTTCAGTGCAATAAACACAACTTAAATTGAAAATAGCATGGCCCTATAACTCAACAAGGTGATTTGATTAACTTAAAGGTCCTGTACCCAATTTATCTCACATGTATTTGAGCAAAATGTGTCTTGCCTCAGTACAGATATACTGTATAAGCAGCTCAAAATTGAGGTCAAAATATGTCCACTGTGTTCTGTCCGCATTGTATTGTCCGATAATGAGAAAGTGTGCTCATAAACACAGAGGTGAATAATTAGGATGTTCAGAATGCATAAGGTATAACTTTGGACTAATTCAAACTATTTAAAATAAACAAGAAAGAAAAATCAGGTACAGCACCTTTAATTCAGACTAATGTTGAACCTAAATGTAATAAGTTAGGGATTGGGTTTACAGATTTGCCATCTTTATCTTGTGGTTCATTAGAGCTAATTGTACTGATGTGATTGAATAAATCCACCTCTTTTTATTGTGATGGCACATTGAATTTGCCTGGTAAGTCCACAATGATATTTCTTGAGTTTTTCATGCAGAGGGATATCAGTCTGGTCCCCACTCTCTCTGTCGAGTCTCAAGTCAGAACCAAATGCAGCCATCCAATCAGATTTGTTTACTTCAGTGACACATGTGAAACGAAGGAGCTCAAAATCACATTTTTCTCAGTTTATTTCTTCGCCCACAGAAATCGGTGGTGTTTTTCAGTCATATATGATATTCTTTTCCTTTCTTTTTTCCTTGTAAGTAGCCATACTTGTTTGATATGTTGCCTAGAATGTTCCACAGTATGGCAATCATCTATTTCCACGGAGATTAACAGTTATCACCACCAAAAAAATCCAAAAAACAAAAACTCTAAACTCTTTTACATAAGGCTAATATAGTTCATACTGATCTCAGCCCTCCTTCAAGACACAGAAAACAATGTAAGATGGTCCATTTTCATTTTGTAATTTCAATTTCGATAATTCCTCCATTCCTTTAATGATTCAGCGAACTGCAGGCACACATGTTTTTGCTGCACTTTTTACCAACAGAAACCATTTGCTTATTTGGATGGAGGCCAGCGAGGGAGGTTGAGTGGATTTTTCATATTTTTTCATTACTAAATGTAATAAGGGCAAAGAAAATTACAGCTGCGACTGTGCAGGCTACGGGATTGCTCATGTACTTTGTCCATTGATATTTGAAATACTCCGAGAAGCACAATGCGGCCCGAACAGCATTAGACAAATTAGCGCGGTGTGTATCCTGTTTTCCAGCACTCCCCTGCACTCCGACTTATTTTTCCTCTCTCTTTGCAATTTGAAAAAGGTACATAAGTAAAAAAAAAAATGCAATAGTTAGCCCAGAGACTGCAGAGGTGAAGGGCAAATTCAGAAATTGTAAGCTATACTCCATCATCCTTTCTCGGTAATATGTAATTTACGGTAAAGCAAGAGGAACTTTTGAAAAACTCCTTGTAAATTGTAATTTCCTGCAGGGTTATGAGAATTTGGGTCCAAGGATGAAGCGCGGTAATAAAAAGGAAATAAGGGACCTTCGTGTGGCCCTCGTGGAAGACTGTTGTGCTGTATTATAAGTCCTACTTGACCATGTTCAAATGTACATTAACGTGGACAGAGCATTTCCTCCTCTTCCTGCTCTCCATGCGGCTGTAACGGCCTGATTAAGTAATCCTTGAAGAATCAAACATAGCCTTGTGAAATTAAAAGGGCACTATGGACGATTTCTAGGTGCAGAGTTAGCCATGTGCTTGTTTCCTTGGTTATTGCTTTGCTTTCAGTGTTTCACTGTATGGTATTAAATGTATATATCTTTCATTTATTCAGTTGCAGATGTTTGTATTGCTCAAAAATACCTAAACATGCATTCTTACCATAGACTGTATATATAATTGGACATACGTAACACGCTTGCCGCCGCCGCCGCCTTCCAAATAAGAAGTGAGCATGGATGCGCTTCCGGCTCCATCAACTTCGGCTCCAATTCTTTCTACTGAAAAACTGTCGACCCTCTCTCTGTGACTGCTGTCATCAGACTCATCATTTTGGTCTTTTAATGTTCATATTAACCTGCTCTACATGATCCTGCTGTTTTTATTTCATTATTTTGTCCCTAAATCAAAACCTGAACATTATTAAAAGCTGCTTTCCCCAAGGTTGCCCCTTGCTAGCGTTAACAACAGGTTGATTGACACCTTCATTGCTAAGTGCCAAACCAGCGGAGTGAGCAGGACAGGGGCATGTACCTTCAACATACTACCTTGTCCACTTTTGTTATACAGCCTATTCTTCTTCTGTGAGTGGGGTCGCCCCTCCACAGATTAGGCCTGTAATTAGGTCTGTTAGTGTCATCTACTTGTGTCTATGTAACTGTCATCACACCTATAACCCAAATATACAAAAAAAAAAAAACTAAATAAACACATTTTGAAGTAATACTTGCAGTAACAAAATACAAATTGATAAAACAAACTAGAATGGAAATAGACAGTGGAAGTATCGATATAGTACAGAACAGCATCATTTGAAGCTTTCCTAAATACTTTGAGAAATAGAATAAGACCACATCATAAGTAAGACATTTGTGTTGAAAATTATTTTTCTTAATCATTACTGTATAAAACAGGTATTAAAAGTTAAAATTGAAATAAAAAAGAGGGTTAGGGCTGCAGCAATTAATCAACTAATAGAGCCTTTTTACGCAGCTGCTCGGCTTGTTCTGGTTCTCTCAAAAAGTGCAATAGCTGCTCTTCCCACATCATTCATTCTCAACGAGGATTTAGCAGAGTCTGGCTAAAATAAATCAATAGTTAAATATCAGACAGTGGACAGCAAGTTAAAGATGGATGATCACAGACGCCATTTTAAGACCTTTATGACGATGTACGCACTTAACCAGAGAAAATATGTGTTTATAGAAGTAAATTTGTGTCTCAAAGCTAATGCTAAATGGAAATACATCTAAGTCGTCTGTGTTTCTGTGCAAAGTCATTCCGATTGTAACACTATTTTAACATCACTAACTAGCATTACCTACAAGACGCAAATACCTACTTTTCTAAACACAGACTCTTCCTCCAGCGAAGTACTTAGATTGTAGGAAAGGCCCGTGCATTTTCGTATGAACATAAAGACAATGACGCAGGTAAAACATGCAAACTCCACTCCACTCAACCAGGAATCAAACCTTCTCGCTGTAAAAACTACATGTAGATGGGCAAATGGGCAAGACACTTCTTTCATTCAGACTACCTCCCCATTCACATGACTGATGACAGGAAGGGCATCTGGTGTAAAACTGTCAGAAAATCAGTCCTCAGTTAAATGTCTCCACCTTTTACATGTTAAGTCTAATTGCTAATCAAGAGAATTCTGATTGTGTCATTTCCACTTACACTTTGGTAATGTCTTTTATTAATTACATCCAAAGCTTCTCATTAGGCTCGTTTTATTAGCCTCGTTATGTGGCCACCTATCGCACTAATTAGCCCCAGTCCCAATCACTTCTTTTTCTCTCTTTATCTCTCTCTGTCATGTCCCTTAATCCCTCCCTTTCTCTCTTCTTCCTCTCTCTACTGCTCTCTTTCCCTCTCTCCATCTTCTTTTCTTCTTCCTAATTAGCCCAGGCGCAAATCACTTCTTTCTTTCTCTCTTCCTCCTCTCTCTCCCTCTTCTCTTTCTCCTGCCTCTCTTTGTTCCTCTCTCACCTCTCTCTTCTCCTCTGTTTCCCCTTCCTTCTCTCCTCCTTTCGCTCCAATCTCCCTAACCCCATTCTAACCCTCCTCTTTCCCTCTCCCTCTCTCCCCCCTTCTCTCACGCTCTCTTCTCCTCTCTCTCTCATCCTCTCACTCTCTCTCCTTCCCCTCTTTCTCTTTCTATCACCTCTCATCCCCTTTTTCTGTCTCTCTCCCCTTTCTTTCTCTTCTCCCTCTGTTTCTCATTCCCCCTTCTCTTCCTTCTCTCCTCTCTCTTCTCCTCTCTTTCCCCCTTCTCTCTCTCCTCTCCTCCTTTCTCTCCCTTTCCCCCCTTCTCCCTTGCTTCTCTCTCTCCTCCTCGCTCTCTCCCATTTCTCTCCTCTTCCTCTTTCCCTCTCCTTTTCTCTCTCTTCTCCCCCTTCTCTCTCTCGTCCTCTCCCATCCCTTCTCTCCCTTTCTATCTACCCCTTCTCTCTTCCACTCATTCTTGTCCTTTCCCTTTCTCCTCCCCCTCTTTCTATCCCTTCTCTCATTCTCTTTTTCTATCTCTCTCCCCCTCTCTTTCTCTCCCCTGTTTCTCACTCCCCCTTCTCTTCCTCCTCTCCTCTCTCACTTCTCTCTCCTCCTCTTTCTCCTCTCCCTCTTCTCCCCCCTTCTCTCTCTCATCCTCTTCCACCTCTCCCCCTCTCTCTCTTTTTATCTACCCCTTCTCTCTTCTCCTCTCTTTCATCCTCTCCCTCTCTCCTCTTTCTATCCCTTCTCTTTTCCCATTTTTCCATCTCTCTCCCCTTTCTCTCTTTCATCTCCTGATCTATTCCTCACTCCCCCTTCTCTTCCTCCTCTCCTCTCACTTCTCGCTTCTCTCACTTCTCCTTTCTTCCCCCCTCCTCTCTCTCTCCTCATCTTTCTCATCCTCTCCCTTTCTTCCTATGTCTCCTGCCCCTCTCTCTTTCTATCCCTTCTCTCACATCCTTTCTTCCATCTCTCCCCCTGCCTTTCTCTCACCCTCTCCCCATCTATCTATCCCTTTTCTTATCTCCTTTCTTCTGTCTCTCTCCCTCTTCTCTCTCACTTCTCTCTTCTCCTCTCTTCTCCCTTCCTCTTCTCTCTCCCATATTTCATTCCTCCTCCTCTTTCCTCCCCCTTCTCTCTCTCATCCTTTCCCATCTCCCCATCTATCTACCCCTTCTCTCACATCCTTTCTTCCGTCTCTCCCATCCTTTCTTCCGTCTCTCCCTCTTCTCTCTCACCTCTCTCTTCTCTCTTCCCCTTCCTCCTCCCTTTCCCATTTCTCTCCTCCTCCTCTTTCCTCCCCCCTTCTCTCTCCCATCCTCTCTTCTCTGCCCTTCCTTCTCTCCCTCCTCTCCTCTGTGTTTCGTCTAATATTCCCTCTCTTCTGCAGCCCCTCCTCTCTCTCTGTATCATTAGCACATAACAGCTCTTGCACATTCATCGCCGGCTCCTTGTTTAAACACTGAACCTGATTAAAACTTAACGAGGCCGAGCCGCGGTCTGAGCGCGGAGACGGGAGCGTGCATCACACCGGCCGATCACGGACTCTACAAACGTGTGTGTGCGTGGGGGTGCGTATGTGTGTGTGTGTGTGTGTGTGTGCGTATGTGTGTGTGTGCATGGTTAAGACATGTAAATATAATACAGTTTATAATCAGCGGTGGTAGAGTATAGGGTTGTCAAAAGTATCAAAAATCAGATACAAACGATACTAAAACTAATAACACTAGATACTCATTTGAGCAGGTATCGATACTGAATAGAGTCACATTCTCGGGACAGAATTGATCCTTTTAGAATGATTTTTAGCTGAGCCCCGAGGCCAGAACAAGTATAAGACACGTAGACTAGTATGCGCACATGGACTACTATGGAAACCTGGATTACACAGATATAAGTCCACATGGGAATATAAAAGAAAGTACAATGATTTAAAGTTGAAAATCACATTCTATTGTCTAAAGAAAGAGTGTTTTTTATCATCATCATAGTATTGGAATCTGTATTGAGTATCGAGTCCTTAGTTCCTTGGTATCAAAATAAAGGGGAGTAGACAAAAAATTAAAATAAAAAAAGAGACTGCTACGATACGGCTGAGTGTGAAAATAATCTGGAGTATTGAGGGTTTTCAGATGTGATGATGTCATACTCCCAGATGTCTTTATTTGTTACATTTTGCTTTACCGTGAAATATCCAAAAGGTAAATTCACAAATGTTGAACCTGATCATCTCTATCAGCGACTAAACCCAAGAACTCACTGTAATTTCTTCTAGTTGTTCATTCTCTTAACACGAGGGCTACTGAAAGAAAAGAAAGAAAAAACAGAGCAAAACAACAGCTGTCTCAACTAGAGTCTCCAAAACAGACCAGTCACTGACAAACACAACCATCACGTCAACCTGTCGTCATAGCAACCAAGTGTCACATACAAAAGCAGTTACATTAACAGCAAAAGCATTAACAGCGCTGAACTAAAAACATGTTTTATGCCAAACTGTCAGAGGAAAAACACTTCTGTGGATTTGGGGAGCAAGAAAACCCCTTACTCCAGTCAAAATGAGAGTCAGGTTTGTGGAAATGCAAGCTCGTTCGTAGTAAGGATGCATGTTTCTCTTGGTTGCTTTAATGCTTTTAGTCTATTTTTTTGGCTGAAAAGCGAGTTGAGTTATCGTCTCAATGGAGATAGGTATGTTTAATGCCATACAACGGAACAGGAAAAGCAGTACGATCTCCATGGAGACAAGCAGGTCCATCCTCCACAGGAAAAGTTACACAGCGCACTTTTAACTGAGATGGAGAAATGTTAAAATACACTTCATTTCCATAAACATTTAGTGTAGTCTCATCCTTTTATATTCAAACGCAATAGAACACTTGTCTTCCTTTCACCTGAAATTAAATTAGGATTCTAGTGAAATAAAATTTAAAAAAAAATTCAGAGTGGTCTATTTTTCAAAGCTCCCATCTTTATCACACATTACAACTTTATTACCCCTCGCTGTTAGCTTGTCTGGTTAACCCTGAGCAAATATCTGCCTTATTTTCTCCTTTGAAATGAAAGATAAAATTAGCGATGGAGCACTTATCGCAATGAATGTTCCAACTAAATCAGGAGACCTTCACCACCATTTTATTTCAATATATTGTACAAAAACAGTACTATAACATGGGGGATATTTCCGACTAGCTGAAGAAATAACAGGAGTACTAGGGCCTACTTTGTCCCTCCTCCCTGCTCCTCTCTGGGGGGTGCTTAGCCGAGCGCTGCCCTTGGATATTCTATCAGACATAATAGATGAGCTGAATGAATGCAGAGGCGGCCAATTCATTAGAACAATCATTGTGAGTCCTCCTCGGGTTTGTACAAAGTTCTGCTTGGTCTTCAGAGCCTGGTATCGCACGGTTTTACAGGCTAAAGCGGTGGGGCACATATTAAAGGGACGCTGCGGAACTTTTCTTGAGATGATGGTTGTACGTCTGATCTGTCACTCGGTCTGGGGGCATCACTAGCTTATCTGTAGACACAAGTTTAATGCTGTACTGTGGAATATTTTAAACAAACAATAATAAATTTCCATGGAGATGAAGCAGGTGGTGCATCATGCAGCTTTCAGCGTGATTTGGAAAAACATTTCTAATTAGTTTGAAATCATGGTTGAATTAATTTTACAATTAATAGTGGGTTTAAAACATGTTTAAATATAGATGTGGCCATGAAATTGGAAGAAATAGGTGAATAATTGTTATGATTAGTGAAAAATCAGATTTTAATGAGAAAAAATTAAGAAAAACTCATTGTACAACTGTTTCTCATTTGAATTTTTGAAGGCCTAACCATAACAAGTCTAAAATTATGAAAATTTACTTCCAAAATCAGAATTGCCTGCTAATGTTTGGGGCCCATGCTCCAAAAAATCTATTAACAATTACAGATGTGAGTCTGGTCCATAGACTGTAGATATAAATGGACGATGGTAATCTTCTAGCCAAGTGATCATGGCACGCTTCTGGCTCCATCGACTCTGGCTCGACCCCTCTCTCTGTAACTGCTGCTGTGGTCTTGAGCTGTTCATATTAATCCGCTCTACATGATCCTGGTATTTTTATTTTGCTATTGTGTCCGTAAATCATTATTTGAACATTAGTAACAGACAAATCAGGTGATTTCTTCCCCTAAGGATGCTCCCACTAGCGTTAGCAACACTGTCATTCAAACCTTTTGCTAAGGGCCCGCTCCCTGCTAAACCAGCAGTGCGGGCAAAATGGGGCAGTCAACAGCCTCGTTCCAGATTGGTTCTTTGGTTACTATGGAACTTGGCTTCAAATTCACCCGTAATAACCGCTAGCCTCGATGAGCATCATCATTCACGCTATAGGTGACGTCACACTTAGTCTACTTCTTTATACAGTTTATGATCTGGTCACCAGTGAGTCTCCCCACGTTCAAATGGACGTGATTGGCAGGTGGATTAGTCAATCAGGGACATGCATGCCCCATGCATATCAAAACAAACATGGCTGTTTATGAGGAAAAAAATATCACAGATTTCTGCAAAATGAAAGCGCTTAAGTAAAATCGCCTGTAACTGATATGTGACCAATGAACTCCTTGGTTTCACACGCATCACTGACAGGAAAAAAAAAATTCTGACTGGATGATCATGTTTGGTGGGACGGCATAGGGACCAGACTCATATCCATCTGTATAAAAAGACAGAGAGAGCGAGAGATCTGAATTTGTAATATTAAAAATTCTAAATTGTTCCATAATAAACCAGCATTTTAACATCCTAATGTCATCTTATTATTATCTTTTAAAAATTGTATTTCTAATCATATTGTCAAAACACATTTACCATTCAAACTGAAAAAAGCCCAATATCCCATAAGGTTGGGCCGGCCCAGCCTATAAACGGACTAAGTGACTGCTTAGAGGGGCCCCAATCTGGCAACTCCCCATAATATACATTGGATGTAGTACGTGCGCACTGCGCACTACTGACGCATCTCTGCTGTAGCACAGTAAGCTCTGTAACGCACACAGGATGGATTTGTATTGACAATCAGGTAAATAATTGAATGACACTGCACCTGATCTTGTGGTGACTGGACAACTACATTGTAAGCGAGCACGAGCAGTGTGGAATAAACAAACTTAAAAAGAAGAAAAGAAACAGCAATATCAAGGTTTTGTTGAGTGAATCTTACAAAGAGGTTAGTGCAATTGTTAATGTGACAAGTTACATTATCGGCATCATTTTAATTCACAATGTCGCCACCACGCACCCCACCTTCTCGAGTATGTCAAAATGTTATTAGCACTTAGCATAGCATCGCAGCAGCAGGTGTAGTAGCATTTAAACATCATGTAATTTAAAAAGATTTTAAGGAAATGTTTGATATTTCAGGGTAATGTTTAATAATCTTTCAGTTGTTGGATGTTTTATTGACTTTTAATCCATGTTTGAATTCACTTTTTAAGTTGCATAAATGCAATATTGTTATCCAATGCAATGCACCAATGTTCAATTATATGTATTCATAAGGTGGAGGCTTTAATATAAGCCCTTTTGGGCTTTTTTCCTGCACCTGATTTCTATATACTGTGTCCTTTTTATTGTTAATGAGTGTAAAATAAATAAATAAAGAAATGAATAAATAATGCAATAATCACAAATAATCACAAAGTGGCTGTGATAAAGTGAGAAATTGTTATATGAACACAATCTGACTCAGTGTTTTAGACAATATTGTATTAATTATGTATACTAATCTAATAACAACTGACTGACTTCATCACTTGCTCTTGGCAGTGTTTATCATATCAAACATGAATATATAAAGGAAAAATTATATTCAGTTAAAATTATATTCAGTCTTATGTTAAAACTGGTTTAGTCTAAACAACATGTTCTTATAAAAATATCAATATCATAAATCATTTTATGTTTTTAACAATCTGTAAGTATTTTCTCGCTTTAGCCAAGAGCCACATTATAAGGCACCACCTGTTTTGATACTGTTACTGTGTCTGATTTAAGATTCTTGACGTCTATACAAAATCTTGTGACTGCATCTTTTTGTATGGTGTTTTATTTATACAGCCTGTAATCTGTAGAGATCTGTAGAGTATGTGCAGTATCAAGATGTGATGTGGGATTTGTGCCATCAATAGTTGAGCTCGTTTGCTGTTGCTGATGTGGTGAGGGCCCCCAAGGCAAATTCTGCTTAGGGCCCACTAAAGTCTAGGGCCGGCCCTGCATAAGGTGATCTATGCACGAGTTTGTGTGGGCAGAAGGAGACGTGTAAATTAATTAGAACAGGTTTTCTCATTAACATAAAACAGATGGCTGTTACCAAATCTAAATCACACTTTCTGTTTCCTGAGGTGAAACTAGGGCTCGGTCTAATACCTGGAGGAGAGCTGAGGATAAGGCCTACATTCTGCTTGAGTAGGACTGAACGAGTTAGGCGATTTATGTTTTAATGATAGGATTCTTCATTTTCTAGTTCATTTTTTAAACATGTTTGCTCAGAATAAGACAGGATAGCTTGTTGCCTCCAATCAAACTGTGATTTGATTTGAGTGTGATTAATCTTGCAGGCCTAAAGTAGGGCTCAGTCTAATACCTGGAGGGGAACTGAAGATACTGACATTTAAGCTGAGGAGGAGTCTTTGGTTTCTATGGTAAGGACTTCACACATGCCAATAGTTTGAAAAGGGTATTCATGCCATTTACAGGTCTATTATTCCTGTTCTAATTCTGCCACAGCTCTGTCCTGGTTTAGATCATGGCTCAGTCTTGATTAAAGGTGCACTATCAGTACCAAATGATTTAGCCTTGATTTAGACCTGGTTCTGACCCTCTTCAGTTGTGTTTTAGTTCTGTTTTATCCACTTGAGACTTGGTTTAGACCGAGCACTTTTCTATAAGCCAACATTCATGTGTAGAAGCTGGATCACTGGATCTGGCCAATGATGTTTACATTTAGAGTGGGATTTGAACCACCAACCTTCAGATCAGTGGACAAATACTCCTGAGCTACTGTCACTCCCTTGTATCCACTGATAGATTTGGAATATAGATAAGATGGTTTGATGGTACTCCAAAAATCCAAAAAACTGTGACTACACCTAGAACTAAACCAGAACTAGACCAGGACCAAATCAAGTCTATATCAGAACCCTAAAAGTTGCACTAAAGTGAATTTCGTCAATTTGAAACCTGTCTCATTATGAAGGACCAATGCAAAGAAAAGTATATTATATCATATCCTGGAACTGTTTATTTAGACAAGTATTACATCTATAAAACAAAAAGTGACATTTCTTTTTCTTAAAATAAAAAAGCAACAAATAAAGGAGAGGCGAATGCTTTTAGACCTCCACAGGTGTTCAGAGCTCTCGGCAAAGTCAACAATTACAGGAAAAAAAAAAAAAAAAAAAACGCTCCTACAAAAGTCTCTTACATTTTGTGGTGAGTTCATGTTTACTGCGGAGAGGAAGAAGCACGAAGAAGCAAGAATCAATACAGGTGTTTAGGACAGAGATACGGTTTATGTAACGGTACAATGCTCCAAGAGACTCAACAGAAACAGAGATGCGGCTAAGATCTGCTCACTGTAGCTCTGCAAGATTAACGTCATTTGAATGGCATTAGCATAACATAATATTCTAAATGTATAAAATTATTAAAAACCATGAGCTGCAATAAATAAACAGCAAAATGAAACACTTTAGTACTTCATTTTCATCTGTAATAAGCCATTGAAGTTATTTATTCAACCTTTTACAGCTTAAATCTTATCATATACTGTAGCCAAAAAATAACCAAAAATGTCCCAGGGGTGCAAAGAAAAAGTGCACACGATAAATATTGTTCACTGTATGTACCATTTTGATAGAGATATATCAGGGGGAAGAACTGTCAATATTCAAATTATCAGTATTGTTGTTATTTATTGAAACTAGGACTGTGTAAACACCTGATACCTAAATACTTATGATACCAGCATTGTAGTAATCAGTGCTGAAAGAATCACACACACAAGGCCTTTTCTCTTAGTATTGAAGTACCGGTAGTTTTTGTTACAACATTAAAGACCCTATGTTACGTGTTACCTCATCAAAAATATACCTAGAGTTGTGTTTTGTTTCATTCATATGTGTTTGATTAATCTTGGTTTATTAGTCTGTCGACATCTCCAAAGCTCAAAACGCTCTGTTCCACCTTGTGATGTCATGTAGTGGTTGTTTTCAAGTTAACAGCTATTTTTTTTTTACCATTTGTTTAGAAGAGATTTGCAATTCCAGGGTTGAAATTATCAAATTATCAAATTAATCTTGTGAAGGTGTATGGAGTTTAAAAACAAGGTGGAACAGGGTATTTTCAGTTTGAGAGAAGAACTCAAGAAGCCTAAATATGGAGGGTTTTTGTGTTGAAATGTGTGAATGAAACAAAGCACAACTCAAGGTATCAATCAGAAAATAGCCTAATATAAATTAATTGTGTGTGTCTGTGTGTGTGTGTGTGTGTGGGTGTGTGGGGGTGTGTGTGTGTGTGTGTGGTCCCTGACAAATAAAGAATAAAGAGAGAGAGATAATCAGTTTTTAAAAATCTTTATTATAACAATTTTGAAAGCAAACTTTATTTATAAACTTTAAATGCAATTGAATATTTTATTCTATTTATTGAAACTAATTATATATATATATATATATATATATATATATATATATATATATATATATATATATATATATATATAATGTACAAAAAATGCTCTTAGAGTTGTCAAAAGTATCAATCAGATAGTAATCGATACTGAAATTAGTACCGAGACTAGATCCTCATTTGAGCAGGTATCTATACTAAATAAGTCACATTCACTGGACAGAAATGAACGTTTCCTGAATATCTTTAGAATGATCTTGAGCTGAACAAGTATAAGACACATAAACTAGTACACACCCATGGACCAGTATGGAACCTTCCTGGACAACTGAGGGATTACACAGATATGAGACCACATGGTAATACAAGAGAAAGTACTACCATTTAATGTTGAAAATCACATTCTATTGTCTAAAGAAATTTTGTTTTTTATAATCACTGTGGTGCCGAAATCGGTATCAAGTGCTTTCTGTAGTACTGAAATTCAGTTTGTAATTTTAGTATCATGACACCACTACTTGCTAGCTTTGACCCTCGCCTCCAGCGCTCGCAGATCCTGCTCCTTCACTTGTTCGGCCTTAGTCACAACAGGTTTAGCGCCCCCTTGCTCCACACATAAGGTCATTACACAGCACATGTCCACCAGTCCCTCCTGGCACCTCTGCATCCCAGATTCCAACTCCCGTTTCCGGGTTGGGTCCCTCTTTAGAGCTGCCTTCTCTGCCACAGAAAACCCAAGCAAGCCTCGCAAAACCTCATCCGACAATTCAACGTCCAAGTATCCCGTACCGTCCGATATCGTCGCGCCAACTTTCCAAACACCGTCGCCGCTTGATAGTTTTCCCAATAATGTCACGATAAATGCTTTTACCGAAATTTCAGTTTTGCCAGATTTGTTTGGCAGTTTATCCAACAGGCAAATATATGTGAATGGAGGAGAGGCCAGCGAGACAGAGCTAGACACATTTTGTCCCGTATTAGTCAAGTTGGTTGGTTGGTTAATAGAACTAGTTGCTTCTATTTCTTCAATAAACTCCAAGTCTTCGTCCATAAAGTCATCATTAGAATTTGGTGAAGTTATAGTCGGATTTTGTGGTAGATTTTGAGCGTGGTTTGTCCCGGGACCTTGTAGAATGACACTATCCAGTTCGTCCAACGGAATATCGTCAAAGTCCTCATCTGGAAAGTCCTCGCCGGCCATGTTGTGATCCTGCACAGGTGGGTCATGGGTGGGTGGGAA
Organism: Periophthalmus magnuspinnatus; assembly: GCF_009829125.3. Taxonomy (NCBI): domain Eukaryota; kingdom Metazoa; phylum Chordata; class Actinopteri; order Gobiiformes; family Gobiidae; genus Periophthalmus; species Periophthalmus magnuspinnatus. The sequence continues at coordinate 27,394,154 of NC_047134.1, forward strand.
TTCCTGTTGGTTGCTATGGCGACGATCACGGTCTGAACTTCCTGCTCTGCTGTTTTGAAGAACGTTATTTCGGAGAGAAGAGGTAGAAACTTCACTTCTGTTAAAATATATACATAAAAATATTACGGTCAATATTTATATAGTGCTTTTCCATCTTTCAAAACCTACACTCAAAAGCGCTTTACATCAAGGAACCACTCACTCATTCACAAGCACATTCACCAGTGTACACCGACACCAGGGGCAAGGAGGGTGTCTTGCCCAAGGACACAACAATAGTATTCATTTATAGGAGTTAGAATAGTACCTTCGGATCAGTCTCCAACAAAGCTACTGTAACCCCTAGTTTTGACCATAACAAACCGCTTAAAATGAATTAGATCTGTTTTTCACCTTGTTAAAACAGATACAGCAACTTTAAAGGAACTGTATGTAGTCTAAAAAAAGGATATGGACGTTCCCACAAGTAAAATTCCAAGACTGCATTAAATATAGTGTTTTGACTGTGTTAAGTAGTGATGTCTTGCTCCTGTTGTTTATAAATTGAAATGAAATTACTTTATCAGTATAGACTGCCATCATACTATTTATGTTATGGAGACATTACCGGTACTATAATTGATAAGGGAAAAATGACAAATTGGCTGTATATCACAGAGCCCTGGACGCATTCATTACATATGATCAGGCTCAATAAGATATTTCCTAAAATAATACCTAACTTTAAATGAGGCTAATTTACCATCAAAAACTAAAATGCATACTATTGTTTGCAATATTGGGTGCCCGATATTGCACTGCTTTTTCTACACTATAAAACAGGGGTGTCAAAAATAAAAAGTTGTTTATCTATATCTATATATCTCTATCTCTGTATATATTTGTATTCATTGGTTATTTATTTTATTTAGATTATAAGGATTTAGATGAAACAACAACAACAGAAAGGAGGAGTAAGTTTAATCTTTTTATATCGAAATACCAAAAAATACAAAATCTTCAGCAAACTCACTCTCTAACTTCTCCTTTCTGCTGTTGTCCCATATAATTCCTTACAATCTAAATAAAATGATTGTTTAAGACTCCATCGACTTAATGGACTAAACGACTAAATGGTCTAATCTTTATTTACAGGCTCTTTTTAACATAATAGAAGTAATCACTTTAAATGATCATAATTCGAAGCCAAATGAATTCGAAGTAAGTATGATTTTTGCCATAAACGGGAAGCTAACATGTTTAAAAATTTTGGTAATAAAATACAGATATTGCTCAAAATACATAAAATATATTAGATTTTCAGTTGCGGCACAATCTAGCACTCTCTCCGTACACTTTTTCTCATCTGTAGAAGCATGTTCCTGCACTTGTGACAAAAGCTCCCAACTAGCATTCAAAAGCATTTAAAGCGTGTTCTTTTCTCGTGTTATTTTTGCTTGAGATAAACATTATTCTTCTATTCAAAATGTCAAGGTATATTATTTTCCATGTGGAGTTGCAGCATTAAAATGTCAAAGCGTCACTTTACCAGCCACCCACCTGGAGGAGGCTGTGGAGCTGTGGATCCAGGCTGCAGAGCGTCCAGAGGAGTGAGTGCTTTCAAACAGAGAACCATAACCGCTGTCAGGAGTAGAGCCTTGGCCGTGCGGCTGCCTCTCCCTCCTCTGCTCCCCCCTCTGCTCCCCCCTCTGCTCCTCAGCCTCTAGACTGGCCAACAGCTCCTGGTCGTTCAGGTCCAAGTCCTGAAAATCCTGGGTTTCTAAAATGAAAGCAAAAAAAATTGGTTAAATTTCAAGAAGGGGTGTTTTACTTCTATGGGGCATTAAGATGGTAGTAATATGGTAGTAGAGGCATGATTAGTGGAAACAGTTCAACGATTGGAGCCATTTCTTTAAAAAAAAAAAACCCAATAGATAGGCTCCTTCCCTCCATCTGAAATTAAGAAATGAAATTCTTAATATAGTTCTATAAAAACTGTAGTCAGGAGAGAAGGTGGGCAAAGAAGGCAGGTGTAATAAGCTGCTTGATGTTTAAAAAAAATAATATTTGAATGAATGGTTTAACCAAATAATATGCCATAGTTATTTTTAGAGCAACAGCTTTAAAGCAGACAACTGCTTCTAACTTACTGTGCTGACAAAGTCATTTGTAATAAAGATCTAGTTACTCATTTTATTACTTTAAGCACTTCTTTTTTATATTGTGCCCGATTCCACTCATTGGGTAATTTGACATAGTCTTCATTTTTAATTAAAGTGCACTTATTCTGCAAAATTGACTTTTCAGAGCTTTTAACCATGCTATAGCTGTTTCCCCTCACAACTTACTAACCTGAAGTTGTATTTGGAGCGATTTGTGCATGTTTGAGCAATCTTTAATCAATTTATTTTTTTGTGTATCGACCATTGACCTCAACTCTCCTGCCTGGGACAATATTTGGTTTGGACTCACCAATTGCTGCATAAAGCTTTATTTTAACACTGTAGTGTGGTGACTGCATTCGCAAAATGAGATTATACAGCTCCATTATGCGTTAGTAGTAAAAACAGTTTTAAAGAAATAATTTCTACTGAGATTATACTTTTTACTGCTCTGCGTAATTTAACTGTAACAAAGAAAATAGACAGTGTTTATGTTAGTATTAATTTCAAATCATATATTTATGGGGAAAATGATCAAAATCAGCCCAAAAATATCAGCAGAGTATATTCTAAACAACTGGCATCGGCAATGAAAAATCCCATATCAGTTGATCTCTACAATAACATAATGATCCACAAGTGTCATAGATATATATACACATACATATATACATATATACAAGCACAATAGGTCTTCTTTAATATTAGGCCTATATCAACACAGTAAAGTTTTACATGCTCCTATAAGATAAAAGAGGACAGTAAAATTTGATAAGTGAAACCAAGTAATAACAATGACAACAGTTCAACTTAAACGTCTGCTTAAAGGTCTCCATGGAGATATTAATGCTGAGCCTGGAAAGTTCCACAGTTAGCAATAAACTTTCCAAATCAGCATTTTTATTTGATTACAGGTATTTGTAATCCTCAAAAATGTCTTGAAAAACTATCCTGCCCTAATAGTGTGACCTGTCTCCATGGCGATTATTTTAAAGTCATACTGTCGACATTCCAGGCAAAGTCATCTCTCTATCTTCTCTATGGAGACAAGCAGGTGGTTACATAGTGCACTTTTAAGTAATTATTTTCATTTCATTTTTGAGTACAATAATGATTTGTGTATAATTCCCCATTACAGAGCAGTAGTGTTACCTTGTTGTGCAGGAGGAGGGTCTTCGTCCTCTGGCTGCGGCTGCTCCTCTTCGGGGAGACCCAGGGTTCGACACAACAACCTCCCCTTTAAGGACACAGTATTATGCATGATCAGAGTCAGAGTCAGAGTGTTTTGCATTGAATAATAATTATAAGAAATGTATAGATGTATTGCATTTAGAGGCAACACTGTCTGAATGAAATGGTTAGAAATTGTTCAAGCAACCTTTCTTTCTGTACTAGATTATAGAGATAAGATACACTCTACTACTACTTTGAAACCTTTAGATTCACTCTTTCACTCAGCCCTTCGTTTCATAACAGGTGATGAATTTAAAACCCATCACTGTGCACTCTATGGAAAACTAGGTTGGCTATCGCTATTTGTCAGAAGAGAACAGCACTGTATAAAATGTATTTATAATATATACCCTGCCTGTCTGAATGTCTCACTTGTTTGTTGAACTTTAATACAGGAACTTTTCATACAAGATCTCATGATTGTCTATGTTCAAAAACTGGCTATACTCAAACCAAAATGAAAACAAAAAGCTTTTGTCTATTTTGCTTTCCAAAAATGGAATACATTTCAAGGACATGCAAAACTGGATACATTGGTGCACTTAAATAATCTGGTGATAAACATTTATAATCACATCTGCACATGTTTTTAATGTTTTAAATAGAACTAGTAACTTACATGTTTTGTTTGTTTTTGTTTGTATTGTTTTGTATTTTAACAGGGCGCTCATGAAAAAAAAAAAAAAAAAAAAGAGTCTGGTGCTCTTATTGGGCTCTCCCAGTATATATAAAGAAAAATAAATAAGTACTAGTCAAAAGTGTTTAATAGTTAGAAATGTTGCTAGGCCAGTCTCAGTTAAAGATGTACTATGTTACTTTTCTTGTAGGGGGGTCTGGCACCTTTGAATGAAGGTTGAACAGTATGGTATTAACCTTATATTGCATTTATTCAATAGGACGTCAGCTTTAACACCAAAATAGGAAGAAAGCCTTTTACCTGATTGTTTCTGTCCACCAGGTCGTCCACCTCTCCCCCGAGCACTTTCACATTGGTGGGTCCCAACAGCATCATCCCCAGTCTACAGACGATGTCACCCTGTAACCGCAGCTTCACTCCAGGCCTGGGGAAAGGTACAGCAAGGAGTCATAGATAAATGCACGGACTGTAAGAGTGAGCAAAACGCAGTTATTTATGCAGTGAGTTTCCTAGAGAAAATAATAAAATTTTCATGTTTTAAGACATAAAAAATCAGGTACATCGCCTTTCAAATTTGCTCTGTAAACTGAATCTTGGTGTTTAAAACAAATCTCAAAACTAAAAAAATTGCATCTTTTTTTTTTTTTTTTTACATACATTTCCAAATTGAGTCCATTCTAAGTGACAGGTGTGTGCTGACCTGAGGGAGGTGCTGAGGGCAGAGATGGGCTGGTACTCCATGGCCTCCATATTTTGGACTCCATCAGTCACCTGTGCAACAAGATGGGGGAAAATATGGTTATGAAAAGGCAGCAGACTTCTGTATAGTGTTAGCTAATTTGGCAGTGAAACAGGGAGTAAAATACATATGGGTATATAAATGAATATAATAATGTAGTAATGCGATATTTTGGAGTAATTATCACTCTTATCAAGTATTGTATATTAAATGTAAATGAATGGTTCACAGACTTTAATGTGGCATTACTGGTACTCACACATTGAATTAGAAATTGATCAAGCAGTTTTTCATCATGTTTATGATCAGTATTGCAGTTTACAATGAACAAAATGTAAAATGATTTTGTACGTACGTACACATTTTGGTTTTCTTGGTTTGCTTATGGACGACATTTTGAGCACTCTTGCCCATTCAAATGATAGATCATTTAGTTTCAAATTGGAAATGTATCAGGGAATGGTTTTCATCACTCAAGCCTCAGTATTGCAGCTTACAATTAACTAAATGTAAAATTCTTATTTACTTATAGTTTAATAGTAAATACCTGAAGAAAGAATCCTTTAATCACGATTTTTGTTTGCTTGGTTTGATTAAAGGCACCATTTTGAGGACTCTTGGCCATTCAAAACGAAATTGATCAGGCTCTGGTCCAAATTTTTCATCATCCAAACCTATGCACACTATATGTAGACATATAGATCAATCTGTCCAAACTGGATTTTGTCTTTGTGGAGTGTAGCCGGTGTCCTTTAAAGTCTTTGCTTCCTGTGGGTTTAAACCACTCTCGAATTGTCAAAGAATGAGTGAAAAATGGGGAACAAAGTCATTGGTATGTTTCTAAGCAACACGGCTCTATTCTTAAGCAACCACCGACCACTGACAAGCACATTACTTAAGGTGAAAATTACAGTCTGTGCCTTATATTCTGGCAATTTACTCTTTTTTATGCTCTCACTTCAGCATACAATACTGTGTGATTCAGGGAACAGCAATCCAAATCTTTGCTTTCAACAAATACTTGAAAACTGAGACATAATGTGAGTCTTTTGTTACAAACAGCTGCATATAGCCTTTGTATACTTCGTACTTCAACTCTTAAAAGGTGTCTAAAATTATTAAAAAGAAATAATGGTTTAAAGGTGCACTATGTAGCTTTTCTGGTCTGCCACGTGCTTGACTCTATAGAGATGCTACTGCTTTACCTGAAATTTTACACACTATGGCATTAAACTGATCTTCATAGAGATAATTGGGTGACTCCACCAGGCCAGGTAACAGGTTAGGACTATGTAAAGTAAAGTTGTCAAAAGTATCTCATATCAGATACTAATCAATACTAAAAGGAAACTAGATACTCATTTGAGCAAGTGTTGATACTGAAAAAAAGAAATAAATAATTAAGAAAAACAGAACAGTTTCACATTGAGTTTTATCAGAACTAGCATCATCAACATGCACTAGTAAAATTACAATATTGTCAAAAAAAAAGAGCTATTAAAATTATCATTTGGTTATCAAAATTGGTATAGTATAGAGAATATTTTTTACACTTTACACTAGTGTAAAGATAACCCTTTTAATAGTTAAATGCATGCTTTGCATGGTATTACTGACCATAAAAACACCTGAAGACACATTTAATGCCATATGGAGGAATATTACAAGGATACAACATCATCTCTTGGGCTGCGTGGTTTTGGAATAATATTTAACTGAAATTTTTCTGACAATTTGACTGCAATACATTCTTGTAGCCCTAAAAATGTAAATGAAGACAACCAAAAGGAGGAATTCCACCAGAAAAGTTACATAGTGCACCTTTAACATGAGCAGCTTGTCAATTCCCGATTTCATCTGATCTCTGAAGATAAGCGGGGCCTGGGTAGTACCATCGGGAATACCAGGTGCCACAGTGGGGCAGCAGTGGCTCTAAAGGAAACTGTTGTTGTGTCCTTAGGCAAGACACTTCACATTTGTTGGTGATGGCTGCAGGCAGACGTCTAGACCGCTCTAGCCTTGTCTGGACGTGGAGGTAGAATGCTTTTCTTTGGGGTTAGAATGAAGTATGGTGTCACTTGCCGGCTTGACACACTATGACTGAGGTCTACTCTTGGAAGCGAAGATGACAGAACTAGAGAACCGCAGGTTATTACTGACTCAAACCCAGAGTCAGTCTGGTGAGCAGCTCCTTCACTCTGTGGTAACAGTGGGAAAATGGGTGGGTGTCCATGGGCTCTACCTGTGTGTGGCATGATACATGGGGCTGTCAAGGTGCAGCTAAACCAAAGGGTCCAACTTTTGCTCTCTCACAAAACTGGCCTCTCGTTACAAGTAGTAAACAAAAGAGAAAGTGGTGAGCACTTTCTCTTGCAATCATGCAAGTCCTAATCAGAGGCAGCCATTGGAGCTGTCAAACAGATTTAACATTTTTGACGTGAAGGAGTTTTTCCATGTCTATCAAGTCATGAGACTTACCATCCCCTCCTACATCCACGCGGGACATCACAGCAGCAAATCTGAGTAACTCCCATGTCCATAAATATACTACAGATGCTAGTGGGAACAGAGGGTAAAAAGTCCCCACCACAACATGTGATTAGTCATCAATGAGCTTGACCTCGTTTACTAAGGGAACGACATCCTTCACTGATAAAACCTGCCCCAGATCCTCATTGGTTTGTCTATGATACGCCCCGTAGCAATCTCACGGGCCACAGTGCCACCCTGGGGCTCGGGTATCACAGAAACATCGTGCTCACAGACACAACAGTCTGAGGTGTTGGAAAGTGACTTCAAATCGCTTACAGACACAGTGCTACAATTGGATGAATGCAGAATGCCTGGTCCAATTATATCTACCAGTTTTGGTGACATGAACTTTAGTTGGTTCCATCAACTTCACATCTGACTGAAGGGTTATTGCAGTGCTCTAGGAATTTGTTTTATGGATAATTTTTTTGTGGATTCTGGAAGAGGAATAATCTTGCCCACAATGGCATTCATTTAAATAGTGCCCGAAAAAACTGTTGAGTGACAATATCAAACTAATGCTGGACTCTGCACCTAATAGGCCTACTAGATGACCCCTTACGTGTAGGATAAACAGCGTGTCATGTGACTATGACAAAATCAGTGCCCACCGTCTTTAATTAGGTTTAAATCTAATTTTTTAAAACTTTCACTCAGCCATTTGTTTCATAACAGGTGATGAATTTAAAACCCATCAACAGATACTCTATGAAAATGTAGGTTGGCAATCTGTCAGAAGAGATTGTATAAAATGTAAAATTGTATAAAAATGTATTAATAATGGAATACCTGACTGACTGACAAATTTGGCTGTGTCAAAAACCAAAAGATCGATATATCGTCATCTAAACTTTGGTCGATCTCAATTATAAAGCAAGTGTATTTTAAATGGCATGTCTACAGCCAATCCTGTGACAAGTAAAAGCTTGTGGTGCTGAAGAGGAGTCACCTCTCTTTTGTTTTGTTAAAGGCTCTGGGGGTCAGGGCCACAGGCATCTCTGTATGCCTCCTCAAGTGTCCTTGTCGTGTTTTACAACTTCGACTTCAATTTGCACAATCTGACTAAAGTCCAGTCTCTCTTTCCTTTTGCCTCTGTCTGCAGTGCCGTATGCCCCTCCTTGCCTGATCCAGCTGCAGCAGCTCCTTACCTTATCTCCTCTACTCTAGTCTGGTGCTTCTTGTCATTCTAATCCAAGTTGTGGAAAGTAAACAACTATTTTCTCACCATTTATTAGTGAAATGTTAGACCTAACTTAGCGCACGGACATCGCACGTGTTTCTGTTGATATCGTTAATGCTTTAACTTTTAGGCTTATTACATTGTCCAAATTTTAAATGTGGATTTCTCAGGAATCATCAGTCCTATCAACAGAAAATAAAAGCTGTAGTGACCCTGACACCCTGCTCTTTATGCCTGTCTCTGTTTTCAATAAGATGGAGGAAAATTGAATCGAAAATCGAGATAGATCAATAAGGGGGAAAATATAGTGATTCTTTTTTTCCCCCATATTGCCCAGCCCAACCTGAATATCTCACTTGTTGAATTTTGATAAAGTAACTTTTAATACATGATCTCATGATTGTCTGCGTCTAAAAACTGACCTCACTAGAACTGAAATGGGAAAAAAAACCTTTGGGTTATTTTGCCTCCCAAAAATGGAATACATTTCAAGGACATGCAAAACTGGATACACTGGTGCCACTAATGCATTTTAATAATCTGGTGATAAACATTCATAATCACACCTGTACATGTTTCTAATGTTTTAAATGGAACAGGGCGCTCATGAAAAAGAGCCTGGTACTCTCATTGGGCTCTCCCTGTATAAATAAAGATAAATGAAATGAAATGAAATGAAAAGAGGTGGACTGAATACATAATGAACTCTAAAGTACTTTGGATGTCTTGGAAGGTGCTATATAAATCCAATTTTTATTTAGATTTTATAGACTATTATCTGTTTTACTTCCTAATCACTATGCTTCGTGTAGTGTGTGAGTGTGGGACCTGCAGTAGGAGCATGCGTGTGGGCCGACTCTCCCAGGGCCTCTGTGTGAACTGTGTTACCGCGGTAACCTCGTCATTGGCACAGTCTGTGCCCTTCCACTTCTGCAGCTGCCCATACGCCGGCTGACTGATGTCCAGGACTGAGTCAATCTGAGTACAAAGTTACTCATAAGAATGATATAAATACACACACCAGAGACAAAAACAGGAACAAGAAACACAGCATCATGTATACAACTGGGCCTGCCATGATAATTACTATAGCGTAATTACTATAGTGGCTTATCATTCAATACATGACAGATGAATCAATCATTATTGGTGGTCAATATTTATTGTGGGGATTTTTTTCTTTGTACTAGCGAGAACATTTGCATCATTTTTCTGTACTACTATCAGATTGAGCTGTAGAAGATTCAATTATGAAATTCTATGACTCATTACAGACACAAACTAACTACTGAAGTTGCATTCTGTTATTTATTGCAGCTTTTTGGGGATAATTCTGCTTAATGGTTTGGTTTCAATATTATTATCTATTGTCTATATTCACTTCAGCAATATGTCGCACTTCAAAATGAGTTATCGTGACAGACCTACATACAAAAGTTTGGGAGAAGTAAATGTCTTTGTCATTTTTAAATATTGTAATTGTGATTTTGGCTTCAGGGTTCAGTTCACAGTGCACCCTTTATTTTTCTTAGTATTACTTTATGGTTCTATGCCGGGTCTCATATATGAAGAAGTGTGCAGTACTCCGTTACATTACATAATAGGATCAACTTTTACTCCTATTTGAAAACTATTTTTGTTGAATAGTACTTGAGAAACAGTTACTCTTCCTATTATGAGTAGTTTACAACTAGGGCTGGACAATTAATCGAAAGTAAGTGAAGCAGATGAGTCAAATCGTCAATGATAGTGTTTGGGTTTTTGAATCGAGATCAGATTTTGGAGGAAGAAATTAGTGTATTTTCTGTTAAATGACAAAAAATTAAAGTGTGTATTGTTTATGTTCATGAAATAAGTATCAGTGAGATTTTAATTTTGTTTTTGAAAAGACTAAATTAAATCGAATCGGAAATAACAATCAATAATTATTTTCCCCATATCGCCCAGCCCTATTTACATGTGACAAAAGCTTTAGGTTTTCAATACTATAACATTTTAACTAACTAAACAATGAAACTGCTGAACATCGCTTTAGGTTTGTGAAGTTGATGAGAACAGTTTTGTATCATGTTTTTGTATATTTATGGAGAATTGTCGTGTGTGCATGGGTGACATGGGTGACGTTGGCTTGTAGGCAGAAAGTTGCACAGAATCTTACAGCTAACTATAAAGAGGGTTCGAATAGAATAAACATTGTACTGAGGTGTCTGTCCTGAATTAGAAATACTTTCTCTTAAATAAGCTCTGATACATGTTGTCTGTATGTTTGTTTAGGGCTAAATCCCTGTGTAACACCTTTGTTCTCTACACTAACTGTTTATGCTTGTCTAAAAATGAGTTACATAATATTGTAATTTGAATAGTGTTTTGCTTCCCGACTGACTAGACTTTGTGTCTGGGGACTCTGGAGATGAAAAATAACCCTGTGCCACTAACTGGGGCTTATTTAGAGAAATGTTCATTAATGAGCAATGTTCCTGGTGAGTGCTTAATAAACTAAATGTCAAAATAAATAGGCCTTTTTATACCTGGACACAAAAGATGCCGCTCAGAACAGTTTTCTGGCTTTGAGAGAGGCCCTCTGGAAGAACAGGGTGGTCCAAGTCCCTCAGGTCTGTCAGCAGCCATTGGTCGTACACCTATAGCGGGAATGAAGCAGAGCAGAGACAGTTAGAGCGCTATAGAGTTTGTAATGGATCATCAAAAAACATTACCATGGAAATCTGCCATGTTTGAAGCAGCAGTGCGTAAGTACAAACAACGTAATAAGCTACTAGGGCACAACTGGTAAATCACATTTAATACAGATGAGGAGCAGGTTAAATGAAGATTGGTAAATGCCAGAAAACTGGCCTTTTCCCTTCTGGGAGTATGAATCCTGGAATCTAGAACCTGAAAACCACCAATTGTGTCAGAATACTTTTGAATATGGGCTAAACAATATAGATCATTACTGCATACGTACTGACTGCTAATTGATATTCCAAAATACTCTATATATCGCAATAAGAGCAAGGTTCTCCATCTGACAAAAATAATATGGTAAATAAAGATTTCTTTATTAAGTCTTGATTTAGTCTTGGTTTTGTTTGTTAATTTTTTTATTTTGACAGCTTCACTAGAAAATTAAAGCAGCTACTTTTTGTTTCATTATAACTGAAATTAGTGAGGCAAAATGTATATTACAATATCGCACCAATAACAATATCAAAACAAAATAATAATAAAATAATAACAATAACAAAATGTTCCAATTATCGTGCAGCCCTGCTTTTCAATGAATGCTGAATTTAGTATTTAGCATCTTATAATCACCATTGGTTTCATATTATGCTGTGACAAAACAATCCCAATTTCTATAGTCATTTCTAACTATGCATATTGCCTTTCTGTTTGGGCAACCTACCAACTTATCTCATGTGCCTGTGTACAAGACACTTTTCATTTACCACTTTTTCCATTAACCAATATATTTTTAACCAGTCCTCATAACACATAATTGCTGACTATATACTGTTTAATTTTAGCCTACCTGTTTGTTGATTTGCTGTTGTGTCAGTCGTCCCGCTCCTCCAGCCTCCTCCTGCAACCACTGTACACAGGCCTCGAGCCAGATAAAGGGCACCTGGACCTGGCAGGACAACAGCAGCCAGCTCTGGGCAGCTCGGACCACGGTCTCAGGTGCCATCCGGAGCTCGGGACGTTCTTGACCTAGGTCACAATTTCTCCTGCTTCTTCTAAGAATGTAGAAAACAAGCTTTGTTAATGTTGCTTGTAGATAGTTGGCAAATAAAATAAAATCTAATTGAAATTATAAAACAGTCATACCAGGGTTAAGGACAAAAAAGAAAAAAAAAAAGAAAATACAAATTGGCCTATAGGGAGATAATAATAAGATTATAGTTTATGTAACACAGTTAGCTCCAATACCTCAAGCTGGATTTTTTATGTAACCTATTTTATGACAGTGGCTGTGTTACATACCACTCAAAATCGAATAACTGTTTGCAGCAAAATCATCTCATTTCTGTTTGCTCCGTCTAATTACTCACGTCAGGTGCAGCTTGCATGTTATTTACATAATCTTAAAGGTCTAGAAATCAGATTATAATCCATCTTTTAAGTGACATTTAATTGTATTCTCTTTGGCATAAACTATACCAAAAATCTATCTAAAACTGGTGTAAATCAACAACCAAAAACAACTTGCCCGTGATTGAGCTGGAAAAAACATAACATAGCATAACATAGCATAACACTATACTTCGACTACTGCTTAATACTACGGGTTACTACTACTACTACTACTACTACTACTACAACAAGGCGCCAAAACTCTGCAATATTCATACGTAGCATTGGTTCTGGCAATTAATTTCGAGCCTGGATTTTCCCAGTAATACAAATAATACATACAAATAATGCTCAACATGCATTACTATAACGTCTGTGTGCGAATTCTACCTTATAAAACAAATTTACTTCAGGATTCCGCAGCCATTCGCGCTACCCAAATATATCCGGAAATAGGACGTGAACTGATATGATTGGCGTTGATTTCAGCCAATGGAATAAGCGCTTTTGACTACGTCATTCTCATTCACCAATCACAGCCCTTCCTCATCGCGGGCACTATGCGGTTGGGTTTGGTAGAGAAAGAACGGGGACGATCGTAGCGTTACTCTGCCTGCAGGTCGGTATATTGCACTAATTTTTATATTTTCCCCCGATAAATTATATACATTTGACATCAGAAAGGATTGGATTGTAAAGAATGACGCCCTACTCCCTTTAGCATGTCCGATGTGGCAAGCTGGCTAGTTTATTTCACGTTAGCTCATCTTGATCACACAAAATGGGCAACATGGCGAAAGTGGCTAGCTGTTAGCTTGAGTGGTTTTCCTCATTCTGTCGTGGTTCATGATGTTGTTTTTGATTAGTAACATATCGAATGCATTCAAATCAGAATTATAGTTAAATACTGCCCGTCACACTATTTATAAAAGGAAAGATTAGGTGTCGACGTATAAAGATCGCTGCCAAAGCTACGTGGCTAACAGCAACAGCCTTCTTCTCGTAGTAGCTTTAGCCATTTTAGCTTCGAGGGAGTTCCATCGTTTTTCGTACGCCATACTGAATTGTTCCCTCATTTCAAATACGTATTTTCACACGTTATAAATACGCTGATTACATCATTATTGAACTCCTTTAATGTTTTGCTTTATCATTTTTTTGTTGCTAAATTAGTCGAGACATGTTTTGATTCGTGTCTACTTTTGATTCACTGTTATGCACCATTTCTTTACAGTTTATTACAATGTATTATTTTGTTATATTAAAAATAGTGACACATTTTACGTAGTGGATTGTTTAGTGAAATGGAAATGTATGAACCATTTCTAAATGTCCCCAAAATGTTGTATTACATTATTTTACCATTGTAATTATGGTTTATGAAGGGTTAAGTTCTATAAAAAATATGTTATTTATTTTAAATTACTGAGTGATAGTTTTGGTATATATGATAGATGATACATACGATGATAAAAATAGTGTCACTAAAAATTCCCCCCAAAATTTGTTATTAGCTGGTATATTTACATCTGCTACAATTGGAGAACAGATAATATAATAATTAGATCCGATTTTATTGGTGCGTTTTTATACACTAAATAAATCTAATCTTCTTACAGACCTAGTGATATTTGGAAGTTAAACAATGATTTTTAGTTCATTTTAAAATGACTCTTTCGATCTTTTTTTGCTTTTGCTATGTTTTTTTTTTTTTCTTTTTTGTACACATTTTCTTGTCAAAGCCTGAAAGAGGTCAGATTACTCACATCAGATGTTGTTTCAATAATGTGATAACTCCATAAATCAGACAATTATCAGACTTGTGGTGTGCATGTAAATATAGCCCTTGTTTCCTGCATTCATACAGGTTGCAGCAGCTGTGTGGTCCTTGCTTGCTTGGTACCGCCTATCAACACCCCCTTGTTCCCGATAAAGTTCAGTGAGTAGCTCTTTCCTTTCAGTTTCGCTTCAGCCGTTGTTGGTCGTATTCAAGAACCTACGATGTTGACAGGCTTCTCCTTATTCCCAGGGCTGCCTCCCTGCTTCTCCCATCTGCTGTAGCTAGGGCCAAGTTCCATCACCTGATTTGTACCAGAAGACAATGGAGACAGAGATTGAACAGCAAGAAGAGTCTACATTTAGCAACACTGAGAGCAACGGTATGTCATAGGGCTGAACCATTTGGGGGAATTTATTTAGGTGATATGGTTCCATTCCAAACAACAAAATCTATAGGGACTTTATTAGGTATAAAACAAGCAAACTGTCACTTGGATCTCTACAAACATGTTCAGAAATACACTCATGGGCTCTTCTGTTGGTTCATCAGGTCATGTCTTCTCTCAAATGTAATACTTAGCATTTCTGTAAATATGCCAGAATTGGTTAAGAAAGTTATTTTTCCATTTGTTGTCTCGTGGTAGATATTAATGTAAGCCTAAAAACAAAAGAATTCAAATGTAACCGTATACTATAAGGTAGTCGCAATCGTAAAAATTGTAAAAAGAAATATTTACCCAATCGCAATTTGAATGGACATAATTAACAAGTACCTTATTTTCCTCCACAAACAACAAAATCTCCTGTCTTATCCTGCATAAAAAACGCTGTAGTTTGGATCTGTACAAACATGTTCTGAAATATGATTCTTATATTAGTTATTAGTCATATTTTGGTCTTTTGTCAATTCTTCTGGATGGGTTTTAAAATGTGAACTTTGAACAGAATCCTGGTATTAAAACATAAATGGCAATCACAATACTTATTACAAAAATTGCAGTTAGATATTTTTCCCAAATCGTTCAGCCCTCATATTTGACATATTGCCATCTTTCCTGTTTTATTTCATTACCTCTTTTCCCAGTGGATGGTGTTCACTGGTGCTGACTGTTTTTTTTTTTTTTTTTTATCTCTTTATGACAGGTAAGCGCCCTGCTGAGGATGCAGACGAGCAGAAATCATTCAAGCGCTCCAGGAACTCTGATGAGATGGTTGAGCTTCGCGTTCTCCTGCAGAGCAAAGTAAACCGCATCCCCTTTTATCTGCTTTAAATCATAATTAATATAGCCCTTCATGTTTTTTTTACACATTTCTTTTAATTATATTTCTGCATTTAAAGGTGCACTATGTAACATTTTTGGCGGGACGTCTTCTATCTGCTTGTCTCTATGAAGATTTTCTTGCATTAACTTGAATGCTCCACACTTTGGCAGTTGCTGGGTTTCAGATGACATCGCCCACACTATTTTTTTAATCTATTTTAATATTGTTTCCTCACAAACATACCTGGAGTTGTTTTGTTTCATTCACACATATTTAAAATACAACCCCTGCATTATTAGCGTAAGTTCTTCTCTCAAACGGTAAAACACTGTTCCACCTTATAATGTCATGTGGTAATACAGGAAGTGCTCCATTGTGTTTTTAAATTCCATACACCTTCACTAGAATCATTTGAATGATTTCAGCCCTGGAATAGCCAATCTCCACTAAACAAAATGTAAAAGGTACTTCCGTTTTCATGACATCACAAGGTGGAACAGAGCATTTTGAGCTTTGGAGATGTAGACAGACTAATAAAGAGTTACTCAAACATCTGTGAATGAAACAAAACACTACTGTAGGTGTATTTTGGAGGAGGTAACAACATTATAACATGGTTTAAAGCTTACAAGAGTCCATTTTGTGTTATATAGGACCTTTTAAGGGTAAAAACATACTCACAGATGCATTTTGGCCAACAGAGCCTTCATCAGGATATAAGGACAAGCCCATTACTATTATTTTGTGTTAAATTACAATATTTTCTATAAAACAGCTTTTAAAAGTACATTTGGGTATCGAGATTAGTATCAAGTCTTTTAAAATCAAAATCATGTTTGAAATTTTCGTATCGTGACAAGACTAATCTCCGTGGAGACAAGCTTTTAACACCTAAAGACAAAATAGAATGTGTTGCAATAAAATGACATCTCCATGGAAACAAGCAGATGACTGAGCCTCCAGAAAGGTTACACAGTGCACCCTTGATATTGTTGTAATGTGCTCTTTCATTATATTTTTCACAGAATGCAGGGGCTGTGATTGGAAAAGGAGGCAAAAATATCAAGGCTCTCCGTTCAGACGTGAGTACACATATTGAATTTGCCCCCAGCCTCTTTCAGTTTTAAGTTCTTATTTTTTCTTGTGTCTCAAATCGACCCAACTTTCCCAAATGGCCAGCATTTTTATTTGGAACTTTGAGTATCGCGAAAAATCTGTGGCACTGTTGTTTCGGTTTTGACAACAAATCCCTGACATTCTTAGTCTCAAAACGATTCGCTCAGTTTTTGCTCACTTTTGTTAATCAAATTCCCCACCCGAGCCTTGAAGAATAACTACAAAATTCCAATTATTACTTCTCTAAAACCATTGCTAATAACAACTGAATTTTGCAACACTTTTTCTTCTATACGTAGCGTTAATCACAGTACAATACAATTTACCATTTTGCATAAGAACCTGGCCAGTTGAACTCATTTGTCATTTGCTCTTTCTCTAGCTGTCCCCCCTCTCTCTCACTATCTCTCGTCTCCTCCCAACACTCACTTCTTTATACTCTGCCATGTCCCATTATTTCAGTGTTTTCTCTTTCTCTCTTTGACAACAACAATCTGAGAGAATATATTTGCAGACACAGTGTAGAGCCTGTATATTAAAATGTATTCCTCTCCCCTCTTCCCTCTCCCCTTGTTTATTATTTTACTGTTGACTTTTGCCCACTTCCTCCTCTGTTGCCCATGTTCTGGATGGCCCCTCCTGCGCCCGCCCGCCCACCTGACACCCCGCCCGGTTGGCCCCGCCCATAATCGCCATGCCCTGTCCTTATATGGGCGTCTTACTTGATTGACATCTGTGCTCGAATGGCCCCGCCCCCTGCCACGCCCATGCCACGCCCAGTTCAATGCAAGTGTGTCAGTCCCAGACAGCAGTGGGCCCGAGCGGTATGTCCCTAAGCTCCTCCCTCTCACTGCCTGAATACAGGTCAAACCACAGCAACAGAACAACAATGAATGAATGAATATGAGCGTTATCATAATACTACGTAGTCATCCTGCCTCTGTCCAGAAGCTGTTTAAAATAACCTACTTGTTCTCACTATATATTTAAACATTCATGTCCAACTGTGCTTTTGAGGATTTAAAAAGCATTTTATATCACTCTATTAGTCTGGTATTTTAACTCTGCTCTTTTTAAATCTTTGCTTTGGTCTTTTAAACTGTTTACCATATGTTTGTTTTTTTATCCTGCCTTTATTAGGGCTGCACGATTCTGTAAACATTTCTACCAGTAGTTTTTGCGTTTCGATTTGAGATTTATTTTTTAAAATCCAGATTCTGTTCACAATTCAAATTTTAAGCTTGTGCCGCATTAACATTTGAAAGAAGACTGAAATTTGATCTGCTAAGCTAATACAAGAATGCCATGAATTTCAGTTTTCATGTTTTAAACATGATCAGACCCCACACAGACCGCATTTTGTTGTTTGCAGAAAATATTGCATATCTTGGATATATCTTATTTAAAGGGATGTCACAAGGTCAAATTTCTGTTTTACCATTATTTTGAAAAAAAAACCCCATCACAATTCTTCATATCTATTGGCATCATCAACTAAAAATAGTGAAATCCATCATATTATCTAACAAATGACTGACCAGTTTAATTAAATTATTTTGGGGGAATTTAAGTGTAAAGCTACAGTTTGTAACTTTCTGGGGGTGGCACATTACTTGCTTGATTCCATGGAAATAGAAAGGTAAATCCATACTGTGGGAACATTCTGCATGTAGATAAGACAAGTTCTGTGTCTTACTGTGGAACATTACATGTTCCATTACTTGTTTCCATTTCCATGGAAACAAGCAGGCATTTTAGTCTATTTTTTGGCTAAAAAGTTACATACTATGGCTTTAATGTAAACTGCACCTTTCTGTTAACTATGTTTGGTACATAAGTTATAATTCCATTCAGTTACTTATTTTTTTTTTTTTTAGATTTAGCCTGATTTTGTGACATCTTTTAATCAAGATTTTCAGTTAACTGGTTAATCTTAACACCTCTACTCCTAAATAACTGCAGTCTTTATTGTGACCATTTTAAAATGTGTTTATTGACTGATCTTGCAGCCCTACTCTTCACCCTCCTCCCTTTCCTTAGATCGCATTTATGTGGTGGTTGGAGGCTTCTGTTAGATTCATAAAAGGTTTTCTCATTTCGACAGGTCATTCTTTTAAAAATCCCAAATCAAGCTAGTATTCAGATCATGTGTGTTCTTGTCTTGTCCCCCCCAGTCCTCAGCTTGGCCCTCCCCATTTTAGCTTGGTTTCTGAGTGGTATTAGAAGGCACACACTCACTCTGTTCCACCCATCTGTACTGCTGCCTTTTTTAAATATATATTTTTTATGTTGTGCTTTTCATTTGATTTAAAATCCATTGACTCCAGTGGTGGCAAATTTAATTTCCTTGGTACAATCTCCTCTGTTACACCTCCTCAGCAGTCTGCCATTCTGCTTTCATGTCTAGAGTGACTTGCATAGATTTGTAAATTCATTTTGGTGGTTCTTGGTGGGTGTACATGACAAAAATGAATGAAAGAACATTAATTTAAAAAGATTTTTACAATACAATTATTGCAGTATTTCCCATATGTTTGTACTTCAGACTATTGAAACAGTGAGGTCTGTTAATGAATCATTCTAAAACATTTTATTGACTAAAGATGCCAGTTCAAGACCATATTGTAATACTATGTTTTTCTCACAGGTTAGTTATATTGTATGTATTTAGGGAGAAATAATTGGCGACTGAAATGCATAAGTGTCACCTTTAGACCCCTTTTGAGAAGTTTATTTGTTTCTAGATTTTTCATTTGACAATATATTTAATTTGGCCACAATTTTATCCATTTTGGTATTGGACTACTGAAGGCAGTGTTATAATACTAAAATTTCAATATGCAATCTCATATTTGATGCCAAAGTATTCATTAAAAACACACCTTTTTATACAGTTGAATGTTATTTTCAAATTATAGTAGTTTCTTTAACATATACTAGCTATGCAGGAAAACTCCAACTTTGTCCGATCCATGTGTTTGAGTCATAAAAAACATCATAGCCTATTATATCTTTTGAATGGTAAAAAGTCCTCAAAATGTCACCTATAAACAGGAACCTGGACCCATGTTTTAATTCTGATACTAATTAATGCTAAATCTAGTATAGGGGTTATTTTATGTTTTTTTTTAACAACTCTTAAAGGTCCTATAACATGCAAAATTAACTCTTGTGAACTTTAAGACATGTTACAATGTTGTTACTTCCTCCAAACAGTGTGTTTTCTGTGTGGGAGAATTCAGCCTAAATATGCAGGGTTAAATGTGGTCTGTTAAATGTGTCTGAATAAAACAAAACACAACTCCAGGTCTGTTTGTGATGAGGAAACAACGTTATAACATAGATCAGAAAATAGCGTAATATGGGACCTTTAATAACAGGCCACTATAGTCTGTACATATGGGAAATACTATATTGATTAACTCCAATCTTGTTACTCTATTCATTTTTGTGGCGTACACAGACTAAAGACCACATTGGGAGTAGAGCTGTGTCTGGCCCTTCAGTGCGTATTCTTGCAGCCCCTCCTCCTCTTGCCCTCCTCCCCCAGTGGTCACAAAACGCAGTCACCTTTCTTTGGGTTCTATTTTTTATTTGTTTTATCTTTCCTTCTTTTCTCTGGACTTCCACAAAATGCAACGTTACAGTAAATGCTGGTTGTTAAGACATAAAATTAGTATTAAAAAAAACAAAAAACTGGACTTGTATCAAAACATAGCTGCTAAAAATCTCAGGCGTTAAGTTTTGAATGTATTAGAAATGTTGAGAGTTCTCTGATCTAAACGCTTGTTCCTCCCTCCCCTGGGCTGCCTGCCTGTCTGGCGCCCCTCCCGCCCCCTCCTGCCCCCTGCTGGCTCCGCTGTGCCGTGGCATTTGGTTGGTAATAAATGAAGCATCTTGAGTATCAGTGCGGACATCGAGACTGTGGGAGAAATCCTGCTCAAGACCATCCCCACATTGGAAGAGGTCAGATTTCACACACAGGAGCAACTTTGAACAAGTCACACCATATTATCACTGCATAAAGTTGTATACGGGGTTCGTATAGTCATGGAAAACCTGGAAATATCATGGAAAATTAGAATTCTAATATCATTTCAAGGCCTACTTCTGGAAAAGTGATGGAATTTTAGAAAACATTTGGGTGAATGAACTTTATTCTCATTTGAATGTATGCCAGCTCACACAAATCAATGAAATACAGTTTCCCATCAGCTGAAAACCAGCATTGACATTTATAGTAATAATAAGTAGAATAGCCTAGACCAGGGGTCGGCAACCTGTAACACCCAAAGAGCCATTTGGACCCGGTTTCCGCGGAAAAGAAAATGCTGGAAGCCGCAAATACTTTTCGACATCTAAAATGTAAAAAAACAAAACATAAAAATATTATCTTCCTTTACGCTTTGTATGAACAACTATAGTATTTGTAAAATATCTGCATAAATATTTATTTTACCTGGGTAATGGGACTCCTGCTCCTGAACCTTTCATCAGGGCTGTACGAAGATGTCGGGGATGGGTATACCAGCTTCCGTGAGTGTGACGCTTATTTTGAGTGATGAAAATTAATAAAATATAATTTTATTTGAATATTTCATGATCACAATAATCTTTCAAATTAGAACTACAATTTGAAAAATAAAAAACTAACACAAATAAAATACACTTCAATTAAATACTTATAACTTATACTTAATACTCATTTTCCCAAGGCACGAGGAGCCACAGTATAAGGATGAAAGAGCTGCAGGTTACCAACCCCTGGCCTAGTATAAAGACTTTTTAAAAACACTAGTACACTCTCACACAGCACACACATCTTTAAGTAAAAACTTCTGCTTGTCTTTTTAATCCAAAAAGGTTAGCTGTGAAATCTGTACAATTTTATCAGTCTCCGTCAGCTAATAAAAGCACATCATTCATTGAAACTTGTGAATTCAAGGTCATGGAAAATTGGGGAATGATTATGGAGAAATCATGGAAAAGTCCCGCAAAACCTTAAATCAGACCTGAAAAAATCGACTTTTGATTCATGCACGTTTGAGCAATCTTTAATCTGTTATTTTCAGGACAACATGTTACTGATTTTAGGCACATTTTAATTAAAAACCCTTGTTGAGATCTAGTCTTATTTTAGAGCTGGAATAGTCCTGCCTAGACCTGGTTTAGATCTTGTGGTACTTAAAAACAAAACACATGCCTCTTCTTAGTCTAGACCAAGGGTGTCCAAGCATTTTTCATCAAGAGCTGCATATTAAGACAGACTAACAGTGTTGTGTTTCTCAGTACCAGCAGTACAATGGCATGGACTTCGACTGTGAGCTGCGTCTGCTGATCCACCAGAGCCTGGCTGGTTCCATCATCGGGGTGAAAGGAGCCAAGATCAAGGAGCTCCGAGAGGTACGATATGACACCCGAGCCCCCGAGCAGACGGAGCGTGAACCTGTGAACAGGCAGAGCAGCACATTAACCCAATGTCAAACTGTAACATTAGACTGTGACTAGGTTTAAACTGTGTTTAAGTTACACAGGCTTAACAATGATGTCATTCACGCACATGAGAACTGTTTGTGAAGGGAATTGGGGATGGTCCAATATTTTGAGCTGATACTGATATTTGTTAATACTGATATTAAGCGTTTAAACTATTAAAACCATAGGATCACATTTTTAAAAATCTTTTTACCATGTTATGTCATTCTCTCATCAAAAACATGTCTGAGGCGGTTTTAGATGTCATCCATGCATGTTCCAGTATTTTATCGATCTCTCTCAAGCCCTTTTCAAACACTCCTTATGGTTTGCTGTAAGATTCTGTGCAATGCTCTGCCCTAAACTAAATACTATTGTTCTGATTATCAAAATGTGTTCCTTTTAACCTGTAGAACACTAAGACGAGCATTAAGCTGTTCCAAGAGTGCTGCCCTCAGTCCACAGACCGCGTGGTTCTGGTCGGAGGAAAGACTGAGAGAGTCGTTGACTGTATCAAGACCATTCTGGACCTGATCTCTGAGGTGAGCTCTACAATAGCTGCAGTTTTGACTTAAAGTGCCCCACTACAGATATATAAGCAGGTCAAAATGAGACCAGTATGTGCTGTCTGCATTTAATTAAAAAGCATTTTATTGTTTGAGAATCACGAAGTGTGTCATTAGCATGGTAGTTGTCGTTGTTAACCTAACTTTGACTGAACTCGCCTAATATGTGTGCATAAACTCATTGCGGTGAATAATTAAGATGCTCAGCACATAAGGTAACTGAAGAATACATTTTGACCACTGCAAAACATTGTGAAAATCAGAGTTGGTTTATTTTAAGACCGTAAAATTCAGGTACATAGGTAAATAAACAATGTAACCTGTTGGCTATTATTTTATCACTTTCAGGCACCCATTAAAGGTCGCGCACAACCTTATGACCCAAACTTCTACGACGAGACCTACGACTACGGCGGCTTCACCATGATGTTTGATGAGAGGGGCGGGGGCAGGCGGTTGATGGGTGGGTTTCCAATGCGCGGCGGTCGCTCTGGGGGTGGAGGAGACAGGGGCTTTGACAGGATGTCCTCCAGTCGGGGGGCACGTGGTCCAATGCCCCCGTCACGACGCGACTATGATGAGATGAGCCCCCGACGCGGACCACCACCCCCCCATCCCCGAAGCATTAGCAGAGGGAGCAACCGCAGCCGCAACATGCCCATGAGCCACCACAGGGGAGGGTAAGACTGAACAACATTAAAACTATATAAAAAGTCTAGATGAATACTCTACGGATAAAGTTGTATTACATTTAAAGTGCATATGACAGTTTAGATCATTCATTTCACCAAAACACAGGTAACATTATTATATTTAAGTGATTGCCTAGTTTTTTGTTGTTTAGTAATTTTTTTTCCTTAAAGTTTGGTCAATAAATGGTGAATATTACATTTTTTTTAAATTTTAGTTTAAAATTTTACTTCCTGGTTGGACACGGGCTGCAGATATGACATACGTGTGTTACCTAGCAACCATGATGCTAACAAGGGCTGAAAGTGCACAATAGTTAGTTAGATTAGACTAAAACTTGATTGGACAAAATGAAAGTGTTGTCATTTATTTTTATTAAACTGCCGGAAAAATGCCTTCCTTATTTTGGCTGGAATTTTTCGTGTGCCATTTTAGAACTCAGTGCTACTTCTTGTATTTATTTATTTATTTTTTACTTTTTTCTCACAGCCCATCTTTTAAATTATGTAAACAGTTAGTAACCAACCAAACCAATGTACAATTAGAAAAACATGAAACCTTTCGCATGCACTTTAACTGTACAGTTGTAAGTCTTATAATGTGGTGATAGTGGATTTTAGCAGGGTCATTTCATAAGTGTATGTGCTCATCGTGTATGCCTGGGCGTGTCTGTGTCTCTCTCTCATCTCCATCTGCCCACAGAGATGACCGTTACTATGACTCTTACCGAGGCTCAGACGAAAGGTCAAAGTAAGTCTCTCCCCTCTCAGCTTTTCCTCTGCTCTCCTCCTCTTGTCCCCTGTCTTCTTCACTGTCCTCTCCTTCTCCCCCTCTCCTTTCCCCCTTCTCCCAATTTCTCCCCTCTCATCCTCTGTTCCTCTTCTTGTCCGTTCTCCCCTCACCTCTTCTACTAGTTCTCTCTCTCTGCTGCTCCTCTCTCTCCCTCTGCTCCTCCCCTCTTCTCCTCCCCTCTCTCTCTTCCCTCTGCACACTGCACAGAGCTAGTCCATCTAATCACAGCCTAAACACACTGCCACGTTAAAGCTCCACTGTGTAATGTTTTAGCCCAAGTTTGTTCCTCCATCCTACTTTTTAACAGATATTGCAAATATTATTACATTGCTTGCCAGGAAAAATCCAGTTTGATTCCCCCTAGTGAGTGTATGCAGTAGAGGGACATAGCTGTGTTTTACTGTTGTTTCCTCCTTTCTACTTTTTAAACATGTATCAAAAATGTAACTGCAAATTTTTATTTATTTATTTTTTTACAAAATTGTGCAACTCTGGCTAGTATATGCAGTAGTCAAATAAAAATTGCTGTTTGAATGGACACAGTTAACAAAATGTAGTACCATAATTTCCTCCACAAACAACAAAATCTCCTGTCTTATTCTGCATAAAAACTCCTAACCCTGTAATTTAGATCTGTACAAAAATGTTCTGAAATGTGATTCTTGTATTAGTTTGTCAGTTCATATTTCAGTCTTTTCCTCGGGACATGTTTAAAATGTCAACTTTGAACATAATCTTACTAAAATATAATGAAAAATCTCAATTAGATATTTTTCCCAATCTACATTCCTCGCTAGTGCCTGCATTAGACGGCCATGTTTTTTTCTGTAGTGGCTCCTCCATCCTACCACATTTTAAACATCGCAATTTGATATATTTTTTTTTTCCCTTCATATACAAAACCCATCCATAGCTAGTGCCTGCATTAGAAGGCTGTGTTTTCTGTAGTGGTTGGTCCATTCTTAGCCTGAGTTGTGGGAGCTGTGATCAGGCCAGCACCACCTGTCATTCCTCGCACCATAACACTGTCAGTGCTGTTCCTGTGACTGTGTGGGAAGATGGTGCAGAGGAAACCTGTTTATACTGTAATCCTGCACAGCGTGTGTGCAGTTTGACCCGGGCTACACATTTTCTTTGGGATGTTGTCAAGTTTTTTTTCCCTCCTTTTTTGTGTGTTTCTATCCACCTCCCCACCCACACACTCTCTCTCTCCTTATCTGTCTCTCTGTGTCTCCCTCTTTCTCCTCTCTCTCCCTCCTCTGTCCCTCTGTCTCTCTTCCCCTCTCCTCTATCCATCTCTATCTTTCTGTCTGTCTCTTTAGCTTTCCCTCTCTGTCGCTCCTCCTTTCTCTCTCTCTTCCTCTCCTTTCTCTTTCTGTATCTCTCCTCTGTGTCCTTCTCTCTGTCTCTCCTCTTCCCGCTCTCTTTCCTCTCCCTCTCTCCTTCTCTCTCTTTCTGCTCTCCCCGCACTTCTCTCTCTTCTCCCTTTTGTCATGTTGGACTAGGCCCATGTAGCACTCACTCTTATGGCCCTCTCCTCCACAGTGACAGAAGAGGCCGGCCCGATCGCTACAGTGATAACATGGTTAGTACCCTCTGCTAAACACACGCGGCACTTCTGTTCGTGTTGTCGTTTAATCAGACGTTAGCGAGAATTGAGCGCAGTCGGAGTTCAGAGTCGGACAATACGCTGTGATTGTCCATTGTGTTTTAATGACATTGTGTACTCACACGCAGTCACAGGTGCATGTACCTCTACACGCGCACATGCCAAACTGCACGCAAACACATACGCTAGCCCTGCTCACACCACTGTAGTTTTTGGTTGGTGCGAGTCTTCCCCCCAAATGACCATAATCGTCCCAGCCGGAGACAGCCCATAATAATGAGCTCTAATTGCCCTCTCACTGTGTACTTTTCACGGCCCGCCTGTTTTCCTGCTCAGAGGAGGATGCTGGGGGTGGGGAGATGGGGGTGGCCGCATACGGTTGCTAGGCGATAATAACGCTTTGTTGACAGACTGCGCGCTGGCAGGATACTGCCTGCCGTTGCTCAGCAACAGCTTTCTGAATTGCCTGTTGCCCTGGCGACAGCAGCAGCTGAATAGCAGGTGAAAATGGGGGCTGATGGAGAGACGGGAAGGGGGGAGGGCGGGAGGAGGAGTCTCTTTATGAAAACTGGGAGGCTCGTAGTTCAGTCGACTCTGTGGAGAGGCAGCGACGTTACTCTGAGCTGTGCTGACAAGGATGAAGACTAACGCTGATCTCTCTGTGTGTGCTTCTTACAGAGCGGAGGGGGCTATGGTAAGTGACCTTCATCTTTTTACAGTGTAGGCCTCAGTGCTGTGGCTGTGCGGAGGGAGAGCAGCTTTAGCGCCAGACCTCCAGGCTCCACTGTGAGGCTGCCTGTACACGGCCAGTGCATAGGACAGTAGTATTTACACAGGAGCTGACCACACAGAGCAGAGCTTAAGTGTCCACACATCTCACACATGCTAAGGAAGTGCCTCTGTCCTCTCCCCAGACAACAGCTCTTCCTGGGATAGCTACCAGTCAGGTGATCATTTGTAATTGCTGCCTGCAGATTCCACATATGTCCTGAGCCTTCCCTGTGCTTCCATAGACTAACACTGCCTCGTGTTTTATCAGGAGGACGGGGCTCCTACAGTGACATGGGGGGTCCGGTTATTACCACACAAGTGACTATCCCCAAAGACGTGAGTACGAGCGGTTGGGTGGTTTGGGGTATACTTAAAATCATGTTAATCTGGAAGAATTAGTTATAGAGCGTTAACATGTAGAGGAAAACTTATTTTCATGTACTGGCAACATTTTGTAATTCGTGTTTTAAAACCTGTTGTAGATTAGACAAGTGACTTCATGTGCTTCAGAACAGAATGTAATTGTTTATTTAATTACTCAATTTTTATTTTGACTGGAGCAGTAATTGTGTTCATAATTAAAATATGTCTTATTGCTCAGCCCTTGAGAATACAGAGGGCTTTAGGCAGCTTTGGTCTCATGCATAGTGAGTCTCATTAGAAGTAGGGCTGCAGCGACTAATCGATTTATAAAAAATATTGAATTATTGTAATCTCGACATTATCCAAGACTCAAAATTGCAGAAAAATGGGAAAAGTGAATTAAAGATACTACTACAACTGGCTGACTAAGAGAAAAATTGCTGTGTTTCTCGTCATAACGTTCTGAATGCTGTTAATTTTTAAAGGAGACAAGGCCAGACTGCAGATTTCTGTTGTATGATTCCTGAGCCAGCTCTAGGGCCTAGTCACTAGGCTTGGGCGTTCGTGGTTTTCAGTATTAACTTCCTGTTCATAAACAATTATAGTATTGCAATTTAACATAAAAAATAGTCAAATTTGTCCTCCAAAGTCTGAAATCTGCTCCAAACCACATGCTTTTACTGACTGGCTTTTACTGATTTAAAAAGACCTAAGATGATTGAGTATAGAATGTCTGCCCAGCCTTTTATTTAACAATGTGGATTTTCCTTTAGGATCTTTCTTATTAATATACCATATAATCAATAGGAAAAACTGGCTCTTGCTTCAATCTGGCAGAACAGTATCACTTTCTACGATATGAAACCTATGAATGTACTGGACATCACTCTTAAATATGTTAAAATAGCTTGAATTAAGTAGTGTTCATCTGGATTTGATTAAAGCTGTACTCGTCTAGAAAGGAGCTGGGTTGGAACAAATCTTGGTCTACTTAAAATAAGATTTATAAAAGACTTTTTTTTTTTTTTTTCAATTGAAGATAAGATAACAGTCATATTACTCAATAAGTAAAAGGCACTTGCTATATGTCGAAATGTTGTGAAAATCTGTTCAAATCCTTATTTTAGCAACTTGAAACAAAAAAAATAGCTTTTCCAATTGAAGATAATGAAACAAAATCTTGATAGCAACAAATATCGTTTATCTGGATTTGTAAAAAATATCCATATCCCTATATGTCTACCTAAATCTAGTGAAAATCTGTTCAAATCCCAATTATAGCCATTTTATATTTTTGGTATCAGCAATTAGTTATCGGCCACAGCAGCTGGCTAAGTATCAGATATCGGTATTGGTTCAAAAGAAAAGAAAACATCCATATCCCTATAATCTGCCTAAATCGAGTGAAAATCTGTGAAAGTCTGTCTTTTGACTATTAGTATCGGTAAATATCGGTCATCGGCAATAGCAACAGGACAGATATCGGTATCGTTTCCAAACAAAAAACAAAAAAATCATCCCTGTAGTCTACAATCGGCTACAATTGGAATTTGAACAATTTTTGATTATTGGCATCGGCAAATATCAGTTGTGGGTTACAGCAGCAGGCCAAATATCGATGGTGGTTACAAAAATAAATGTATATCCCTATAATCTAACTAAATCTTCTGAAAATCTGTTCACATCCTGATTCTAGCCATTTCTGATTTACAATTTCCATTCCTCAGTGAATTCACGTTTGGTAATGTGTAATTATTTTCCATTTCTGTCCCTTTCCGCTCCCAGCTCGCCGGCTCCATCATCGGAAAAGGGGGGCAGCGCATAAAGCAGATCCGCCACGAGTCCGGAGCGTCCATTAAGATTGACGAGCCTCTGGAAGGTTCTGAAGACCGAATCATCACCATCACCGGGACCCAAGACCAGATCCAAAACGCCCAATACCTGCTACAGAACAGGCAAGTCCCAACACGTCCTCTGTCACCTTGGTGGAGCAATGGAGATGGGTGTGAGGGTGTGTAATAGGAATCAGTACTACAGCACATCGTAAAGGTGCACTGTGTAACTTTTCAGGTGGAGGGTGATGCGGCTGCAAGGTTCACCACAAAAAGCAAAGGGCTCTAATTACTTCATATAACACGTCTTACTTTCGAATCATGTCATTACGCTCTTTATTATGTAAGAAAACTGCTAACCCTCTAGTTGGAACTAGTTTGGAAACATGCCATTCTTTTATTGGTTTAGCAGTTCATATTTCAGTCTTTTCTGAAATGTGCTGGACGTGTTTACATGTGAACTTTGAACAGAAACCTTCGATTTTAAAACATCTTCATTTTTATACTTGTTAGCAGATTGTTAATTGGATGTTTTTCTAAAGTTGTTCAGCCCTACAGGGTATTCAGTGCTTGTGTCTATCAATCACAGCTTTGCCTGGAATGTACCACAGTATTGCAATAAAGCGTTTATATCTTATCTCCATGGTGACAGGCAAGTGACACCACCAGGCCAAGTTACAGAGGGGCGACCTCGCTCACAGTCAGAATGCATGTAATTAAATAAATGCAACCATGCTGAGGAGCATTCCAGGCAACGCAATGACATCTCCATGGAGACCAGCAGCAAGGGGACACTCCAGAAAAGTTACATTGGGCACCTTTAACTGGGTGCTCATTTAAATGTGTATCCAAGAGGGGTATCTAGCCAATCATCTGTCAGTAAAGGTATGTGGTTTGAAGCAGACGCAAGGGGTACAAATTTGGGTATTTGCCACCAACACTCATGCACAGACCACATTCATACTAGAAAATGTGGGTGAAGTGTCTTGCCTAAGGACACAACAACAGATTCCACTAGAGCCACTGCGGCACCTTGTATTCCCAGTGGTCTCCCATCCAAGTGCTAACCAGACCCAGTCCTGCTTAGCTTCTGAGATCAGGCAGTATCAGGCATTGACAAACCCCAAGGCCACATTGTTCATATTGATATTGATGTGGTCCTCTGTCTGCACCAAACCACATGATTTTAATGACAGAGGATTGGCTGTAGACCTCTCCATTAAAACAACCCAAGCTGATCACTGACTATTTAATTAGATCGTTATTAGATTACAATTTGATTAATTACACAGCCCTCCTAAAACATGTCTAATTAATTTTCCAGTTTCAATACCTTGTTAAATATCTAAACGACACAATGCAATTTGACCTTTTTCTGCATAATGTTCTTAAGTCTTTGTCAATAATTCAAAACTATATAGTAAACGTAGCATTTTTTGTTGAAAGCTGCACAGAACCACAGTAATATATAGATGCTGAAGCGGACAGGGATCAATCGATGTGTGTTTCTCACTGTATCGAAAATTCTATTGATTATTGGTTTATTTTTGTCTGTATCAATACTTAAAAAACCTCAACACTGATCTGCATATATTCTTTTTGCCTGCTGTTTACTTTCACTAACCCTTAACCTTTCTTTCCCATGCAATCTGCAACTAGTTCATACCTTCCTCCTGCCCAAAATGGCTTTGAGTGGCGAGACAAAATTATGTTTTTGTAATTAGAGGTGGTCGTTACATCAACTAAAAGATGTTATATGAAAATGACATTGTTTTGTCCATTCTAAGGTTTCAACTTTGTTTTTTCCATGGGTTCTAGAATAAGAAATTAGAATCGTGGCCATAGCGATTTACAAAGTAAAACTACACGTATCCTTTTGAATGGGAAAATCCTCAAAATGTTGCATATAACAGGAAGCTGAAAGCGATTGAATAGGCGCCATTTTGAGGACATTTCACCATTCAAATGATATAGGGTTATTTTGTTTTGAATTGTTAATTGCTATGACAACATTGCACATTACATTGCTAATTATTCATAACTTTAATAACTACCCATGGATAATAAAAAAGCTTCAGAATTGTCATTAAAAAGTAACACATTTCACCATTCAAACAATATATAATTATTTTATTTTGAATTGTTAATTGCTATAACAACAGTGCTATTTTTTTCATCGCTTCTTCATAGCTAACAAGAAAATTTAAAAAAAAATGTCTTTAAAAAGTGAAATTTGTAGTTTAATCTTCCAAACAAGGACATATTTTAACACTTAAAGGGTTAATGTGAGAGAGTTTGGGATGATTAAAGGGATGCCTTATTCTTGTCTATTTCGTCCACCTTTAGTTGCAAATCACTATTCAAATGGACAATGTAATTAAATGTCCAGATATGTATAACAGAAATTATGGCCCTCAAGTCATTTTGGTGAAGCAGGGAGTGGATTGACTCTTCCCTGGCTGCTGCTGTGTGGAAGACTAGTGATTTTGTTGTTTTTAGTTAGTTCATGCGACAACAAATCACAGTCTACCAAACAGCACAAGCTCCTCCTCTTCTGTCTCCCTTGGCAACCAGTAGACACGTATGGTACACACTGCCTCTCCCTTCTCCCTCCTGTTTTCACCATGCTATCTGAAAATAAAATGGGGACAAAATATATAAGGATCATTAATTAGGCCTGTCACGATTACAAATTTTGGATTTTTAAAAGCGTGAAAAACAGAACTAGTTAATTTTCAGTTTGCAATGGTCCAAAGTTATTCCTCATTTACCTTATGCATGCAGAGCAACCTGATTATTCATCACAATGATTGTGGCGTTTCCCCATGATGGTAGAGCTACCAACAAGCATGCTAACACACAATTCCTGTTTATCAGACACTGAAAGGGTCTATTTACTAGCTATTTGTCCAAACCTATTAACATTAATTGAAAAGCATTTTACAACACTTTACTTGTAATCAGAAATGTTTATTGCCTTAGTAAGTGACCAATAATAGTTTGTATTTTACTATGATAAAAATAAAAATAAAAAATTCACTTTTGGTTCTGTTTTTAAGCATGCAATTAACTCTTTTCTAAATAAACCAGCTAGTAAACAAAGAATGAGCTACCAAACATTACTAACGTTATAAAAGACTTTGAGCCTATACTGATATCTAGGTTTTGCTTTACTGTTGTGTCCGAAAACTGATATTTCCAGATATTGATTATGACTTCCATAAATCCATAGCGAGGACCAACTTTATGTCATAGTGAAGTTTCTAAATGTCCTTTCCACTTTTGGCATATAAATTCCAATTGTTACTCATCGTATGCGCTCAAAACAATCTGGGACTGACACTGGGGCAGTGCATAAAAATATTGGTGCCAAATATCAGCAGAATTGTCAATATCCGACCGATACAGTATTTGGGGAAATCCTCCAGTATGATCACTAACAGATAAACCATCCCTAGACCCAAGTCGTCTTAGTGTCTGTAAAGAGATTTATATAACAATAGTGTTTCTCCAGGGATATGTGGACCTCAGTGGAGATACAAGAATTTACCATAGGAATGATGGAATGTTTTCAGATTTAAATGTGTGTAAAAAAGTGTTGTTTGTTTGTAAGTAATTATCAAATTCACACCAGAATCACCGTTACACAACTCAGGCATTACTCCTGCACCAAGCTGAAATGTCAGTGTGTTTTAAGCCCTCACTAGTCCATATAAAATGCTTATACAGTAAATACCAGGTAAACGCATCGATCTCTCATTTATTGATCGATAATATATACATTTTTATCATGACAGGCCTAATTCAGATGTTCACAGACCGGATAATGTTTTCATATGTAGTGTTATGTTGCCATGGTAACTAACCCTTCCTCCTGCTTCCGTACCTTCCTCCTCTTCCTCTTCCTCCTCCTTCAGTCTGCTGCACCTGCTTGGACTGCTTCAACTATAGGGCTGCAAGATTAATCGCTAACTAACTGATAGGACAATTTGAATTATCAGTTACATCTTTAAGAAATAAATTGTTCAAATTGTTGTCTAAAACCTGCTGACCCTGTAGTTTATATCTCTACAAACTTGTTATGAAATGCATGGGATTCTTATCTTAGTTTGTTTTACTATTGTTAATCCTTACTGCATTTTATAATCCATTTTTTTATCAGCTTCTCAAAACTGTTTCGTCTGTTGTGCTTTGAAAATGTCTTTGTACACTTTGAACCAAACTGAACTGATAAGATAAGCTTCCATAAAAATTCTACTTAATTTTTCTACTCAAAATAACAATGTATGGTTTTCAGATTTAGTGCCATCTTGGGCTAGTCTGTTAATTATATACACGATTAATCTGATTAGTTGTTGCAGCCCTGCCTGTTTGGATTAGGACTAATCAAAAGCACACTACACTTTTCCTTGAACTCCTTTTGTAACTTTGTAAATTAATACCTATCAGTATCCTCTTTCTAGGCCTGTCATGATAAACTAAATGATAATATAGAAATTACTTTACTTGTATACCTTAAGCTTTGTGTCAAACTGTTGTACTGAGTACACTGTAATGGTGATTCTTAAAGTATAAATCAGCCACAACTGCAACTAATGATTTTATTTCTTATCGATTAATCGGGTGGTGAATATGGGATATTTTTTTTATACATTTATGAAGATGTTCTATAGCAGCATCTTGCTCAAAGTATATTTACAGCAAAATGTCTTGTTCATTTAAAAACACCTAACACATTTCCAGTTCCGATTTGGGGACATAAACCCTCTTTAAGTACATGACATATTTGGATTCTTTGTGTAGTTCAGAAAACTATAAATTAATTACTAAATGAATATTTGATCACCAATAAACGATTTAGTTGTGATTAATAGAATAACTTTTGTCAGCCCGAGAACGATGAGTTGCTTTAGTAATTATTGTGACAGGTCTCTTTTTGTTACCTACTACTTTCATTCATAAATGGACCTTATTAACCTTCCATGTTATTGTGAGCACATTTTAATCAACTGTTTTGTTTTGTTTTTTCTATCGCTTCTTTTCTAGTGTGAAGCAAAAAATATTGTAAATATCAAATTAACAAGTTGCTATAGTAATTATCATCCCAGGTCTACCTCAGACTACATCCATTTTGTGCCCATTTTATCCTACTCCACAATTATAAGCACATTTTAATTAATAACTACATTTAATCTTTTATGTCTGTTCTTTTCTAGTGTGAAGCCTCATATCTGGCAACACACATAGGGCATGTTTATGAAATGTGTCTGTTTATATTTTTACAGATTCTATATTAAATTAAAACATGTAATTTTTGTTTTGTTATAACTGAAATTATTCAAAAATATATTAAATTATAGCAATATCGATATATCCTGCACAACTTTCCAATATCATGCGGACCTACCTCAAACTACTTTCATTTTCATTCATAAATGTGCCTAATTTACCCTACTATGCAGTAGAACATTGCACATTCCAATCAGTAATGGTATTTTATAATTTTCCATCTCTTCTTTTCTAGTGTGAAGCAGTACTCCGGTCACTTGCTGTAGAATCCCGAGAATGCCATCGGATGTGGAATCTTTTTACCCCTTCGTCAGACTACAGTTCTGTATTGTGGGTGTCTTCTTCTTTTTGAATTTTATTTTTGTATTTTAATAAAACAATGGTCCAACATTCCTGTGCGTAAAGATAAAATTGTAGATGCATTGTTGTCATAAGTTCATCTGATGTTGCTTGTTCTGTTTTCTAACACCCACATCTGCTATATTAATTAACTTTTCAACATACATTTTATTTTAACAGATTTTGTTCATTTAAATCAGATGTGTTGCCAGTTGCTTTTCTGTTTACGTTGTATGTGTGTGTGTGCATGACGTTGCTGTGTTCCTCGCTACTCATACACATCGGAATGTACCCTGCTTTTTGTATAAACAACATTTAGTTGTTTTTAAAAAGATTTACTATAAATAAAACATTTTGAGTTATATTTGGCATGTTTAATTTCCTAGAGGTTTCAGTTATAACTCTAATTTTGATATGGTTTCACAAAATCCATGCTTGTTGTGTACCAAGGGTGATTCTTATTCTTCCTCCAAAATAGCAACTGTTGTAATTGTTGTTTTATTGGGAATTTAAAAAGTTTAACTCTTATTTTGACCTGTGATCTACGCTTTATTGCTCTCCATGCAGTAGACTTCACATTGTCAGATTGTTAACTAATAAAGATGCCACTTTTTACGGATTTTTCTTGTCTGTGCATGATTTAATATGAAATTAACTAAGTATGTCTATTTTAATTGCATAATGGGTGTAATACAAACACCTATGACCTCGTTCACTGATTTTACACAATCACTATATAGTGGTGAAGGTAAACAAGCTGCTCGGTAAAATAACATTATAAAAATAATAAATGTAAAATTAAAAAACAGGCATGATTAGATACATATAAGTAACATGTTAATAACGTAAACTACGCGGTCAAAGGTTACAATTACATAAAATAAAGCAATAAATTGGTGTAACTTGTTAACGGGAGTAGCTCACTTCCGGGTCCTCCCCTACTGTGATCCCATTGGTCCGTGGAACATAGACAACGCAATCTGATTGGTTCCTGCGTGAAAACCAGGTAGTAGAAGGAAAACCACGCGGGTAATATTTTGTGTGACAAGTTTGGTAAGTAAACAAGACCAGTATATATCAAAATGCCGGATAAAAAACTTTTAATAACTACAAATTACATCGGTCACACGGTTCAAAGAAAATATGTAGGGAAAAAATGGTGGTTAAGCGCTCATTTACTGGGCAATATATATATTTGTACTTTGCTCCCTACAATAAGTGGTTTTGAGTCTATATAGGTTTATGGGCAGTTAAAAATGTTTATATTGTAAATCGTAATTATGTGTTCAAATGTGTATAATTTGGTAGCATAGAGTATAGCTAGCTCTGAAATAAATCATGGTACTGCTAAAGATTAAAAGAATATCTCCTGACTGATATAGCTCTGCCTGCGCATACTTCAACTAGAGCAGATTTGGGTCAAAAAAAAAAAAAAAAAATTCTAATTATACAGTTCAGAGTTACTCGTGATTATTTTTCTCAATCATTAATAGATATGATTTAATTTTAAATTTGAAGCCCGTGATTTGTATTTTTATTATTTAATTGACAGAGATTAAGTTAAATGCTGCATGAGAACATATTTACAGAGAAAATTTGCATGTTTCAAAAGTCCTAATGGCTTTTAATCACTGGGCCTTGAGGAACTAATTGCGTTCTGTCATATGTGTTTGTTTTTTTTTTTTGGTGAACAAAATTCACAAACTAGGAAATCTGCTTTATGGTGTAACATAAAACAAAGAATAATTAAAGATTGACTGTTATGTTTTTTTTCAAGGCCAATGCCGTTACCAATTGTGAAAGAGATTGGACTTCTATGGGGTATTAACTCCTAACACACAACACATTTAGATCAGCATGTTTCCTTTTATTGTTTAAAAAATGCTATATTTTCTGAAAAAACATATTGACATGTTTTATAAGTTTCACTTTCATTTTTGAATTGTCCTGTGGGAGCTTGTGGGCTGACCATTGCTCAGAATCTTACAGCAAACGTGACGTTTACGTAACGTAACGTAAAGAGGGTATGAATAGTGCCCGTGAGAGAATGCTAAATTACTGAAACACCCTTAAATGACATCTAAAACCTGTTCAGGCATGCTTTTGATGAGGGAACGTCATAATATGGTCGAAAACTTAATTTTGTATAATACTGCTCTTTAAGACTCCGGAGAAACCGATGACCAATAATGTCTACCTATATTTTTGGGACAGTTTATCATTTTTCCCCAATAATCTAATTTTAATTTACTATAAACTCATCCACAACCCTATTTTACTACAAAACGGATACGACTATAGTGTAGTCACAATTTGTGCAGTGTTATGCATATTATTTAGACAGTTGGTTGGCCCAAAAACATGAACCTCTCCTGGAGTTTAAGATCACTATCAAGGCATGGTAAAAAAGCACAAATATTGGCCTGATGTATCGACCAACTGATTTATTTGCCTGTAGTAATAGTAAATATAAGCTATAATAAAATAAAAATAAGGGCATGTATTAATAAATAAAATTAAAAGGAATGGCAAGGATGACAGAAGCTTAATATAAACGCCACTCCTCAGGCAGATTTTCATAATTACAAAGGTGATTGTGGTACAGCCTTTCTCCCCCAATGCAATGATCTCATAGGTTGATATTTTTTCAAATGGCACTTCCCATGTGGTGAGCATGTGTTATATTGGTGCGCTCTGAAAAGGGCACTTGGATTCACATGCGGCTGCACCCCACCATGCATGATTATAGAACTGCCAGAATGTATGGAAGGCCTATAATGTATTTCTATGGTAACCGGGTTAGCATAGATTGATTGCTTTATATATGCGACCAAATGTATTTCAAATTATCCCCTTTTGTTGCATTTTGTACTTTAAAACTTTTCCCTCTGTGGCTGCTGTGACTAGCTCACTTCATGAATAGCTGCATGATAATAAATATGGCCTTATCAATAATGACAACTGGGGGTTCACTGAGCTGCCAGTGTACTTTTTTTTTTTTCTTAAAATCTTTTGTCGGTAAACGGATCATTTCTAAGCATCAATTGTCAGTTTAAATCTTTTAATGGAGAGATCTACAGCCAGTCCACGTCCTTTACATATGAACAAAAAAAGTCTTTCTCATTCTCAGTATATGGACCAGGCCTGACACGATAATTGCCATATTGACTTATCATTAAGTATATGAAAACTGGACCCACCCGTGGACCCACCACCTGCGGGAGGAGCCATGAGGGGCGGGTGCGGAGAGATCCGGGCGGCAGTCGAAGGCGGGGACCTCGACGACCGGATCTCCGGACATGGAGACTAGCTCTGGGGACGTGGAATGTCACCTCGCTGGGGGGGAAGGAGCCTGAGCTTGTGCGGGAGGTTGAGCGTTACCGGCTAGATATAGTCGGCCTCACCTCCACGCACAGCTTGGGCTCTGGAACCCAACTTCTTGAGAGGGGTTGGACTCTCCATTTCTCTGGCGTTGCCCGCGGGGAGCGGCGGCGAGCTGGTGTGGGCTTGCTCATTGCCCCACAGCTCAGCCGCTGCGTGTTGGGGTTCACTCCGGTGAACGAGAGGGTCGCGTCCCTGCGCCTTCGGGTCGGGGACAGGTCTCTCACTGTTGTGTCGGCCTACGGGCCAAACAGCAGTGCAGAGTACCCGGCCTTCTTGGAGTCCCTGGGAGGGGTACTAGATAGTGCACCAACCGGGGACTCCGTTGTTCTCCTGGGGGACTTCAACGCCCATGTGGGTAACGACAGTGACACTTGGAGGGGCGTGATTGGGAGGAACGGCCTCCCCGATCTGAACCCGAGCGGTGTTTTGTTATTGGACTTCTGTGCTAGTCACAGTTTGTCCATAACGAACACCATGTTCGAGCACAAGGGTGTCCATCGGTGCACGTGGCACCAGGACACTCTAGGTCGGAGGTCGATGATCGACTTTGTTGTCGTGTCATCTGACCTCCGACCGCGTGTCTTGGACACTCGGGTGAAGAGAGGGGCTGAGCTGTCAACCGATCACCACCTGGTGGTGAGTTGGATCCGCTGGCGGAGGAGGAAGCCGAACAGACCTGGCAGGCCCAAGCGCATTGTGAGGGTCTGCTGGGAACGTCTGGCGGAGCCCTCTGTCAGGGGGGTCTTCAACTCCCACCTCCGGGAGAGCTTCTCCCTGATCCCGGGGGAGGTTGGAGACATGGACTCCGAGTGGGCCATGTTCTCCACCTCTATTGTCGATGCGGCTGCTCGTAGCTGTGGTCGTAAGGTCTGTGGTGCTTGTCGCGGCGGCAATCCCCGAACCCGGACACCGGAAGTAAGGGATGCCGTCAAGCTGAAGAAGGAGTCCTATCGAGCCTTGTTGGCTCGTGGGACTCCTGAGGCAGCTGATGAGTACCGGCGGGCCAAGCGTGCCGCGGCTCGGGCAGTCACAGAGGCAAAAACTCGGGGTTGGGAGGAGTTCGGGGAGGCCATGGAGGAGGACTATCGGACGGCCTCAAAGAGATTCTGGCAAACCGTCCGACGCCTCAGGAGGGGGAAGCAGTGCTTCACCAACACTGTTTACAGTGCGGGTGGGGAGCTGCTGACTTCGACTGGGGATGTTGTCGGGCGGTGGAAGGAATACTTTGAGGATCTCCTCAATCCCACTGTCACGTCTTCCGAGGAGGAAGCAGAAACTGGGGTCCCAGAGGCGGACTCGTCCATCACCCTGGCTGAAGTCACTGAGGTGGTTGGCAAGCTCCTCGGTGGTAAGGCGATGGACGAGATCCGTCCTGAGTACCTCAAGTCTCTGGATGTTGTGGGGCTGTCTTGGCTGACACGTCTCTGCAACATCGCGTGGCGGTTGGGGACAGTACCTGTGGAATGGCAGACCGGGGTGGTGGTCCCTCTGTATAAGAAGGGGGACCGGAGGGTGTGTTCCAATTACAGGGGAATCACACTCCTCAGCCTTCCCGGTAAGGTCTATTCCAGGGTACTGGAGAGGAGAATCCGACCGATAGTCGAACCTCGGATTCAGGAGGAGCAGTGTGGTTTTCATCCTGGTCGTGGAACACTGGACCAGCTCTATACTCTCCATCGGGTCCTCGAGGGCTCATGGGAGTATGCCCAACCAGTCCACATGTGTTTTGTGGATCTGGATAAGGCATTCGACCGTGTCCCTCGTGGTGTCCTTTGGGGGGTGCTCTGGGAGTATGGGGTCCGGGGCTCTTTGCTAAGGGCTGTCCGGTCCCTCTATGACCGGAGCAGGAGCTGTGTTCGCATTGCCGGCAGTAAGTCAGACCTGTTCCCGGTGCATGTTGGACTCCGCCAGGGCTGCCCTTTGTCACCGGTTCTGTTCATTATATTTATGGACAGAATTTCTAGGCGCAGCCAGGGGCCGGAGGGGGCCTGGTTTGGGAACCACAGGATTTCATCTCTGCTGTTTGCAGATGATGTTGTCCTGATGGCTTCTTCGAGCCAGGACCTGCAGCAGGCACTGGGGCGGTTTGCAGCCGAGTGTGAAGCGGCTGGGATGAGAATCAGCTCCTCCAAATCCGAGGCCATGGTTCTCGACCGGAAAAAGGTGGTTTGCTCTCTCCGGGTGGGTGGTGAGTCTCTGCCCCAAGTGGAGGAGTTCAAGTATCTCGGGGTCTTGTTCACGAGTGAGGGAAGGATGGAGCGGGAGATTGACAGGCGGATCGGTGCAGTGTCTGCAGTGATGCGGTCGCTGTATCGGTCCGTTGTGGTAAAGAAGGAGCTGAGCCGGAAGGCGAAGCTCTCGATTTACCGGTCAATCTACGTTCCTACCCTCACCTATGGTCATGAGCTCTGGGTCATGACCGAAAGGACAAGATCGCGGATACAAGCGGCTGAAATGGGCTTCCTCCGCAGAGTGGCCGGGCGCACCCTTAGGGATAGGGTGAGGAGCGCGGTCACACGGGAGGAGCTCGGAGTAGAGCCGCTGCTCCTACACGTTGAGAGGAACCAGCTGAGGTGGCTCGGGCATCTGCTCAGGATGCCTCCTGGACGCCTCCCTAGGGAGGTGTTCTGGGCATGTCCCACCGGGAGGAGGCCCCGGGGAAGACCCAGGACACGCTGGAGGGACTATGTCTCTCGGCTGGCCTGGGAACGCCTTGGGGTCCCACCGGAGGAGCTGGAGGACGTGTCCGGGGTGAGGGAAGTCTGGGAGTCCCTGCTTAGACTGCTGCCCCCGCGACCCGGCCCCGGATAAAGCGGAAGAAGATGGATGGATGGATATGAAAACTGGGCAATGTTTTTGTGGTCAATATTTATCATGTATACATTTGCTTTGCACTACTTGGATTTTTTGGTTATTTTTGGCAGTATGGTCAGATTTAAGCCAGGGTGCCTAAACTCTTTTCACCGAGGGCCATATCTTGAAAAATATTTGACACGGAGGGCCACAGACCAGTGGTCAATACAGTGGATAATTCAGATGTGTGCATTTAACATAGTTTTGACTTCATACTTTAAATAAGGCTTGAAATATCAATATTAGGTTTGTATGACAATGCAATGTGATGTTATTTTAAGTTATATTCTTGTAAAAAGTACTGATTATGATCAGCTGGACCAGTTCAACTGAAGGCCTGAGGGCCAATAAAAATTGGTATCAGGGCCACATTTGACCCCCGGGCCATAGTTTGGACACCCCTGATTAAGCCATAAAAGGTTGAATAAATAATTTCTATGACTCATTATAGATACAAATTATACTATTTCATTCTACTATTTATTCATTGCAGTTCCTGATTTTTTTTTAACAATATTGTAGATTTAGAATTGTTTTTTGGGGATAATCCTGCTTCAGGGTTATTGTATCAGTGGCATGAATTAGATTCAGTATTATCGTTTATCGTCTATATTTTCTTGAGCAACATATTGCACTTCACAATTTGTTATTGTGACCTAATATGGACAGGCCATGCCTTATGTGACAGCTCTGAACCTCCAGACTTCACTCATTGAGCTGCAGAGGCTGCACTAGCACTGATTCATGATTGGCTGCAGGTGCTGTGGCTTAGGTAGTGATGATTCAGTTCAGCTGGATTTCAGCATTGAAACTGGCAACCAAAATGAGAGCCTCATGTGAGGCTCATTCTGCTTTCTGATTGAATAATCATTTTGAGAATCAAAACACCAGATTACAACATAAACAATGTGGCCATCATGTCCAGTGTTTTGTAGTTAAGCATAAATCGGCATTACATCATTAAATCATTACAATTGTTATCAGTAAAAGCTATATTTGATTTGAACACCTTTGTATCTTGGGACAGAGTTAGGTTATGTTTATAGAATTTCAGACATTATAGACATTCAGTCTTTTAACAGCCAAAACTGACATCTATTGTACATTTAGTACATTTAGAATCGTTTTAGGGTTATTGTGTCTGGGGTCTCAATATTATCATTTATCGTCTATATTTTAATCAACAGTATTCAAAATTTGTTATCATGACAGACCTAGATGGAGCCTCCCCTGAGCCCACGCGAGTCAGGGCGATTCGTGGCTGAGCACAGCCTGGATGTGAGGGTGGAGGAGGAGGGGGTGGAGCAGGTGGCAGAGATGCTCTACAGACTAAGAAACTCTGAGGAGTTGAGCGCAGACGGCTGGAGAAAGGCTAACCCGCTGGCCCCAGACCCCACCTCTGACCAGGCAAGTGAAAACAGTCTATTTATGGGGTGTTCATTGCTAACACAAAACATATCTAGATCACCATGTTGCCTTTTGTTGGTTTGAAAATCCTATATTCGCCAAAAACAACTTATTAAAAGGTTAAATTGTGGGAGCAGAGAGCTTCCTAGTTACATAGGCTTGTGGGTGGAGCCTTAGACAAAACACATCACTTAAACATGTATATAAAACCACTTCAGGCATGTTTTTGATGAACGTCATAACATGAAAGCACAAAAATGTTGAATTAGCATCAAACCCCCTCTTAACAATAATCTTTATCTACCATATATACTCTGCTATGGGTTTAAACCTGTCAGGACCATAGACTGTATATATAAATGGAGATAGTTAACCTTATATCCGCCACATTACAAATAGGAAGTGATCATGGGCTTCACTTCCGGCTCACTCGACTCCAGTTCACTTTGCATTAGAAAACTCACCCCTCTCTCTGTAACTGCCGCTATCAGGCTTGTCATTTTGGTCTTAAACTGTTCGTATTAACTCACTCTACATGTTCCTGGTATTTTT
The DNA here is from genome assembly GCF_009829125.3 of Periophthalmus magnuspinnatus. Taxonomy (NCBI): domain Eukaryota; kingdom Metazoa; phylum Chordata; class Actinopteri; order Gobiiformes; family Gobiidae; genus Periophthalmus; species Periophthalmus magnuspinnatus. The sequence goes on from NC_047134.1 coordinate 27,436,770, forward strand.
ATTTCGCTATTGTGTCTGTAAAACACAATATGAACATTGATAACAGACAAGTCTGACTATCCCATAGAAACAGCTTTGATCTTTCTGATGTAACTGTTAGAAACACTTACACTGAACAGACCAAGTACAACGCCACTGACTTTTTGTAAATGCAGGAAAAATGTTGCTCCTCGAATATGTTGAGCTCAGGTTACATTTACTGTGCCTTTAATGAAGACATTGTTCTTGAGCCTGTTATAAAGTTATAATCTATGACACCTGTGGATCATTATAATTAGGACATTTTAAATCACAATATTGATCTAAAAATTACTTAATAAAAAAGTTGGAAAATTGCAGTACCCGATGGGAGCGAACATCATTGTGAACAAAGAGCTGCGTGCTACTGGTCCCTCCTATGGATAGCTGTACATCACGGAAAATAAAATTGGAGAATAAAGTACCAGTAAGTGCAGAGCAGCAGGTGTGGACCAGTGGTGGAGCAGACAGGGTTAGATCGGTGCAATAACGTCTTGAATGTGAATGACTCAAACATGCACGAATACAGTTTTGAGTGGGTACATGAATAGGGGAAACCATGGTTAAAAGAAAAAACAAATCATTCTCCAGGTCATAGTATTCAAAAATGTCACATTTGTAACAATAAAATGAAATGAAATCCGCTGCTTGCTCTGCCACCATGAAGATGTGGAGCCTGTCAGCTCTGCAGTTATGAACAGGAAGACAATGCACCTCTTTCTATCAATTTAAATCAATATTGTGATTTACAGTGAGCAAGATGTACAAAATTGATTATCTGTGTATTAGGGGAACTGATTTGAGAAACGTATCTACGCACATGAGATTTTACTGAGATCACAACTAGATTTTATGATTTATGTTTTAATAATAATATTCTGTTCAAAGTTCAAATCAAACTAAACTACAGGGTTAACAGGTTTTTATGCAGAATTAGACAGAAGATTTGGATGTTTGTAGAGGAAATCATGGTACTTTAAAAAGTCAAACTCTTTACGATTTGCTATTTGTGTCTATTCAAACTGTCATTGTAGTTTGATTGTGATTAATCTTCCAGCTCTACTACATATGTTATAGTTTAATACTAAATACATGAAAAATCATAGTATGTCTTTTAAATGCCTTTTAAATTACCACATAACCAAAATTTTGGCTCCTGCCCCCATCTAAAAGTAGGGCATCATCTTGTTTCTAAAACCTTAAAAATACTCTGTTGTTAAGGGAACTCTGCCCTGTGGAGATCAACAGTTTTAACATGACAAAAGCAGGATTACCATTTGTATTACCCAACACACAGGCACTTGGAGGAGCTTAGATTTCAAGATGAGGTTTTCAAGGAGGGATAATGATCACGATTGGGCCTGAGGTGGCATCTGCTCAGATTACAGGTGAAACACACTGGTTATTATATGTAAATGTATGTAATGGTGGTGAACGGTTAAGCAAAAAATATCTAATTGTGTTTTTTTCCTAACAAGTAAGTAAAATGAGGATCCAGTTTATAGTGAATTTTAGAGGGAGGGTTTAAGGGGCCGTAAGAATTACCAACAACTGAAGCTGCGTTGCCAGAGCCTTAACCTGCAGAGAGAGAAGATGTGCAGGATTTTTTTTCTGTATATGGACAAATTAGGCCTCATGTGAAAGCTCAGAACCTGCAGAATTCACTCACTAAGCTGTAGAGGCTGCACTAACACTGATTCATGACTGGCTGCAGGTGCTGGTTGAGTCATTTTTAGGTTTAACCCATGTGGATTTCAGCATTGTAACTGGCAACCCAAATGAGAGACTCGTGTGAAGCTCTTTCTGTTTTCTGATGATTATCGATTTAAGAACCGAAACACCAGATTATAACATAAACTATTTGGCATTCTGTCCAATGTATTTATTGTTAAGAGTAAATCAGCATTAGAATCAGTAAAAGCTGTATTTGATTTGAACACGTTTATCTTGTTTATCTGGGGCACAGTTTGGACTTTATGAAATTTAAAATACAATTTCTAAATTCTTTCTCTTTAAACACATGCATTTGAGAAAAGATGGAAATATAAACTGTTAAACTAATGCAAGAATCCCATGCATTTCAGAACATGTTTGAAGAGGTCTGAACTTAAAACTTAAAATGTGATTAGTATTTTATTTTTATCGTAGTATTTTTAATCAGCTAAGATTAGCTTCATCTCTTTTTCTTTTGAAATCATTTGAACTCACTCTTGTATTTGCTGTATTCATGCAGAATCACTAGTCTAGAGTCATAATCCAAACCCACTATATTTGTATAGCACATTTTGTACATTTCAGTTTCCAAAGTGGTGCACTGAAGTTCACATGAAATATAGGATTTCTCTATTCAGCTCCATCATTCGTTATTAAGAAGAAAAAAAAAGAAACAGTAAAAACCAAATAATAATAAAGTATGCAAAATAATTATAGCAAATGAAATATACTAATGAAAAACAAAAAATAGACAAAAATCATCCAAAGTTTATTCACAAGGAACAAGGAAGTTTAAACACTGACCTAATAAAAGAAAGGTTGTTATCTTTTATTTTTATTTAATTTAATCATAATTATTGTGTAATTTAGACAGGTTTTGGCCCTTCTTAACATTATGGTTGCTAGGTAACAGTTATGCCGTATCTGCTGTCCGTGTCCAACCAGGAAGTACAATTATAACCTTCACCAAAATGATTAAAAAAAAAAACACTAGGTAAAATGATTTGTAAATTAAAAAAATATGATGTTTTAGTGAAATGTGTAGTCTTACCTGGCATATGTACTTTAACCCTTTATATTTCATGTCTTTGTCCTCAGGCAGTAAACTGGGTGTTTGTGGTCGACACCATGAACTTCTCATTTTGGCCCGACTCGGACTCGCAGCAGTGTGAGGTCACCTACAGGGGGCGCACTTACACAGGTTATATGACTCTGTGTGCTGCAATCTCCAGAGCCATGGACGAAGGTAACCAGTGTATGTGTGTATGTGTCTATGTATAAAAGTATCAAAAAATTCTATCAAAATGAGACTAAAACATACACATTTTAAAGCCATAAGATGAATAAAACAACTTCCCAAACCAAATTCACTGGATGATTGTCTTAAAATGCTTAACCTTGTATTGAAATCAGACCTATTCTGCAAAATGGTCTTTTCAAAGCCTTTAAACCATTTTGTAGTGTTGCCCTCATCCTTTACTCACCCAAAGTTGTATTTGGAGTGATTCATACATGTCTTAGCCATCTTTAATCGCTTATTTTCAAGACTCCTGTTTTCACTGCCATCAGCGTACACCCACTGCTCTGTATTTACTTCATTCTCCAATTTTTTTTTCTTAATCTGGGATACGTATAAAATTCAGCAGTGTCATGTAATCATTTTGGTACTAATGAAAATAAATAGTTCACTAGTTTAATCTGCTGCTGTACATAGGAGCAGCCGACAGTTACACGACTCTTTCTTGTGATAATGTTTACAACGACGTCAGGCTCTACTGGGCACCGCCGTTTTCTTACTCAAACGTCAGTGAACTTGCTTCATTTATTAAATCGTTTCAGATTAATATTGCGATTTAAAATGTCCAAATTATAACATAATGATCCACAGGTGTCATAGATTATAACTATAGAGCAAGCACAATACGTCTTCTTTAAATCTTAATCTTCCCTTTAGCAATATTGTCCTCCATCTTAAAACAGGGCTCGTGCATGCTTTTATTGTGCGTGGCCAATTACGACGCATGTACCCTTTTCCAGAACCTCATGTGCGTTCGGAATTGTTCGGAGCGCCGCATGCGTCCATGAATCAGTTATAATTAGTTTGAATGACTCAAGATATGTATCAATTATGGCTCGTATGGAATAGCGCTTCCTGTATGCGGACCTCGGTAATTACCACAGAATCTCCTGGAAAATTACTGGAGCCACTGCCGAGTTAATCTTGTTGTTAGCGTGAGACCACAATGCATTGCAGGGCTGTAGAAATAACCTCTACTGAGTTGTACGTCTGTTATTATAGAAAGATAATCTTATAACGAGGTAGACTCCAGAGGGCGCTCTCAACAGCTCTGTGTGATAGGCCAGTTTTAGATAAGGTATTATTAAAGTGAAAGTGAAATTAAAAGTCAGATATAAAACTTTTGTTAATTTATTGTTTTGTCTTTATTGAAGCCACAGTGTATAACGTTTAACCTAGATTATAGATGTGGTATAGAGATTTTTTTAGTTTTTTTTTTTTTTTTTTATAACAAACAACAAATAAAAGAAGAAAAACTCATACACACACTTTGTCCTTGTGTTGCCAGGTGTCCCCATCACAGATCCTCAGTTCTTCTCTCACGTGAGTCTGGAGCAGCTCCGACATGTGCTGAGGTCAGACAACGACACGCCGATGCCCATGATCCTCCAACGTCATCAGGTCTGAACTACAACATAAGTATCCAACTGTTGCACTTGTGGACTGATGGGGGTTGGGCAGCTTTTTTTCCCTTGAATTGGTGGTAATGTAATATCAAAGAATCAGAGAGTGGGAGAACCTGGATTTATGGCCACACAAACAGTTTGGTGGAATTTGGGTTTTGGTACAGCATTGAAAATGAAGCTCACATCAACAGTCACCATAAACAGGAAAAACATGACATAGATGGATGGAGAGGTAGATGGATAAAAAGATTGGATGGATGGATGGATAGGTAGGTGGGTGGATGGATAGGTAGATGAATGAATGGATGGATAGATGGATGGATGGATGGATGGATAGGTAGATGAATGGATGGATGGATGGATGGATAGGTAGGTGGATGGATGGATAGGTAGATGAATGAATGGATGGATGGATACGTAAGTAGATGGATGGATGGATAGGTCGATGGATGGATAGATGGATGGATGGATGGATAGGTAGATGGATGGATGGATGGATGGATGGATGGATGGATGGATAGGTAGGTGGATGGATGGATAGGTAGATGGATGGATGGATGGATGGATAGGTAGGTGGATGGATGGATAGGTAGGTGGATGGATGGATGGGTAGGTAGATGGATAGAGGATGGATGGATGGATAGGTAGGTGGATGGATGGATAGGTAGGTGGATGGATGGATGGGTAGGTAGATGGATGGATAAGTAGATTAACAGATAGGTAGATGGATGGATATGTAGATTGATGGATGGGTAGGTAGATGAATGGATGGATGGATAGATGATGGTATGGTATGGTATGGTATGCTTTTATTTGAAACAGGGACAGTGCACAACATTACATTGACCTTAGAAAAAGAAGGAGAGATGTTTGGTGCCAGGTTGTAGCATAAATGCTAATTTCCACCTGTAGTCCCTGGACAGGCTGATGTTTAGTAAATAAGTTTGGTGTAGATGGATGAGAAACCTGTACATCTATGATACATACATCAAATACAGCACATCTCACATTCAAATACGACATTTCTAAAAACATTCAGCTCACACACACACTTCCATACCAAATTATTCACACACAAACATTCAGTTTCAAATATGCAAATACTCTTCTTTCACACACATTCACTAATGAGTGCAAATTTGCTTTGATATTAGCCATTCCTTTGTCACCTGTGCAAACTTTTGAAAACTTGTGCATGTTATAATCTCATTTGGCAAACTATTCCACTGACTCACAGCAACGATCGAGAAAGCCGATTTAGCAAAAGAAGTCCTACGTTTTGGAACGCTGCACTCTCCTCTAGAGGTCGCCCTAGTGACTCGAGTTGTTTTTTCTGAGCTCAGTGAGACAAACCTTCTTAGAGGAGGACAAGCAATACCATGAATAATTTTAAATAGTAGACAGATGTTCGCATATATTAACAGATTATTAAAGTTTAGAAAACCATATTTGGAGAGGATCTGACAGTGGTGATACTGTCTGGATTTTTTGTCATGAATCTTTAGCGCACATTTATACATTGATTCAAGAGGCTTTAAAGCTGTTTTGCAAGCCTGTGACCAGCTTGTTATGCAGTACAGAAAACGTGACAAGATCATAGAATTTAAATACATATTTGATGCCTCAATTGTAAGAGACCCTCGTATGTATCTAAAATTTGCCAGATTAAATTTTAAGGAGTTACACAGTTTTTTTACATGATTCTTAAAGTTTAAGTTTGGATCGAGAGTAACACCTAAGTAAGTAAAATAGTTGACATTTTTTATTTTTTTGTCATTAATATAGATATCTGGGTAATCTGAGTATTTATGCCTGTTTGTAAAATACATTGCAACTGTCTTTTCTAGATTTAATGTAAGACAAGAATTCTGCAGCCAGGCAGCAATCTTTTGCAATTCCCTTGTCAAACTCATGGCCACTTCTGCATTATTTTTCCCATGAGTGAATAGGACTGTATCGTCCGCATACATGATGACATTTATACTGCACACTGAGGGGAGATCGTTGATGTACATACTGAAAAGCAGAGGCCCTAATATAGAGCCCTGCGGAACTCCCATGGTGCAGTCTTTAATTGGGGACAGTGTATGATTTACTCGAACACACTGTTTCCTGCCACCCAGGTATGATGTAATCCAATTAATCGTTTGATTGGACAGTCCAAAATTTGATAGTTTCCTTAGTAGGATACTGTGAGAGACGGTATCAAAGGCCTTTCGTAGGTCGAGAAAGACCGCTCCTACTACCCCTCCTTGGTCTATATTTGATTTAATTTGTTCAAGGAAGTAGGTGCGATGGATGAATGGATGGATAGGTAGATGGATGGATAGATGGATAGATAAAGATTGAACAGAGGTTAGGAGGGATCAGAGGTGATTTTATTCTTAAATGGCACTTTCACAGCCATTCAAAATCACTTTACAATTTTGTGCATTATTCATTCACGACTACACACTCACAAACTATTGTAGGAACAGATGCCCTGGGCCAGACTGACAGAAGTGAGGCTGCCAATCTGTGCCATTGACTTCTCCGACCACCAAAACATTCACACAATGACAGTACAGTTTGCACTAGACCCACTGCTGCTCCACTGTGGCACCTGGCTCCAAGCCGCAGATTTAGTCCCAGTTCAGGCTCAGTTTTGATGTGGGATGGGTAAGAGTGACCCAGCAGCATATCCAGTCTGCTATGTTAATAAATCTAACCTTCTTAAATGAAACTCCCCATTCAACTCATATTAAATTTGAAACGTTTAATATCTAACCACTTTAATTATACATTTAATATATCTCAAAAACTCTATTATATCATCAGTGCAATAACACAAGGTTTGATAAGCCATGTGATCCCCAGAACTGCAAATGATTTATGAAGGAAAGGCCTAATTTTGAAATGTCCCTAGTTTATCATGAAGACAGCCTGGATAAACTGCATACACTGTGGAAATGAATGGGAGATCATCGGTTTTATTACATACAGCTTTTCCCCCCATTTATCAGATTTCTGTTGAACATAATTGCTTTTTTGGCGAACTCTTTACATATTTGAGGGGTGTAACCACGCTTCACCTGGAATATTCCACAGCATGGCATTAAGCTGATCTATCCTACATTTAATAAGTTATTGTACAATTTTTAATAATTCAAATACACCTTGAAAAATCTGCATTCATACTGTGAGCAAGGGTGCCTCTCCACAGATGTGACTTGTGACTGGACCTGGTAGAGTGTCCTGCTTGTTTCCTTGGAGATGAATAGCTTTAATACCATACATTTAAGGAAAAGCAATAACATCTCCATGGAGGCAACAGGTGGCAGACCCTTCACTGGAAAAGTTACATAGTGTACCTTTAATCTATAGGAGCCATGTTATTACACAGACTTAAAGGACTTTAGGGCTGCTTGGTTATGGCAGAATTAAGAACAATCATTATCTGACACATAATTCAAATCCAGATTGAAACGATGACTAGATGATATTTTTTCATGTTTGTTTTTAATATTGTCCAGTTGGAAGATGTATCTGTATCTGAAAAAGAAAATCTTGGGTAGTCGTAAAAGTACTTATTTCTCTAAAACCCAGTTAACACCATTATATTTAAGATTTCACAAATAATCTCCCCTAGTCTTTTCTAGTTTTGTTATTTTGGTGAAGTTTAGAATTTTGCTTCCTGGTTCGACACAAGCAGCAGATATGACGTGCATAGAGGCATGTTACTTAGGGCCAAAACCTGTCCAAATTACACAACAGTTATAATTTGACAAATAAATATAAATGGCAACAGCCTTATTTTGTTAAGTCAATGCTTAAACTGTCAGAAAAATACCTTGTTTTCTTGTAAATTCTTTGGATGTAATGAATGACAGTTGATGTTCTATATTGTCAAAGTGTATTAATTAAAAGTGTAAATGTGTATTGGCACATAATATTCTCAACAGAAGGTAATTAAAGGTAATTAAACTGCCTGTCTCCATGGAGAATTGGAAAATTGTTTTGTATAGAATGTTTCGCAGTGTAACATTAAAAATATCTATCCATGGAGACAAGCAAGTGACACCATCAGACCAAGTTAGGTCTGTGGAGAAATTATCCCACTCACAGATGTTTTTTTTAAGTATTGTACTGGGTTTCAGACAACATCCCAATGTTCTATAGGCCAATAATATTTAATACAGATGGGAGCAGCTAAAATTGATATTGGTAAAATGTATTGTGTATGTAATATATTTGTGTTAAACAGTGATTTCTTGGGTGGAGTCACTAAAAGAAATGATTAGGTTCCAGGTTACTGTGTGTGTGTGTGTGTGTGTGTGTGTGTGTGCGCGCGCGTGTGTGCATGCGCGTTCGTATAATGAGTAAAAAATTAAAAATATTCACACTGAATGTCAAGGGAATTAATCATGTTATTAAAAGATGCAAAGTATTTTCTAGGCTTAAAAAAGAAAAGGTACAGATCGTGTTATTACAGGAAAACCACCTGACTGATCCTGAGCATTTTAAAACTGAAGGACTCTACTACTGACTCTTCTTTTAATTCTAAGAGCAGAGGTGTGGCAATACTTCTCCATAAAACCTACCCTTTACTCTGGATACAGTTGTATAAGATGAGGATGGAGCATTTGATCATAGGGAATAGAACAAGTTTTAATAGTAAAATGTATACGCCCAAATACATATGACAAGCATTTTACTCAATATATCTGACAGACATCTCTTTAAGTCCTACCCATGTATTATTAGGGGGTGACTCTGGTTGTCCTCCAGTCCTCCACTGAGTACAACCCACCAAAAAGTCCATCACTTTCTAAAATGGTAAAAGCTACAGCTGATCTGTGCACTTATCTTGGTGTTTTTGATCCATAAAGGATATGCAACCCATGGAAGGTTGTTGTGTTCCATTACTCTGTGTCCATTTGAACCACTCATCAGTTTTTATGTGTTTATTGCCACACTGTTATGATTCTGAATCCAGCTCTCCTAAGTGATTCTGTATTTGTTAAATATTTAGAAGACCAGAGTTATTCATGTCCACAAATGATACACCAGAGGTGAGAGCAGACATAGGCAAACTATGGCCCAGGGAACACACATGGCCCTTTGGTCTTATTAATCCGGCCCGCTGAATGTGACCAAATTATATTAAAATAGGTAAGGGTAAACCTTGTTTTTGTGCTGTGTTTCTTTAACTGAAATTTAATAAATAAATTATTCATTTAATTAATGCATTTGGAAAACAATTTGTACAATATGCCTTACAGAGCCTTACATATTCACACTTTACTACATGTTACAGGCCAAATCTCTAATGTAATATATACATTTATATCCTGGCCCGGCCCCTCAGTCAAATTTTATAACCCATTGTGGCCCGTGTGTCAATACGTTTGCCCACCCCTGGGTTAGTGCCTCCACCCTGTGGGAAGAGGGTAAAGTGTTTCTTAGAGGCTCTATTATTTCATTCACTGCAGCAAAGAAGACAAATACTCTTGCCAAACACTTGAACAACAAATTTTGATTTTGGAAAGAAACTTTAGACAGTTCTCCTTGCCCCCTGAGCTCAAAAGCTTAGATGCTGCCAGATCTGCTATAGACCAGTTACTCAAAATGCACAAAGGCTCAAAGATAAAAAGGCTGGTCTGCATTTTGAATCGAAACTTATCTGTAAATTAATTAAAGAGTTCGATCACAAACTATATTCCTCAGAATGTGATGACACATCAAATTTTCGTGAACATTTCTTTGACATAATTGATCTCCCTGCGTTATCACAACAAATGGCCATCTGGGCCTGGAGCTTTTTGGCCAGATGCACTTTGGCCATTTGCATGGTCAAAACGTGTTGGCATGTCCTAAATAAAGGAGCGTTATTGTAAGACAGAGTGCCTCGTATCTCCTTCTATTTCCTTCTATTACTACTCACCCCCTGGATCCTCACAGAGCACCTGCGTGCTTATTTGACCCAGTGACACACTCACTCTTCTTGTTTTTGGAGTGTGGGCCTGATTTCTATTTAAAAAAAAAAGGCAAAACAAATTGTCCATTATCGAATGTATAGGGATCTTTGGGGTGTGGAGCATTCCCACCTGCTTTGCTTCTGATGAAGCCTGACCAGACTGGATTTGTAAAAAATAGGTACTCCCACTCAAACATGTGCTAACTCTTAGATATCTTACAATTTTCACAAAATAGGAACTACAGGGCCCTTGCAATTTCATTGGATGCTGAGAAAGCTTTTGATCGGGTGAAGTGTGGGTACCTATTCAATGTGTTAAATTTGGTTTGGGTCTTGAATTTGTTGAATGGGTTAAATTGCTGTACAGTGTCCCCGCTGCAGGGGTTTTGGTGAATTGAGAACTGATATTTTCACCAGAGTAGAGTATCCTGCCAGCGCTGTCCTCTCTCTCTCTCTCCTATTATTTCTGGAATTTAATTGGGGAACATTGAATACAAAATTTCTCTTTATGCTGATGATGTGTTATTGTTTGTTACCAAGCCAGAGACATCAATTCCAATTCTACTCTCTGTTATTAAACAGTTTGGGTATAAAATGTATTTAGATAAATCTGAAGTCACCCATCCTGCTAGATGGTCAACGGCTGAAGCTTTAAAACAGTCTTGAACTCAGTAAAAGGTGATGTGAATATGTGGTTGAAATGTTTTTGTAATTGAATTGAATATAGTCATAATTGAAATCTCAAATATACATGAGATAATAATTCTTCACTCTTGATGGTACTTGGCTGATTAGATTGGCATTCATACAGCAAGTAATTTTAGCTCTCATTTGTATCACATGATGTCACATATGGCACGTGTCTCTCTAGGTGCTGACTGAAGCCGGGCGTGTTCTGATGGAGCACGGAGGAAGCTTCCGGAGTTTTATCAGCCAAGCCGGGAATGACGCCCAAAGGATGGTGGAACTTATCACGGAACGCATACCATCATACAGGGACCAGGCTGTGTACCAGGTATGAGGGAGAGGGAGAGAGAAGGAAGGAGGAGGGAGGGACAGAGAGAGCGGAGAGGAGAGAAGAAGAGTGGAAAGAGAGAAGACCAGGCTCCAAATAAGAAGGAGAGAGAGGGAAAAGAAAATCAAGGGTCTGACAAAATGAACTGTGACATGAGGCCTTCAACCATGAGATTGCATGAGATTACAATCAACACTAATTAATTATTGACACAAACACTCATTATTTTCATTTTCTCAACAATTGGTATATTTTTATTAGGTCAGTGTTTAAGTTTGTCAGAGTTTAAAGCTGGAGTTTAAAGATGAGGTGTTTTATTTCTACGGGCTATTAACTGCTACCACACAGCATAGATCTCCATGTTACCTTTTTATTGTTTTGAAAATGCTATATTCACTGGAAACAATGCATGTTTTGTAAGTTTCACTTTAATTTTTGACGCTCTCTCCCCTCTCTTTGCTCCGTCACATCAGGTTTGACAAGTTGCTGTGAACAGTTTTGTATCATGTTTTTGAATAATTATGGAGAGTTGTCGTGTGGGAGCGTGAGCGTCGTGTCATTGGATAGAATCTTGCAGTTAACCATAAGGAGGATTTGAATAGGGCCCAGGAGAGATCCCTAAATTACTTAAGCATGCATGGATGACATCTTAAACCTCTTCAGTTATGTTTTTGATGAGGGAACGATATTATAACATGGAAGATAGTTTAAAAAACATATTTGCATAATACGTCTTTAAATGCTTTTATTTAATGTTAAAACTGCCAAAGTATTAGTGATTTATCTTTTTTGCAGAGTAAGGTAAACCTGTATCTAAACTTAACACAAGATTTTAAAAAGCTTCCAATGCAAATGGTGTTTTTTTTGCTCATGTTTTCTATGTATTTTCTAGTGATGGGACTTTTAGCTTTTTTATGGGAACTGAATCTTTTGGATCTGTTAATTTCAAAGAGCAGTTAAAAAAAAAGATTGGCTCTTTTTATATTTATTTATATGACAGAAGCCAGTGTGACTTTTATTTTTAATAACAACCTAATCACAGAGAGAAATGACCAAGACTTCACACTGAGAGTGGTGAAGCATTTATTCTTTGAAATTATGCATAATCTAAATAAAACTCTGCACTACAGTAATAATAATTAAAACATAACTGTTATTAATATCCCAAATATGTTTTGTTACCAAATCTCTCACTCGTGTCACCTGCTCTGCTTCTGTGCTCATTCTTGTGTTGGTTCAGTGTAAATCAGTATAAAAATCCATGCAAATTATACAGAAAGAGATTCAGTTCTTTTAAAAAATGAAATCCGGTTCCAACCATTCACATTAAGGAGCCATTCAAAACAGCCGACTTGTTCACAAACATTATGTCACTGGTATTTTTCTTAATTCCTTTCGTAATCACACTTAACCAAAGCAAAAGGATGAACGTTTACATTACATTTATAATATGAGGGGTCCATCTGCTGGACCAAAGTGACACTGCAGTTTAGGCAGTTCTGTCTTCTTAAGAATATTTGAATGTCTTCTCACAAAAGTTGCCAAATATATTGACTACATGTATGTGTGTATAAATATATATCTCCTTGGGAAGAAATGTTTTTGTTTTTTTTACAATAGCTTGGAATTTTTTAAACACAAAATATTAGTAGTTTCTTTAAAATTAGCATGCGTTCTTATATTAGTTCTGCTATAGATTAAAACCATTCTAACTATTACGGAGAGGTTTTTGGTCCCATTTATGTGACTTAATGTTCAGTGTTGTACTGGTATTGAAACAAGTTACTAATTTCAACACATTTCAAGTATCAAAATTGATATTAGTTGACTAATAATTTTATTTAGATTATTAGGTTTTAACAACAGCAGAAAGGAGACGTTGGTGAGTGAGTTAGCTGAACATTTTGTATATATGTACTTTTTTTTCATATTTATGTGTAAATGGATAGATTGATCAACTTTTATTTGTCGTTATATAAATACATTGTTTGCCCTCCATAAATAGTTTTTGCATGAACTCCCTCTGCAGGTGTAGTCTTGTGAGTGCAGTTTGGCTCAGATACATGGAGATACATAATAGTTTTGAGAGCTTTGCCACACCCATTTTTTAGCCAACTAATCGATCATTAGAATTGAATCAAGAATTTCTTCATTTGACCACAGCCCTGACACTAATAATACAGTGCTCCTTCACAAAGCTTAACCCTCTTGTTGTTCCAGGGGAGGGTCCTCTCGTTCCATAAGCGAGCCCAGATCTTGGTGTCAGATTTGTGGGGCGTCATGGCGGCGCGTGGAGAAGGGGACATCTCCAACATGGACTCTCTCACCATGTTCGCAGACTACAGGGTCCCACAGGCTCTAGTCTATCTGGGGGCTTTGAAATACTCTGACCAACTCATGGAGACACTGAAGAGAGGTGAGAAGCAGTCTTATAATTACTTAGGAAAAATACAATACAACATAAATCTATATACAACAATTGGGTGCCACTATATCAAATCTATTTATAATAACTACACCTAAAGGTTTTTTACACAATTTTTTCCCCCATGTAATAGAGCAAAATATGTCTTGTCCCAGTAAAGATATTTGTATAAAAGTCTAAATAAATCCACTGCATGCTTTCTGCATCAACATGTTATAGTCTGATAATCAGAATGTGCATGTTAGCATGATACGGTAGTTGTTGTTAGGTTTACCGTCACAGCAAAACTCCCACTATGGTCTCTGTGAGTTGTGAAATGAGTTGATAAACTTGAATTGAATAATTGGGATGCTCTGAATGCATAAGGTAAGTGAAGAATAACTTTGGACCACTGCAAACCATTTAAAATGAACTAATCTTGTTTTCCATGTTTTTAAGACAGTAAAAATCAGGTACAGCGCCTTTTAAACAAGCATGAATAAAGACTTAGCAACTATTTCATTAAGGGGTTAGGAGTAAGGTGTAGTTACTTCAGAGTGTTCCTAATTTTAGAGTTATAATTAGCGTCTTTTAGTTTTTGTTCCTTATTCATCAAACAAGAGAGAGACACCTTTCAAAAGCATATGTTTAACCACAAACTGTATCAGATATGTAAATAATGTAGTAATAATCTCTCATAACATAGGATTACCAGTGTGGATATCTCACTAACCGCTAGTTACCACTAACACTTACACTAGCCTAGCTATTTACCTCAACCTCCCTTGTACACTTTCTGTCACAGTTTTAACAATAGATCTATGCTTATAACCTTATTACCTTTCAACAGCTGCAATCTCTTTGTAACGTGAGATGTGTTGTCACCAAAAAAAGAGGAGATTGAAAACGAACGGAAGTGACATCACACTTAACAACACTACAAACCATTTCTGATACGTTTATTTATCTCTATCTTGAAGCATGGTTGCATTTCTAATAATCACAGCAGGTCAGTTTTATTCTACCTCTACTTTTTGCTTAACCTTCTTTCATTCTCTGGTTCAGGTGAGCTGCTGCCCTCTGGTGACAGGAGGGAGGTGGAGATCCGCGGCTGTTCGATCTGGGCGGTGGAGCGAATAAAACTGCACCTGTGTCGATTGGTCCAGGAGCGCGACAAACAGAAGTGCCCCATAAACTCTGTCATCATTGACTTTTACCTGTGGCCTTACGCAAAACAGCACCACCAGCAGATGGCGCACATCCCCATTCACCACACACGCTGTATTTACTACTAAAGCTGCACAGTACGTCACAATGAAGTCAAAGCAACTTTTTAGGATCCCTAGAGTTTAAGCTGAGCTGGAGACAGGTCATAATTCCATGATGGGGAATTCTGACCTGAATTCTCTGCTATTGTGCCCCGCAACATCACGGATAGCGTCACTACTTCTTGTTCAATTCTGTCTCTGAGGCTTTTGCAGAGTCACACTAAAATGTGCAAATATTTAAAGATCAGACAGTGGACAGGGCACTGCGGGTGGATGTCACTGACGATATGTTAAAAACTACACAAATAAAATGAATGCTGAATACCGGAGTACACTTCTGTGTGCTGTGTCTCAATGCTAATGCTAATTTTGAAGCATGCTGTATATTAAAACAACACCACAAACTTATCTTTACTTATGAAAATAACTGGGTAGTGTTTATTTTAATTGGTCGTTTATTTTATATTTTCTGATTTGAATAAAAGTGACTCTTAACCTTGAGACACAGTGAGCTAGGCTGATGCTGTGCACAGAGCCTATTCATTGTTTTTGCCAAAATTGTGCAAACTTACCGTATTTACTACTAACATGGTGGCGCATTGGTTGGCAGCAGATCAGCACAACCAGAGCTGCTTTCCTTAGTCAGTGTTGTGTAGAGACGAGAGGAGACCTGGGACAGAGCCAGACCAGATGGTTTCAGATGTAGTAGGAAATAGAATAAGTACCAACAGACGTATGAATGAACTACAACAGTGATTCCCAAAATGTGGTAACAGGCTGCCAGTATAAGCACTGCAGGTATGTTATGCCATATAGTTCCCCCTCTACACCCCTTTTAAACTGGGGGTGGTGGATGAGTGATACATTGGGCAGAGTGTGGGAACTGAGTTACAGCAACAAAAAGACGTTAACATTATTGTGTCTCACTGACTGAAATAAAAATAAACCCAAAACTATCTTGTTTGTAGTGAAGCTGTTTTTTAATAGTGTACTGTTGTACATTTCATTCAAACATTTAGACTATTTTTAGTGGATTAAATGGACAAACGTAGGTAGCGATCAAGCTATCTAATCTAATTTAATAATTGTTTAATTGCATAATTGGATGAGTTAATTATGTATCCAAAATATTAAAACATTCAAACCCTAACATGTTTATAATTTCACAATTTATAGACTGTGATTAAAGATTTATTTTATGTCGACAGTAACATTCATCATGAGACTATAGATTACAAATAGCTTTCTTAGCTAATTCTGGCATATTTACAGAAATGTTAATCAATATACACTGCCCCATAAATAATAAAGAAGAAGAATTTCCATATCGTAACTTCTTTGCATTTTTTTTTTTCATTTCACTTTGAATTAATAGCATTACATTTCAACACTGCTAACACGCTACGTCCATTATTTAAAATTACCAGTATGCAGTGTCTTAGAGGCGCCGGTAGGGTGCGTTGTCGCTTTTTCACACATGTAGTTTGCTATTGGCCGCTCTTTACACTTTCATTGATCTTTTTTTGGTACCCGCGCCGCCGTTACTATAGCAACCGACTACTGACAACAAACGTGAGATGGTCTGAAGTTTTCTCCTTAGCAACTGCCCCAAACGACTGACAGAAGCGCACGAAATAAACACTGCAATACGGTAATTTAGGGCAGTTTACGACGCTGAATTGCAAAATGTGAGGAGAAGAAGAAGAAGTATAGTTATGGGTTTAAAACTCTCTGAACTCGCTGGGTCGTGTTATTGTTTAGCCTGGTGACCGTTAACTGCGTGCGTAATGGCTGACGTTTGTGTCAAAGTCGCTGTCCGTATCCGCCCGCTGCTGCCCAAAGAGGTGCTCCATGCTCACCGGGTGTGTGTGCGAGTGGTGCCCGGGTCTTCGCAGGTGATGCTCGGTCAGCAGAGAACCTTCTCCTTCCACCACGCCTTCGGGCCAGAGGCGAGCCAAGATGAGGTGTACAAGGAGTGCGTCCGGCCGCTTTTGGACACCCTGCTGGACGGGTACAACGCCACCGTGTTCTGCTACGGGCAAACGGGGTCAGGGAAGACGTACACGCTGGATGGAGGGAACCTGGGTGAGTAATGATGCAAACTATAATGGGGTTTTATGGGTGTAAATGGTGTTGAATGGACTCGCAGTAGAGTGGGGTAACAAAGAGGGTGACATGGGGTAGAAGTGTCTATTGACCTTTTAGGCTATTGTATGGATGGATCTATTGTTTGAAATGAACTGAGAAGCTTGAAGTTTATAAATAAAACAGAGAGGAGACAGCCACTGCGTAATAACAAACGTTGGTACTAAGTTAAAGTGGGACAAAAGTTAATATTAACATTTTAGATCCAAAGTTGTGAGATCTTCAAACACTCTTGTTGGTTAAAAAAATGGGTATTAAAAAGTTTAGATTTAGCATTTGATGTACTGTCTAACTTTTGTGGTAGAAGTCCACATCTGATTGTCTCCATGGAGATTTTATTGTTTGCCTGAATTGTTCTAGAACATTTATTCAGTTCTGTATTTTGTTGCTAAAATAATACATTTAATAAAAATAATGATTCTGTCAGAGGGGTTGCCATTACTCCTGATTGTCTTCCTTGAGATAGGTGGGTTTGTTGTTATATTGTGGAACATTGCGGACAAAGCAATGAAAACTGGCATAGTGCACCTAAGATAACGATGACACATGGAACAAAATTCACCTGTCATGGTTTTGACTAAGATGTGATATTAAAAGTGTACGATAAATATAAATTACTTGAACAGTATTAATATAAAGTTATAAATGTGAATGTGATTTCAGTAGAGGAGGGGGGTCTGACGGACCGCGTGGCCCAGGACCTGTTTTGTTTGCTGGATGAGAGCAGTGAGGTGGTGGAGTACAGCATGACCCTATCATATCTGGAGCTTTACATGGAGGAGCTGAGGGACCTGCTGGAGCTGGCCACTGCCAACAAGACCTTACACATCAGAGAGGACGAGAGAGGAAACACTGGTACATTACATTTTATTGGAGTGGCGAGGGGCATTGTTCTTGCTGGGGTTCTTCTTATTATTATTTTTCCACCAAAACAATCACAGTTTTCACCCCCTGAATGTCGACGAAAAGTCCCACATATGGGTATAGGATCGACCAGCTCGGAGAAAAATTTCATAAAATGTGCATTGCAACTATGTCTGAAGCACACTGGCTCGACAGCGCCACCTACAAATTTTGAGATTTTCAATTTAATAGGAAGGCCTGACTCAGATTTTGATGAAATTCGCACCAGCGACAGAGCTCATAATTATAGCGCTGCTGTATGACAGACAGGAAGTCCGCCATATTGGATCAAATATTCGCCACAGCGTGTTTTCAAAACGCTTCTAGTCTCAGGTTTCACATGCCACATCCAGACACATGGGTTTTCATAAAACATCCACGTTTTCTCCGAATTCCACACGGTTCGCCCGTACGCCGCCGTTGAAAAAAAACGAGAGGGTTCACTTGCTTGTCTCCATGAAGATGTTTTTGTTTTGCCTGAAATGTCCATCAGTATGACAAACTTATTTATCTCCATGAAGACAAGCACCAGGCCAAGTTACAGGTCAGATCTATGCAGACCCCGCTCACAGTAAAATGTTGTCTAATGGCTCTGAACCTCTCTTGACGCATTATAACCTCCCTGTTTCTGTCCACAGTTGAAGTCGGAGCTGTGGAACAGCTGGTGTGCTCGGCAGACGAGCTCCTCAGCGTTTTGGCCACAGGAAACGCTCTTCGCCGCACCGGCCCCACCGCCATGAACGACCAGTCAAGTCGTTCACACGCCATTCTCACGCTCCACCTGCACCAGCGCATCCAAGACCCCCAAACCTCCACCCGATACAAGCGCACCTCCAAACTCCGCCTGATCGACTTAGCTGGGTCCGAGCGCGCCGACAAAACTGGCAACACCGGACCGCGCCTCAAAGAATCCGTGCACATCAATACAGGTTTACTCGCTCTTGGGAACGTCATCCGCGCGTTAACCGATCCAAAAGGCATGCCTAAACATATCCCATACAGAGACGCTAAGTTAACACGTTTGCTCCGGGATTCCCTGGGAGGTCAAGCGCACACACTGATGATCGCTTGTGTGAGCCCGTCGGACCGATGCTTAACCGAAACTTTGAGCGTACTACGGTTTGCGTCAAAAGCGCGAAATATCAGAAATCGCCCGCTATCGTCCAACAGCGCAGACAGAAACGGAACTACAACGCACTGGGACCCTATGGAGGCTAAAGTGGGCGAGCTGGAGTTTCAAGTGCAAACCTTAAGAGAGCTTTTGAAAGACAAACAGAGCAAACTGCAAAAAGAACGAGACAAGGATAAAGCCGGGGATGGTGAACAGTGTAAACCAGCTGTGCGTAATTCTGCAGATAAGATGCCAGGGTATTTTAAATTGTCGGAGGAGGCTGGAGCGCTATTGGCAGAGGTGGCGCCCTCTATTGCCGACAGTTTCTTCCAGAAGAGGCTGAAGAGATGGCAAGAAAAGTTTAAAATGACTAACACGAGTCAAAGCAGAGAAGAGAAAGAAAAGGAGGAGCAGAAACACAGTGAAGAGGTGCTGAAGCTCAGATGCAAGGTAACAGGGGCTCACTAAAGAAGACCTGTTATTTTTCTGGTATTTAATAAAAAATAAAAAAAAACTTAAAAAAAAAAAAAACCTCTTTGTTAGTAATCTCAAAATGAAGATCCTTATTTTACGTTTTGTTCTTTGTTACCAACAAAAATGATCTAAAATGATTTAAAGTGAGACTAAACACTTACTCTCCACCCACAATCACATTTCAAATAGAGCTAGTAAACTGGGCAGAACTAAAGAGGAGAGTGAGGAGGGGAGGGGTCTGGAGGTATAAGGAGCAGTGTGATTGGTCTAACAGGTATCCACACTTCAAACTCCGCCCCTGCAGCCTGGTGTTTGTAATCAGAAACATTTGGTTGTAATCAGAGCAGTCCTGTGTTATGTCATATAGTACCTCAAATTGCAGTGGCCACTGAAGGCAGCACACTCTGAGTTTTATATATTTTTTTGACCAGAAAGCTGCACATTTACCTAGTTTGTCCTACTTTTGAAACATCAGGTACACCAGCTTTAAGTTCAATTTTGACAGCAGTACTTGTAATTTTTACCATTTAACTGTACTTTTACTTAAGTACACATATTTGGTACTCTTTTATTGAGGAAAACAGCTCTTTCCTCTTGTGTTTTGTTAGTTTCTGCTAAGAAGAATAAGAAGCTTGACCCAGAGATGAAATACAAAGAAGAATTTCCTTAATCAACCAGTAAAGAACAATACTTGTATAAGGAGTCTGACAGTTTGAATAACTGACATTCCCAGGCACAGACTGAATGTTTACGCCTATACAATGAGTTTTATATGCATACTATAGTGGGCCACCATGGTTTAGACTTCCCCCCCGGTGTCTGATCTTTCTCAAATAATAAGTAAAGCCGTGGGCAGGGACAGGGGGTTTGTGAAAACAGACATTTTCTGAGCACTCAAGCCTGAAATGCAAGTAAGAACAGGTTCCTCAAACATGCATGAATCAATAGAGCGTAGACTTAGGTGATTAGAACACACATTAGAACACGGCTAAAAGCTCTTCAAAGTCTATTTAACAGAACAGAGCAAAAATTGGATCCAGGTGTGCCAGCTGTCAGATCAGGTAAGCCAATGCCCAGGTGGGAGGAGAGACAGACAACACAGAAGAGAGGGGGAGACAACAGGGAAAACAGCAGAACGGAGGATCCTGACATTATGAGATGTCCCTGTCAATATTTTAAAGCTTTTTGGAGCTACCTACATTTTTACCAAATTCATTCTGATACTAGAAAAATTCCACTTTACAAAAATACAAAGGTGCACTATGTATCTTTTCTGGAGAAGGGTTGTCTCCATGGAGATTTTATTACTTTACCAGGAATGTACCACAATCTAGCACATTCCATGCAAATAAGCCAGTGACACCATAAGGACAAGTTAAACATCAGATCTATGGAGAGGTGATCTTGCTCACAGTAATAATGCATGTTTTAGCAGTAATAACCTCTGTAATGCTATACAAGCAAGATGAATCTTTTAATGCCATATTGTGGTGCATTTCAGGCATACGTGTAAAGGAGATGCTGGGAAAAAGACCCAAAATTGTGACCTCAGAAAAGGACTGTATTTAGGACTAATCCATTGTCCACAATCAAAACAAAAACACATTCAAAACAAAACAAAAGTAACACCAATAACATCTCCAGGCAAATCCTTTATCAGAAAAATGACTTTATTTTAACTTTATTTCAAGATAGACTTTTCATATTGTCATTTTTTCAGGAAACTCTGTCAATCGCAGAAGAGGTGATCCAGGAGAAAGAGGTGGAGGTTCGACGATTACAAGAGCAGATAGATAGACTGAAACAGGACTGCAGCGCTCACCTGAGAGAACTGGAGGAGGAACGCGAGCACAATCAAATCAAGGTCAATGTCATGACAATAATAACACTTTCCACAGTTAATAATAATCATAATAATAATAATGCATTTTATTTATAAGCGCCTTTCAAAACACCCAAGGACACTGAACAAGATAAACATTAGATAAAAACATACAAATACAATAAAACATGACAAAAAACTGTTAAAGGTGCTGTACCTGATTTGTTTCTGTTTTAAAAATGCAAAAAAACAGAACAAATTCAATTGAAACAGTTTTACAGTGGTCCAAAGTTATTCCTTACTTACTTTATGCTTATAAACTCATCCACAATGAGTTTATAAGCACTTTTCACAACTCTCAGACACCACTGTGGAGTTTGACAGTAACGCTAACTACAAGTACCATGCTAACGCACACTTCCTGATTCTCAGACAAGAAAACACTTTCTGATTAGATGCAGACAGCACACAGCTGACTTATATTGACCTCAAGTCCTGCTTATACAGTATGACTGGAACAAGATACATTTTGCTAAAATACATGAGAGAAAATCATGCCAGGGCCTTTAAAGCAGTTATTATCATTTATATGGATTTCTAAGTAGTCAGTTACATTTACTTTTTGAAATTGTACTTCTCAGAGTTGTAGTTGTAGACAAGTTTTACTGCTCAACAAAACTCACCAAAGGTCGTGTTCACAGTTAAAACATTCACTTTATCAGTATGTTCACCAAATACATTTTTATTTTTACTTGAGTGATTATTTTGGTCACTACTTTTTACATCTACTTGAGTAATATTTTAGGGTAACAGTCATAAAAACAGTACTTTTTTTTTACTGCCACCTCTGTTTATGTTCTAGACGGAGCAGTTGGTGAACCAGCAGATTGTGATCGACCGTCTCAGAGGAGTGAAGTCCACAGTTTTGGGGACCAGAGCAAACAGCAGTATGATTGAGAGCTCAGAGAGGAGGGCCCAAAGTGTCCCTCTGCCCGGACCCAGCATGGCCCCCAGGCCACTCAGGAAGGTAAAGTCCCACTCTGTCAGTGTCAGCCATCCTCACGTCTGAGACACAGCAGGCTGACTTTATTGAGAGTTTCATGTTATAACAGAAGCCTGGAGTTGGGTTTTTTTCATGTTTCAGAAATCCTGCACATTTAAATCATCTCACTTAGCTCAAAACAATGCCCATACACTTTCACATTGTTTGGATGTAAGTGCTCAATGATCAGCAAATGGCGGCCTGACAAAGCCACTCTAAACTTATGCATTTGTCCAGAAACTCCTGCATTCACCTTTGTGCCCAAGGGTTTGTGAGAGCTAGGAATGAATTAAACCAGCAATTGCTTAAATCTAAATGTCACTCAGAGCACTCTTAAGGTTGACCAATATGAGAAGTGGGAGGGAAAAAGTATCTTTGTTTGAGCATAAAGCTGCATTCAGGAGAAGATTTGAGATGGAATGAAATCACGATGTGATTTGATCACTGCATTGCCCAGACCCCTGTGTTCACATGTCTTCTTCAATGTGAGACTCTGTCACAAGAGGAATGACAGATACCAAATTCAAGTATTCAAATGGCAAAGAACTTCTTTTGAACATAAAATGATACAATTCCTGTGTTTTCAGATCCACTCTAGCCCGCCCATTTTCTCTCTGGAGAGGGTCATGGCCGCCTTTAAAATGAGAGGTCTGCTTCTATTGGATGCACTGGACAGGAAACAGGAAGTGTACTCACCTTTTATAGAACAGAAGAACCATGAGCCAAGTCCATATAAAGAAGAAGAGGAAGAAGAGCGTAAAATGGTGTTCAGGTAAAAGAACTGTCTCTGCCCAATGTGTGTCAATTATTGTAGCCTTGAACTGCAAGAGGTCAGGGGAGCTTGTGTCTGAATGATCCTAGGGGCTGTATTGCTATGAGTCATCATTAGTTTCCTCCGCGGAGGAACTTGTCACTCTCTAATGCTGCACTCAGGTTGCAGTGTCAAAATCGTGGCAAATTGTTCATTGTTACCCACCGGCACTGAAAACATGAAACATGTTGACAGGGACTAAAATTCTCCAAAAGTTTTTCAACTCTTGTAACTGACATCTTGAAATGCTAAATTTACTGTGCAAATGCTCAAGACATGAATGCTTGAAATGCACTGTAGAAACGTTGGACTAGCTGAGACGCTCGTCCGCCATAGACTTGTAGACTTGCAGGTAAACCCGAGGAGCTTGGAGTAGAGCCGGTACTCCTCCACGTCGAAAGGAGTCAGCTGAGATGGCTCGAGCATCTGTTCCGGGTGCCTCCTGGAAGCCTCCCTGGAGAGGTGTCCCAGGAGTGTTTGTCGGTCACTTGGTTTATAATAAGTAATTTTAGGTATCAAATCAATTACAAACAATTGGCATTTCTGTTTCAGTCTGGAATAAAAGTGTTGAGCAAAACTCTTGTAATTTTTGTGTTAAAAAGGCGCTCACTTAACCGGACATGGACCAGTCGACAGAGAGAAAATCTGGAAGCACAATACAGCAGGAGGCAGAGGAAGCTATGAACGGTAAGTCATTTAAAAAAAAAAAAAATTCTTTCAGTCTTTGATGTTGAGCTGCTAAAGGCTATCACAAGTTAGACTAATAACTTCATTAAATACATTTACACTATAGTCATAATGAGACAAATACAAATATATAACAACATTTTTATTGTATTACATTTTAGTGTTTAAACTATGAGAAAAATGTGCTCCAGCATTTTGGATAGAATTTTGTGTACTGACGATGACAAAGAGGAATTCTTTTTTTTAACACAGCATAACTTCCTTAATTTTTTTCAACTTTTCATCACAAACTGACACTTAACTGATGTAAAATATTCTATATATTTACTACAGGTTCAATCCAACCAAACCATGAAATAAATAGAAAAACATGCACTTAAGTCATCCTTTTATGTAGTTTCTTTATTAAAACATGGTTTGGTGTTTTGTTTTTTGTGTGTTGGAAAAATCCACTTCTTTTAGGTTGTCTCTCTCCCCATGGCTACTCTGTGTTTTAAAAGCCCATACATTTGCACATGACCTTTTTAAGTTTACATTGAGAAATGCCAAAGCTAAGGTGTCCAAAGTGGTTAAACACATCTGAAAAATGAATCATAAAGGACAATTAATCCACTTATTTTTGTTTATCTTTAGAATTTCAAGATCAACAAACAAAGCCACGCCCACTGAACAAAATGAGGTCGAGTGTGAAGAGGAGGATCCATGACCTGTCCATCGCCATCAGGATGAAAGAGGAGCTCATCCAAGAGATGGACAAAACCGGTATGTGTATAGAAGGTGTATAGAAGTCTTTGAGCAAAATACCAAAAAGAGCCCAGTGAAGTAGTTAAAACTCATTTATTTAAGTAGCATTTGTGAATAGAATTGCACTTTTAAATGTAGATTCCAGCTCCCACAGATGAATGCTGTCGTTTTGTCCTTGGGCAAGACGCTTAATCCACTTCACCCCCAGTGTCTGTGTACACTGGTGTATGAATGTGTGTGGATGGGTGAGTGGTTTCTTGATGTAAAGCTTTGAGTGCCTTGAAAGTGGAAAAGCGCTGTATAAAAAGATTGAAATGTGAACAGCTAAACTAATACAAGAATCACATGCATTTCAGAACATGTTTGTAGAGGTTAAAGCGACAGCTGAGAGATGGATGGAAGTTGTAGTTCCAATGCCATACTGTGGAACATGGCTGGTAACAGAGCCACATCTCCATGGAGACAAACAGGTGGCGTACCCTCCAGAAAGAAAGACCTCATGAATATATTGGTCATTATAGTACTTAAAGTAGCACTGAGTAACTTTCTGGAGGGGACACATTACCTGATTCCATAAAATTAGAAACTTACACTCTCCATGGAGATATATGCACATTTAATGCCATATTTTAGGAGATGTTTTAAGTGCAACATGCTTTTAATATAGTCTGTAATTTTTTTGCATTGGGGCTTTGAATAACCACAGCATTTCAAATTCAGATTCTATCACGGTCATGATTAATCTTCCAACCTATAACCTATATATATATTAATCTTTATATTAACCTGTATATTGTATATTTTGTTCATTACAGCTAAATTGTACCAAGAAGTGGACAGACAGGG
The DNA here is from genome assembly GCF_009829125.3 of Periophthalmus magnuspinnatus. NCBI lineage: Eukaryota > Metazoa > Chordata > Actinopteri > Gobiiformes > Gobiidae > Periophthalmus > Periophthalmus magnuspinnatus. The sequence goes on from NC_047134.1 coordinate 27,462,432, forward strand.
CAGCCACAGTGAAACAGGAGGAGTATTGTCCCGAATCTCATTGCAAAACCAACAAGTCCGAGCCCAGACGTACCACAGTCTACAACACATGCTCCAACAGAGGGCAGCACTGGAGGCTTCAAATGCACAAGACGAACATGACACTGAGAAGAATAAGGTGGAGAGGCTATTTGGCTCTTCAGAATCCGAGATAAATATATAGTTTATGTGAATTTGGGTCTAATGTTTTGTGTTTTGTAGGTTAAAGTGTCAGCAAACAGAGCAAACAACGACGAAGACCCAGTAGAACAGGTACTTAAATTATAGACCTATTGATACTATTCCAGTGTCATCACGCTGGAGGGTACTGCATGCATGTCTATAGAAGAATGTTCAGCAGCTACCATGGTGACGCAATGCACATATTAGCAAACACAGCCAAATGTTTTTAGATTGTAAAAAAAAAACAACAACATTATTATTGAGGTATTGATGTTCAACACTGACTAACTGAAGGACAAGCTTGTGTCTGTAATGTTATTTGAGAGGGTCTTGTGTAATAGTACAAACCAACTCACCTGTTGTAGTTTAACTAAGTCAGTTCTTTATGGTCAGATTGTGTGAAAACAAAGGTCAGAGTAAAATCTAACCTGAATGACAGAGCTAGCGTAAGCCCCTCAGAGAATGATAATGACATTGTTTGGCTTTTGTGAGCTTTTAAGGATAGTATAATGTTGTGAACCCCGCAAAAACATCCCAGCAGGGGGCAACCTCTGTAAACTGTTAGCATCTAAAACCTCTATCGAAAGGCTATGATTGAATCGTTATGTGATGTGGTATTTTTATTGAAATTGGAAATGTATTAAAAATGTATATTATAAAAATAGTTGTTTTAGAGAGATGCAAAAATGCAACATTTAATATATCATGTGTAATAAATGCAATTTTATTACAGATTATATTGCAAATTAAAACAAAGTCACAGTGTAATCTTTCAAACTAGGGTTTATTTGGGTACTTTTGTTCATTTTAGTTTCATTTTGATGGTCCATTCACTTTTTGTGCAATACTTGAATCTCAGTTGAGAAACTGACTGGCATAATTCAGCACATACCATATCTGATATATTACTAATACTTTTAGTTTTCTGTTATATGCAGCATTTTGAGGACTTTTTCCCATTCAAAAGAAATGTTTGTAAATTTTTAATCGCTATAGCAACTGTCCTAATTTCTCATCATTCTGTAAACTGGATTTCTAAAATATTGCTTGAATATTATAGGGACAATCCCAAAAATATATCAATATAATAATTTTTTCCCACCGTTCATTCTGTCCTGTCTGTTAATTGTTACGTAGAATGCTGTGGTAGCTTGGCTCGCTCAGGTGGAGGAGCAGGTTCTGCAGAGGAGAGCAGAGCAGAGGGAGCTGGAGGAGGAGCAGAGGAGGAGGGCGGAGGTCCAAGAGAGAAGAGAGGCCTGTCTACAGCAGAGAGACGAACTACAGGACAAGAGGCTGCGCTCCAGTCAGGTCAGTACTACTACTACAGCAGAGAGACAGACTACAGCACAAGAAGCTGCACTCCAGTCAGATCACTTTAAATACTACTTATTACTACTACTGTTACTACTATTACTACTACTACTGCTACTAGTACTACAGTAGAGAGATGGACTACAGAATAAGAGGTTGTGCTCCAGTCAGGTCAGTTTAAGTACTACTACTATTACTACTGCTACTACTGCTACTACTACTTCTACAGCAAAAAAGTTGAAAAGAAAAATAGAAGTAGGAATATGCCCACCTATGTGATCAACACGGAAAATTCCATTGAGAATGCAGCTAGAATTTATGCACAAGTAAGGCAGTTTGAACCTTTAAAACTTCCATCCATCCATCCGCTTATCCGGGGCCGGGTCACGGGGGCATGTCCTCCAGCTCTTCTGATGGGACCCCAAGGCGTTCCCAGGCCAGCTGAGAGACATAGTCCCTCTGGCGTGTCCTGGGTCTTCCCCGGGGCCTCCTTTAAAACTTTATTTAACAAAACAAAGTTGCCGTTTATTTACATTAGTCTAATTATAACTACTGCAAATCTTCTTATTTTCTGGTAACATAGCACATACTTCACTATAGGCTAATGTTTTATTTTTCTTCTAGGTTCTGAGCCAGGACCTGCTGCGTATGTCAGTGCAGATAGAACATTTGGAGGAGCAGATTGAAAACAGTGAAATGGAGCGATCAAAAGGGGTTTCTGTGGAGGAGCTGAGGAAGGAGAGAGAGGGACTTCAGCAGAGACGAGACGCACTAGAGCAACAACTACAGGACAACCAAGTGCTCACGCAAGAGGTACTGAATGACTTGTTACTGATTTGTTACTGTATTTATATTCAGTTTGGGGAATCTGATAAACAATGTACTAACTCATTCAGAAATAACTTTAAAAGATAATTAAAACAATGAAACCTTTTTTTCTCCTACATAAATTTATTTAAGTATAAGGTATGTACTTTTTTTTTTATGTACTACAATCACAACTGAACCTGTGTGTCCAGAGCCTTAACCTGCAGATGGAGGACACACATAAGTGTTTCTCATTCTCAGTATTTGAACAGTAGTGACTGACGATAGTAACTTTAGTTTTAATCCAATACTAAGTAATAATTTGGCAAGTACTGTGATATCAATCCGATACTGATATCAATTTTTGACTTGTGTATAGCGATGCTTTGAAATTCCTCTATTAGAAAGAATTTAGACTTAGCATATATAATTTTCTCTCCACCCAAACTTGAAGTGATCTAAAAATTAAATATATTTGTTCAGGAGGAGCAGAGCCTGGTGGAGCTGGAGGAGGCCATAGAAACACTGGACGCTGCTCTGGAGTTTAAATATCAATCGATTCAGAGAAAAGAGGACAAGTTATCTAAGTGTGAGCCTGAGTCGTGCTCCTCTCACAGACGGAGCAGAGAGGACACAGACATGAGGACTCTACGCAGGAGACTGAGGGAGATGAGCCCACCCAAAACCACTGAGCTCCTCATCACATACTTCAACAAGGTGAGGGAGGAACATGGACATAAGACACCTCAAAGTAAATGAATATGTTTTAATCAGCTGTCTGCTTATCTCTCTGTTATCTTATGGCTGAGTTGACTTGAATTTAGACAGTGATAAAGATGTGAGTCTGGTCACCGGTGAATCTCTCTGTTTTCAGATGAGTGTGATTGACAGGTGGACTGGCCTGTCTGTATCAAAACATCCTCAGATCTTGACCTAGTCTTGGTCAGAACTTTAGTTGGAAGATTTGACCTATTATGCATGTTTTGGGTTGATGGGGGAAACCACAGTGCCTGAAGAAAACCCACAGACACAGGGAGAACATGCAAACTCCACACAGACAGGCCTGGAAGTCGAACCCAGAACGTTCTTGCAGTGAGGCACACAGCCACCAGTTGACCTGTCATATAACTGGTCACTCCTAAAATAATGAAATAAGAGATAACCGTAATGTAACAACTGTAATGTCCCTGATCAGGTGGTGCGTCTTCGTGAGGCCGAGCGGGTGTTGCTATGGCGATGTGAGGATTTGGAGTTGCAAACTTCAGAGCAGGGTGAAGCTCTGAGGATGATGGAGGAGAACATACAGCGTTTGGCTCTGGACACAGACAGAAGACTGATGCAACAGCACAGAGACAACCAGAGACAAGTCCAACTACTGCTCAGGCAACTCCAAGGTAAGGAGACCAGGGATTACAGGGGTTATAATCAGACTTTTCTTTTTTCTGCATATTTTCTTTTTTGCAGAAATGGCCTCTAATGGTGAACTGCAGGAGATGCAAGAGAGACTTCAGCATTTGGAGAAAGAGCTATTTTTCTACAAAAACTCAAGTCGAAATCTGAAAAAGCAACTCAGAGAATTCAGCACCTCTGTGACTTCCACTGACCATGTTTTAATCCCAAAAAAGACAAACACCAATGGATCAGAAGAACCATCTGCAACTCACATACCAACCACATACACGAGAATAAGCTCTACTACTGCAACGCAATCTCAACACGACCGATTTTCACTGCAAAACTCCAGTCCCTCTGCATCTTTTCATCTCCAAGAAAGCCAAAATTCAACTGTGCACAGCCAAACATCATTAAGACAATCCAGTGACAGCGCTCAGAGTAGCAGGTCTGGTGAGAAGTTAACTCCAGTTCGAATCCATCGTAGAGACCTCAGGCAGATCTCCCTGACTAATCTGCAAGCCAGCCGCTCGTCCACAAGAGGGCAGCAGTCGATCGTGGACTCCAGCACAGAGCCAGCAATGATGGAAGATTCAATTGAGGTGTCAAGAAAAAGTGACACTTAAAGGGCCCATATTAGGCTATTTTCTGACCTATGTTATCATGTTATTTCCTCATCAAAAATGTACCTGGATTTGGGTTTTGTTTCATTCGTTTGTTTAACACAAAAGGTAGCTGTTAACTACAAACTACAACTACATGACATCACAAGGTGGAACAGAGCATTTTGAGCTTTGGAGATGTAGACAGACTAGTAATAAAGAGTTACTCAAACATGTGTGAATGAAACAAAACACAACTCCAGGTATTATTATGATAACATTACAACAGCCTTAAACTCACAATAGTCAATTTTGTGTAATATAGGACCTTTAATTCTAGTTAGTATGCTCTGGGGGATGGTCTACTCTGATGGGTCTTTCAGAGTGGTAAAGTTTATCCAACCCACGCTCCCTAAAAGACAATAAAAGACAGTAAAGAGTAAATGAATAAAAAATAATTATAATACGTAAACCAAAAAATGGTTAAAACAATAGAATGAATGAATTTAGTTTAGAGACAAGGTTATAATTTAGGTTAGGAAACTGGTTATGGTTAAAGGTGCAGAATGTAACTTTTCTGGTACGCAATCTGCTCGTCTCCATAGAGATGTTTTTGTTTTGCCCGGAAGGTCTAACAGTATAGCATTAAATTAATCTATTTAGCACTTTTTATGTATTAATTGCTTCAAAAAAATAATAACAAGTGGAAAACATGCTTTCATACTGTAAGCAGGGTCACCTCTCCACGGGTCTAACCTGTAACTTGGCCTGGTGTCATCTGTTTGGCTCCATGGAGATAATTTAATGTCATGCTGTGAAACAATCTAGCCAAGGTGGAACCACCATTAGGAAAGTTACATCTTTAACTCTAGGTTTAGGAAAGTGGTTTGGGTTAGTTAATGTGTTAGTAACACTAACTAAAAAAAAAACTATTTTGTCATTTAGTAGTTTTATCTCATCTTAAATATTTAAACATTTTAGACATATTCATAGCAACAGAACTGAGCACATTACCATGATAACCAGAGTTGCTTCATTGATTAAATCCTATTGGAGCTAATCATTTAAAAATGTGTAAAATAAGACAAAATAATTTAATTTAACTAATGCTGCAAGTTAAAAAAAAAAAGTACTTTTCAATATGTAAGTAGACTGTGCCTTATGACTGCAGCTAATAAAACAATCAAGCTCTTAGTAATCTTCTTAGTCATCTTTTCATCATTTTATATTTTATATTACTGTACTTTAATACTACTGTTTTATGCTTTTTTTTTGTTTTTCATTGGTTCATTTTCATTTAGATTAAGTTATTTGTATTTTTAAACTTGCCAACTTTCCTATCTTCCTTTAATCACACACGTAGGACTAGTTTGCTTAAGATGCACTTACAATGCACATTAGATACTTTTTTAGCACTGGAATTGTAATGTTTTTCCTTATTACTTTATGGTTACTGTACGATTATTTTCCCAATATTGTGTGCTGTATGTTTTTTATTAAACTAACTAGAATACATCTACTACACTGTGTGATTGCATGAATGTACCTGTTCAGTATTTTAACCTTATTTAACCAGAAAAGAAAATTCATAATATGTTTAACATGGGGTTTTCATTGCAGATGTTTTTGATTAGTGTCCAGTTCAAACCAGCTTTACTTATACATGTGCTGGAATACAAAAATATACCTTAATTTATTTCCACCAATCATTATAATAAATAATTAAAACTGAAAACAACTTATAGAATCAAAAGAAACGGAAAATGGACACAAAAAAAGGTTACTAAATATACATTTTTAAAATATGAATACAAATTAATGAATGAAGCTATTAATTGTTGTATGGACATCTTACACAGACACACATGGCTGGACTAAAAGAGGAGATACAGGAGGAGCATGTACTTTTTATTTAATGTTGATTTCATGGTTTTCTAATTTCTAATTTTATTTTTATTAGCCTGAAGTTGGAGCCTTCAACTTCTATGGAAACTGGCTGATTTGTGATAATCTCACTTTTTGTTCTTGGATGTTACTTGGCTATCATGGGTTTCAGAATGATGAAAGGTTGCCATAGCAACTACCAAGTCAAAACAAAATATTTTTCTGTTTTAATCATATTATCAAATGATGTTTATTTTTGAATGGTCAACCGTGGCTACAAATGGCTCCATATACCATTGAGCTGAGCTCATATATAGCGTAGTTAAGGTGACATTTATATTAATTAATTTCACGGACCTGATGAACCTTATTTAATTCCCAAGTTTGTCCTTTTTGCCTCCACTGGGTTCCCGTACTCAGACTCGCCTGTCGCTGTGCCGCAGAGAGAAGCTTTGGTGAACCAACTTTGCACTTTTCTCCGCAGTTAAACTTGTGCAAACCAAGACCACCTCAGCACTAACACAGAAGGTCTGCATACGTCTTTAGATTGCATCCTGTACTTTTTTGCGTGTTTTAATTGCAAATCTAGCGGTGTTTTATAGTTGGCTAACTTAATGCTAACTGTAGCTAGCCTTGTCCATTTAAATCAGTGTGGCCGAAGAATGCTAGCCGTTGTATTCCTGAGCTAATTTCTCTTCATTATCGGCATTGTATTGTTTTGGTACTCACTTTTATCTATTTTTAGCTTTATATCTAACCGGGATTTGTCCAGATTTATTGCAATTCTGGGTGGTATTTTTTAAAAAACACATTTTATTATCTTACTTGATGTGAGAAGTTAAATAATTTCTACTATAATCTCGTTTTTACTAAAGATTCAAGCATTTATTACATTCATTGTTTTCATGACACATTTTAACATAGTTCAATCACTCGGGTATCTTTTAAAACTGGTTGGTTGCAGTTGTTTTTGTAATTGCAATGTTATGTTTCGATTTCTCTCCTAGTTTTCATTATTATAATGGCATCTTCCGCAATGATTACGGTCCCCACTACGGCCTCTCGCTTCGCCCTGCTCCAGGTCGACTCGGACTCTGATTCAGATTGCTCGGATCCGGGGAAGACGTCGGCGAAATCAGGTCGGGACCTGAGTGGTAAAGGACGGCAGGGGAAGGGGGGAGCCGGGGGTAAAGCGCAGGGGAACGACAAAAAGAAAGACAAGAAAAAGAAGAGGAAAGAACAACAACAAAGTGAAGCCAATGAGGTGTGTCAAGTTTCATGTCACGAATGAACTTGTGGTTTTAATTCACCTGAAATAAAAGTGATTGATTGAAAACATAAGTCAAGATTCAGTGCATACTTTATGCACATTTTAAACAGGCCAGGAATTAATTATAGTGATCATAATGAAGACTGAAATATGACTACTGGAATCACGTGCACATCACTAAAAGAGGATATTTTGTCATTTACAAAGGTGATAAATTTCCTTCATAACTGTTTCAAATAAAAAAAATAAAAAGTTAAAACTTATTGCAACCCCTACATTTTGCTTTTTTGCCTCTTTGGTAGCTGTGTTTTGTCAGTGTTTATAGATTCATAGATTAGACCCACAATATAATGTTTAGTGATATGTTTCTAAATATTCTACTGTATGATCACCATACAAAGGTCTGTGAAGAATGTTAAACTTCATTAGCCAATTTAACAAGTTGCAACATACCACTTACTTTTCATGCATCGTGTGTGCAGTCCTGGAATTACAGAGATACTAGTTGTGTCCACTTCTACATTTATTTTTATGTATGTATGTATGTATGTATGATGTATTGATGATTCATATCCCCACAATTTGCCTGTGATTACCTGTTGAAAATCGAAGAAGAAATATTGTCAACTTGAGATGCTATGTGTTTTTGAGTGATAGTAGGAAAGCAGGAAAGATCGTATAAAACAAAAGTGGAAATTCTTCTTGTCTAGAAGTTGTAGATGGCTTTACATATTTCACATGTTTGTTTAATCCTGATTTGTTTTTCAGTTGAGGAACCTGGCCTTTAGAAAGATCCCTCAGAAATGCTGTGCACCAAATCTATCTTTGTCTGGAATCGCTAACGAGCTGTTGAACCCTGCAGTGGGAGAGGGACATCCCGGAGCGACTGAAGGCTGGCAGCAGTGGAAACAGAGAGACGAGCAGGTTATTGGACTGTTTATTTTTCATTGATTATTATTAAGGCTGAAGGTAAAATATATCAAATGTGATCGTCTTTCCTTGAGATATTTGCAATTTTGTATATGAACGTATATTCAGTTAACGGTTCATAAAGCAGTTAATATGTTCAGGAGCATTAAAAATGAGCAAAGACTAAAATATAAGCAATGATACAAGATTCCCATGCATTTCAGAACATGTTTGTTGAGGTCTAAACTAGAGTGTTGGCAAGTTTAAGACATAACAAGAGATAATTTAGTATTTTACTGTGTAAATAATTTCAACCTTTGCCAGTTGCAACGGTTTGATATGCATTACATTTTTAGCTCAGTTGAGAGTGGTTGTCCACTGATCCAAAGGTTGGGGGTTCGAGTCCCGCTCTTGACATAAACATCATTGGTTGAGCAGTCAGATCCACTGACCCACACGTCTAGCTCCTACAGATGAATGCTGTCATTGTGTCCATGGGCAAGACACTTAACCCTCCTCGTCTCCAGTGTCTGCATATACTGGTTTTTGAATGTGTGTGTGAATGGGTGAGTGGTTCCTTGATGTAAAACGCTTTAAGTGTCAACAAGGTGGAAAAGTGCTGTATAAAAATTGGACCATTTTACCATCTTGCAGGTATTGGGGATAATATATGCTATTTAGGACAGATGCATTATTGTCAAGTAGGCATGTCACGATAATTATTATGTCGACTTTTTGGTGTCAGTATTTATCGTGTGTATTTATTTTTTGACTATAACATAAAATTTAAGCTGTAAAAGGTTACATTATTAACTCCTATGACTCGTTACACAAAGAAAGTACCAAGTAAACAAAGTGATTCATTCTGCTGTTTGTTGCAGCTCATGGTTTTTAACAATATTTTGCCTTTAGAATAGTTTTTGTGGTTTAAATTTGCTCTTGGGTTATTGTGTCAGTGGCATAAATTAGTTTCAATATTATTGTTTTTTGTCTATATTTACTTCAGCAATATATTGCACTTCAAAATGTGTTATTGTGACAAGCCTGTCATCAAGTGTTGCTTTAATTTAGTGCAACCCACTGTATTTTTCACTAAAACCTCTCTGGAATTTCTTTCTTCTCCACAGATGACCTCAGAGTTATACCAGGCGGACTTGGAAAAGGCTTTGCTCATCAGTAAATTAGAATACGAACAACAGAAAGAGGTAACTTCATACATAAACGACACCAAGGGCACATTGGGTCATTCTAGTACAGAATGTAAGATGCTGGTTGTCTCCTAAATAGGGATGCCACAATATTAGAATTGAGAAGAAGCGCTAATAATAATTTCAATCCTATTACGGGAACTATAACAAAAAAGTGTAATCTGTAACTTTTAAACACACAAATAAATGATTAAATATGTGGCCGGCTTCAGGATATTTACTCATCTAATTTCTGAATTGAAATGAAGTCATGCTAAAGGTCGTTTATTGGATAAAATTGATTCTTGTGAGCTGTAAGACGTGTTACAATGTTGCATCCTCCTCAAAAACATACCCAGAGTTGTGCTTTATTTCTTTCACACATGAAGCGATACAGGAATATGGGCTCTTTAATGTGTGATTGTTTTACTCAAAACACTTAATCATTTTTATTAACCATTTTAGATGTATTTTTGAACATAGTTTGAATTGAAATACCTTTTTACTTCCAATTCCAATGTTTGATGAATTGATTGATTCTTAACCTTCTTGCTCCAAACAGAATACCACAAATGCACCTTCGCCCAAAGCCGGAGGAGGAAAAGAGGGAGGAGGGAAGAAGGAGAAAAAGAAGAACCAGCAGACGAAAGACAAAAAGACTGTTTCACTGCAGGACTTTCAGGCTGAGGGCACCACAGGTCAGACACACTCACCACTACACTGGGCTGGGCAATATAGTGAATGTAGTGATGTTGATGGGATCACCATTAGCACAGTTGCATTCTAGAATGTATTTATTTTTTTAACAATATTGTACATTTAGAATACTTTTTGGGGTATAATTCTGCTTTATGGTTTGGTTTCAATATTATCGTTTATCATCTATATTTACTTCACCAATATATCACACTTCAGAATTTGTTTCAGGTCTACGTATCGTGATTCACAAATTTGCTCTTAAATGCAGTTTTACGCTTTTTGACAATTTTCCTACTCACACCTCCCATTGGTCAGTCTCGGCAATGCTCTGAGTGAGTGACTAGTGGATTTAACCAATCAGGGAAGTGTGAACTTTCAGAAGAAGCAGATGACTTTAGTTCCCTCTTTAACGCAATAAAAAGATATAAGTTCACATGAGTCCTGATTAAAATGAAATGACTCCTGCCTCATGCGTACTACTGTTGATCTGGGCCTGTTTTTTTCTTTATTTCAGAACATTTAAAGAAAAAACAAGAGGTAAGATCATTTAAATGTTATTCTTGTGCATCTGTATTTACATAGTGACAAACATTGTTCCAATATTGTTAAGCAGGAGTCGAGAACAGCCAATAACGTCACAGGGCCTCGACCAGAAGAGCGTTTTTTCAATAAACTGGAAGACGACGTCACTCGGATCATTCAACAGGAGAGAAGACGGGACCAGTTCACCTCCAATCAGGAACAGGAAGTCACCTCGCCCACAGAGCATGAACCAGTGAGTGCAGAAGGAACAATGGCGTGACTTGTCGCTAGCTTTAGCAACAGGTTTGATTGATAGCATTGCTAAACCAGCAATTTGGGCGGGAAGGGGAATTACATTCAACAGCCTGGCACCAGGTTTCCCCAGCAGCTTTCCATGAATTTTTGTACAGGGACAATAACGTACAGCTTAATCCAGTGGTTCCTGAAGAGGGGTCGTTTGAAGATGTAATTTTAAGATATCAAATGTAAGCTGGGAACAGTGTATTTTTATGGGTCAAATAGCACAATATGATACTCAAATACACACCATTGAACCAGATTTTTTTTTACTTGAAATTTATGATGGACATCAAATTTATATTTCAGTGGGGGGTCGATTGCATGGTTATTTTGGGGGTCCCATAGTGAAAAGGACCCCCTACTTTAACCAACATTGTTTTTACATAGAGAATGAGCTGAAAGGACAATAAAATAAGACATGAGTTTTTGGAGTTGGACACTTTTGTTCAAATGGTGTAAAGAGATTCACCCTGGAAGCAGTTGAACAAACTAAATCTTTCTCTCTGGTTGTTTTTGATGACTCAGGACCCCAGAGCGGAGCAGTTGAAGTACGAGCTGGAGAAGAAAGACCAGGAAATAGAGAAGTTAAAGAAAACCATCTCACAGTGGGAGGTGAGGAATCTGACCCTTGTGTGTCTGACCTTTGGTGCTTTACTACATCGCTATTGGAGGTTTTAGGCTTTCCTAAATTTAAGTTTTCCTAATTTCTTTGGACTTCTAGATCATGTATTGTTGTTTTTTTTAATTCTCCATATATGTACAGATTAGCAAAATATTACATTTAAACTACATTTTCACGTTGATGCAAAAAACTTTGGCCACTGACCGATAGAAAAAAGGCAACACAATGTGTCAACTGCTGCAGAAACAAATAAACCAACATTATCAGATTGTCTTTAGACTGTGACCTAAATGATCTTTGTGTTTCCATCCCACAGGTGAAGTACAAAGAAGTCAAAGCCAGAAATTCTCAGCTTCTTAAGATGCTTCAGCAGGGAGAAAGTGAGTGCTCCAGGCCTCGTGTAATATATAGTTTTATTATATAGTACAGATCTACCAATGTTGAATATCTATGTAGAATACACACTAAACCAGGATCAAGACAAAGTTAAAATGGCTCATGACAAAAAAGGCTTTTTGAGATTGTACTAGTAAGATACAGCTCTGAATATTATCCATCTCTGTCCTTGCGGTGTGGATATTGTGTCATCTGATCTTGCATTTTTTGAACGTTCCATCTAAAAATGTATTGTTTTGTTTTCAGTGAAGGACAAAGCAGAAATCCTTCTACAGGTGGAAGAGCTGCTACATATAAAGGAGGAGCTCTCGTCACAGGTACAGAAGTTACTCTGTAGAAAATATTACAATGGGGAAATACAATGCAGTGTTCATGATTAAATACTTGTTGTTTTTAGGTCACATTACTTCATGGTGCTCTTGAACAAGAACGATCCAAAGTGAAGGGTCTCCAGTCTGACCAGCCCAAGCACCAGGTGAGCCCACTGCAGAGTTTACAGGGTTGATGTTATACTGTATTTTCATTTGCTCCTTCGGCCCCAATCAGCATTTCAGTTACATCCCCTAATGTTAAGCCTGATCATTTTACATTTATTAAATTAAAGGTGCACTAAGTAACTTTTCTGGTGGAGAGCCTGTCACCTGATGATCTCATTTAAATGTTATTGCTTTACCTGAAATATTCTACATTATGGTTTAAATGTTTGTCATTTTACTGGAAAATTTACTTAAGTATAGATACCTAAAAAATCTACTTGAATACAGTACTTTATTACTTGTGCTTCATTACCTTTCCCCACTCTAATAGGCTTATCTGTAATGGTTGCGTTCACAAATTTAACGTCATAATTTCAGATGGAGGGCGGAGGAAAGAAAGAATCAAAATTAAAATAAATGTTTAACCATAACAATATTTGTTAATGATTGACTCCACAAAATTTTATGGTTTAAAGTCCCTTCACAACGATCATGTCTGCGGGGTTGAATAATGGCACCACTTTCACTTTTGTTTACACTGCCAGGTTTATGTGGCTAGACCCAGTAATTACAGAGATATACCAACAGCTGTTTTTGTGTTTTTGTGTCCAATTTAATGTTTTTCGTCCATTTTCAGGCAAACAAAAGGGGAAAAAAAGTATCAGAGACGGACTAATGAATGTAGCTGCATGAAGACTCTCCACACAAATGAAGTATTCTGTCTCTGATCAGGGCTCCTCCTTCTCTTTACTTTGGGTTCAATTCTCCATCTGTCCACATCAGACGCATGCTTCGCTCTGTAAACTTCAGAACTCCATTTCAAATGAGAAAATTGCACTGCTTTTAAAAATGACTGAGTTTTAGTTTTATTGTTGGGACGCTGGTTCATGCCCTGTTTGTCTGTGCTACAGGCTAAATCACAGATGTAAAGTTATGTTTGGGTTTGAGCTGTGAAGTAAATAAATTACTTTCACAGAGACACGGCTTTGTCTGTGATGCTTTGTGATCTTCAGTAGTATGGTGGAATGTTAAAGGAACTGTATATAAGATTTTGATTTTAAATTTCATAAACTTGACCCATTTGAGTCCCCAGATACGAGGTAAACATCTTCAAATCAACATCAGCTTTTCCTGATAACAATTCTAATGCTGATTTATTCTTAATTACAAAAACACTGAACATGTTGTCCCATTTGGTTCTGAAAATGATTATCCAATCAAAAAGTAGAATGAGCCTCACATGAATCGTTCCTTTTGGTTGCCAGTTTCAGTGTTGAAATCTAGTTGGGTTGAACCTAAAAGGACTCTCTGATCTGAATCCTCACTACCTAAACCCTAGCATAATCAGTGCTAGTGCCCCCTCTGTAACTCAGGGAGTGAATGCTGGACTTTCTGAGCTTTCACATGAACCATGACCTGTCCATTTACTGAGAATGAGTCCTCTATTTGCAGGTTAAGGCTCTGGACACAGGTTCAGTTGTGGTTGCAGTACCTTTTTAAAACTCTGGGAGCACAGTCTACATATAGCTCCTTTAAGATGATTTGGTAAATGGATAATAATGATTATTCATGTCAGTGAAGAACTGAGGGAAAATGAAGAAACTGCATTTAGGTTTATATTTTAGTAGTATTGTTTTTGTCTAAAAGTGTGGTGTTTGTCAAATGTCTACATCATACTCTAATCTTACGGTTGGGCAAACTGCAAAATCTAAATTCTATGCAAATTTCAATACATCTTTGTAGCAATTCATAAAAGTCCTCAGAATTTCCATTTAACAGGAAGCTGAAACAACATTGTAAGGTGAAGTCAGGTAAACAGGGTCACATTTTGGTAAATCACCTGGAGCAATAATTGTAGATCATGTCTTGTTATTCTAGCTAAGGACTAGTACTTATATTTTGGAATGAAACTAAGGAAATAAAAATGCATGCAATAAGCAGCACACACCAATCGGATATTTTGTTTTTGTTAAATACATATTGAGACCCTTTACACACACTGAGACTGAATATCAAACCTTATGTGGCTCATTTTACCTGATGCCTCACTTTACCTGACTTTACCCTGTACGGACTTACGTCGGTGCGTAATGCTGCGTAATGCTGCGTAATGCTGCGTAATGGTCCAGCAGATGTTGACTTAGTTCTGCACAGCTGAATCAATGCGCTATAACTTTGTGCCGAGTTACCCCCCACACGCACAGCTGTCTCCCTCCGCTCTCCAGCCGCGATGGAAGATCACCAAAGCCCGCACACCTCTGGATCTAATAACGGGTCTCGGAGCATCCAAATTATCCTTCAAAGTCAAACGGAGTGTCGAGAAATCAGTGTTAAAGGAGACAGCAACGTGAGACAGGTGCGTAACGTGGATTTTTAATATTGTTTCACTGGAATGTACCATTTTCTCCACACATAGGCCTACTTTTTAACTTTTTATTTATTTACAACTACCACTTAATGACCTCTTCAAATTGTTGGAAAAAAGATGAATACGTTGTTGAATCTGGTAGAACATGAGGGAGGCTAATTAATACGATATCACCATGAAAATTGTAGTTTTTATCAGTCGTTACGTACAGAGAAATTAGACTAGCAATAGGTGCTAACATCTCCTTGAATGCCAGTACACCCAAAAAGTGCTGATTTATTTATTTTAGCCCATGTAACCTAAATCTTATTTTTTTATAATTCATTTTGCATTCTCTAAATAATTGGGACAACAAGGGGAATAGCTGTGCAGGACAGTCACAAGAGGGACATGGTGACCGTGTTCTGTATTAATTCTGTATTAACCGTTGGTTTTCAGTTAAGAGCAGGACTTGCAAAGGGCGCGCGAGCCCCGCTGGATGGAGTGGTGCTGAGTCACGGCGCGCGCGTCCTCGGAGACTCGGAGCTCCTCGGCTCACTTCGGGGAAAGGACGACGCCGTCAAACTCACCGTGAACCAGAGGTGAGCTCCTGCACGCAGATGTAATGTGTAATTAGTGTTATAATGACGACGTGTCACACAGCCAAGGAATATTATCAATAAAATAAAATAAAAAAGAATTAATGAAAACATTAATAAATAAGACATACAAATAAATAAATAAACACATAAATAAGCAAATAAATAAGATGGCAGGATCCAATTGGTGATTTTCAGATTTTCAATTGTGATGATGGCCTACTCCCAGATGAGAAATACAGTAGTATTACAGAAGTACACCCAGGAGCTCACTGTATTACAACAAAAATCTGCATTTCAACCATATTAATTATTAAATAGTGTTTGCCTACAATGTCCAGTCAATCACTTCATTCATTTGTACAACCTTTTAATTAGAACTCAATATTTTTTAAATTGACCAGTGCTGCTAATGATAGGGTATACATTTGCAAAATGTGTTTAATTTTATGTATAAATTTAGTTCTTCAATTCAATTTCATATTATTTTTTAAATGCTTTGTGCAAATGAACAAACCCCTTAGCATTCCGGGTGATTTTGGTGAAATTGCCTTTGTTCTGACCTCTCCAAATTAAAATAATCACCATTATTAAACCCTCAGTAGTAAATGCACAAGTTTGGGGTCTTTGTAAAGGTAACACCCTATAGTTTTACCCACAGGCGTCAAAATCACTGTAAGTTTGTCTGCTGAGCATTTATATACTTTGGAACACACATAAAAACATTTTTTTCTCATCCTTGCCAAAAAAAATTGTGAAAATGAAGGTGTAGAAAGCTGCAGTAGGTAGCTGGGGACAAAAATACACCATACCTCAACTGACAAGATTGTTGACCACTTACATTTCAAATTTGAGGTCAATACCTATAAAAATGAGAGTTTTACAATCATTTTATCATGAGTAAGTCCAGGCCTCTCCAAACCTATCCGAATGAAGACATTTGGAGAACGTTTGGAAAAAGTGCAATAACTTTTGAATGTTTCAACCCACAGACATCAGTGAGGCTCTACTGAAAACTCACACTGAGGAATCTGTATCTGCACACCCAGCTGCTCTATTACTGTACATTTATATATCATATCAAAACACAATATAAAATGTATATTTGTATATAAAATACAGTCAAAACAAGTGCTATGGGTCAAAATAAATATATATTTACAAACCACACACTGCAAACAATCAACAAACACACACACACTTCAAAATGTAAACACACACTGGAAACTGAGAACACACTGTACATGAGTGTGTGCGTGATGATTGGTGGTGGTCGGGGGGGCGCAAATTGGCATTAGCTAATGCTAATGATTACACATGATACACATTTGTCACACAATTAAGTGAATAGCAGAATAAACCACGCTTACCGATCAGGAACAGCATCCAGTCCATCAAATCATAAGGTCCCTCTACTCCTGAGTCCACCATGAGATCTTCACTTGGTTCCACGAACCGCTCCGGGTCCGAGATGCCTCTAGTTTAACTTGTACAAACATCCACAGTGTCCTCGGTCGCACACTTCCTTTGTTTTGTCCGTTTCGTCATGTTGAAAACGCAAAACTGCTGCATAAAATTACGCAACGCGCGCATAATTTTACGCGCGGATCTTTATATCCAGCCTCGTCTTATTACGCACGCAGCAAACTCCGTCTGTTTACAGTAAACCACTGCATGTCACGCATCAGCGTGTTCCGCAGTTCATGGGCTTTAAGAGGAAAACATCACTAAACGTGTGTAACGTAACAGCTTGATTCTACAAGGGGGAGAGTGGGGCGTACTCTTTCAGTCATCTGTAGCTCTCATTCACTGTCCGTGGCTCCAGTAACCCACAGCCCTCACCTTATTGGCCAACTTTGGTTTGTTTTGTGCTGAGGAATAAAGTTGGCACTGTCAGAAGTTTATTATGCCTGAAACTGACAAAAGAAATGCAGAGAAGTGACGGAACAGATTTCACTTTCCTGCAGCAGATTGGACATGGAGGCTCTAACTTCTTTTGTGGACATAATTTCTTGACTGGATTATATTCTCTGGACCTTTACGGAACGAATGAGACCAATTTTGTGTGAATATGTAAGGTAAGAGAAGTGCAAATCCACATTTCTGACTTCTCTGTAAAAACGGCTTTCCTATCAGCACTGTGGTGATTAGAGGTGTAAATGGTTTACATATTCAGAAAGATGAATGCCGTAGCTTTCATTTGGTGTGTAGATTGTTTGTGCGGGTGACGCAGAAATACACGTACATTGCTGTAAAGTTGTAACGTAAAGGCCCGCCTGCGGGCCGTCGGAACGCTAAGTGGTTAACAGGGCAAATCCAATATACACAGTATGATAGGAGTAAGTAGCCTCTTGCTGGTTTAAAAAGATACTAAAATCCCTTCTGAACATCAGTTTTTCTCATTCTCAGTATACAAACAGGTCGTGCCTTATGTGAAAGGTCAGAACCTCCAGAATTCACTCAATGAGCCTCAGAGGCTGCACTAACACTGATTCATGATTGGTTGCAAGTGCTGGGGTTTAAATAGTGATCATTCAGATCAGAGAGTCCTTTAGGTTTACACCAACTGGATTTCAACATTGAAACTGGCAGCCCAAAATAAAATTAATATAAAAGTTATATAGCCTACCTGTGACATTATGTGTTGTACTACATTATCCAGATGTGCTGAGACCTCCTCTGTTTCCACTGATGAAGATGTGTCCTCTCCGACTGCTGCACTTCACCTGGATGCTGAGGGAGAAGCACAGACTCCCACCTCTCCTCTGTTTCTGGGTGAGTTTCTGACGGGTTCAATGAACATCTTATCTTACAGTAAAGTGACACTGCATTGGGAATTGGCAAAATTGTAATTGGATAATTGTAGTGTTAAGTGATCTTGGCAATAATATAATGATGCAACGTTACAATATTCAATAGTATCTAGTTAAAAAAAAGTTGAGAAAATTGAGTAGAATAATGGGTTTAACTATTTCTCCAGTCAAAATAATTGTATAAATTGTTGATATTTTATATATATATATATCTGAATAATCACATGTTTAGGATAGCAATGTACAAAGGCATAGAATATAATAGCGTATGATATTCTTTTCCTTTTTTTCCCCCTTGTAAGCAGCCACATTTGTTTTAATACAAACAAACCATGCATGTCCCTGATTGGCTAATCTACCTGTCAGTCACACCTATCTGTACTCGGGAGATTCACCATTACTAGATTCACATCTTCATACACTATTGACAAAGTGTGTATTCTGGATCCCAAGCAAATATTTGCATGCAAAAAAATCTGTTAAATACCACATTTTGTCTGCCTCCATCTCAGAATAGTGTAGTTTCCTCTGCCCCGGTCTGACCCATAGACTGTATATAATAGTATGTGTATAAGTCTAAGTCTACGGTCTGATTTGTTCCTCTCTCCACAGTGGAGGCTCTGGACTCTCTGGGCCTCTCTCACACTGGTCCAGACCTCTTCCCTTTGCTCCAGGCCCAGATGGAGAGGCAGCTGTTCTCCTCCCCAGAGATCCTGCACCATGTCCTGGGTAGTGCCTTTGTCCAGGACAGTCTCTCTGGTGCCAGTCCAGACCTCATACACGCTCTGATCTTGTCCAATCCACAAATACAACAACTCCTAAAGACAAACCCTGAGCTGGAGCAGGAGGTCAGCAACCCAGAGATCATCGCACAGGTGGGGACTGTTTGCCTCTACCAGCTAAGTTCAGTTGTTTCAGGCACAAAATCAGTGAAATTCTTATGCAGTTAAAGCGACAATCTGTAAGTTTATTCAATTTTTTTTCCAACCAGTAAATGGCAGATGTGAACCTCTGGTTTTCTGTACGGCCAAAGCTCGCACATTATTAGGCAGCAGTAATGAAGATAGCATCTGCCAAGAGCAAGTGACTGAAGTCAGTCAGTTGTTATTAGACTAGTATACATAATTAAATACAATATTGGCTATAACATTAAGTCGGATTGTGTTCATATAACAATTGCTCACTTTATCACTGGCACTTTTTCGGTTATTTGTGATTATTACGTAATTTATTTATTTATTTATTTATTTTGCTCCCATAGAACAATAAAAAGGACACAGTATATAAAAATCAGGTGCAGGAAGAGGCAAAAGGCCCAAAAGGGTTTATATTAAAGCCTCCACCATGAATACATATAATTGAACATTGGTGCATTGCATTGGATAAAAAAAAATGCATTTATGCCAACTTAAAAATGAATTCAAACATGGATTAAAATTCAGTAAAACATCCAACAATTGAAAGATTATTAAACATTACCCTGAATAATTTTCTTAAACTCTTTTTAAATGACATTTCTGCCGTCATGAGCCAGATGTGAAAATTGACTCCACACTTTACTGCCTCTGTATCATTGGCAAAACTGAGCTCTTGGTGTGACACAGTTTGGAACAATGTAGCACCAAACACCACAGTGACAGCAAGACACCACTGACAGCAACACAGTCTTTAACCTGGATTTAATATTAAGAGCTGTAGAACAACAGATTTCCCGCAAACTGGCTAACAACAATATACGGTACTACAGTGGCAGGTGCCCTGCCACTGCGACGCTATGCTAAGTGCTAATAGCATTTTGACATACTCGAGATGGTGGTGGGTGTAGTAGCGACATTGTGAATTAAAATGATGATGATAATGTAACACATTACAATTGCACTAACCTCTTTGTAAGATTCACTCAACAAAACCTCGAGATTGCTGTTCCTTCTCTTCTTCTATTTTCTTCTTTTTACGTTTCTCATTATTATTTGTTTATTCCACACTGCTCATGGTCACTTACAATGAAGTTGGCAAATCATCCCAAGAACAGATGCAGTGTCACTCAATTGTTTACCTGATTGTCAATACATCCTGTGTGCATTACAGAATGTGCTTACCGTGCTACAGCAGAGATGCATCAGTTGCACACAGTGCGCACGTACGACATGTAATATATATTATGGGAGTTGCCAGATTGGGAGCCCTCTTGTGGCCTCGGGGCCCTAAGCAGCCACTTAGTCCCCTTATAGGCTGGGCCGGCCCTGTATGTGAGGATGCAACATGGCTTGGTTACAGGTGGTAGTTTTAAGTCAGATAACAATCTAAAACACACTGACTATAAGTAATGAATTGCATTATTGTTATTTCAATAGATTATTTTTCATCTCTGTTCCACCTTGTGATGTCATGTGGTAACACAGGAAGTGCTCCACTGGGTTTTTAAACTCCATACATCTTCATTAGAATCATTTGGATAATAATTCAGCCCTGCAGTTTCCAATCTCTACTGAACAAAAGTTACTCAAACATGTGTGAATGAAACAAAACACAACTCTAAGTATGTTTTTGAAGAGGTAACAACAACAACAGCAAGGCCTAAAGCTCACAAGAGTCAATTTAGCGCAATATAGGACCTTTAGTTTAAAAATAGATTTTGATTTTGATATATCTACTGTTGAACCACAAAGTATAGATTTGCAGACCAAAAACAGTGTTTTGCTTCACATTTATTTATTTTTTTTTACTATCACATTTTGTCCTTCAGTTATGGTTGGTTCCACTGTATGTAAAATAATCCCCAGTGATGCTAATCTTAGCAGCACCTTCACGGACAACAGCATCATAAGCATTCATCATAAATGTCTCACTGTTCCTTTCTTCATAGGTGCTGGAAATGGTCAGAAACCCAGAAATGATCAAGGAAGTGCTACAGAGTGAAGAGACTGAGGCGGGACACTGCAGAAAGAGACGGAGGCAGAGACAGAGGCAGAGGGCAAAGCCCATAAACCAGCATTTTACTTTTCCTCCAAGAACCAACAGCATAAAACCAGACAGAGTCCAGCCGTCAGAGGCATGTTGCGTTATTATACATATATGTATATATGTGTGAGTGAGTGTGTGTGTATATATGTGTGTGTGTATATGTAGGGGTGTGTGTGTGTGTGTGTGTGTGTATATGTGTGTGTATATATATATATATATATATATATATATATATATATATATATATATATATAATTAGCTTAAATGTGTCTTTGTTTTTCTTTCAGACCTGTGCAGATGGACTCTCAAAGTTAACTGCCACATCCAAATCTGAAATTAGTTCTCAGAGCACCATGAGTACAGGTAAATAAAGTTTGAATACTAGATACAGGATTCAATCATTTCAATGTTTTACCCATAAAAAACAAACAATACTAAGACTTGTATTGAAACTAGATACTTTTGAACAAGTATCAGTACAAAAAAAATTAAAAAGTATTATGTTCTAAGCTTCTGATACTGGAAGTGGTATTGGTATTGCGTATCGAGTCTATTCCTAGTATCGAAATTTTAGTATTGTGATAGTAATTGTGAAAAAATTATGTGAAGTGCAATAAAAAGGTGCAAGGTGGTTGGCGGTTCGAATTCCATTCTCAGCGTAAGCATCACTGGTAGAGTGGTCAGATCCACTGACCCACAGGCTGGTGGCCTTAACTCACCTTGTCCCCAGTGTCTGTGTACTCTGGTGTATGAATGTGTGTGTGAATGGATGAGTGGTACTTTGATGTAAAGCGCTTTGAGTGCCTTAAAAATGTGACCATAAACACCAATACAACCACTGTGTAAACAAGCACAATGCAATTCAGTCCAGGAACACATATAATAAACAGTAACAGTCATCTCAGCCCATCATAATACTGTTGAAGTAGTTGTATTGTGTTGGTGTTGTGTTTATATTGTGTTTGTATTTTGTTTGTATTGTGTTTGTATTGTTATTGGATTGTGTTTGCACGGTGAGGCCTGCAGTTCCTCCTGGAGCAGGTCTCCTCCTCTGAACTGATGGAGTCTCTTCTCTCTGGACCTTATGTGAAGAACCTGCTGCAGTGTCTCAGCCACAACCCAGAGCTGGCAGCACAGGTCAGCTCACTTTTACTATTTACACATCTGTTTAAACTGTTGTATTCCCTCATCGTTCGCTTACTCAGAGTTTAATTTTTATTCATGCATGTTTGTGTAATCCAAGTATTGTCTTGCATTCAGACTTGAATGCTCAGAAAAAGTCTGTGTTCCCCTACCCCCTATCCCCACCCACTGCTCTGCACTTACTATTTGATTATAAGTTCACATTTATACATGTAGGGTTGAAAAATGTAATTAAGCCATTTTTCAACAATAAAAACATAAATGTAAATCTGCTGCTTGCTACGGTGAAATGCCACTATGAAGAGACAGGGACAGGTCTACAGTTATGAACAGAAACAGAGTCAAATACATTAGATTGTTAAAGGTCCCACATTGCACAAAGTTAACTCTTGTGAGCTTTAAACCATGTTATAATGTTGTTACCTCATCAAAAACATACCTGGAGTTATGTTTCCTTCACACAAGTTTGAGTAATAATTTTATTATTAGTCTGTCTATATCTCCAAAGCTCAAAATGCTCTGTTCCACCTTGTGATGTCATGAAGCAGTAGTTTTCAAGTTAACAGCTCCTTTTATCTTTTGTTCAGTAGACTGTTCAGTTCACTTCCAGGGCTGAAATTATCCAAATGATTCAAGTTAAGGTGTATGGAGTTTAAAAACACAGGGGTGTGCGTCAAGTATCACCACTAAATGACATCACAAGGTGGGACAGAGTGTTTTCTGTTTTAGAAAATAACACAGCCTAAATATGCAGGGTTTGTGTGTTAAACATGTGTGAATGAAACAAAACACAACTCCAGCTCTGTTTGTGATGAGGAAACAACTTTATAACATCGATCAAACAACATCATAATATGGGCCGTTTAAGTCGTTTTAAGTGGTTTACAATGGATAAAATATAAAATTCATATTTACATATTTGATAGTTTAATGTTAACTACCAGGAAAAAAAGCATAAAATGTCTTCTTTTTCCATTCCAAACCTTATAATTATGTCTTATTGTTCCAGATGCTGCTGAGTCACCCTCTGCTGTCAGAAAACCCACAGCTCCAGCAGCAATTCCAACAGCAGCTTCCTCTGTTACTACAACAGGTCTGACCCACTTTAATGTATGTGAATGTCAGCTGTGTGATTTATGCAGTGTGAGGCTGTACGCAAAGATGAGTGTGACAGGCGTATATTTAATGTAAAAATGTGTATGGTGCAAATACAGCATGTTGTTACTCTACATGTATTTAAATACATGTAGAGCCTCATAGCAGAACATACGGTAAGTCCTTTTTGGTGTCAACTTTCCAGAACCAAGCTGTAGGTGTCATTGGCTCCATCCTCGGCCAATCAAAAGAGTTTTACAGCCAAAAAACACAAACTGCATTAGTCATGTTAATGTGTTATTCAATTCTGTTTTTCAAAAAACCTTGAAAAATGAAGTAATGGAAGTATGCTAGGAAGCTGACAATATGTAGTTTATATGAACACCCCACCAATACAGACTTTGGGGGTTTGGGGGCAATATTTAACAACCAAGATGTCATGGTTTTGATTTTCTAAAGAGGCAATGTATATCAATCATTCAATCAAACTTTATTTATAAAGCACTTTTCATACAAAAAATGTAAAACAAAGTGGTTTAGAGTAAGTTTGTAATTTCAATATGATTGCAATTAATGGTGCCGCCCTTGTCCAATCCTGCATTTCTATTCTCCTCCTCCTTCTCTCATTCTGTTCAGATGCAGAGTCCTGAGCTGCTGTCGGCCATGTTGAATCCCAAAGCTGTGGAGGCCCTGGTTCAAATCCAACAGGGTCTGCAGACTCTGGCCTCTGAGGCTCCCGCTCTCATCCCTGTGTGAGTCCTGACATGTGTAAACTGAGAAGGATTCATGTGTAGGACTGACCATCTACACTATACAAAGTGTTCACAGTGAAATATTTGCAGAATTCTTCCATCAATTTGAAGGTTTACTTACTTTTTTTTTGTCATTTTTTTTTTTACAGTTTGTACCTTACAGTGCCTAAACACAAAATTAATTTTCTTAATTTGGTTCCTATTATTTAATTTTCCTATTTTAATGAAAGTTGTGGAAAGGGGTTTATATTTTTATTTTGAATAATTAAAGGTGCAATAAAGGTGTTTAACTTTTTTCTGATGGAGGGTCAGCCACCTTCTTGTCTCCATGGAGATGTTATTGCAGTACTTGGAATGTTTCACAGTATAGCATTAAGCTATACTATTAGCTATTTTGCATTTATTCAACTACAGGTGTATATATATAGCTAGAAAGATATCTTAAGTAACATACATTCTTGCTGTTACTTTAATGCCATGCAGTGGAACATTCCAGGCAAAGCATTACTTCCATTTTCTTCTCATGATTAGGTTATGTCTTTTTACTGTATGATTTAGGGCTGGGTTTGGAAGCAATTCAACTTTTGAACCTGAATCTGTCCTTAATAAATCCAGAAATGGTCCTGTGGTTTCTACGTCAACAGAGCAGCAGCAACAGTTTGTGCAACAGATGCTACAGGCTTTAGCTAACTCCGACCATAAGGTAAACAGTAAAAGGGGAGGCAAAAAAAATCAAAACAAGGAAAATATTAACTTTTACATATTTTTTTGCAGGATTTGGACCAACTGAGCTCATGAGGCTTTGAAGACAGATAGGACACCCTCAGGAGGAAGCTGTGTGTAACTGCATTAACATGAACATTTACACAGCTTTGACTTCACTCATAACCTCATATTTATATAATAATAATATCACATATGCTAGCTATTGTAGTGACCTGCAGTAGTATATTAAAGGGCCCATATTATACTATTTTCTGATCTATGTTATAATGTTGTTGCCTCTTCACAAAAATACCTGAAGTTGTGGTTTTGTTTCATTCACACAACACACAATTGCTTATATATTTATCCTATGTTCTACACTCAAACAGAAAGCACTTTGTTCCACCTTGTGATGTCATGTCGTAATAAAGGAAGTTCTTCACTGTGTTTTTTAACTCCACTAGAATCATTTTGATGATTCTAGTGAAGCACTGTAATTGCCAAGCTCTACTTTACTAAAGGTAAAACTTGAAAACTACCACTTCATGGCTTCACAAGCATTTTTAGCTTTGGAGAAGTAGACAGACTGATAATAAAGGCTTATTGAAACATGTATGAATTAAACAAAACACAACTTCAGGTGTATTTTTAATGAGGTAACAACGTTCTAACATGCGTTAGAGACCACAAGAGTCAATTTTTCGTAATATAGGACCTTTAACATAAGTGTAATCAAAGAAGCGCTCTAATGCACACTAGACCACAGCGATATAAACCACATCTTATGAGGCTACACAATATGACTCCATATATAAATATACAGTACATAGTTAACATTATAAGCAGTAGTTTCACAGTAGTAAAGCATCTGTCTACATACTATCTTATGGTTGGCAGTGGTATGTGGGTGACTGGTGATGTGAGTGACTCTAGATCAGTGCTTTCCAATTGTTTTCTCTCAGTGGCATGCGTTTTACCAGTGTTTATGATGGTGACCTCAAACCCCTCTCCTAATTAACAAGTTACTGAAAATAGATGGCATCACAACAATCTATGGGCCAGTGTTATTTAATACAGATGAGGGGGCAGCTACTGTAATAATGCTGATTTTTGTTGCAATTTAATGAGTTATAGGGTCGAGATATTAGTAGAAATGGTCAGGTTAAAGATTTGGGAATTTACCTTTTGGATATTTCAACAGAAAGTACAGAGTAAACAATAAAGAAAACTGGTTCTCACCCCCATCTAGGAGTAGGACATTACATTTTAGAGTCTGAAAACCACCAATAGAAGCAATTTACACATCATTAATTCACAATAATTCAAGCAGTTAAGACATAGTTTTATAGAACCCTTGGAGAGGCGTTGCCAGGTACGTGATTTTCCTGTGGAATTGGGTGGCTTTTTAAGAGCTGCTGTTTGACCAGAGCCATTTCCCATGTAAAATGTATTGAAATGAGAATAATCCCGTTGAAAGAATTTCAGTGACAAATCTTCTTATTCAAAGCCATCTGCGCTCTGTGGAATGTGGAGTTTTTATTGGTGCGAGTGAGAGGGGAGGGGGCAGGTCTGTGGTACCAAATACAGTGGAAAATCCAGCTGTGGTGTACATTTCACAGGTTTTCAGATGTTCTTGTGCAGTTTGCTTTGCTGAAGCCTGGAAACCCTGCTGTGGGGACCCATACTAGGAGTGAGTGCTCTGGAGACTAGATGGATAGCCATATTTTGTCAGTCTGTCACACGGCAGCTGTAGCTACTAAAGTTTTCCACCAGAGTATGGGCTTAAGCGTAGCCTGTAAGGAATTATTATTGCAAATGTAATAGAATAAACGGTCATGACACAGTCCCTTCTTCCATAATCTCACATACTTCAGCTGCCATATGAACCTGATTTTAGACATCGGCTGTGAAAATGTAGTTATAAAGAAGTAAAGAAAATCATTAATACACAATATATTTGCATCATTTGAATACCCATGTCCATATCAAACAGGAGGAACATTCTTAATAGAAATACTGTAATGATCTGATATTTTGCATTTAGTTCAGAGTTGACGCCTTTAGTTGTTCTTTTAAGTGTTTATGTGTTATTGTTAATTGCTTTTGTATGTGACACTTGGTTGCTATGCCGACACGTTGATGTGACGTTTCTATTGGTCAGTTACTGGTCTGTTTTGGAGACTGGCTCTTGTGAGTTGAGACTGCTGTTGTTTTTCTCTTGTTTTGGCGTGGGTCATGGCCTACAGTAGCACATGTGTTGAAAATAAACAACTAGAAGAAATTTGGTGTGTTTCCTTCTACCAGAATGCTACAATACCAAAGTGCTTTTCTGTTGTCCTGTCTTGTCTGTGTTATAAGTATTTGCAATTCTTAGTGGTAATAATAATAAAAATCTCAAACTTTAAGTGCATATGACAGGTTAGACTGAAACATACTTAACATCATATAGTTAACGATTTTACAAAAAAATCTCACCTAGTTTTAACATTTTGGTGAAGTTTACAATTTTTACTTCCTGGTTGGACATAGACAACAGATGTGACATAGGCAAAGGTGGAAGAAGTACTGTTACTTAAGCAAAAAAAATACTCAAAAGTACAAGTATCACACAAATAAATCAACTTAAGTACCTGTTTAAAAATGTACTTGAAGAGAAAGTAATAAGTAAAAATATTTCACGCATATTTGGAGGCCTTATAAGGCTTCAGATGCATTGATTTTGATAAATATTTGTGTTGAATTTTGTTGAACAGAAACAATAGAGCAAATGCTTTCTGGCTGTTTTTATTTGTATATTTTTTGCCTAAACTATGAACATGTTAAAAATGAAACCTCAGCCTTTTAAGCGGGTCTCAAACATTAATAAAACATACATTTATCCACTTTAAAATGTACTTAAGTTAAGTACAGATACGTAAAATGTGTACTTAAGTATATTAAGCACTTAAGTATCCATTTTACCTCTATTAATTCCATACTTGGATAATGTTAACAAGGGCCAAAACTTCTAAATCGGACAATCATTATAATTAGACTAAGACAAATAAATGACAACACCTTTATTTTGTTAAATGTCTTCTTTGGATGGATGGAATTTTCCGTGTTGACGAGGTAGAGGTATTCCACAGCCTAAATACTTCCCACAGATACTATCCCATCAAACCAAGGATCTACTAGAAAATCATGAAAACCTGCCATATGCACTTTAAACTGTTTAATACGAGCACAAAGCCAGTCACACCAGCAGAGGGCAGCACTGCGTCATTTCCCATTGCCCCGTTGCGTCTCCTCTGTGTCGTCATACACGTTCATGTCACGTTCACTTGTCACTACGTGAGTCAGAGTGTTCGCTCGGTGCCAGAGTGCGGAGAGAGGGGCCTGTCTGCGCGGGAGAGATACGAGACAGCCGCGGGGACGGAGGATTAAAACTCCAGAAATATTTGGGATGAGGCGCGTGGATGCGTCATGCCCCAAAACAGACGCACAGAATGAAAATAGTGACACTGATAGACGTCTGAGGGTGACGATAAGGACACCTGCTGGCTACATCTGGAATAAACATTAGATTATGCTGACTTCACTAATATTGCGGTATTTTCTGATCTATGTTATAATGTTGTTTCCTCATCACAAACATACCTGGAATTGTGTTTTGTTACATTCACACATGTCTCTCAAACAGAAAACACCCTGTTCCACTTTGTGATGTCATGTGGCAATACACAAAGTGCTCCAAAAGTGCTGTGTTTTTAAAACAAACAAACTCCTAACTAGGATAATTTGGATAGTTTCAGCCTTTGAATTGCCAATCTCTACTGAACAAAAGGTAAAAAGAAGCTGTTAACTTGAAAACTACCACTTCTTGACATCACAAGGTGGAACAGAGCGTTCTGACCTTTGAAGTTGTAGACAGACTAATAATAAAGGGTTACTCAAACATGTGTGAATGAGACAAAACACAACTCTAGGTATGTTTTTTCGTGAAGTAACAACATTATAATGTAGCTTGAAGCTCACAAGAATCGATTTTTGTGTAACATAGGATTTTAAACATGAATATTATTAGATTCAATAATTTTATAATTGTATAATATTTAATGAAGTGAGTGTAGAAACCTTTATGTATTTTGAGTGCCCATAAAACTGATGTACAAACTAAGCAACCAACGACTCTCAAACTTTTATGAACAAGTACCACCAAAACAAGAACTACTACCAGAATGGTATTTTTGTAGCTAATTTTCCCTATATTGATTTGTCCCTTTGAAATGCGTTAAACACCTACAAACATGAAGGTTGATGGTTGAATCTCTACACTCACACTCTTCTTCATGTGTCTATATGAATGCAGTGTGGCAGAGGAGTGAATTAAAAGAACATCACAGTGTTTATTGCCTAGAAATATTTAAAACAGTTATATAAGACTGATTATGTCCACTTATGTAATGAAACATCCAGTTTTGTTACCAAAACTCAAAATAAAAATACAATAAATATCACAATAATTAATTCATAGTGTAAAGGCTCTAGTAAAATGCATTAATTACCCCTTCATCACAGTATCAAAAACACTGCAAACCACACAACTGAAATGATAAGAGATTTAGCTACCATATTCACTTAAAATTTACTTTTTGATATGAAAGTATCTTGTTGCACAGAAGTTTAGAAGGTAGACCAAACCTGGGCCACGAACACTGGCTGTTTAAATGCACACCAAAGATCTGATCAATAATCTGATTTTTAGAATTATCAGTTTATTGAAATGTTATCTATGCGAGTTATCTGACAAAACTGAAATAATTATTTGAAAATTCAGTGTACTATGTCTTCCAAATACCACATTTACTCATAAAATCCACCAATTAACGTTTTAGGCAAAAAATAAATCGACTGTTGTGTTCACTGCATGTCACATGTCCTTACTATGAGTGGTCCGTAAACATGACTCTGATTTTGTTTGAAGGAGGACCTCCTCCTGCTTGCGTCCATGGAAAAGTTCCTTTGGCTATAATCTCCATGGCGATAGATCAATTGTTTGCCAAAGTATGGTTTTAACTTTCCTTAGAATCATGCAGAAAGTGACATACTGAACCTTTAATTGTCACCAGGTGTTTTGAGGATCATGTCTTTTGTGCTCATACAAAATCTGATCTAATTACTGTATAGCGATATTTGATTATTCTGATTATCTGATTTTTACTAGCCATATTAATGTACCTTCTGACTAAATAATTCTTTGCAGCTGATGTCATCAACATTCCCAGAGGATGTGATGCTAACTAGAGGCACTGCTCTGTCTGAAGCTTTGTTTCTCATGTTAGACTCTGAGCTTTGTTTTAACACAGTCTGACCATAAAGAACTGACCTAGTTGGAGCTACAAAAGGAGAGCTGAACCGTGCTGTTAACGAAGTCCCTCTCAAATAACATTACAGTCACAAGCTAGCTAGCATTAAGAACAGTTTTTCATATAGTCACTTACCTTTAAGATAAATAAAAGACCTAAACAGAACCATGGACGCTCAGATTGATTACAGGCACCTGAAAATGTGTTGTTTAAATACATTTTTTATATTATTCAGACCATTTAAAACTTTTTGGCTGTGTTTTCTAATGTGTGCTTTATCTCACCATGGTAACTGCTGAGTGTATTGTGTATTGTGTCTGTCACATGTTACACCTTTGTTTAGACCAATAAGAGTTTCTTACGGCTCATTAGATGCTTCTCCACTTTTTCCACCATGTCTGTGATTGTGTTTGTGGTTATGTCCAAAGACAGCACGTTCTCTTCATCTGATGGAGGCTCTAAAGTGTCAAACTGAGACCGGAGCAGGATAGCTTTCATATAGTGACCTTTTCGAGAGGCCAGTCTTTGATAGATCACATGATAATCTCCGTGTAGGAAAAGGAAGCAGATGTCCGAACAGGCAGGAGGAAGGGGAGGAGGAGGCGGGACTTCCTGTTGAGAACCTGACTGAGAGCAGGTGAAGGCTCTGGTGCCGTAGAGAAGGATCTGTCTGTAGAGGCGTTTGAGAGCGGAGCAAGCAACCAGAGCGTTACCGCCACAACATCGCTCTCTGAAGGGAGGAGAGAGTATCTTTACAACAGCAGTAAAACACTCTCGCCTCGTAGAAAGAAGGGTTTGATTCATGGGTCACCAAGTATTCAAGTTTCAAATAAAAACATGTACAGTAGGCGGATAACTCATTTATATTCTGCACTTTTATATACTAAATGATCTGGGGAAAAAATCCATAGAATTTAATTTGTTTTTAAGTAATCTTTTTGGCAAGGTATTTGAAACATTTCCAGTTCAACATTTATTTTGCATATTTCTATAAAAACTACGCATCCATTTTAGAAGCTTACAGGTCCTATATTACATAAAATTGACTCTTGTGAGCATTAAGTCATGATATAATGTTACTACCTCAAAAACATACCTGGACTTGTGTTTTGTTTCATTCACACGTATTGGAGTAATCCTGGTTTATTAGTTTGTCTACATCTCCAAAGCTCAAAATGCTCTGTTCTACCTTGTGATGTCATGAAGTGGTAGCATCTTTTATCTTTAGTTCAGCAGAAATAGGCACTTCCAGGGCTGAAATTATCCAAATGATTCTAGTGAAGGTGTATGGAGTTTGAAGACACACTGGAGCACTTCCTGTATTACCACAAGACATCACAAGGTGGAAAAGAGTGTTTTCTATGAAGGATTTGTCTGTTAAACATGTGTGAATGAAACAAAACAGAAGGTAACAGCATTATAACATAAATCAGAATATAGCATAATATGTGTCCTTTAAAACTAGGGCTGCATAACTATTACTTTACGGTTATGATTGACAAAAGCCTGTCAATGTGAGATTTTTACTAAATTCTGACTCAGATGAAGCTAAAGTGAAGTTGCTTAAGGACATTTACAATTTCATGCATTATTCATTCATTCACTCCACACCAAAAAACAGTGATGTACATATTTCTTTTGTCATTTTGATCTAATTCTTGTTTTGTCTGGAGTCATAAAACCTTTTTACTCAGCACTTATTTTTGTCTGCGTTTAGTCCAGATGATTATTCAATTACTACATTAGATTTTCTAAGTAATCAATTAGTTGTGATTCAGTGATTAACTTGCATGAGCCTGCGACTTCAATCAGCCTCTTGCTCTTAGGACGAGAAGATTAAGTGCAATCAAATCCTAACTGCAACTGTAATGGACGTAATTAGCAAATCGCAAAGGCTGCAGTTTTTGAAGTGCCTTCATTTCTTACCATAGACTAGTTTATATAAATGGACATAGCTAACCTGCTAGCCACTGTGTTCCAAATATGGAAGTGAGCATAGGTGTGCTTCTGGCTCATATTCAGTTTCTCCTAAACCTGTAGCTTAGATCTGTACAAACATGTTCTGAAATGTGCTTCTTATATTAGTTTGTCAGTTCATGTTTCAGTCTTTCTATCAATTCTTCTGGATGCATTTAAAACGTGAACTTTGAACAGAAACTGGAAAACTTGTAAACCTCTTTTCCAAACTTTTCCAGGTCACATGAGAGCTAAACTAACCCCGGGTCACAAACAGCCTGTGTGTATCAGTCATGCTGTAAAAGACTTGTGGATGAGCAGCTCTTTGAAAACGGGCCTGATCTTTATGAAAAAGGCACTAATCTTTCTCTTTCGTCTCACCACTCACTGCTTTTCATCCCGATTCACCAACCAGCACTGAAGCAACTCATCGGTCTGACACTTAAACAGTATAACAGGGCTGGAGGCCTTTAGTTGTTTACTCGATTAATCGGTTGATGGAGTCTTAGCCGACCAAAATTTGCATTTCTTGACTAATCCTTTTATTTAGATTATAAGGATTAATATGGGACAACAACAGAAAAGGAAGTGAGTGACTGAGCTGAAGATTTGATTTTTTGGGGGGATTTATATGTACAAAGTCAGATTTAGCTCTTTTTTTCTACATAAATAGTAGTTTTTGTGTGAACTCCTCCTGCAGGTGTAATCTTGTGAGTCCAGTTTGGGTCAGATACATAGAGATAAGCAATAGTTTTGAAAGTTTTTTCCACGCACCCTTTTTAGTCAACGAAGAATTTTTTTAATTAACTACAGCCCTACTGTATAGTGTAGTGTGTACTTTTACCTCTCTATGACTTCATGCAGTCTGAGGAGCCAAGGAAACCTGTCCTGATGAAAAAACAAAACATAATTTATGCTTTAAGATGTTGGGAGGCACAAACTGTGATTGGAAATTGCCTCCAAGATCATAAATTCAGATAAATGATGAAAATGTTCACATTTCATGACAACAGTTTCTAAGCAGTAGGTTTCCTTTTATCAGTAATTTATAGTTGTTGTTTTTTTTTTCAAATTTTAGAGTCACATTTTGAAGGAGAAATCGATCAATAATCTAATTACTTTTCCAGAATTACTTCCGCAACTCTTTATGATCTCAAATGTGATTATTGCGCTCTTTGTAAAGCGTTTGAGTTTGTTGAAAAGCGCAAATATAATATGTATGCATTATTATCATTATTATTGTTCCAATATTTTACTAATTTATGCAAGATTTATTGCATTTGAGTCACACTTACTAAATTGCAAATACTACTACTAATAACTTTAATGCATTGTATTTATATAGCGCATTTCAAAACACTTCACACTCAGTGGTGGTGAGATACTATTGTATCATAGCTGCCTGTATATATGCTGTGTACTATAAGTATTCATGTAAATCCACAACAAACAACAATGTCTCCAGTCGTATTCAATGAACCCCCCAACATTAATGGTACTGTCGTGTGGGTGGGTACTGTGGGTGTTTTAAAAGTGCCTTTTGAATTAGAACTCTTACAATTGCAACAACCACAAAGATTGTTAGAAAAATCACAATTTGATAAATCACAAAACTGTGATAAAACTTTAGACAAAAGCTCCAATTAAACCTGCAATCACAATAATGTCCTCACCTGGTCAGTGAGAGCCTCTCCTCGGGCCATCTTCTCAATGTTCTCCAGAGGGTGAAACTCATCTCCTTCATGAAGGGGCCAACCAAACTACAGATAAGACAAGAAAGTAAAATTAATGTACCATAAGAAGTGGTATAGATATAAAAAGATAGTATATGTTTTAACTCACCTTTTGAGAGAGGACAGCACCTAAAGAACTCCTATCACAGAGGACAAAGTTACAAAGGGTTTATAATGCTATTTCCAGAAGCATTAAAACTGCCACACAGAACAAAAACAGGACCTGGAGTGATTTGGAATAATACTTTAGAGACTCTGTCTGAAAATATGGAGAACTTTAAAGGTGGACTATGTAATTTTATTTGTTGGAGGGTCTGCAATCTGCTTAGTCCATTGAGATGATTTTGCTTTGCTTGGAATGTACCACATTATGGCATTAAACATCTCTCTTGCATTACTGAGAACAGACTTGCCTCTCCACTGATATGACATGTAACACAGACCCACCGCCTTGTCTTCATGGATGGAGATTAGTACTTTTTGTGTTTTAAAAGTTACGCAGCGCACCTTTAAAGTAGTATAAGAGGAGGTTAGGAGAAAATTCAACAAGGTTAAAGGACCAACTGTGTTAACAGCCATAACCAAGTGTCAAGTTCTGTTTATTATAAGCCTGGAAGCCTGTTGATTTGTATCTAGAAAAGATGATTTGCAAATAAATGATGATTTTGCACTTGACCCCAATGAATGTAGGAACCCATGATACAGATAATATAGAAAATAAACTAAAAACGAACTAAAAAATAAACTTACTTTCCACACCCAGACACTCCCATCAGGATATAGATCATGATGTTAAAGGCACCAGTTCAGTCCAGCCAGCTAGAAATGACAAACATTGGCGTTATTATCAAGTTATATAGTGACAAAAGCTATTTAACAACCACGTAAAAAGACATATTTCACACGAGCGTTTAACACGACAGAGCACCACTTATTCTTGTATCTTGTACCTTATTAATCCATGGAAAGCAACTGTTATTCACCAAAGTTTCTGTCTAAAATGACCATGATGCTGAACTGTGGACTACCTATGGCGGAAGTGCATAGTTTACGACGTGATGACGCACCACAAACGTCACTCTTAAAGCCGCCCATACATTTCAATTTCCTATTATTAAAAAAATATATATTTAAATATTTATCTGTTAAATATGTTTATTTAATATGGAATACAGTAAAATTTAAGCAATAAATGTATAAATAAATAATTTGCGACGTGCAAACGTGCAAAAGCTTAAATGTTTTTTTTTCCCTTTACCCGAATCATAAAGCAATTATAATTTATCTACAAAAAATAAAAACATGAATCTAGAAAAACTTATATTAATAATTGTATGTATATTATTACTATTTATTATTATTATTTAACATTTCTAAGCTATCGCTGCCAATGTAATGACAGATTAAGGAAAATGTATGTTAAAAAAAATTAACAGAAAAGAAAATAATTGTAATTTAATGGCGTTATTTAATATGCAGGAGCAAGATAAATGGTGGTAAGGTGAGAGAGCGCGAGGTTACATCCCGGCCTGCCCTCTCCAGTGTATCCAGCAGTGGACAGCGGGGGACACACGCACGTCCTCCTCCTCCTCCTCCTTTTCTATCGCTTTGCATCCATCCGCTTCCCCATTTTACCATCTCTCCACCTCTCATTTCTTCTTCAGGGCGTCTCTGGAGCAGGTGGCGAGCCCCATAAACACACCGCGGAGGGGAGCACACGTAACGGCTGCTGTTTGTCCGCGTCAGTTATCGTAAACACGGCGCTGACATGAGGAGGTGAACCGGGACTAACCGGGGACTGACTCAAGGATGAAAATGCTCCGGTTTCGAAGCCCCAGCCTCCGATCTTTGGACCAGGAGATCCGCTGCACGATCCGGCTCCTGGACGACTCGGAAATTTCATGCACCATCCAGGTATGATGTCTTATTATTATTCTAGCACCTCGTGCTTTGTGCACGGTATATTCTAGTTACTGTCACATTTCAGTTAAATAGCCTAACTGTGCTAATTTTTAACAATACTAGGTAGGCTAATTATTCTAAAATGGTCCTGTTACACCTCGTGGTTTGTGCACGGTGTGTTCCAGCTAAAGTCACATGGATCACTTGATAGCATTTCAGTTAAATAGCCTAATTGTGCTAATTTTGAACAATACTAGGCTAATTATTCTAAAATGCTTAAATAGTCTAATTAAAAGGTCCTGTTATTGCACCTCGTGGGCATATTCTAGCTAGTCACATGGATTAATTGATAGCATACCAATTAAATAGCCTGTTGTGCTTATTTCTAACAATACTAGGCTAATTATTCTATTAGCCTAGTATTCTCTCTAAAATGTATTGTTCTATTTATAATTTTAGCTAGTCTAAATTACCATATAGAGCATTAAACAGACAATTTTCATTAAATTCCAAAAGAGCTGGATTTCTATGTCATTGGAACAAGTTGTTTTTTTCTGGTATAGATTTGCACGTGGAGGGAGTGCTGGTCCTGTATGGGTGTGGTAATATAGGAATGATAAGATTAAGGAGAGCCTAAAGGTATCAAATGTGTCTGTCAGTCAGTACTAGGTTGTTTTATAGTTTAAGGGTTTCTATTTGTTACACTACAATTAGGCAACTGTCTTACTTTACAACAAGCTGCAATGCATCAGTAATAAATTAATAAATTAAAACACTTAATAAAAGATTCAGCGTAATCTAAAATTTGAGAGAAGACTTATATCTGAATACAAGAATCACATGCATTTCAAAACATGCTTGTAGAGGTGCAAACTACAAAGTTAGTGAGGGGTGAGGTTTTGGTGAGACCTACATGCAGACATTATTATTACAGCCAAATACTTTATAAATGTCAGTTGTGTTTAATCTGGCAACCCTCATGTGTTCCTTATGTCAAGGAGCAGAGGTGAGTAGAGTAGCCAAAATGTATTCAAATAAGAGTAAACTTACTTAATAATATTTTGTTTGGTTGGAGGAAAATTCCCTTTCTTCCAGACATGCAGCTGACTAACAGAAGAATAGAGTTAGCAAATATAAACATAAGAACATTTAAATACCATTAACATAAAGATAATAAGTACAAATGTAGCTCCCTACACCGCACCCTGCTACAACTGACTTTTGTGATCAGGATGACCAAAAAAAAATCTGTTTTAGTTTCAATCGAAAGTTTATCTGTATGACCAGCCCTAATTTAGATATATAGATATAAGTAATTGTCTGGATGTAACATCTGTTTAATAATTAATTAATAATGAACAATAAGTTTATTTAGAATGAATCAGGCTTAGTAAATACTTAACAGTATGGTTAAAGGTCAAAGGTTATGGTTAGAACTTATATATTAGTAGTGACTAAGCCTGGATCATTCTTAATACACAATGCAGTCTTATTGCTTTATTAAGGCTAATTAAAATGTAGCTTTTATAGTGTTACCAAAAATTGTATTGCGATTTTTCTTATTTATTGCAATCGTGATTTGATTTGCAATATGTTTAAAATGTAGGATTCTGTTCAGAGTGCACATTCTTTTAATGTGAAAAAAACAATTCTCAACAACTTTTATTGTTCTTTTATTGAAAGTCTGCTTATGTTTTCTTACATCTACTTTTTTCAAACCCTAATTGAAGGACAAAAACAAAGTGCAGAGCATTGTTAAAAAACGCTCGAAAATCACATGTGTCAAACAGAGAGAGCTGCATTCTCTGTGGCAGGAGCAGGTGCTGAGCAAAGCAAAGAGGCTCCAGGCTCAGCCCCTCGTTCCTCTGGCTCCTCACTTTGTCATGATGCCTTCAGGGTGTTGGTTTTATGCGCGTGTACAAAAAACAAATCGCTTTTCTAATTCTTTTTGCCTTCTGCTGTCGAATTGCTCAATTCTGGTGGTTGTGTTTTCTGAAGTTATTTGCATTGTAATATATTGTTGTGTTGTTAGATCAACTTGATGAGTTCCACTTGTAAACTGTAATGGACTGAGACATTGTGTTTATGTGCATGTGAGAACTGCTCTGAGAACGCTTCAAATGAATTGCCCTCTGAGACCAATAACATTTTCAGAATCTCAATCTGAATTACTAACAACTTCAGGAGCATTAACATTTGAGACAAGCTTGAAATATGAAGTGATAAACTAATACAACAATCCCATGCATTTCAGAACATGTTTGTAGAGGTTTAAACTACAGGTATCACAAGATTTTCTGTAAAAAGGGACTTCACTTTAAGCAGTTGTGTTGTGCACATGGCTTACAGTGTGATTCATAAATACCGCGTTTACTACAAAATCAATCTTGCCTCCAGCTGCCTGTGTCTGTGTTTGGTCTGAGCAGAGACTGGACCAGAGCCAAGAACAAAAGTTTGATTTATTTATATAAGAGAGGGGCCCAAAACATCACAAAATACACAGTCAAATCCCAAGTCGTTTAATAGAGGCTTTACACCGGTTTTTAACACTATTTTGGTGGTGATCAGAGGGCCTGAAGGCACAGATTAGCAGCCACACTTCTGTCAGTGCCCCAGGGCAGATGTGACCACTATAAATGGAGCTTACCACCAACCAGTGCACCTTGTTCTGCTGTTGTGACACTTTGACCAATCAGATTCAAATTATCATCATGATGTTCTGCCTTTTCCCGATCTGTTTCAGCGAGAGCCGTTCCAGATTAATGAAGGTGTAGACCTCAGTTCAGAGTACTGCACATATGAGTCTGTTATGAACCCAGTTAAATAGAACCACTTGCTGAAGTTAAATGAAAACATAATTTCATTAATGACAGAGAAGACGTTGAACTTTGTGTCAGTTTTTGTCTCATGTGGATTAGTCAAACAATTATAGAGATATTAACCATAAACCAGGTCAAGAAATCTGCAAACTCTGTTAAACTCTAGGCTAGTTTAGAACGATGTTACGTGAACTCAACCTATCGATAGCATTTACTGAATAATGGAAATTACGCCTGTCACGATATTTATTATATCGACTTTTTCTGGGGTAATTCTGCTTCATGGTTTGGTTTCAATATTATCATTTATCATCTATTGTCTTCAGCAATATATCACAGTTCAACATGTGTGTTCTATATGGAATTCGCTCTACATATGTCATATCTGCTCTCCAACCAGGAAATAAAATGATAAACTTTGTCAACATTAAAAAACCCAAAGACAGCGTGAGTTTTAGTTAAGCCT
The DNA here is from genome assembly GCF_009829125.3 of Periophthalmus magnuspinnatus. NCBI lineage: Eukaryota > Metazoa > Chordata > Actinopteri > Gobiiformes > Gobiidae > Periophthalmus > Periophthalmus magnuspinnatus. The sequence continues at coordinate 27,501,652 of NC_047134.1, forward strand.
TGAGTATAAATTATGTTAACTGTGTTTGAAGTTTGGCGAGACAATACATTATAGAAGCTGATTACGGTGACGAGACAGAAAACCGCGCAGTTAGACTGAGAATGTGACGGGGGAAACTGCCTGAGGTGAAGGCATTACAGAAATCCATATAGTACAAGCACTTACAGGGACAGCTCTGGGCTTTTCCATGAATCAGGAACTACAGCATTGATTAAAGCATAAGTCACTCAAACAGCTGAATCTATGGACTGCTATAGACATGGGCTATAAACAAGTTTGGAAAAGAAAATCTAATTCCATATTTTTTACATGTTTTGCAATTGCTTTTTTTTTGGTGTAAGAATTTAAATCTTTCCAGTAGAGATTGACCAATATGTAGAATCCAGATGAACTGATGGCTGATTCACTCTGCCAATATTTTGGGCTGATATACAAGGCCAGTTTTTGATTTTACTGTTTTACTACACACTGGGTAAGAGAATTGTGTCGTCACATTCTGTGCAGTGTCCTCTTTGTTAAACAGTATTCTAATCAAGATTTATGTGTATTCTTTAGGTGGGGGGTTGACCTCATAGACTCCTCATAGGCTCCAGTCAAATGAAGCTCATCAAGTATCATAGTAACCAAAGAGCCCCCCCCCCCCCCCCAACCCATATCACATAGGGACGTTTTTGTATGAATATGAATACATAAGGCGATGGTGCCGATGCAGATATATTGCAGAATAAACAAGGCTTATCCGATTTGAAGTCTATCCTCTAAATCTGCTGTGTAAATCTGCTGTGTAAATCTGCTGGCTGAGGGGAGCTGTTCGGATGCCAGAGAACCACATTGACAACAGTATGCTATGACAACACAGGGATACTCATCATAGTGTGTTATTGTGAGAATTGTAGACATAAAAATAAACTACTTCAATTCAATCCATGCAAGGGTTGTCAAAAATATCTAAATTCAAATACTAATTGATACTAAAACTAGTATCACAACTAGATACTCATTTGAGCAGGTATCAATACAAAAAAGTGACATTCACAGGACAGAAATGAACCTTTCCTGAATAGCTTTAGAATGATCTAGAGTTGCATCAGAACAAGCATAAGACTAGTATACACCCATGGACCACTATGGAACCTACATGGATGACCGACGGATTACACAGATATAAGGCCACATGGCAATATAGAAGAAAGTACTACCATTAAATGCTTAAAATCATGTTCTACTGTGTCTAAAGAGTACTTTTTATTATCACTGTGGTAATCGGTCTATTTCTTAGTATTAAAATTGAGTTGAAATTTTAGTATCGTGACAACACTATTCTATGCTTCAAAAAAGTAAGCCTTTTTTGTCTGGCAAATCATAATTGTTATCTGGACAATATACAGACTGTTAAACACATATGAAAATACCTTGTTATAACAAATACAGTCATTATATATAAACCCCCAAGTTTTACCCAATTTCATATATATATATATATATATATATATATATATATATATATATATATATATATATATATATATATATATATATATATATATATATATATATATATATATATATATGTGTGTGTGTATATATATATATATATATATATATGTGTGTGTGAAATTGGGTAAAATATATATATATATATATGTGTGTGTATATATATATATGTGTGTGTGTATATATATATATATATATATATATATATATATATATATATGTGTGTGTGTGTGAAATTGGATAAAATATATATATATATATATATGTATATATATGGGACAATACATTTCTGAGTTTGATCAATAATACACTTCATTCATAAATATACAATGTGCAAATCTCAGTGCAATAAAAATATTCACTAAAACATTAATTAATCACAATGTGTAAATGTTAAATGGTCACATTCTTATATTTCTCTCTTCTACCTTCAAGGCACTCATAGCACTTTACATCAAGGAGCCACTCACCCATTCACACTCACCGACACTTGAGTGGGCTAAGCCTTCCCCAAGAACACAACAACCTCATGAACCTGCCTGTGGGTCAGTGAATCTGACCGCTCTATGAACGATGTTTACTTCAAGAACGGGATTCAAACTACCAACTATTGGATCAGTGGATAAACACTATCAACTGAAATACTGTTGCTCAAGTACCATAATTTCCACATCAAATTCTCCTGTCTTATTCTGCATAAAAACTGCTAGATCTGTACAAATATGTTCTGAAATGTGACTCTTGTATTCGTTTGTCAGTTCATATTTCAGTCATTTTGTCAATTCTTCTGAACAGGTTTAAAATGTGAACTTTGAACAGAATTCTACTATTAAAACTTTCATCTCAAATCTAATCACAATGCCTGTCTGAAAAATTAGATATATTCCCCATATCATTCCCTAGCCCTAGTGTAATATATGGAATTGAAAGGCCCTGTATAAAACTAATGAAGTGTTCGTATTAGATTCAATCCTTCCCCACTCACCTCAGCAGACCCTCTCAGTCCTGTCAGCTGTTTCCTACATGTTCAGAGCTCCTGACGCTGTGCTTTTTCTACTTGTTCAAATCAATCATTTACAGAATTCCCCATTTACGGTGCACACAACAGCAGCTACACAGGTGTCTCTGTATTCAGTGCCTGCACTCTGCTCTTTGAAAGCACAAGTGTTACAAGAACATTTCAACATCTTTTAAGCAGGAGCAGGCTGTGCAAGTGTCAGAACTAGTATTGTTACAACAAACATTTCAAACTTGATTTCGTTACCCAGGAATCGACTCGCTACTCAATATCGATTCCGATACCACAATGATAAAAATACTCAGCTCTTTATTTAGACAATAGAATGTGATTTTCAACATTAAATGGTAGTACTTTCTCTTGTATTACCATGTGGCCTTATATCTGTGTAATCCCTCAGTCGGTAGGTTCCATAGTGGTCCATGGGCTTATACTCGTCTATGTGTCTTATACTTGTTCTAATGTAGCTCAAGATCATTCTAAAGTTATTCAAGAAAGATGCCTGCGTAATCCCTCAGTTGTCCAGGTATAATCCATAGCAAAAGAAAAATTCTAATCTGTCAACTGGACAAAAGTTTTACAGTGAAGATGTTTCGCAGTTCATCCAAGCCGCTAATTCAGTTCTGATTAAGTCGCTGATGGACACTGCCTTATATCTGTCTTCACTCAAACTTTTGTCCAGTTGACAGAATTTAATTTTTATTTAGATTTTCATTAAAGGTTCATTCTGTTCTGTGAATGTGACTTTTTTAGTATCGATACCTGGGCCACTATGCCCTCAAGTATCTAGTTTTGGATCAGTTAGTATCTAATTTTCGATACTTTTGATAACCCTAGTCTAAATGAATTGTAGTGAAAAGTGAAAGGACGTCTACTGTATATTTGTGCTGAAGCTTTTTGCCTCTGTAATGGTCCTCTGCATATTTCATGACTTCCTCTTTCTTACTCCGAGTACCCCACTCCACAGCTAAACTCCTCTGTAAAAATTTCACAGGTCAGTTGTACTCCTGTAGAACTGAACAATTGCATTTTCCTGACAAACAGTGAGATTCCTGTTAGATTTGAGATTACATTTATGTTTTTATACTTTGGTCCAGTTGAAAGTTCACATTTTAAACACTATTGGGGTGCATTATGCAACTTTTCTGGTGGTGGGCTACTTGTGTTACTTTTCCTGGAATATTCCACAGTGTGCTTTAAATTGTCACACTGTTCTAAGTTATTGTTCTAAATTCCTTAAAAACATGCATTCTTATGGGCAACAGGCTCATCTCTCCACTGGTCTGACCTGTAGCTGGGCCCGATGTGGGACTACTGTGCAACATTCTTCTCAAAGCAGTAACATCTCCATGAAGACAAGCAGGTAACAGACCCTCCACCAGAAAAGTTACTTAGTGCACCTTTAACATTTGAGAAAAGACAGAAACCACTATATTAATACAAATACAACATATACTGCCTATAGGGCTAGCATGTTTTCTTGCACCCCCAGTAATAAGGTGATTCCTGGCTTAACTATAACATTTGGAGACAAGCAGAAGTTGGTAAAGTTAGTTTACCTTTAAGTAAATAATTAAAACATTTGAAATTTACTTTTATGACTATGAGAATTGTAATTTTGTTTTAATTATTTGCGATGAGTTTTGCAGTGTTACCCCTCCCTCCTCCACCCAATGGAAACCTTTGGCTTTGTGTTGCCTCTTAAACCATCTCCAGTGTCCCTGTATCTGTGCGCCCGCCTTGTGTTGGATAAGTAGGTCACTCACGGTGCCACGGAGAAACATTTTGTAGGAGGAATATATTTGCAGAATGCATTTTGTCATTGGCGAAATTGTGAGCAAACAGAGTGCAACTAAACCCAGGATGTGCAATGCAGCCACTTGAATGAACTCAAACGGAGAACTAACTACACCAGTACTGAGAGAAGGAACAAGTTTTGATCTTTTGATTGAGCTAAAAGACATAGTATCATAATCAAGTCATAGATGTTTCAGGCCCGGTACCAGATGTTTTCCCATGTATTTAAGCAAAATGTTTTTTGACCTGGTATAAATATATTGTATAAGCAGCTCTTGAGGTCAAAATAAGTCCTTTAATCAGAGAATGTACAATTAGCATGCTAGTTGTTGTTTGCTCTACCACGTAAAACTCTGCTCTAGTCTCTGAAAGTTGTGAAAGTGCTTATAAACTCATCACAGTGAAACATTAGGATGCTCAGAGTGCCTAAGGTTAGTGAGGAATAATTTTGGACCACTGTAAACAGTTTAAAATGAACTAGCTCTGTTTTTTATAATGTTAATAGAATCACTAAAGTATAATCACACTGTAAAGCGTAGGGAGCTTGGGTTCATTGTATTTTGTAGTTGTAGGATTTGGCAACCCAAGTTATTAAGGCTGTATTCTCACACCACATCAAAACTGGGACTAAACCAGGTCTAGGACAGGAGCTAACCAAGTCTACATCGGGGCTAAAGATGACACCAACATCAACTTTGGGGGTAAACAGGGACTAAACTCTTGTAATAACTGTGGTTTTGTGATTTTGATTGGAATGAGTGATTGATTTGAAACCCAAAACTCAACCAGGACTATAACAAGACCAAAACGAGTCTACATTAGGGCTATCAAACCAGGACTGAAGCAACATAAGTTTGAAAGCAGCCTTCAATTTTGAATAAGCATAGCAATTGTTCAGTAAAATCCATATCTGAGGACACACGAAGAAAAACCCTACAGTACACACCCTTTAAATGCATTATGGTTAGAAATGCAGTTATCGTTGTAATATTTAAGTTCACATAGCATCACTTTCCATATGTAAGTAGGCGTACGTGAAAATAATATAAGCACTTAACAAATGAGATGGCATTCCCACTGGACTGCTGAGGACATGACCCGGTGGATGTTGTGCATAATGAGATCTCAAAGTGGATAAATAAACCATGATGTACAGAGATATGCAGGACACTCATATTATCATATTATGTCAGATTCTACATTCAAAGAGTTCATCAGAAGTGGGTCATGAGGAGAGAGAGAAGAGGAGAGGGAATACTGATGTTTAGTTAGACTTTAAAAGGATGGTATGTAACTTTTCTGGTGAAAGGTGAATCTGGGCCTTAACACCAAGGGCCATAACAAGGGAAATAGATGGGGTTTTTTTTTTTAGGTTTTTGATTGATTACACTTAATATTAAAGGACCCATATTACTCTATTTTCTGATCTATGTTATAATATCGTTTCTTCATTATGTTGTGTTTTGTGTCATTCACGCATGTTTAACACACAAACCCTGCATATTTAGGCTCTTTTCCACTTTGTGATGTCATGTAGTAATCCAGGAAGTGCTTTTAAACTTCACCACTGCCACTGTGTTTTTAAACTTCACCTTCTATACCTTCACTGGAATCATTTGGATCATTTCAGCTCTGGAACTGCCAATCTCTACTCAACCAAATGTTAAAAGGTCGCTGTTAACTTGAAAACCACCACTTCATTACATCTTAAGGCGGAACAGAGCATTTTGAGCTTTGGAGATGTAGACAGACTAATAATAAATGGTTACTCAAACATGTGTGAATGAAGCAAAACGTAACTCCAGGTATGTTTTTGAGGAGGTAACATGGCATTATAACATGGCTTAAAGATCACAACAGTCAGTTTTGCGTAATATAGGACCTTTAAGCAGCAACGTGATTAAAATGAAGGAAATCAAGGAGGTCCAAACTTTCTCTCTTCATGAAGATGCCACTTGACCAAGTTACGGGTGAGATCTGTGGAGGCACAGTAAGAAGAATGCATTTTTTCCTGAATTTTTAACCAATATCTTCTGTAATTGTATAAAGGCAACATCATAGTTTAATCTCATATCCTGGCTTGTCACAGTTAAACAATTGCATATAGAGAGTTTATATTGATCTAATTTACAATGTAACAGAAACGTTCTCCACTTTTCTTTACTTGACCAGAGTCCATTGATGTCTTCTCCTTCTCATGCGACCACATATATTATTAAGGCCCGTATCTGTTCTGCAGGAGCCTCTGTCAGCTGTCTGTGCCCAGGCCAGTCCCCATCAAAGATTTAACAGTCGCCACGGAGACAAACTTTGCAATTACAGACAGTAATTCTCCCACATTATCGCAGTACGACTCTTTGGCTGCACTGCACAAATCAGGTTACATTATGCTAATTGATCTGGGCTATTCTAGTACGAGATTTGCCAATAAATGAAACATGGCATTTAATTTTCACTTCTGCTGTGTTGATCAATACTGGAATTTGTGGGGGTATGGAGTGTTAACTGCTAACACATAACATATTTAGATCAGCACGTTGTATTTTATTATTTTGAAAATGCTATACTCTCAGAAAACAACATATTAACATGTTTAATAAGTTTCAGTTCCATTTTTTCCTCTGAACCCAAGCTCCCTTTGCTTCTCTTGATAAGTCTCCCTTCCTTCAGAGCGCTATCACAACACAACTGCTGTGCATTTCACACAAAAAAAAAAGACTACACATTGTTTTAGTTTTGTGAAGTTGTAGTGCATTGTTTTATATCATGTACAGTTTTATAGAAATGTTTATTGCCCCCTCTTTATTCCATCCTTTTAAGTTGATCTGTGATATGTTTTGTCATTTCTCCCTTTGTGGTTCTTTCCTCTGTGCAATGGCCAATATTTGTGCTTTATGTAAGAGCCAAGCCTGCACTGGTCTATTGTTCAGCCTGGCAGGCATTTTACAGCCATTTAAAAATAGCTCCGCGTTCTATTCTTATCCTGATCTCTGGAGCTGCTTTGATGTGAAAATTACTCGAGAAACATAATCAGTTTTTGGGAGTTTGTCAAAAAAGCAAAGATGGAAAAACAGTTATAGAAAGCAAATTGTATTAAAAAAAAAAATCTGTCACTTCAAACTTATATATATATTATGAATTAGAAGTACATTATTGGTCCAAAACTATATAGTAACTTACTGTTTGGACTTAAGATCTGATTTATAATTTGAAGTGAATGTAATTGGAAGGAAACAGTATCAAACAATGTACAAAATCTCCTATTTCCAAATAGTAGGCCACTAAAATGAGAAAGAACTCAAATCAAAATCAAATCTTCAAAAGAAACAAATTAATAACATTGTCATTATTAAATCTTTGTCACTCATAGGTCTACTCGCGTTGGAAAAAATAACCAAAACGTTCACTCAAGTACATACAGTAATAGTAGTAGTGATTGTTTACTAGTCGTAGCAGTAGTTCTCATAGTACTGGTGGGACACATTATTAGAAAGTTAAATGTTAGAGCCTTAAATCTCCAGCATAGGCCGATATATTGTTTTGGTCGATCTGATGGCTATAGAAAATATACACAAAGCTTTATATTAACACTTTAATACGAAGAGACAACTACACAAAACATGACTACACAGCTCTCTTATAGGTTTGGGGTGAAAAAAGGCTCGGGGGGAGTTTGTAGTCAAGTTAAATGACAGAATTTGGGAAATTTCGACCCAAAAATACCCGCAGTTTCTCTGAATTATAAATAATTTTATCGGCATCTGCCATGAAAAAACATATTGGTTGATCTCTAGTTCGAACGGTTCTAACTTTTATAATTTGACAGAATATGAATCGCTAAGATAATACAAAGAGCACATTAGCAGGATTAGCAGGGGTTATACACAGTAGTAGTATTAAAATAATTGAAACCTTTGTGATTAGATAACCATTTGAATTTTAATTTAAATTCTATGGTGATTGATCTTATAGCCAGAGGGAGGATCCAGTGGAAAAGCCAATACAATGGAAGTAGAATATATTGAAATATGTGGAGGCTTTATGGGCAGATATATAAAGAGTGATATAACTACAGGTCAAAGGTCACTGAGGAGTGGTATTGATGGATCAGATTCTGCTGAAACACCACATTCAGTCCCTGTCACCCCTGAGAGACAGCATCCTCTGATAGACCTACTCAGTACTTATATAATGCAATGTGCAATATAGATGTGATGTTATGGTAAAAAGTTGAACAGAGATGCAAAGATTCAATACCTGTGAATTTTCTTTTTGTTGATGAAAATTAAAGGCACTCTATGCAACTTTTCCACTGCCTGCTTGTCGCTATGGAGATGTTATTTGATTTGAGTTATTGATCTTAATTTATCTATCTTTTATTTATACAACTACTGGAGTGTTAGCCTACTGCACCCAGAGGAAATGCTCCGGAGACAGGAAGAACATGCAAACCTTCTTACTGTGAGGTGAGGGTGCTAGCCAATTAAAGATCGAACTATAGACGGTACATATAAATGGACATAGTTAACCCGCTAGCCACTTCGTTCCAGACAGGAAGTGAGCACGGGCGGGCTTCCAGCTCCATCGACTCTGGCTTGAATTCACTTTCTATTGAAAAACTGTCACCCCTCTGTCCATAACTGTTGCTGTCAGCCTCGTCATTTTGGCCTTAAAATGTTCGTATTCATCTGCTCTACATGATCGTGGTGTTTTTATTTCACTATTTTTCTGTCAATCAAGATATGAACATTAATAACAGACAAATCAGGTGCCTTCTTTCTCCAAGGTCGCTCCCGCTAGCATTAACAACAGGTTTGATTGACAGCGTTGCTAAGCTCTGTCAAATCAGTGGTGTAGATAGGAAGGGCAGTTACCTTCCTTGCTCCTGATTGACTCTTTGGTCGCTATGATAGTTGCGGTCGAAATTCTAAATGTGGAACACGTCTCCAAATTTGCCCCTATAACTCCTAGCCTATAACTCCTAGCCTAGTTTCATGTGACTGGAGCCGAACGCTATGGGTGACGCCACACTCTCTTAGTCCACTCCTTTATACAGTCTGCGGATTGAATACAGCATCCTTTTCCAGAATGCATTTCTAGAGGGCATTTTAAATATGCACTGTTTTTTGTTATGTTTTTTTTGTTTTTGTTTTTTTTTTCCTCGGGGGACTGCTATCTGCTCGTCTCCATGGAGATGTATGACTTTGCCAATTGTTTTTTTTACAGGTTTGCAGTAGCTCAAGCGTATTCCTCACTACCTATTATATACCAAGCATTAGTGGTGAAAGAAGTACTCAATTTTGTTACTTAATTACAGATACCAGAGCAAAAAATACTCAGGTAAAAGCATCACATAATAGTCAATAGTAGTAGTAGGTATCCATTTAAAAATGTATTTAAAGTAAAAAGGAAAATTATTTCTTGGAGATTTTGAGATCTATAATAAAGCTTGAAATGTAGTGATTTTGTGCTGAATTTGACTCAACAGAAACAATTGAATCTATTTTTTTTTTTTTTTTTCTGGCTGGTTTTATTTGTAAATATTTGTTTGCTCAAGTTATGAAATTGCTAAAAATAAACTCTCAGCCGTTTCAGCAGATCTCAATCAATCATAAGAAATACAATTACTTTTCAGTCCAGTTCAAAAATGTAGTAGAAAGTACAGATACCTGATAAGTAAAAAATATCCACTTTAAAATGTACTTAAGTAAAGTATAGCGACCTACAAACATGACTTAAGTACAGTACTGTGCTACTTTTACTTCGATAAGTTCCACCACTGCTAAGCATCCTAATTACTCACCACGATGAGTTTATAAGCACTTTTCACAACTTTTCAGACCAGAGCGGAGTTTGAGAGCCATAGCTTTATTGTATAATATCAGAAACTGGAGCCAACAAGGTATGACTCAAGAGATTATACATGATTTTTCTCCTTCACGCTTCAATTTGCACCGTTCTTCACTATGGGTACCCCTCTACCTCCATTTTATCCTCCCCTAGTGCCCCCCCCATCCCACCCCCTCTACATTTACCCGCACCCGCCTTACCATCATGGACCATCACATGACCACTGTCCACAATGATAAAGATCCACTCTAATAGAAAGTGCTTGAGCTCCACACATATGCACAATTTATGGTTTTACCTCTGAGCTTATTACGCGGAGTATCCAGGCATAACGGGTCATATTTTTGTGCCCTGACAGCCCCTATGTCATGTGTGTGTGCTCTTCTACGTGTGTGTGTATATGTGCGTGTGTGCGCTTATGTGTAGGTGTGTGCGTGAGGTGATCATACAGTAATTGCTTGGTCTCCTTGCGCAGGACAAGGTTAAAGTCACCATTTTATGAAAAGGCCTTTAAGCGATAGAAGGATGAGAGCTTTGATTTGTAGATTAGTAGTTTTCTGGTTCTACATACGTGATGATGTGATACTCCCAGATGGGGACAAGAGACAGATTTTCCTATTGATTACATTGTACTTTGAGATATCCTAAAGGTAAATCCACAAATGTTGAACCCATAGACTGTATAAAGAAGTGGATTCAGTGAGTGTGATGCCACCCTTTGCGTTCAGCTCTAGTCAAATTAAGCTCTTCGAGGCAAACAGTTATAGCCGCAAATTTGGAGCTGAGTTCCATATTTGCAGTTCTGATTGTGAGTAACATAGCAACTAGAGAGCCAATGCGGGGCGAGGCTGTTGAAGGTAATGCCCCTTCCTGAACACACCACTGGATTAGCATGGAGTGGATGCTTAGCAACGCTGTCATTCAAACCTGTTGCTAATGCTAGCTGGAGCAACCTTGTGGAGAAGGCACCTGATTTGTCTGTTATTAATGGCATGATGATTGGATTCCTAACTTTGCTATATTAATTTTATGATGCCGTTTACCTGTAAACCACGCCCAAACATTTGTATATTTACAGATAAAAACTAAAAGCAAGTCCTATTGAATTGAATCCTGGCCTGCTCCTGCTCAGTTCTGAACTATGGGTAGTTTTTAATGCGATGTCTTGTGATTACAACCTTTAAAATAAACAAAGGATTCAAAACAAGTTTATCATTTGCCCTTCCTCCATCACCTTAGATCATTCTGCTCAGTAAAGATTACTGTTTGAACCATGTCACCCCCGGTCTCTCAGGACTTATTCAGGAAGCACTGAGGACATTAACGCTCCTTTTACCCCCTGGTCACCTAGTGCCTAGATCCACTAATATGCCATATACAGATATAAGACTGGGACAGGTGGGAGTAATATTACTAAGGAAGAAAATGAGCCACTCCTGCACTCAAACCATAAAGAATAAGTGAGGCCAGTACCATCACAGCAGTGGGACAGTGAAGAGGTTAATGTTTGTGTAACTCTACGATCGATAATGCCCTGAACCACTGAATACACACACAGATTTGCAGTGTTCTGTACAGAAAGTCTCTAGCAATGAAGCTTTTTGTCTAGGGATAGGATAAGATCTTGCAAAATGATGATTCCATGAGACAGGTTTCAAGTTTCAGTATAACATGAATTAAAGTTGAACTGCAGTGGAATGATAATGGGTTAGTATACGCACAGTTGGGTTAGTCCTGGTTTAGAACTACTGTCAAATGTCTAGCCTCATATTGGACCTTGTTTAGCCCTTATTTTAACCTTGAATAGTCCTGGTTTAGATCTGGTAGTAAACTTGACACTTACATCTGCAAACATTCTGAAATGCAAGATCTTTTGTCTTTCAATGATAATTTCCTGAACATAAGCCATAGACTGTATATATAAATGGACTTAGCTAACCTGCTAGCCGCTGCATTCCAAATAGGAAGTGAGCATCTGTGCGCTTCCGGCTCCAACGGCTCCAAATAACTTTTTATTGAAAAACTTTCACCACTCTCCTCGTAACTGCAGGCTCGTTATTTTTGTCTTAAAATGTTTGTATTAACCCACTATACATTACCCTGGTGTTTTTATTTTGCTGTTGTGTCAAGATATGAACATTAATTACTGACAAATCTGGGTCCCTTCTTTCCCCGAGGTCGCTCCTGTTAGTGTTAGCGACGGGTTTGATTGACCGTGTTGCTAAGTGCTAAAGTCCCTGCTAAACCAGTGGTGTGGGCGGAAAGAGCCATTACCTTCAACAGCCTCGCTCCAGATTGACTCTTTGGTTGCTATGATACTTGCAGTCAGAATTCCAATTTGGTAACTCGACTCCACATTTGCCCCTATAACCACTAGCCTTGAAGAGCTTCATTTGACTGGAGCCATGGGTGATGTCACACTCACTTAGTCCACTTCTTTATACAGTCTATAACATAAACAATACAAACTTTAACTCACTGCTTTTTAACACAAAAATCTCTTTTTGTCTGCTCCAAACCACATGCTTTTACCACATGATTGGCTGGAGATTGGTGGACCTCTCCATTAAAAAGACATAGACTGATCATTGACCACTAGAAATGACTGAATCTCCATCTTGATTCAAATTCAAATTGCACAGAGATGGCAAATAAATTACACAAAACCACCTGTGCGTCCAATTTCATTTCATATTGGTGCTAAAACATTGTGAAATGTATTGATTCAGTCAGTGCCATTGGAAGTACATTACAAGAAGCCGTGAGTCTATCTTTACGGCTGTTTAATTTCACTTGGATGTCGGCCATTTTGAAAAGCGTTTGATCATTACGCCTCCAAACTCAGACAGCGCTGGAGGATCCGGGCTATTTTTACCCTGCCAACTTTTTAATCATTTTATCAGATATTTCTCACTAGAGCCAAAGGTAGTCAAGTGTCTAATCTGCTCACAACAGAACGCTAACTCAATTATGGTTGTAGCGACTGTGAGTTTGATGTCATGTTTTCAGATGAAGGGCAGGGGATTATAAATAACTCTATGGGAAAATCACAGTCTTTGAAAGAAATATCCAAACAGAAACTCCACATATATTGAACCTTATTATATTTTATTAAAGGTGCACTATGTAACTTTTCCAGTGGAGAGCCTTCACCATGGAGATGTGATATTAATCTTATCTATTCAGTTGCAGGTCTTTTTATTGCTCAAAAATACCTTAAAGTGGACCTATTAGGCAGAATCGACTTTTCCGAGGTTCTGACCATGTTATAATTGTTTCCTTCTCATTGGTCTTCTATAAGTTGTATTTAGAGTGATTCATGTTTATTTATTTATTCTCCTGTATTCAAGACATCATTGCTCTGATCAACACCAGTTTTCGCCGCCACCAGCATCTGGCCACTTCTTCCTACATTTTTATTTTCTTAATTGGTGATACAAGTAGGATTTGGCAGCGTTGTGTTGCCACATTGATACAAATGACACTAGCTACTCGCTAACCGTCACAGCAAAACACAACTCTGGTCTCTGGGAGTTGTGAAGTGCCACTAAACTCATTGCAGTGAATGATTAGGATGCTTTGTTTTTATGACTGGTACAGCACCTTTAAATTAACACTTTATATCTGTCTTTCAGTACATTTAGTTTATTTATTTATTTATATTTTTTACATGTTTTGTGCTTGTCAACTTCTCTACTTTACTTCTGTGTGTATGTGTGCGAGTGCAGACAGAGCACTTAACCATCGTTCACTGATCTCTTGTATTCTGGTGCACGACTCTTCATTTTTAATATGCAGACATCAAATATGTATTGGAACATGACATAGACCCTCTGTATAACATCTATTCTACATTATACTCTTCTCTCGCAACTCTTCTGATGTGCTCCTGATATGGCTGAAAAAGTATAGAAAAAGAAAGAACAATGACAAGAACAAATTGTATTGGTATTTATATGTAAAAGGCAGATTTAACTCATGCTTCACAAGTTAAATCTTGTTTTTGCATGAACCCTCCCAGCAGATTTAGAGATACCCAATAGTTTTGAGAGCTTTTGCCACGCCCCCTTTTTAGTCGACAAATTAATCAACAGGACAGGTATTAAGCAGAAAAAACTGAACCTAGAGATGGAGAAGACAATATTCAACTAAAAGGTACACCATGTCATTTTTCATCTCCATGGAGATGTTATTGCTTTGTCTGGAATGTAACACAGTATGACTTTAAACTTATCTACCTGGGGAGGTGAGCAGCAGCAGGCACTAGGATGAGTTACATGTCAGATCTGTGGAGAGGTGTTTTTTTTGTTTGTTTTTTTAAGTAGTTTCAGAGCAACAAAAACACCTTTAACTGAATAAGGCAAATTAGATAAGTTTAAAGCCATACTGTGGAATAGTGTTGTGATGATATTCAAATTTCAAACTCAATTTCAATACTAAGTAATAGACGCGTTACGCAATACTGGTTCCAATACAACGCCAGTAGACAGTGGAATGAGAGTTTCAGCAACATTAAATGGTAGCACTTTCTTTTATATTCCCATGTGGCCTTATATCTGTGTAATTCCTCAGTCGTCCAGGTATGTTTCATATTGGTCCATGGGGGTCAATGTATTCTAATGCTTGCTCAGACATCTGTATAGTCGGGCTCCTGTCTGACGATTCACCGAAACTGAACTGTTGTGTTTTTCCCTCCTCACTCCTCTCTCATGTTTACGTTGTGGATTTAATGGATTATGAGAATGTTTGTCTGGGATCACCTGCAAATCCTACACACACAAAGACTTATATTAAAGACTGAGACAAACTGAACTTACACAGTTGGCATCTGCAGCTTACACAGCTCTTCACCTTATTTTTAATCTCCATTTTGAAGAAGTGTGTAAGTAACGGGAGGTGGAAACGCCAAATATTGGATTTAGAACCCTTAACTTGCGTAAAATTTTATTTGCTCACTTCAGGTGGATTTTGATTTAAGCACAGAACAGTTAAAGTACATAATAGTTAAAGCCCATTTTGAAAGGTGGAAACGCATTTAGCCGCATTAATGTATGAAGTGAATATAAAACCTACATGATCATTGGACTGTTGGACTAGGCTACATACCTGCACTGGACTGGAGTGGACACAGGTGATGGACAAAGTCAGAATAATAGTGCAATGTGTGACCTTCAAGCTAAAACACAAGAAACACAAGAAAAGCTTAAGGTTGTTCCATGTTGTGAACAAGAAGCAGGACATCAGCAATCATCTTTTTCAACATCAGTGCAGTATTTTGGCAAAGACATAGCATTATTACATTTCAAACAATATGCCACGCTCCTGATGTAAATGTCATTGGTAGAGCGGTCAGATCCACTGACCTACAGGTTGGCGGTGCGATTCTAGCTCCCATAGCTGAATAGCATTGTGACCTTGGGCAAGACACTTAACCCCCCTTCATTCTTGGTGTCTGCGTACACTGGTGAATGGGTTTCTTGATATAAAGCGATTTGAGTGTCTTAAAGGTGGAAAAGTGCTATATAAACTATTTACCATTTACATTACGAGTGAGTCAAGACAGCTTTCATCCAATCCAAATGTTAAAACAGGGAGAATCACTCAAGATTGTTTTCCTCATGTGTACGCAAATTTAGGGAATTTTATCTCGCAAGATCTTGGGGCATGAGATCTTGTCCCATCGGTAATGTACATATCACCAACTTTATTTGAAAAGAATCAGTGACACAAAGACATCTGTTAGAGATTATTATTGACAGAGATGAATGAATTCTCAAAGACGACTTCTCTGCACCAATATGACTCAGTACTGCCTTAGAGGACTTCATTAGTGAACTCCCTGGAGAAGTTTTAGTTTATTCTACACTGCGTATCCCCAATGATGTAATATCGTTATCCTGACTGTACGAACATCCAGCCAAGCACAGATCTAACCAGAGGCGTTTGAGAATGCCTAAGCCCCCATGGGTCTGTCTCAACTGATTTATGCAGTGATGTAAGAGGGAAGCAGCAGCCAATCAGGATGCAGCATGTGACTGGTGATATAACCTAGGTCAAAGGTCATGTGTCACCTCAAACTTGAAAAATCATGGTGTAAATTAGAACTGGCCAGTCAATCAAATTTGAATCTTAGATCAAGATTTAGTCATTTGGGTTTTTTCAATGGAGGGGTCTACAGCCAATTCTGTCAGTAAAAGCATGTGGTTTTGAGCAGAGTACAGACTTTGGAGAAAGAAATTTGACTATTTTTGGGGTTAAAAAGGTATGATTACAAGTCTGTATTGTTAATATTCAAGAAATTAATTTTGAAAAGCCGTTGTTATATGTTTTTAATAGGAAGATGTGAAATTGACTAGAAAATTGTGATCGCTCAGTAGGAGATAAAAGCAGTTTTGATTTGTCATATCGCTAAACCCTATAGGGCAGGGCGGTATTGTCAAAAATGAATCAATTTTTATTTTATTCATTTTTTTGCATATCTGTATAACAATATTCAGAAGATATTTTAACAATATATCGGGGATGTTCTAAAATGTGCCTGATACCACAAAGAAAAACACTCATAATTTAAATAATAGAATGTGATTTTTAACATTAAATTATAGTACTTTCTTTTACATTAGCATGTAGCCTTATATATGTGTAATCCCTCAGTCATTGAGATAGCTACTCAGGAAAGATTTCTGTACTGCGAATGTTTTTAGTATCGATACCTACTGAAATTAATATCTAGTTTTAGTATCGATTAGCAGCTGATTTTCAGTACTTTTTACAACTTCACTTTAAACACTTGTTTGAGAGATTACAATTTCTGGCTCATTTTTATGTCATTTTTAACCATAGACTGTACTTAATATACTAATTGTGCATATCTCCAGGACAATAGTAGCGATATTATCAATGTTTCAATCCATCTCCCACCTCTACCTAGCCTGTAGTGTAAAAAATGAGAGTGCACTTTTTGGTTCAGATAATGGACTGTATTAGAGCTGATCCACTGGCCGTTCCACAGGGTAATTAAATATTGATAGAGTGATGCAGAGTGTACTGTGCTGTCTGCTGTGTGATCAACCCATATATGAACTCCTCCTGTGGATCGTCAATTTGTTTTTCTTTTATTATTTGATGCAACGACTAGAATTGTTTTTAGTGTCCTGGGGGAAATTAATGCTGCACTACGTAACTTTTCTGGCAGGTTGTCCATCATCAGTTTGTGTCCATGGACCTAGCATGTTCCACACTATGGCATTAAACATGCCTGTTCTGCATCTATTGAATTACAGGTGTTTTATTAGTAAAATGGCCATGAAAAACAACAGGTTGGCTCGTCACAGATCTGACCTGTAACTTGGTCTGGAGGTGTCGCCTGCTTGTCTCTGTATAGATTTAATACCATTCTGTGCAACATTCAAGGGAAAGCAGTAACATCTCTGTGGAAACAAGCAACAAAAAACATGCAGCCTTATAGTGGGGTGATACAATCAAAATGTACACAATGTGACCATATCCACTTGTAAATCTTGTCATGATACAAAAATTTCAAGATAATTTTGATACTCAATGAGCTCTTTTTTAGATAACATAGTCCTTTTAAACAAAAAAGAATAGTATACTAATCCTGATACAACTCAAAATGTGCTGGAAAGGTCCATTTTATTCATAGTTTGCCAGGCAAAGATGAGGTCTTTTGCCTGGCAGGAGGAGGGTGGCCTTTAAAAGAACTTGGCAGAGCCCACCTTGACCACGACTAAGGGGGGGAACAAATTAAATTTGCTTAAAGTTACTTTATTAACTATTAATTATTATAATTTTCTGTATAGTTGTAAATATTTGCCTTATTGCTACTTTGCCTAATTTAGTGGTTTTAGTTTATCTTTTAGTGTAGTACCTCCCTCTTGTGTTCATTTTGCGTTAGCCCTCTTGATTGGGTTAGTTTTTGGTTTTGTTCTTTTCTGGTTAAGTTGACCTCAGTTGGGTTGTTATCTTTTTTCAGTGTATTAAATTTAAACCTTTTTTGTTCCTGCCTTTCTGTTTAGTCCACTACAGTAATATAAAACCCTGAATTTTCTGTTTATATACTATTTCCTATGACTGTAATATCTCAGCATGAGGCTGGTGGATAGCAGCATGGATAGGAGGATGTGTGTATATTGACTCACTGAATAAACCCTCTATTGACATATTCTGTTTTTGAAGCTGCTGAGTAAACACTGGCAAATTTATGGAGGCGTTAAATAAATATAGACCAAAGCTTGTAGTAAATAATGTGACTTGGGATTCATTATAGCGTATAGTGTAGAATAAAGCACAAGAGTGGTTCTCCTGTGCCTTAGAATTGCTAGAACGTGAATGCAACCTGTTCTTACCTACAGCAAGAGGCCCCGTGATTTTATTGTTGGCCTTTATGGGGCTGTCTTTTCGGAGTTTGCATATTCTCTCTGTGTCTGAACATTTAAGGACTGGTCAAATGCAATTACATTTTGCTGACAACAAAGAGATCTCCCTTTGTCAGTGGTTTAGCTGCTGCTTATGTGTGCAGGCAGGAGAAGACAGGTATAGACAGGACTAGAGCGGACAGGAGCAAAGGGAGCAGAGTCAGAGGAGCAGAGAGGAACAGAGAGGAGCAGACAGGAGCACAGTCAGAGGAGCAGACAGGAGCAGAGAGGAGCAGACAGGAGCAGAGTCAGAGGAGCAGACAGGAGCAGAGAGGAGCAGACAGGAGCAGAGAGGAGCAGACAGGTGCAGAGAGGAGTAGCCAGAAGCAGAGCCAGAGGAGCAGGCAGGAGCTGACAGGTGCTTACAGGAGCAGACAGGAGCAGAGTCAGAGGACCAGACGGGAGCAGAGAGGAGCAGACAGGAGTAGAGTCAGAGGAGCAGACAGGTGCAGAGAGGAGCAGACAGGAGCAGAGCCAGAGGAGCAGACAGGTGCAGAGAGGAGTAGCCAGAAGCAGAGCCAGAGGAGCAGGCAGGAGCTGACAGGTGCTGACAGGAGCAGATAGCCCAGCTAAAGCCCTGTAATGTCCGTGTCTCTGCTGACCCAGCCCCCTTCCCTTCCTTCTGCTTACTCTGTGCTTAGTGAGCTCCTGGAGGGACACAGCTGATAACATTTTATTGATCCATAAACTGTTGATAGGTTTGGAGTGTCATCATTAAACAGGAGAAATAGCAGTGACAAGAGCTGAGGGTTGTCCTCTCTGCGCCAATGTCTCTCAGTTTGTTTGCATTCTACTTTTAAAATATTCTACATTTAAAACATTTCAAATTTACAACTTTCTACATTCACAACATTCAACATTTAAAATCCCCAAAGCCAAATTATTTATCTCACATTGTGCTTGTCTGTCTTGTTATCATTTCTTTATCCATCCATCAGTACATGTTCGTCCACTTTATCCGGAGTTTGCAGAGGCAGCAGGGAGGCCCAGATTTCCCTTTCCACACACATTTCCTCCAAGTCTTCTTGGAGGATCCCGAAGCGTTCCTACCCGAAAGACATAGTCCCTTCAGTGTGTCCAGGGCCTTCTCCGAAACCTCCTCCTGGTGGGAAATGCCCAGAATGCCTCTTCAGGGAGGTGTCCAGGAGACATTTGGAACCGATGCCCAAGCCACCTCACCTAGCTTCTCCACGTCGAATAGGAGCAGTGGCTCTATTCTGAGCTCCTCTTGTGTGACTGAGCTCCTCACCCTATCTCTAGGGGAGGAAGCGCACAGCCAACCTGCGGAGGAAACTCAATTTGACTGTTTGTATTCGCGGTCTTGTTCTTTCGGTCATTACCCAAAGCTCAGCACCTATGTTCCTAGGAACAAAGGTCTAAACCAGGACTAAACCTGGACGGAACCAGGACTGAACCAGGGACCGTAGGTATGTATGATGTATGAGAGTATGTAGATTGAGCTGTAAATCAAGAGCTTTGCTTTTCAACGCAACTCCTTCACTACAACAGTCTGATACAATGAACACAGCAGTCTCATTTTGACCTTAAAGTGAGTATCACAGGTTTTGACGATTCTCTAATTTCTACTTTATTTGGTGGGATAACATCTGTTGTAAATATAAATTATATTTTTACATCAATCAAGAAACAATTTGTGAGGAAATTTGAAAAATCTGTATTTGTACATCTGTATTTATTTATTTATTTTTTGGTGTCTTGATGTATGGCGACCTTGAGGGCCTTGAAAGGCGCCTAACAAATAAAATGTATTATTATTATTATTATTATTATTATTATTATTATTATTATTATGTATTTGTACATCTATAAGAAGAGCCTTATAAAACGTCACATGATGACGTCACACCAGGGAGAATTCTATCCAGAAGTTGAGCACAATTTAAACATTTGAAATATTTATTTTCTGATACTTTAAACATTATTTCAACAAAATAAATGTATTTGTCAAATATGAATCTCTGTGTACTTTAGAGGAGTTTTGGCCCAGTGTAATGCATGGTTACTAGGTAACAGTTATAGAATTTCCTTGAGTGATGGAATGATTTCCAACCAGGAAGTAAAATGTTTATACCTAATAACTGGCCAAACTGAAATACAGTTTTGTATATAAAAAAATATGGTTTTGATTAAAATCTTAATCTTATCATGATCTTGTTTTAGTTAATGTTTTAGTTAAATGAGTAGTCCAACCTGTCATAGGCACTTTAAGAGCTGCTTTTATAGTATATCTGTACTGGGGCTAAACAGATTTGAATTACATTAAAACACTGGATACAGCCCCTTTAGGCAGATGCTTTTGTTATCCCACAGACATGGTGTCCTTTCCGTCCGACTACATCTCATACATTCTAACCATATGTCGCCGTGGAAACCATGGTCATGTGACGCATATTAATTACACTGTGATGGGTGATGAGCTGTTGAGCATCTCCTGAATCACTCCACCGCGTTTAACTGCGAGTGCAGAATCACATTAGACAGGTGCATGATGGCAGCAAATGCAGTGTGAGTGTTATTGACTGGAGCTGTCGATACCAAGGAGTAAATTGGAAATGCAGTGCATAAGTAAACATGTTATTGTGACTCATTTAATCAGGAAAACACAAGATGTACACTCGGTCTGCATGCTTATATGAAGAGACTGAGAGAGCGCCATCATCACGTATGTCATGTATCTCTTGATATGTTCTCTTTCAGTTACTGGGCATCATGACGGCAGTTTTCCCAAGAGACAGATGTTTCATTGAGCGAAGGCCACCACTTACAACACAATTTATAGCCACATAAAATATCTGAGCCAAAACAATAAAGGAACAATTATATTTAAGTGAAAATAAAATACAAAAGGCTTCACCAAACTGCCAAATCAGGATTGAGCCAGAACTAAACCAGGACTGAAATAGTACTAAACCATTTAAGTTTCAAAAGCGAAGACAGTATACCTCAAGTGTCATTATCTAATGTGCCTTGAATGAGGGGGCAGTGCACCATTGTAGACATGCACTAGACTTCAGCCTAACAGTCTGGGACTAGGCGGGGCCTCTATGTGGAGTTTGCATGTTTTGCCTGTGTCTGCCATTGACACATGTAGTATAGGGTCTTCCCTCAAGGAGTGCCTGATCATAAACAATACATTTATTACCACATGCTTTTACCAACAGAGGACTGGCTGTAGACCTTTCTATTAAAAGGACCCAAGCTGATCACTGACAATTAGAAATGGCTAAGCTCAAAATTCAGCTAATTGCACAGCCCTGATGTGGATTCGGATTATGAATCTCAGTGGGACTTTTTTTGAAACCCAAAATGGATTGACCTCAGTGTTTTTCCAGTGAGTGAGATCAGAAGCATGATCCATTCTCTGTTTCTGTTGGTTTGGGGCATCATTGAATTTAATGTGCGTGATTCAAAGATGCGTCATCATGTAATCACTCACGTCACCTCAAGGACTCGTTTGGATTTAAATGAAAGAATCAGTTTTCTCTCAAAGAACATCCCATTTCACCACCACAGAGTTAGCAAATCTTCAATCCCATAAATCTACAAAGATGACGCAGTCTGACAAAGATTAAATGCTCCAGCAGGAAGTGGAATTAGAATCATGTTTTCTTGTTTTCAGTTGTTTCCCAGGCTAAGTCTGTATAATGCATAAAACAGAGTCTCTAAACACTGTTCATTGTATACTGATGTGTTTGTGTGCGGTGGTAAGTCTGTAAATCTCTATATATTGATTATAAGGCAGGTGGGAAATGCAAAGTGATTATTGATTTCCTCTATAGACTCAAATGAGGGTTTATTTCTTCACTTACGACCTGTGAACATACGGTGGGAATACATTTAAGACATAGCATCTGCTGTATACGGATTTTTTCCATATTTATACAGCATAGACCCAAGAGAGAATATATTAAATTAAATATAAAATGCTTGGCCAACACTAATGTTATTAAGCCGAGAGAACAGGCTGTGTTCATTTTAAGTTCTTCAGAGTTCAAAGTGGAGGTCTAACCTTCGCAATTAAAATCAAAGTTCAGTTCACAGTGCACATTTTAAATGTGTCCGGGAGCAGTGACATTTGAGAGAATCTGAATATCTAAAATAATAAAAGAGTCACATGCATTTCAGAACATGTTTGTAGAGGCCTAAACTACAGGGTTAGCAGCTTTTATACCAACTAAGATGCCAACAGAGACAGGACATTTAGCTAGACCTACATTGCCAGTCAAAAGTTTGGACATACCCTCATTATTAGTATTTTTTTTCTTCTCTATTTTACAACTTTCTATATTTTAAGTACATAAAGAAGACATCAGATATATGAAACAAGATATATTGAAGTATGTAGCAAAGAAAAAGTTAAACTACTCAACTAAATATATTTTTTAATATGTATTTTATATTCAAATCCTCAAAGTAGCCACCCTTTTCTTTGTTGAAATATATTTAGCAGGGTTATTTAACTTTTTTTCTTTACTATGTGATTCCATATTTCTTACTTCATATATTTGATGTTTTGTTATTTTTTACTATTTTTGACATCTACTTCTACTTTGAGGATTTGAATATAAATTATACAATTATAATAAAGGTGCATCATAAGTTGGATGTTGATTCTTTGCCTGGCATGTTCCACAGTATGGCTTTAAGCACATGTATCTTACGTTGATTCATTCAGTTAAAGTTATTATTGCTGAAACATTACCTTGAAAACATTTAAATTCCGGCTCACCTCTCAACAGATCTGACCTGTAACTTGGCCTGCTTCACCTGCTTATCTCCATTGAGAAGTTGAATGCCATACTGTGGAACATTACAGGCAAAGCAATAGCATTTCCATGGAGACAAGTAGGTGGCAGAAAGGTTATATATTTTGCACATTTAAATAAATGATTGCAGCCTTCTACTGTGTGCTTAATGTGGTCATTCAAAAAGTGATGTTGTAATAAAATGTGTGTTTTTGTTTTTGTGTCGACAGAGAGACACCAAAGGCCAGTTCCTGTTGGACCATGTGTGTAACCACTACAACCTCCTGGAGAAGGACTACTTTGGGATCAGATATGTGGACCCGGAGAAGCAGAGAGTGAGTACACAAACACACGGGCATGTTTTTGGAATAGATTTGGCCATAGTTTTTCTCAGTGCTGGAACAAAACACAGGATTGGGTCCAAGAGAATGAGACACTGGTGGAGTTTGCATGTTCTCCTTGTGTTGGAACAAAACATGCTCCATAGGTAAAATCCTTCAGCTAAGATAGTCCTGACCAAGACTAGCTCAAGATCTAGAGATGGGTCCCACTGCTTC
The DNA here is from genome assembly GCF_009829125.3 of Periophthalmus magnuspinnatus. Lineage (NCBI taxonomy): Eukaryota > Metazoa > Chordata > Actinopteri > Gobiiformes > Gobiidae > Periophthalmus > Periophthalmus magnuspinnatus. The sequence continues at coordinate 27,525,569 of NC_047134.1, forward strand.
TGACAGGTTGCCCCAGTGGCTTTGAAATATGGGTCAAATGCAGACGACAAATTTCAATATGGGGACAATAACCTTAACCTAAATGGGTTTGAGAAGCACTGCTGTACCTGATTTCACACTAAAATCAATTCCAACGTGGCCGACCTTTTATTTCAGTTGAAAACAATAGAGTATAGGTTTTGTTTGTAATGAAGTATTTAATAGGAGCCATGCATTAGGTCCCACTGTGACACTTGGCTGTTATTACCGCTCTTTGAACAATGGTAAAAATGCATAGGACTTGAGCGTAAACTTTACAAACCCTTTTTCTCATCTCAAAACTTCATACAATGAAATTACATCGCACTGCTTACTGTGACCCTTACAAATATGTCAACTCCAACTCTTAAAGGAAGTTAAAGGAACTGTAAAAGATTTAGATTTTAAATTTCATCAACTTGACCTATGTCATCATATCTAAATTTATGTTCATGGAGACAAGCATTGTACCCACCACCAGAAAAGTTGTACAGTGCATCTTTAACAATAATAGAAATGCATTGAAGGAGTCTGGTTTCTTGTCTCAGTGTAATAGAATGAAATGAGATGGAGCAGATACAGGAAGTGCTGTGTAATCTGAGCCAGGAGCCTTCAAAGATGCAGCCAGCCCTAACATTCAAAACAGCACCAGTGTAATGCAGTGAAATACAATATGTTTGAAGGTGCACTATGGAACTTTTTGGTGAAAGATCTGCCACCATGAAAATGTTACTGCTTTCCCTGCAATGTTTTACAATATGACAACAACATATCCATCTTGCATTTAATCAGTTGCATTTTTAATACATTGAAAAACATGCATTATTACAATAAGCAGGGTTGCCTTTCCAGAGATCTCACATTTAAATTAATCTCCTCCTCTCCATAGAGTTAGAAAAGTTTAATTCCATACTGTGGAACATTGCAGGCAAAGCAATAACAAGCAGGTGGCAGATTCTCCAGAAAACTTGCATAGTGCATCTAACGATAAGTGTTTACAGACTTTCTTACTCAATCTACCACCATTTTGTATTAATTAGTCTGGACAAAAAGATATTTGATGGCAAATAACAAAATAAAACATGACAGCAATTAATAGATCTGTGTTTACTTTTATGGTTTCATTCTTATTTGTAATTTATTGGAAATTGGAAAAGAAATCATCAATCATCAGCTTGTCTCCATGGAGATAGATGAGTTTAAAGGACCCATGTTACGCTATTTTTGGATCTATGTTATAATGTTTTTTCCTCAGCACAAACAGACCTGGAGTTGTGCTTCGTTTCATTCACACATGTTTAACACTGCATATTTAGGCTGAGCTCTTCTCTCAAACATTAAAACACTCTGTTCCACCTTGTGATGTCACATGGTCATACAGGAAGTGCTCCACTGTGTTTTTAAACTCCATATATCTTCACTAGAATTATTTGTATCATTTCAGTCCTGGAGTTACCAGTCTCTACTGAACAAAAGGTAAAAGATAGCTATTCAATTTAAAACTACATGACATCACGAGGTAGAACAGAGCATTTTGCGATTTTGGAGATGTGGGCAAACTAATAATAAAAGTCTGTGGAAATCCTCAGTCATCCAGGTCTGATCCATAGAAAAAGACGAATGAGCAGCAAAACCTCTTTACTCTTACGACTTGTCCAGTTGACAGATTTAAACTTTGTCTTTCGCTAATAATAAAAAAGTTACTCAAACATCTGTGAATGAAACAAAATGCAACTCCAGGGAAGTTTTTGAGCAGGTAACAACATTATAACGTGGCTTAAAACACACAAGAGTCAATTTTCTGTAATACAGGGCCTTTAATGCTATATGATGGAACATTCCAGGTGAAAGAATAACATCTCCATGGAGACAAACTGGTGTGAACAGTATTTTGGAACATTTGATAATATTGCCAGTCATGTTATGAATTTTATTTTAAATTGTTTAAACATTAGACCTCCTTTCTGACTGTCTTGTTTGTTTTCATTTAGCACTGGCTGGAGCCGAACAAGCCAGTGTTGCGGCAGATGAAGTGTAAGTATCTGTTTGTCTGCTCCTCTCCAGGGGGCGCACTCACAACGACAAGGTCAAAACCAAAACAAATCGAACACAGCCCCTCAGGCCCGGAGCACATGTGCATGTGGCTAACGCTATTAGCTTCAGCGCTAGGCCCCGGAGCTGCTGATGCTGTAGAAATGATGAGGGAAGAAAGAGTAGCAATATATCTTGTGTCATGTTTGTGTTTAGCACAATGTCTCACAGGCAAAAGCAGATGGAAGAGGGAGAGACAGGTTCAACTCAGGGAGCAGATTAGAATGGAAACAGCTCTCACATGATGAGGAGGGGCTAGACTAACAAAAAACATCATGTACTTGGATTTTGGAATCAGCAGAAGCTAGAAAAAGTAGTACAGATTATAATAAACCCTGTAAACAATTGCGTAATCAGATCTGTATCAGGATATCCAGAATTGATGTCTGATCTATTTGCACTATTGACACTAGACATGGGATGGTATTAAAGTTTGGTGTCAGGATGATCATGGCCAAAATAATTGCGATTAACGATTCTATCCTGATAATTATTAAAATTGCTGACATCTTAAAAATGTTTTGGATATGAATAGTTATAATTTTCATATTATGAATAGGTTCCATGTTTAAACAACTCTTATAGTATTATACTTTGTTATAACTGAATTGAATATCATTGCAGATTAAAAAAATTATCTAGATTTGGTGTTGATTCCGTGATATCAGTTAAGGTCCTGGTTGGACCTTTAACTGGATGTAATAAGACGGTTTACAGGCTGATTTTGACCTAACATCTTATAATGTTTGAGCTTTTATTCATACAAACCTCTTCAGTATTTACTTGAAGGATAAATGACTAAATAAATGTAATAAGTTAACTGTGTTTTGAGGAAGTAACTGCCATTTTCTGTCCCTACACTGGTATCAGTCGGGTTGCGGCAGATACTTCAAAGACAAGCTGGATATGTAGCTTTTTCTGCACATTCTGGTGATATAAAAGTGATTACTCTCTTGGCGATTCTCACAATTATATAAAATGTCCCACGAACGATTATTGTGTATCCTTTTTATCATGATAAACACAATATTACTGTTAATTGTCCCATCTCTATTTGGCAGTAATCTGACCGGCACATCCTGTCTCATAGTGATGCGGTTCATTTTTGATAAAACACACAATACTCCATAATTTTTCATAATGCTTTTTCTAATATAATTTTGAATAGTTGAAAAATAGACATGCCCGTTTTTGAATGTTTAAATAAATGAGTATTCATCCCGAACTGCTCTGCATCACTTTAGTGTAAATGTGCCTAGTATAATAACTACAACTGTGAATATTTAAAATGGTGAATTCGACACAGAATCATCTAATCATTTCTTTATTTCTTTGCTTTCAAAACTCAATTAGTTTAAATAAGATTGAGGCTGTGCAGACGCTTTCCTGCCTGCTTCTTTCAGACTTTATCAGAGTTCAAAATGCGTTTTCTCTTTTACTGTAAACTAATAAGAAGCTTTTAGTCACGTGCCGACCGCTTTGAGATGAAGGGAAGGAAGCTCTGATGGGGAGGAAGTGAAGCTGGAATAAGCCCCAAATGAGACCGCTACACTGTAAAAAGAATCTAGTTTATGCTTCATTATCAGGCACCAGCTGCGGTCCCCAGACAGGTGCTCCTGACAATAGAAATACAACTAAAGCCACTGTATGTAACCTTAAAAAATAGACTTTGGTTGTGTTTATTGCACTGAAAAACTTGAATGCATCCTTAGTGTGAGCGGGCTTGCATCTCCCTAAACCTGACTCTTATTTGGCCTCGTCCTGCTTGTTTCAATGGAAATGTTGTTCTTTTGGCTTGAAATGTATCTATCTCCATGGAGAATGTCCCAAAGTATGGTTTTAACTTTCTATTTCCACTGAATCATGCAGGTGACATGCCAGCTCCAGAAAGTTACACACTGTACTTTTAAAATGAAAACAGCTTGAATTTATAACCTTAAAACGGTGGTGCCTATTTTTGTTCAAGTATGATTTTTATTGGTCCCACACATAAAATTAAAATGTGAAAAACAGAACTGGTTAATTTTGAATGGTTTTGCAGTGGTCCAAACATAATATTAATTTTTCTAACACATACCGACCATCCTAATTATTCACTGCAATGAGTTTATAAGCACTTTTCTCAATAATACGCTTATAATTAGATGCAGACAGTACAGCGCTGATTTATTTTGAGAGCTGCTTTTACAATACTGGGACCACATTTTGCTCAACTACATGGAAATAAATCACATGTAGCCACTTTATTACTGTGAATTCATGCCATTTAAACTCATCTAGCGAATAATAAACATGTCTTTATTCTGAGTGGCTGTGCATCAGTGGGGCTGTGAGACATGACTTACACTGACAACTCTCTCTCTCCCTGGCTCGACGCTCTAATTCGACTGCTACATGTGCCCTGTTATATTGTGAGACCTACGTCACTGCTCACGCTATCACTTTCGGGCCAATTCTTTCACCGTACAAAAACGTTAAACTGCTCAAGTTCTCAGACAGACGGAGAGGATTCTGTCTTTTACTGTTGGGTAGACTTATATTGAGCACTGCGAATGCGCCATAAACGTCCATTTGAAAGTGCAAAAAGTGGTTGGCAAAATTGACAAAAATGTGAAATTCTATATTTTTTGGGATTATACCAATGGCAGTATTAAGACAATTAATCAGAAATGTGTAAAATGCGCTTGTAAATGTCTTGTTGAGGTTCAAGTATTGCACAAAACTTGAATAGACAGAAGAAAGTATCATGTTTTTAATGTTTTAAATGGATGGACCATGCTTGTTTCATTTGGCTAATCCACCTGTTAATCACGCACATTTAAAGATTTAGTATCGAAGAAGTGCACTCTGGGTCCCTGGCAACAGTGGCATATGACATCCTGTGCTAACTTTACCTTGAAAATACCTATGAGCCTCTAGCCTTCAACCATGCACACAGCTATTTTATTTATTTTTTTACCAGAGATGGGTATTATTCAGTTACATTTACTCAAATACATATAAAGATGCATTATGTAACTTTGACGTAGGGTCCTCTGCCTTCCTGTGTGCATGGAAATGGTACTGCTTTGCCTGGAATGTTCCACTGTATGGCATTAAAGTCATCTATCACCATGAAGACAAACAGGAGAAGCCAAGCCACCTGGTTGACTTAAAGCCTGGCCAGGTCTGTGGAGAGGCGACCCTGTTGACAGTAACAATGTATGTTTAATTAATATATGCAAGAAATGCCATAAGCTCCAGTCAATGACATCTCCATGGGCACAGGTGGCAGACTCTCTACCAGAAAAGTTACATAGTGCACCTTTATTTATTTTTTTTAATGTACTTCTTGGAGTAATAGCAGATGCCAAACTTTGTACTTCTATTTGAGTAATATTATTTTAAAGTAACAATCCTACTTGAATACAACATCTGGATACTCTCCTCTATAGAATGAAAACTAAGATTTCAAATGTAGTTTACTCAAGGCAAAGTGTATTTTGTTTGCAGATGATACCAGTCTGTACTGCTCAGGAAGAGACTTAGATCAACTTCTGGATACAGTGGAAAATGAGCTCAAAATAATTAAGAAATGGTTTGATATTAACAAACTATCACTTAACTTAAGTAAAACCAAATATATACTCTTTGGGAATAGACAAATTTCCAAACAAATTAAAATAAAAATTAATGATATAGAAATAAAAAGAGTGTATGAAACAAAATTTTTAGGTATCACCATCGATAGTAAAATAAGCTGGAAAGTACATATAAATAATGTAAAAACAAAAATATCAAAAACTATTGCTGTAATGTATAAAATGAAAACTATTTTAAATCAAAAATCACTGTTTATATTATATTGTTCTCTTTTCCTTCCATACCTTAATTATTGTGTGGAAATATGGGGGAACAATTATAAATCCAACATGAATCCTCTATTTTTACTTCAAAAGAAAGTGATTAGGATTGTCAATCAGGCAGAATATTATGCATCCACCAACCCACTCTTTATTAAACTAAAAACATTAAAACTAAACAATCTGGTTGAATTTAATACAGCAGTTGTTATGTATAAGGCCCATAACCACATGCTTCCACACTGTATCCAGGAGCTGTTTAGACCTAGAGAGAGTCGCTATAATCTGAGGGGAATTGGCATCTTCCAAACAACTATGGCAAGAACTACAAAAAAATCTATGTGCATCTCAGTTACAGGGGTTAACTTATGGAATCATTTGGACAATGAATTAAAAAGCTGCACATCAATCAAAGTATTTAAGAAAATGTATAAATTAAAAATTCTAGAAAAATATAGAGCAATAGTATAACTGTTACTATGACAACTGAACTGAACATTAAAGAACATAGTATAAACTTTGTCTACTACATAATATGAATTATGTAATAGGAAAACTAAATAGTAATAATAATAATTTTGATGATTAAAAATAACATCTATGATCAGGATAAAAAAGGACTACTAACGATTATTATATATACAAATATAAATCCAGAGGTAACTGTAAGAATATAAAAACAAATGTATTTCTTTTGTTGTATACTGTATGTTTTTCTTTAGATGTGGAATTAGGCAGGCATAAATAAGCTTTGCTTCAGCCTATGCCTTTCAGACACAATGAACAAATTCTATATATGTGTATGTGACTGTGACAATGTTTTATTTATTTTCTGTGTGTGTCTGAATAAACTAACTAACTAACAAAGGAGAACAAAAAGTGTATTTTCAAAAATGCATAGTTATATGAAACTTTTCCATGTATCTGTATTTGTATTTCTGAATTTCATTTTCAGAAGTAGGTCACAGAAGTGTTTAAGCCCCATGGTAAATATCTTTAGTCACAGTGAAAGTGCGCGTCTCCATCAGCAGCAACACAACTCTGGTTTATGTTACTACAGCTCATCATTTGCCCTCACAGCGAGAGGTCCATAACAGTTTTAGGATCTAGTTCAAAGTAACAGTTCAAATGAGACTCTTTAGTTCACTCCAAATCAATATTAAATGACATTTGGAGTTTGTGCTTGACAAAAAAAGACTCATTTTATTTCTGTAGCACATTTACAACAACAACAGTTGCCTAAAGTGCTTCACAAAGTGCTTCACATGTATGTATTAATGATAAAAAACAGTATAACAATGAGCATTAAGATAAGTACATATATAAATACTACAAATGTACAAACAAATGTTTAAAGGGCTCATATTACATTATTTTCTGATCCTTGTTATGATGTTGTTTCCTCATCACAAACATACCCGGAGTTCTGTTTTGTTTCATTCACACATGTGTAACACATAAAAACTGCATTATTAGGCTGAGTTCTCTCAAACAGTAAAACACTCTGTTCCACCTTATGATGTCATGTGGTAATACAGGAAGTGCTCCACTGTGTTTTTAAACTCCATACAACTTAAAAGGTAAAAGGGAACTTGAAATTTACTATTAGGTGACATCACAAGGGGGGACAGAGCATTTTGAGCTTTGGAGATGTACACAGACTAATAAACCAGGATTACTCAAACGTGTGAATGAAACACAACTCCAGGTTTGTTTTTGTTGAGGCCACAACATTATAACATGGCTTAAAGCTCACAAGAGTCCATTTTGTGTAGTGTAGGACCTTTAAATTGTTGTAAATGTCAAACCAAAGAAATGTGCCTTGAGAGCAGATTTAAAGACTTTACAAGGGAGCAGTTCTGATGTGCAGAGCTAAATTTCTACAGTTTCGGGGCAGCCACAGCAAAGGCCACATCACCTCAGTTCTCAGTTGAAATCTGAGCACATTTAATAAATGTAGTAGTAGTTTTGACCTTGCTGTTGTGTGTTTCTGACCTCACTGATCTGTATATAAAATGTAGAAAGTACATTGATGCTCACACACCCATCTATAAAAAAAACAGTATAAAAAATGGAAAAGCAATTGCACTACTGTATTCCAAATAGTCCTCCATATTGTACCTTTAAATAGATTTAGTTTCCATATTGTTTCTTATTAAATAATTGTTGTGTCTTGTGTTTTCTCTCTGCAGCAGCCCAGCAGCCTTACACCATGTGCTTCCGGGTCAAGTTTTACCCCCACGAACCAATGAAAATCAAAGAGGAGCTCACCAGGTACTGCTGAACCCACTCCAGTCTGTGTGACGTGATGTGACAGAGACACTGCTGGTGGTGATGTGGGTCGCCTTTCACTGTTCTTGAAGTAAAATTGTGATCGTGTGAATGTGTTCGTGAATGGGTGAGTGGTTCCTTGTTGTAAAGCGCTTTGAGTGCCTTGAAGGTAGAAAAGCGCTATAGAAAAAAAAATGTGACCATTGTGATAGATGTTTTAAAAGTAGGAACAACTTCAGGAGCAATAACATTTGAGAGAAGAATGAAATATGAACTGGTGATCTAATGCAAGAATCCCAGACTCTGGGCTCTAAGCTCTGGGCACAACGGCAGCTGGCTCCTACCAGTCAGAGGGAGGGTCTACAAAGCCATTTCCGTTGTAATCTAATATCTATGAGGTTTTTGTAGAGTCATGCTAAAATGAATAAATATTTAAAGATCAGACAGTGGACAGGGAGCTGAGGGTGGATGTCACTGACATTTTAAACACTACACAAACCAGAGGACACATCTGCATTTAGAAATCTGTGTCTTAATGCTAATGCTAACTTTTATTAAAAAATGAAATCTAACATAACAATATAATTAAAACTACTTGATTATTTGTAGGTGGACAAATTCCAGTCTGTGGCATTATTTAAATTAGCATTAAAGCTCCTATATATTACACAATATCGACCCTTGTACGCTTTAGACAACGTTATATTGTTGTTAGCTCGTCAAAAACACATCTGGAGTTGTCCATCCATCCATCCATCCATTTTCTTCCGCTTATCCGGGGCCGGGTCGCGGGGGCAGCAGTCTAAGCAGGGACTCCCAGACTTCCCTCACCCCGGACACGTCCAACAGCTCCTCCGGCGGGACCCCAAGGCGTTCCCAGGCCAGCAGAGAGACATAGTCCCTCCAGCGTGTCCTGGGTCTTCCCCGGGGTCTCCTCCCGGTGGGACATGCCCAGAACACCTCCCTAGGGAGGTGTCCAGGAGGCATCCTGAGCAGATGCCCGAACCACCTCAACTGGTTCTTCTCGACGTGTAGGAGCAGCGGCTGTACTCCGAGCTCCTCCTGTGTGACCGAGCTCCTCACCCTATCCCTAAGGGTGCGCCTGGCCACCCTACAGAGGAAACCCATTTCAGCCGCTTGTCCTTTCGGTCATTACTCAGAGCTCATGACCATAGGTGAGGGTAGGAACGTAGATTGACCGGTAAATCGAGAGCTTCGCCTTCCGGCTCAGCTCCTTCTTCACCACAACGGACCGATACAGCGACCGCATCACTGCAGACGCTGCCACGATCCGCCTGTCAATCTCACGCTCCATCCTTCCCTCACTCGTGAACAAGACCCCGAGATACTTGAACTCCTCCACTTGGGGCAGAGGCTCATCACCCACCCGGAGAGGGCAAACCACCTTTTTCCAGTTGAGAACCATGGCCTCGGATTTGGAGGAGCTGATTCTCATCCCAGCCACTTCACGCTCGGCTGCAAAAAGCCCCAGTGCCTGCTGCAGGTCCTGGCTCGAAGAAGCCATCAGGACAACATCATCTGCAAACAACAGAGATGAAATCCTGTGGTTCCCGAATCAGACCCCCTCCGGCCCCTGGCTGCGCCTAGAAATTCTGTCCATAAATATAATGAACAGAACCGGTGACAAAGGGCAGCCCTGGCGGAGTCCAACATGCACCGGGAACAGGTCTGACTTACTGCCGGCAATGCGAACACAGCTCCTGCTCCGGTCATACAGGGACCGGACAGCCCTTAGCAAAGGGCCCCGGACCCCATACTCCCGGAGCATCCCCCAAAGGACACCACGAGGGACACGGTCGAATGCCTTCTCCAGATCCACAAAACACATGTGGACTGGTTGGGCAAACTCCCATGAACCCTGGAGGACCCGATGGAGAGTATAAAGCTGGTCCAGTGTTCCGCGACCAGGACGAAAACCACACTGCTCCTCCTGAATCCAAGGTTCGACTATCGGTGGAGTTGTGTTTTGTTTCATTCACACATCTTAGCAATGCTGTATTATTAAGGTGTTTTCATCTCCAAAGCTCAACATGCTTTGTTCCATCTTGTGATGTCATGAAGCAGTAGTTTTCAAGTTAACAGCTACCTTTTACCTTTTGTTCAGTCGGGATTGACCATTCCATTGCTAAAATTATCCAAATGATTCTAGTGAAAGTGTATGGAGTTTAAAAACACAGTGGATCACTTCCTGTATTACCACATGACATCACAAAGTGGAACACAGTGTTTTCAGTTTGAGAGAAGAACTCCTCAAACTCAAATGTGCAAGGTTTGTGTGTTAAACTTGTGTGAATGAAACAAACACAACTCTGGGTATGCTTTTTGCTGAGAAAATAACATTATAACATAGATCAGAAAATAGCATAATATGGGACTTTTAACATTAGGCCTGACACACAAACATCTTTATAAACATAGAAGTTTCCTCCTGTCAAGTTTTGAGAGTAATAGTTTTGAGAGCTTTTGCCATGCCCCCGTTTTAGTCGACTAATCCATCAGCAGGACGTGTCTTTGAATCTAATCTACCCATGTCTGAGCACAAATGCAGTGGGATCTTGTGCTTTGGTTCAGCCTCTGCTTAAAGGGGAAGCCCGAGGGGTGTCCCAGGAGCCTCAGAGAAGGACAAAGGCTTTAAAAGGTCACATTATTTTAGCTCTTATACAGGACAATGCTTCCAACTGCTGCCTCATAAATAACCCAGACCTCCTGTTTCCTCTCAAACAAACCTGTGAAAAACACATCCGTAACCATGGCAACAGGTGTCCCCAGTTTAACCCACAGCAACACCTCATCTCCATGGATACGCAAGGTGCACTATGTAACCTTTTCTAGTGGAGGTGCACTTACTTGCCTGTATGGAGGTGTTATTGCTTTGCCTGAAATGTTCCACAGTATGGTATTAAACTTACCTATCACGCAGTTATTCAATTACAGGCAGTTCTTGGTGATGTGGCTGCACCTGCATGTGCATCAGTTGAATGCTATACTGAGGAACATTCCAGGCAAAGCAGTTTATTGCTTAGTTTATGTTTTAAAATCTAGATTCAGGTCAGAATGCATATTTTAAACTCCAGTAGAATCACTGAAACATCTAAGGTTGCATTTTGACATTGTCCAAAATAGTCCTGGTAGCTCATAGTATCAGCTCCTACACTGTGACAGTATGGTACCTGTCATACCTGTCACCTGACCTCTTATCGCTATGGCAACACCATACTCAGAAGGAGCGACCAGTCACAATAAACAGTAGTAAAGTTTGATCTAATCTATGTCATTTTGTCCAGTTGACAGAATTCAATTTTCTTTTGCAATGAAGCCTACCTGGACGACAGGGATTATACAGACGTCCTTGTACAACATCTTTCTATTATGACAAGGGCTGGGACAAGTCGTAAATCTCACTGGACAAAATGCTGGTTACACAAGAATGAGAAGAAGAAAAACATTTTGTTCCTATTTTTCATATCATAACCATAGACTGTATATATAAATAGACATAGCTAACCTGCTAGCTGCTGCGTTCCAAATAGGAAGTGAGCTTTGACTCCAATTCATTTTCTATTGAAAAGCTGTTGCCCCTCTCTCTGTAACTGCTGCTGTGAGGTTTGTCATTTTGGTCTTAAAATGTTTGCAATAAACTGCTCTACATGATGCTGGTATTTTTATTTTGCTATTCTTTTCATAAATGAAGATACAGACATAACAGACAAATTAGATGCCTCCCTGAGGTCGCTCCTGCTAGTGTCAGAAACAGGTTTGATTGACAGCATTGCAAAGCGCCAGCTCCCTCCTAATCCAGCAGTGCAGGTGGGACGGAGCTTTATCTTCAACAGCCTTGCTCTGGATTGGCCCTTTGGTTGCTATGATACTTACGGTCAGAATTCCACACAAAAATCCCATGACTTTCAGAACATGTTTATAGCGGTCTGAACTACTTCTTTCTGTAGAAAGAAATTATATCGTTGAAATAGTTGCACCAATGGAAACCCAATGTCTGTGTTTGTGTTTGTGTGTGCCTGTGTTTGTGTTTGCAGATATCTTTTGTACCTCCAGTTGAAGAGGGACATCTATCATGGCCGCCTCCTCTGCCCTTTTGCTGATGCTGCCTATCTTGGAGCCTGTATAATACAGGGTGAGTGTTACACACATCGGGCATAGGCAAGTGTGTTCATATATAATAACATTTGTCCCAGTGCAAATATTATATATTGTAGTAGCAGTTTCAGCTGTTTCAGTATAAATGGGGCCCAAATGTTCAAAGGTAAAAATGACATTAATTCTTCCAAAATTAAATGAAAAAAAAAGGTTTGCGAGCTTGATAGAGGTCAATTTGGTTTGAATGTGGTAGCTAAAGTACAGCGGCATGGTGGCATGGTGGCACAGTGGCTAGCTTCTTGCCTCACAGCAGTATTTTTTTAATAATATTGAATAAAGCAGAATAGATATATTTTCTTGTATAAAGATACAAGATCCTTAAGATAAAAGAACTGCCGTTACACGGCACCTGCTTGATTAATATTGCACAGTAAAACCTCTATCTTAGCCAGTGCTTTAACATGAATACCCCCTTGACCTGCTCTCCATTTAAACAAGTACAAATCCTTTTATTATCCTTATTCCTCTCCCCTCTGATATCTCAGTCTTCTCTTCCTATCCCTCAGACTGCTGCTATAATCTTGTGTTACAGAGCCAAGCACGAGCCTTGGGAAAACCACTAGACTGAGTTCTGCCTAATTAGAGGGAACGTTTAATATGGAGCCACTCAATTTTGATAGGGATTAACTATGGAAGCCAGCTGAGTCTCTGATTGGCTCTCGTCCCCAGAGACCAGTGCATGATTGGCTGAATAATCCTGTATATCAGCGTCTCATTGGCTGCTCTGTTAACGAGGGCAGGTCCCACTTTGTCACACAGCTAATTATACTGATAGAGATTATGGTGTAATTAAACTCCAGGCAAGTTTGGAGGTCAACTTTGTCATAATTGTCATGAAATATCGAGATTAAGTTATATTGTTTTAAATGTATGTCATGTTTTTTATGCTATAGAATCCTACAAAACGCATGAAGGTCGGGCTGTTCAAGTACTCCTCCAGTCAGTTTCAAAATCAGTATACAAAAACTATTGCATTTTCAAACTTTTAAAACTTGCATCACAAAACATTATTTAAAGCATCTGTACCTGATATTCCTCATGTATTTAACTACAGATATATGGTAAAAGCAGTTCCTTGGATCAAAATGAGACCACTGTGTGCACTCTGCATCGAATTATAAAGAGTTTTATCCTAGAACCAGGAAGTAATGCTAGTGCACTGTTATCATGCTAGTTTTTGTTTGCTTTACAGTGCAGGCAAAAATCAGCTCAGTCACATTTCTACAGATCTGACATTTATCGTAGTCCAGTGGTGTCACCTGCTTGTCTCCATGGTGAAAGAGTTGAATGACATATGTAGAACAATCCAGACAATGAAGGCAACAATAACACAATAAGTGAAAAAGTGCAGCTTTAAGGATAATTAATACATGTGTTATTTCTCTACATGTGAATTTTTAACTGTACAAAAATCATAGTTTCAATTAATCATTACTTATATGTTTATATTTCATCCATAGTCAAGCAGCCTCACATGAAAGATGTAAATGTCTACCTTCTTTCATGACCTTGTATGCAGTAGTATTCTTCCTCTGAGTATTAACTGTCCTCTCCATTCTCTTGTAGCGGAGCTGGGGGATTATGACCCGGAGGAGCATCCTTCAGATTACATCAGAGACTTCAGACTTTTCCCCAAACAGTCACTGAAGCTGGAGCGTAAGATCATGGACATCCACAAGACTGAACTCAGGTAAAGATCATAGACACCCCACCAAAGTAAGAAATACAAAGACTATCAGTAATATTATCTACACTATAAACGGATGGGGCTTTTCTGTGTGGAGTTGTCTGATTTCCTTGGCCAGGCCAAGTCAAGACCACACATTTTTACTTTACAAAGACATGTAGTCTGGTACGTATACTGTCTCAATGAATTACTATGGGTGTGACTGACAAGTGGATTTCATAGAAACGGTTCATTATTTTTGTCAGAGAAAAGTGCATTATATTTGTCAGTACATTTTGCCTTTTACCGAGAGCTATTCCAGACTGATAAATGTGTTACACATGTCAACCTAGCGTCACAAAAGTTAACTAGTGGACCTTTAACCTTGCAGTGTATTGCGACGCATGATGAATGTGCTTTGTTTCAAGAGTGTGAGTGTTTGTGGTGACACGCAGACCATCACTCTTCTGAAGCAGCACTTAAACTGATGAGAACAGAAAACCAAACATGACAAAATTGAAATGTAAAGAGCACTACAGCAAATGACACTGATCAAAATACACATTATACAGTTTTCTTGTTTGCACTCTCCACTAGTCCTCAGGTAGGGTTTTGTGACAAGTGGATGTCATTAAGTGCTAAATAATATGTAATTGCTATATTGACAGTTGGTTCACCATTTGAGGAAATGACTATGTTACTAAATGTGTTTAGAACTTGTATCATCAAATAAATCCCATGTTTCTCTGCAGGGGGCAGTGTGCAGCACTCGCAGAACTGAACATGGTGCAGAGAGCCCAGAGCCTGGAGACCTACGGAGTGGACCCTCATCCCTGCAAGGTAACAACTGACAGAGGAACAATAGAGAATATATAACAGGAAAATTAGCCACTTTAATAGCCATGATTTCAGATGGAGGACAGGGGTCTATGTAACTCTATGGGAGATTCACTGTCTTTGAAAGAAATATCCAAAAGTCCACAAATATTTGTCATATTTGGCTGGCTCCACAAACTTGTCATATTACTCTTATGGCTTAAGTCCTTTCAACTGACAACTATCACGTCTTTGGGGTTGAATATTATGTCCCAATCTGTTACTGGCCTGCTGATCTAAGCATTTTAGAGTATCAGCTTGTGTTCGGATCAGGCCAATACAACACTGCAGGCTAAATTCACCATGGAATACTAAATTGTGTAACTGATTTAAAATTTAGAAGATTGGTATCAGGATGATTGGATGGATTGGATCTGTTTTGGATTGGGAAACAAAAAACTGCATCAGGACATCGCTATTGAATAATGACACTTTCTGAAGCTTTTGTGAAAACATAATTTGACGTTCATTTATACAGACAGAGAAAACATTGAACTTTGTGTCAGTTTTTGTTTCATGTGGATAGGCTTAGAGATATTACTGCCTGAGCAGTCAGTGCCTTCTACAGTAAGCTGTCATGTTTTTTTTGACACAAATAGATAGATATAGAATACCACTGTCTGATTGGTTAGTCTGCTGGTAAATCACACCCCGAAATGTAAAATGTAAATTGTTAAGCTTTGTTAAAGCGTGTGGTTCTGGTTTGCCAGGTAAGAGATATTAACCTTGAACCAGGTCAACAGTTCTGACCTGTCCTGCTCAGTTTAAACTATAGGGATTCTAGGATGTTGTGATGTAACATGAACAAACCACTAAAGACCCACGTAGTTTTGTATAATCCTCTTGAATTACTGCAGCTGCTCTTGTGTTAATGTGAAAGGAAACTCGAGACAGGTCATGCACTTAAAATGGTATCCAATCCAGGTTTGTTCAGTCTATCAAACTTAGTAATTACCTGGTAAAAATGGCTAATGCCTACAGTTATATTTTTTAGTCAGTTATATATTTGAATTTACAATATTCATAATAAAGAATTATTCTGTAGATTTGTCCTGTGGCGTCGGTCCAGACCTCATCATGCAGGGACAACTTGTAATCAAATCAAAACATACAAAGTGGATTAACAAGAGGAAAGAAAAGGGCAGCCAAAATAGTTCACATGCTGAAACTGGACTAATATAAACTCAGATCAAGATTCATATGTTTTAAGCATTTAACGTTAATGTTTAACGCTAGCAGGAGTGATCTTGGGGAAAGAAGGCACTTGATTTATCTTGATTTACAGACACAATAGCGAAATGAAAATACCAGGATCATGTAGAGCGGGTTAATACGAACATTTTAAGACCAAAATGACAAGCCTGACAGCAGAAGTTACGGACAGAGGGGCAGAGAACAGGCTTTCAGTAGAAAGTGAATTGGAGCCAATAGGGACGGGAGCGTGCCTAAGCTCACTTCCTATTTGGTTGTGGCGGCTAGCAGGTTAGCTATGTCCATTTATGTATGCAGTGCAGTCTAAGTTTTTCTTTACATTTGCCAAAAACAGTAAAATGTTATAAGTCATTTGTAGACTTAGTGTGCCTTTTAAGTTAAACAGAGTAAAACTGGGGAATCACAGGAACCTTACGAGATTTCGGAGCTGTGACGTGATAGTTATAACAGAAAGTATGTCTTATTTGTACTTGTACTACACTTGTACTACACTTGTATATATGTGTCTGCAGGATTTTACAGGGTCCACGGCGTTTCTGGGATTCACAGCCACTGGATTTGTGGTGTTCCAGGGAAACAAGAGGATCCACCTGCTCAAATGGTATACACCAACATTTTTAGTTCCTAATTCCACTGTGAATAAGTCGATAAGTGACAAAAGATTTATGTTGATAGTATGAAATAATTTGTGTTTCTTGCACTGGTCCTTCAGATATGATTTTGTTTTTCTAATTTCTGGGTTTATATTTTGAAAATACCAGATTTTGTGCATCATTTGATGTTTTGTTTTCCCCATTACATTAACTTCAAATTATAATTATAGTTACTCTTACTTGGGTAGTTTCTCCAAATACTTTTTTATACTTATTCATTTCTTGGATCACTACTTTGTACTTCTGCTTGAGTAATATTATTTTTAAGTAATGGTACTCTTACTTACACATTTTGGCTACTTTACCACTTTTGGTCAAAGGGTCAGATTTTTGGGAAATAACTGGTGATGTTTTTATATAGCGCTTTTCCACTTTCAAGGCACTTAGAACACTTTACATCAAGGAACCACTCACCCATACACACATTCACATTCATACACACCAGTGCACGCAGACACTGGGGGACACTGAAATTGCACTGCCAACCTGTAGGCCTGTGGCTCTGACCTCTCAACTAATGATGGTTTTATGTCGAGAGCAGGATTCAAACTGTCAACCTTTGGATCAGTGGATAAACACTCCACCAACCAAGCTACTCTCTCCCCAGATTTATTTATTTGATCATTATTAAAGACACAAGTGCAAACATATGATCCATTGCTATTCAATTTCATATATATTTCCTATTAAATTCTATGTCATGTTTCTTACCCCAATTTGAAACTACCTGTTATATAAAAAAGGCCTCTAGCTAACATTTCAGCTCTAATTCCTCCGGACACTGTTCACAGAAATTCCCTTATCTGCTCTTTGTCGTCAGTTGTGGTCTAAATATATTCCAGTCTGAACACAGAAACTGTTCTCCTCAGGGCTGACGTCAGCAAGCTCAAGTTTGAGGGAAAGACCTTCTACGTCATCGGGATTCAGAAAGAGGTAAGAGACAGGACCAGCCTTCAGCATCATAGCTCCTGATGTTAATTTATGGAGCCACTTGTAGGACCACCTCTCATCTTACGTCTAACCTGCTGCAGTTACAGATAAGGCAGTATTGCCTGTCCTCACTCATTCTGATTAAAATAACTCAGTGTAGTGTTTTAATCATACAATGTAATGATTGATTTTTACATGCATATACATACCTCAGTGTGTTTTTACCTGCTTGGGAAAAAAACAAAAAGACTTGTAGCCTTCTGGTGTAAGAAAATGTGCCAAATTTATTCTGGTTGTTTATTTTCTAAACACAAGGGCTACTGTAGGCCGTAACCCATGCCAAAACAAGAGTAAAACAACAGCAGGCCCAACTCACTAGAGCCAGTCTCCAAAACACACCATTAACTGACCAATACAACCTTCACATCAACATGTTGGCATAGCAACCAAGTGTCACATACAAAAGCAGTTACAATGACAACAACATATAAATAGTCACAAGAACAACTAAAGGTATCAACTCTTAACTAAACACAAAATATCAGATCATTACAGTAGTAAGAAATATATCTACGAACAACCAAAACAGGCACACTAAAATCTAAATTATTATCTGATTTCTGATCCTTCAGGATTACTTAAGTGACACCCACACAATCGCTGCTAACTTGGGCAGTACCTGGTGGACTAAACAAGAGAGTGAGGTGGGAGGAGGGACGGGGTCTGGAGGGATAAGAACAGTGTGATTGGTCTGACAGGTATCCAAACTCCGCCTCTGCATCCAGGTGTTTGCTCAGAAACACCTGTCTGTAACCAAGGCAGTGTGTCTGATGTCACATAGTACTTGAAATTGCAGTACACACTGCGCACACACAGTTTTTGACTGTTTTTGAACACAAAACTGTGCATTTACCTAGTTTGCACAAATAAAGCTCAAACGGGCACATAACAGTAGCTACAATGCTATTAGTTGTAGTTGTAGTAGTAGTTTAGTAGCAAGCAGCGTCACCCATAGTCTGTGCTGTTTTATATCTGCTCACTTCAGTAGAATGTATCACAATTAAAATCCATAAATGTATATCAATGAGTTACATTTATGAAACACACTTTGTCACTTCACTTGTGTTATATTTAGAGCTAAATCCATGATCAAGGCCCGTCGCATCATGTTCAAGTCACAGTAATTCCCTTGTTGCCATGTCAGACATAATTAAAATGTCATTCTTCTTCAAAACATTCACGCCCACTTTTATTTGAGTCTAGCTTCATATTTTAATTTGCAGAGGTGGGTAGTACTCAGTTAAATTTATTTGAGTAATTTTTTAAAGGAATTGTGCTTTTTAGAGTACTTTTCTAGCAGCATAGGTTTTAAGTAACGGTACTCTTGCTTGAGTAAAGGTTTTAGCTCCTCTTCCCACTGTGAGTAAATCTACAAGTGACAAACGCTTCATGTCGAGAGTATGAAATGATTTGAGCGTTTGTCTTTTTTTTTTACAGATATCATTTGTCTCATTTTTGTATCTCTTCTTTGAAAACACCAGATTTTGTGCATTATTTAATGTTTTGTCCTTCAAATTAAACTAACTTTAAGTTATAAATCAGATGTTACATCCTGACAGTTATTCTTTAAGTTACTCTTACTTGATTATTGGTTTTCCAAGTACTTTTCACTCTTACCTGAGTCATTTTTTGGACCACTAGTTTGTATTTCTACTTGACTAATACTATTTTGAAGTAACGTTACTCTTACTTGTGTACTATTTCTGGCTGCTCTACCCACCTCTGATAATTTGCACTTGCTTCTGTCTGGACTTTCAGCTGAAGAAACACTTTTACTGTTTTTGTCTTTTCTTTTGTTTAACACATAGTCATCACAGGTGAGTAGCACAAGCTTTACTTGTAAGGAATAGAACCCCCAACCTGGTGCCTTCCCCTGCAGCCAACCCATTATACTACATACTATGTGTCTGTATGCATTATTAAATTTTTATTTTGTTGTTTTGATGTTTTATTTTTTGTTTTGTTTATTTTGTCAAGTTCATATAGATTTCTGTAAATTTAGCTTCACGTAAATAAAATAAACTTAAAAATCTGTCATTCCTCCTCCCACCTGTTAAGTGTGTTTTCTGCCTGTTTACATGTGTCACTGATGGTTTTAGTGTCTCTGGGAAAAGGCTCTGCATGTGTCACTTTTGTACTAAACCAGATGTCCCACTTTGAACGGATGATATTATGTGATTTTTATTTGCCTGACACAGACTCTCACTGCCATAGTGTTCCAACCCCCACCTCTCACTCACACACTTTCACATACTTAAAGTGCATTTGGCATAGAAGTATTACCTAAATATTTACAATACTAAACTTATCTCAACTGTTTTAAGTATCTTACTGACCTCATTCTTGTCAAGCATCTGTCGATCACTGTCCTGACCCATTGATGCACTCACTCTTTGTCTGTTTTTTTTTTTAATCATTGAATCAGTGTTTCTAATAAATGACAAAAATAATGTATATTTTGGGGTCAATATTTATCATTTTCTTTGTACTGGTACTGAACGTGCTTTTATTTCTGTACTGCAATGTAGAAGGTTGAATTATATATTACTTCAGCATTATATCACACTTTTGTTGTGGTGACAGATCTATCGACACAACAAGTGTAGACTTGTGTCCTTGACCAGTTGATGCCAAAGTAGTTGTCAGACAAATCAAGATTTGATTTAAACACACTTACTTCATATCTTTTGACAGTATTGTTTATGAAATCATACATAAAATTCTCAGTTTGTATAACTTTGACACAACCACTCACTGCCCTAGACACTTAACTCAAAGAGATGCATGTTTGTTTTTTGTGATCATCCAAAGTGGGACTATTTCTAGTATAGAGTAATCTCCACAGTATATCCTAGTACCACACATGGCCACAGCTGCACATGTGTGTTTAGATCATATGTAGATTATCCCTCATAAAACACAAGAGGCTGTGCAGAGCGCAGACTCAGCACTGGGAGTAAACTGCATTTTATGAACACTGTAAATCTGTAAAGAGTGAACCTCATCATTCAAAGGCTGTGTGTATGTGTATGTATACGGCACTATTTATAGAGCCGGGTCTATGGGCGTTTCCATGTTACTGTAACTCATTCCCATTTTATTGACCTCTGTTCCTCCTCCTATGCCCTTATACCTGATATTTATATTTATCACACTTAAAGTAGATGATTGCATTTCAACTAATACTGACATTTTAAATAAAATTAATTGAATTTAATTAAATTAAAATATATTTGGTCACCTTTTAAACCATTAAAGACTTTTATGATGAGGAGTCCCCCACCTGCTTGTCTCTATGACTGCTGTCTGGAATGTTCTGTAGTATGACATTAAACATATCTATCTTGCATTTATTCAACACTTTTTTCTAAAAAAAAAAAAAAAAAAGATATAGGTTTAATGCCATACTGTGGAACATTCCAGGCAAAGCAATAACATCTCCATGGAGACAAGCAAGTGGTGGTCGCTCCACCAGAAAAGTTCCAGAGCTTTAAACATTTTTTTAGAACAACATAAGATAACTCGTTGTGAAAATGGTGACATAGTATGTTTATTTAGGGTCAAGAGTTCATTCTCATGCAGTAATGGGACTTGGGTGAGCTTTCTGCACAACCTCTCTTGATCAGGCATTTAATCTGGACCAGGATCATGTTTTATTCAGGCATATCACATTTCATATTCTCCTCTTTCTATCTCTGTCTTTGTAGAAGAAATTAGTGCTGACGTTCCACACCTCAACTCCAGCCGCCTGCAAACATCTGTGGAAGTGTGGGGTGGAGAACCAGGCCTTTTACAAGTGAGTCTGGTACAAATAAACGCAAGAGCTTACAGGGAACAGAAGAGACATGGGTCAAACAGCATCTGCATACAAAATGAGACAACCTTTATTTGTCCAACAATATGGAAATTTAGGTGATTTATACAATATTTTGCTTTAAAATTATTAAATGCTATGGCAATGCTGTTATTTTTTAGCATCACTCTGAAACGCATGGTTAATCTAAGAATCCAAAATCCAATCTTCATTTCTGTTTGTTAGGTTTTGTGTTGACAGTTGCCTTTAGCAGTGTTCTTAAATAACTACACTCAGAGGAGACACAGCTGATCGCTTCAAGGCTATTTGAAAGTCATAACTTCCTGTCAACACTGTCTACGAAATTTACACATTTTTTTTGAGTGGCTGGGGCTCAGTAGGAACCACAAGGTCAGTAACTAGTCTAATTTAGGGTTGTCAAAAGTAAAGAAAATCTGATACTAATCGAAACTGCTCATTTGAAGTATCAATACTAAAACATTCACTCACATTCACAGGACAGAAATGAACCTTTCGTGTAGAAGAGCTTTAGAATTATCACAGTATCAGAGCAAGAATAAGACTTGTATATGCCCCTGGACCACTATGGAACCTACAGGATGACAGAGGAATTACACAGATATAAGGCCACACGGTAATATAAAAGAAAGTACTATGAATGTTGTAATGTTGAAAATCGTATTATATTGTCTAAAGAAAGGGGAAAAAAATGTATCATTGTGGTATCGGTATGGGGTATCGAGTCTGTTCCTTAGTATCAAAATCGAGGTAGGATTAGGGGTTAGGGACAACACTAATCAAATGATTCACTTTTACTGCATTACTAAAACGTGAGAGAGACTACATTATCTCCGGTCACACCCTCTGTAGCGCTAATCAAATCAAATGCTAAAGAGCAGCATGACAGAACAAACACGGATACACATTTCCATACATGCTAACCCCGATGCAAATGATGTTTACATACTCTACCTTTAAATGACTTGAATCCAGATAATTGATTTTATGGTTTAGCTAGTACATCTCAGTTTAAGCAATAACAATATCCTGTATACTATGCAAAAGCTGCTAACCCTGTAGTTTAGACCTCTATGAACATGGATGGGATTCCTATATTCATTTGAGCAGTTCATATTTGTGTCTTTCCTCCAGTGTTGACGGTTTTGAAGTTCAAATCACAAATCCAACTGCATTACTAATTATAAAAATCGCAGTTTTCTCCAAAATCATTCAGCCCGTATTGTAATAAATATGTGAATTTTGTGGTGTGATGTTTTGTCTTTTTGTTTCAGATGTGCAAAGTCCAGCCAGATCAAGACAGTCTCCAGCAGTAACATCTTCTTTAAAGGGAGCCGCTTCAGATACAGGTACGAAAAGGCTAACCACAGTTTAACAACATTATGAAAGTTAATAGTTAGCTAGAGGTCTATATTCATGTTTATTGTCTATTTAACTCTGGTACAATGGATCAAATCGCGACATGAACCCTTTTTAAATACACAGATTTTTTTTATCAATCCAGCAGCCCACAATATTGGTGGCTTGTTCACCATATTACAATATATCAGAACAGGAACATTTTTTCAATGGCCCTGTATCTGATTTTTACTATCTTAAACATGAAAAACAGAACTAGTTCATTTTAAACCATTTGCAGTGGTCCAAAGTTATTTTCACTCACTTACCTTATACACTCAGAGTATCCTAATTATTCATTTCAGAGCAGTGTGGATGTCGTCACAGTAAAGCTAACAGCAGCTACCATGCTAGTGCACACATCCTGGTTCCTGGTCTAACAATAAAATGCTTTATAATTAGATGCAGACAGTACAAAGCAGACATATTTTGACCTTAAGATGGTTATACAATAAATCTGTTCTCAGGCAAGACACATTTTGCTCAATTGCATGGGAAAAATCAGGACACGACCTTTAATTGTTGCCTCTTGTCCACCCATCACTACTGCCTGAACACCTGTGTCCTTGGTATTTAGTTAACGCTAGTTTAATAACAAACTGTTGGAGTCATGTAGCTATTTTCAGTCTCACTAATGGAGGGTCTGATCTGCTCCCGGAAACGGGCTGCTCAAGGCTCCACCACTGCACTGTGTAATCTGATGAGAAACACATTTGTCTCCATGTAATTACTGTCTCTATACATTTCCCTGTTGTTTTTTTTCAGGAGATGACTAATATACTGACAATGTTGATTTTATTGTGTTCTGTTTTTCTAGTGGAAGAGTAGCCAAGGAGGTGATAGAGGCCAGCTCAAAGATTCAAAGAGACCCACCCGAGGTCTACAGGTAAAGAGCAAGAGAACACATGCACTGCAAAAAATTACATCTCAAACCTTGCTTAAAGAGGGAGTATTGTGCAAAATGTATTTTTTTAAGAAAGATTCCCTCATCAAAAACATGACTCAAGTGGCCGTCCATGTTTGTTTGAGTATTTTAACTCTCCTGAGCCCTATTTGAACCCCCCTTTGAATTCTCTGTAAATATACAAAATCATAATACGAAAATGTACACAACTTGACTGATTGACTGTTATGTGCAGTAGTTTCATTAGCAAGATGCACGGTGATTGTGTTGTGATAGCGCTGTAAAGAGGGAGTGACTTAGCTTGGGGAGCAAACATTAATACATTATTTTTGGTGAATATAGCATTTTCAAAACAATAAAAGGTAACATGGTGATCTAATTATGTTATGTGTTAAGTATAATACCCCCTTTTTTAAATCACTTGAATCAAAATTTTTATTTCAATTTTAGTAGTTTTGACCAAAATATATTTAATTGTTTATGTGATGTACAATATTTCACTGGTTTCTGAGAGGTTTCAAGACATTTTAAATTAAAGTGAGAAAATAAATGTACCTCACTGGCTAATAATTTGGCTTAAAAATAATGTACTGAAACCAGTCAGAAACATTTTGAAACAAGCAAAATATTTTATATCCACTAAGAAATATCTTACCCCGTCAAAACTACTGACCTTAAGATAACTATTCTGAATTCAATTAGTTTTTACTCATCAAGAATTACATTTTTTGCAATGTGATATTGGTTTTCATTTGCAAATAAATAAAAGCTGAAATGTTGATTTGTACATATGGCTGCCATGTTTGTTTTTATAAGAACTCCTAGCGAGACTAATGAGTAAAATTAGAAATAGAAGAGCAATTCTGCCAAAAATATCTGAATGTTTACACAATGTTGCAATAATTTATTTTATTTACATTTTGTTATTATTGTTACGAAACCAAAAAAATCATATATTTGACCATCCCATTTCGTGTTGTATTTCAGAGCTCATTTTGGACAGAGCCGAAGCTTCAACTCTCTGAGCCATAAAAACCTCATAATGAACATGGAGCCTCTGGTGCCAGCTCTGCCCTCACCGAGCGAATACGAGGAGGCCGCTCCAGACACCAGTGAGTACAAGTACAATTACGCTTTAGTAATTCTGTTTTGAAGTAACCGTTTTCTCACTTGAGTAAATGTGTTGGTTTCTCCTCCCACTGTGAGTGACATAAGAAGTGACTGAAAGTTTAGGTTTAAGCAGTAGTAGAGGACTTGGACTCCATGGGCCCAAACAGCACAATTTTAGATTTTTCTTCGTTAAGACACAGGAAGTTTTGGGCCAACCGAGCTTTGACGTCACCTAGACGATTCAGACCAGGTGTCGGTGGGCCTTTGTCATCCTTAGAAAATGGAAAGTAAATTTGTCAAAGAGATATAAGATGTTATGTTTCTTACATACAATTACAGTACAATACAATACATACAGTATGGCATTAAACTCATCTATCTCTATGGAAACAAGCAAGTAATGTCACAAGGCCAAGTTATAGGCGAGATCTGCAGAGAGGCTCTCACCAAAAGAACGCCTGTTTTTTTGTTTTTTTTAAGCTATGAAAACACCTGTAATTGAATGAATGCTCGATAGCAAAGTAACAGCAGTAACAACAACAACCTCCAAAGAGACTATAAGCACCTTTAAGGACAAAACATAACCATGACACATTTAAAATTTCCACTTTTCCTTTTGCTTACATTTTATTTTGGCCTTTGTAGTTTTGCTTTTTCCCATTTGCTTCTCATCACTTGAACACAGCCTAGAGAATGTATCTGCTAGCATAGCTCTGTGTGGCTGGTTTCTGCTCCACTGAACCTTAAAATGGACCATAGATTTAATATGGACTTTATGTAGTGTAACACGACTGTGAAATTTCTCAATCCATAAGCAGAAAAAGAGGAAATGAAACAGTTTTTGCTTACACACGATGCAGTTACTAATGCAGATTTCAATGTCCTCGGCCCTGTTAATGAAGTCCTCATTATAGTTGTTTATGTTTTGTAAGCATGGACAAGGCTTGAGGCGAGAACTCTAGATATGTTTTTGTCCTGTTTAATATTGTTCCCATTAAGAGTCAATGGACCAGTGAAATACATGGGCATACTTTTTGTTTTATTTTCAATGTTGAGGCTTATTACACTAAAAGCTGAGATGTATGTCAGTGTCCAATGAAGACCAAGAATACACTGGAGGGACTATGTCTCTTGACTGGCCTGGGAACGCCCTTGAATTAATTGGTCACTTATTTTAGAACAAAATCAAACTTCTCTCACTCTAGGTTAACACTTCATTTTGAGGTAGTCTACAGTCTACAAGTCCCCTGTCATATTATTTTTGATTTTTTTTCTTCAAAAACAAACACCAATGCAGAGGTGTTCAAAGGTTTAGTATTTTAAAAGGACCAGATAAGCCATATTATCTCCAAAATGGCTGATATTGACACACAAGAAAACGTGCTGCGGACCCCTGTATATACATAATACATAACGCTTTTAGGTGGTCGATGTTTCCCATGTTGTTTTATTGTGACAAACTGCTGAGTTTACACTTGAAAAATGCTCAAAGTGTGTCATGAATTAATAATTACTGAACCTCAGAGAAAAACCCATTAGTTCTATTACTCCCTCCAAGTATTACCATGATCTAACGCTGCAACTAACTTCTATTTTAGCAGTTGTCTAGTCAACAAATTAATTTTTATTTAAAACTTGCTGCATGACTTTTCTGGTGAGGGGTCTGTCACCTGCTTGTCTCCATGGACCTAGATATCTTCCAGAGTATGGCATTAAGCATATCTGTCTTTCACTTATTCAATCACAGGTGTAATTGCTCAAAAACACCTTGAAATATGAAAGATGCATTGCTATTTTGAGCGGGGTTGCCTCTCCACACATCTGACATGTAACTTAGCCTCCCTAGAGGGAGGGAGGCTACCATCAGTCAAATAAGGATTTAACTACCATCTTGTCCTTTGCTTGATTTAAATTCATAGTAAGTATTGGTATAATGCCCTTGTAATATCATAGAACATAATGCTGATATAGGATCCAGCAGTGAAGCATACTTAAGTGGGCCCATCCATCATCACACCCTGGCTCCCCCTATGGACCAAAACTACATGAGGTCTAATGTTTCAATGCAGTTTTCCTGTAAGAACCTCACAGTATTTGAGCAAAGGAGGTTTACTCTCATCCCTAGTGTTTCCCTCAGTGTCTTATTGTTATTCACACACTGCACTGCTCATAATGAAGATGTAGACTGGGTTCAAATGACTTCACTTCACAATATTAATCTGGACTTGAGCTGTTTTCACTAAAGGTTAAGTGCTTATGTGATGTAGAATAATGTCATGACCTTTTTATTTTATTTTAAACTATGATGTCACCTATTCCAGCTCAATCGTTTATAAACATATATGTAGAATAAATGAGCTAATGTATTAGGTTTGGGGTGAAATGGCAAAAATCAAATTTTTCCCCTCAATTTTAAAAATGCCTTTCAATATTAATTTAACGTTTAACACAAAAAAGGCCACATTTCATCCTCCAAATTTTTTCATCTGCTCCAAACCACACGCTGAAACTGAATCTCAGCTGGCTCTGTGCACAACGTGAGCCGGCTAGTTCCAATCAAAGGGACAGTCTGCGCCACCATTTCCATTGTCATCTAATGTCTGAGGTTTTTGCAGTGTTGTGCTAAAATTAGTAAGTCCTGACAGATCAGGCAGTGGACAGGAAAGGGAGCTGGATGTCACTGTCTATTTGTCAAAAACTTTACAAATGTGAGGAAAGCTTCACAGGAGGACTTTTCTGCATTTGCAAAGGTACATCTTTGTGTGTATTTTATGTGACGTTAATGCTAATGCTAATGTTAGAGCCTAATAAATATTTAAATATCACCACTGACTGAAATAATCTACATCTAAAAATAATTGGGTCACACTTACCAGAAATTTAAATGTGTTGTTATGTTAAATTGAATGTTTTAATCCTAGACTGTATATATAAATGGACTGCATTTCAAATAGGAAGTGATCATGGGCGCGTTTCCGGCTCCATTGACTCCAAATCACTTCACATACTCAAAATTGGCTCTTTGGTCACTAAGATACACATGGTCGAAATTCCAAATGTGGAACTCAGCTTCAAATTCACCCCTAAAACCGCTCGCCTCGATGAGCTTCATTTGACTGGAGATGAACGCAATGGGTGACGTCACACTCACTTAGCCCTCTTCTTTATACAGTCTATGGTTTTAATAGAAGTTAGCATTAGCATTGACACATAAAATGTACCTTTTCAAAAGGAGAAGAGGCCTCCGGTAAAGTTTCCTCATTTGCAAAGCGTTCAACATGATGCCAGTGACATCCACCCACAGCTCCCTGTTCACTGCCTGTTCTGTCACGATTTATTCATTTTAGCGCAACTCTGCAAAAAGATCATGGACATGAAATTACACTGGAAATGGTCCAGCGACTGTCCCTCTGATTGGAACTAGCCGGCTACTGTTGTGCACAGAGCCAATTAAATCTCAGCCCTACTCTGAATTTTCCTATAAATTTGAAATGGAAATAGCTTACAAGATATATTTAAACAGGGTTTTCTCAGTGTACACAGTGTTTGAGTCTGGGGGATTAACATGTCCCTGTAGTGGTTCTTCAGCATGTTATCATTATTCACTGTCACTTCACTGGCTGATTATACCTCACACCGCACCACCACCTCTTATTGGACAGCGCCATAAATCATGTTACTAAAGAGACAAAAGCGGGGTAGGGTGAGGTTACGCTGATGAGCGCTGTAACATGTGGAAATAGAATGAGGCCAGAATGTATGAGAGGAGAGCCGTTAAAGACAAGGTGGGATGTGGTTACGTTTCATTTTAGGTGTAACATGGTCAGGAGGTCAGGAGAACTTACACTATGATCCATGATCCAGT
Organism: Periophthalmus magnuspinnatus; assembly: GCF_009829125.3. Taxonomy (NCBI): domain Eukaryota; kingdom Metazoa; phylum Chordata; class Actinopteri; order Gobiiformes; family Gobiidae; genus Periophthalmus; species Periophthalmus magnuspinnatus. The sequence goes on from NC_047134.1 coordinate 27,554,473, forward strand.
TACTCTCAAAATTAGCTATAGATCAATATTTTTCAGCTAATAAGGTTTAACTTCTTTGTCCTGTTCATTAGTTTAAATCTTCTATTAGTGTTTGTCTTGTCATTTTACTAAAATTTCAAAATTCCGATACTAAGGAAAAGACTCAGTACTCAATACCGATTCTGATACCATGATGATAGTAAAAAAGCACGCAGTTTAGATGATATAATGTGATTTTCAACATTAAAGTGTAGTACTTTCTACCCGTGGTCCATGGGCATATACTAGTCTATGTGTCTTATACTTGTTCTGATACAGCTCAAGATCATTCTAAAGCACATGTGTCAAACTCAAGGTCCGTGGGCCAAACCCATGTCATTTTATGTGGCCCACGATAAAGTAAATTAAATGGTCTGACTGTCTTAAAATGTCATTTTATAATTAGATGCACAATTACACAGCTATTTTTTCATATCTATGCAAATCCATATGCAATATTTGTAAATTGAATAAGCAATACATATAGAAATGGTTAATTAACAAGATTAAAACGTAGTGACATTTATCTTACAGTTAAATCTGGCCCTTTGAGAGCAACCATTTTGTTGATGTGGCCCTCAGAGAAAATTTGTTTGACACCCCTGTTCTAAAGCTATTCAGAAAACGTTAATTTCTGTCCTGTAAATGTCACTTTTTTAGTATCGATACTTGTGAAAAATGAGTGTGTAGTTTCGATACTAGCTTTAGCATCGATTTGTATCTGATGTTAGATATAGTAAAAGCCAAAGTTAAATCTGTCAACTGGACAAAAAGTTGTAGGAGTGAAGACATTTGGCTGCTCATCCAAGCCGCTTCTTCAGTTCTGGTCAGATTGATGGTGGACACTACTTTTAATTTGTGTTTATATAAATACATTGTTTCAGGTAGTGTTTTTTTCTGTATAAATGGTTCTTTTTGCATGAACTCCCCCTGCAGGTGTAATCTTGTGAGTGCAGTTTGGATCAGATACATAGAGATACGTAATAGTTTTGAGAGCTTTTGCCACACCAGTGTCCAACAAGAATTTCTTCAGCCGTAAATACTAAGTTCTTATGTTTTACTAGCTTGTCCTAGTCGTTTCCTTCATGAAACAGTGTATTCATTTTTTTCTATAGGAGAATGCAGCTCTGGCCTTGAACAGTAGAATGTACATATTGAATTATTGCTTCATGTCTGTGCTTCATCCACAGGACATGACCTTTGTCTTTACATCTTATATTACAACTCCCATCTCCTCCCTCAGCACGCCCCCTCGCTCACCTTTCTTACTCCTCCCTCTCTCTCCCCCTCCCTCTCTTTTCTACCCCTCCTTCCTTCTTCATTCTCTCCTCATTCCCCTTCACATTGTCCATGGTCACATTGCTCTTTCTCCTCCCTCTCTTTTCCCTCATCCTCCCTTCCCTATTTCTCTCTTCATATTTTCTCTCCTCTTTCTCTCCTCACTCATGCCCCCTAACCCTCTCCTCTTTTCCTTCTGTCTTTCTCCCCCTCTCCCTCCTGCTAGACTTGTCTCCTGGCAGGTTTCCGTACCCTCTCATTGGCCTTCATCTCCATAGCACAAATAGCCTTCTCTTCCTCTTCGTCTTCCCTCTCTCCTCTTTACTACTCTCTTCATCTCCTCCTCTACCCTTCTGACTTATCTCTTGACAGGTTTCCTCTATCTCCCCTGTGTCTTTCCCTCCATAACCTTCTCTCTCTATCCTTCCTTATCCCCTCCTACCTCTCTTTCTCTCTCTCCCAGCAGCCCAGTCTCTGCTCATGTCCCGTTTACAGTCAGATCAATGCCTCTCAGGGTCACACAGATGGATTCAGTTCCAGTGCAGAGCTGTGACAGAAGCAGATTCACTCCAGGCTCATACACGATGCCATCTGTTTTAGAGGAATAACAAAAATCAATATTACATTATTTAGTGAGACTGTTTCGATTTTGAGGACTGATTTATCAATAAAGTATAAAAATAACTTTTAATAATTTGAAAGTTATGAAAGTACAGAAAGCAATGTTATTTATGTAATATGTTACGTAATTATGATCAGTATTTCATGTACAACTGCCTTTACTATTGAACTGAGGAGCAAAGTAATTAAAACAATCAAACAATCAAAACAATAACTTATAGCTTTTATTTTATTTTATTTACTGTGAGCAGGCTTGCATCTCCACAAACCTGACTCTTATTTGGCCTGGTGAAGGTCCTTTACCTGCTTGTCTCCATGGAAATATTGTTCCTTTGGCTATAATATTCCACAGTATGAAATAAAATGTATCTGTCCCCCTGTAGAATGTTTCAAAGTATTTCCATAGAAGCAAGCAGGTGACATGCCATCTCCAGAAAGTTACATTGTTCTGCGTTAAAACACAGAGGACAACTTCCTGGATTACCGGCTAATGACATCACTAGGTGGGACCAAGAATTAGAAGCTGTGACAATTGAGATGGCCTAAATAGGAATATGTAAATGTGTAATGTGTAATGTGAAAATTAAACAAAATACAACTTCAGGCCTGCAGTTTGTTTTAAGAAATAAAACAAACTGCAGACTGCACCGGGGACTGCTGCTGCAAGGACTTTGGGATACAGTGTCCTGAGATGAGTAAGGTCTATATCCAGAGCCCTAATCTCCCATATTAGAAACAGGAACCTCCGGCAGTCAAGGGGAGCACTGACCTTGTGATGTTTTCTCAGCCGGTCTCTTCTTATCTGCACAGACCCACACGCCGACAACAAGACAAATGTCAGAATCCAGCCACTGACGTTAGAATTACACCTGCCACTGTAATCGCACATGTAGAACCCTCATATTTACAATCTCAACATATAAACATGTTTTTTTAGTTACAGTCTTGAAAATCCATCTTTTTATATACTGAATGTTCATGAATATGCATTGTCCCTTTAAATAAATAAATCTAAATCTAGGAATGGGCAAAACTCTTCAAAATCGACCCGATAAACAGGAAGCTGAAACTCATGCAAAAGAAAGAGAGAAGAGAAGAAACATGCAAAGTTCTGTTCTAGTCCTGGTTTAGTTCAGGTCTAGTTCTGGGTGTAGTTCCAGTTTAGTTTTGATGTTGAGTGTGTGTGGAGGATCAGAACTTCTCTCCACAAGAGCAGTTTCTCCCTCTCTGCCGCTGGACTCATGAACACTCTATAACTGTCACTTTAAACTTGAACCATACTTGAACCATACTTCATCTTGCACTGCTGTTCTGCCCATACTTTATATTTTTGTTATATATTCAGTCAACGTCTAGTTTTTTTTATTTTTAATGCCTCCCCTTATTTTTATTTTATCATAGGTTATATTTACTTCTATTATCCATTGTTTTATGTTGCACCATAAAGCAGAAGCAAGTTCCTACTTTGTGAATTTTTTGCTGACAATGGAAATAAAAGTTATTCTGAATTATTTTTGTGAACGCACCTTTTCACCCTTGGTTAACCCTGAAGACAAGATCTTTCTGATTGATTCTTATATTTTAGCAGTTAAAATTTTGCCGTTCTCTCAGTCGTTGCTCTATGAACAGAACTGAGCATATTAGACTGTTATGTTTTTTTTTACTCATAAACCAACTTTGACAGGAAAAAGATTAGCCTATGTCATATTTTGATTATGATTAAAGCAGACGTATTATGCAAAATCAACTTTTTTACCCTCTCAAAGTTGTTTTTGGAGTGATTCGTGCATATTTGAGTAATCTTTTATTGTTTTTTTCAAGACACCATATGGTCGATCACACGCCCAGCGTGACGTACTTATGCCATTCTCGAATTTTATTGTCTTAATCGGTGATATGTGTTGGATTCAGCAGCGTTACGTAGTCATTTTGGTCCAAATGAAAAAGAAAATCGCTTGCTAGTGTGATCTGCTGATATCAATAGGAGGGGCCGACAACTGCACGGATCTTTGTTGTGATGATGTTTACAGCGGCGTCAGCTCCCACTGGGCACTGCAGTTTTCTAATGCGGGAGTCAGCGAACTTGTTTCTTTTATTACGTTGTTTTAGATAAATATTGCGATTTAAAATGTGCAAATTTTAACATAATTATCCACGGGTGTCGTAGATTATAATGATATTGCAGATCCAAGCACAGTACGTCTTCTTTAAGATTATGTCATTCATTTGCATAGAGTTCAGATATATTCAGCCATGTCCAAAGTGCACAGTAGACATTCCTGGTCCACTGTGGTCTGGCCTCTTGTAATCAGAGTTAGATTAGCTGCCCCTCTGTGTAGAACCACTGTTTAAATTTAGAAACTGGAGCTTTAGGACTTGATCCTCCTCTAATGCCCGTAGAGTCTTTGTTACCGCGTTGACATGAACGAACTACACCAGTGTCCGTGAATATACCCACGCAGCCCTCCCATCACTCAGCCTTCGAAGCTCCAACAACTGGCACGTCAATGAGAGATGGAGGTCCTGGAACCAAGGCCCACCCAACCCGGAGGAGGTGACCCGACCCAAGTGCAAGATTTGGGTGAAGAGAGTCTGGAGGAGACCGGACCTCTGGAGGTGTTCACGGAGAAGCGAAGACCCTCCCTTGTGGTGGCAGAAGCGTTGAGGTGCCAGGTGAAGATCAGTACCCGTCGGAGCCTCCATCTGCGCATAGCCAACCACACGGCCCGGGACGTGTATGTGCGGCTGGTGGGGCAGGGCGGGTGCATCGCGGGCACCAGTGTGGGGCTGGAGAGACATTTGCTGGAGCAGAGTAAGGAGCATGTGTGAGAGGAAAAATTGTTCTAAAAATATGTTTTAAAAGCTGTGTATGTGTTTTTACTGTCTTAAAAACAGAACTAATTAATTAAACGGTTTGCAGTGATCTAAAAATAATGTTCACTTATCTTACACATTCCGAGCATCCTAGTTATTCACCACAATGAGTTTGTAAGCACTTTTCACAACTTTTAGAGGTCAGACAAGAGTTCACATCACTGTAATGCTAACAATAACTATCATGTTAACACCATGCCCGCCTGACTTCCTTTGTGGACAAGAAAATGCTTTATAATTAGATGCCGGGCAGCACAGTCTAGTCTCATTTTGACCCTGAGCTGCTTTTACATCTGTACTGGGGCAAAACTGTTTTATTTTAATAGATTCTTTTTACAGACCAAGGTTTAGTTTGTTTTCATACCTGACAGTTTGGACTGCTCACTAACGCTTTACTTCAGAGTGGTCACCTGTTGTTGCTGTGGCGTGTCCGGTGAGCTGATTTAAACAAGTTTTGGCACCGTCTTTCTACAGGACGACATCTGTAGTCTGTGTTCTTCAGGATAGTATCCCCAGTGTGTGAGAGTAAAAAGGTCCCTCATCCCGGATTAAGGTCCCATGGGCACGTTTCCATATTTCGATTGCCTCCTTAATCCAGCGACGATGTTTGTTGTCGTCTATCCCAATGATATTTGCTCTGGCCCAGTCCATAATGTGATTCTCTCTTTTGCAGTGGTCAGAAATGGCCGATTTGAGTTGCTCTTGTTCTGCTTTGTTTTTTTTATCTATTAAATCTAAAATGTATTACAATAAATTAACTTAAGACCAGCTGAACCTCACTGGACTATGGGGCAAAACTAAATTTAGTGATCCCTCTCTCAGATATCGTTTGGTAATAGCACCTCCTGTAATTGAATTCATACAAGATGGATGTGTTTAATGCCATACTGTGGAACATTATACAGAAAAATGACTTCATCTGACAAACTGGTGGCAAATCTCCCATCAGAGAAGTTACAATGCGTCTTTAATCTATATCAGATGGATGCAATGGCAGTTTGAGGGTTAATACTGTGACAAATCTTCTCAGGATACCTCCAGTTCTATCCATTTTCACTTTTCTATGTGGTTCCTGGAGGTGTGGCTTATTTTTGTTTCATTAAAAGAAACAAAAATGGCTTTCAACATTCATTATTTGAACATTAACACTTTTCATTATTGCAATATACTGCAAAAAAATATTCAATTTTTTTCCTCTAATGTCTGAACTCTGGATTGGCTGAAGACCTCACGATTATTAAGTGAAATTACAACAAGATGATTTCATAACTTATAAAGATATTTTATTCATAAGAGCATTTATAATAAGTAGTTGGTTTCTGAATACCTGTCTTGTTTTTGTCCCTGTACAACACTAAAATATCAGATGATATTCTAGTCACCTCTTCTAAAGGACACTTGGACAGACGGAGCGCAGTGAGCAGAGCCATAACAGAATCTCCCTCTGACTGGATGACCCACTTTACCGCCTCTGATCTGGTGCCAAACGCGACCACACTCAGACTGGAGACTGGGTTTTATAGCGCAGTTGGCTCTGATCGCAATATAATCACAATTTATATGGTCATAAGTAGAAATCACAAAATCTGCTATTATTGAGTCAGTATGAAGTCTTCTGCCATTTTTTTTTTTCATGCATGTAGCGCTAGCCTCAGCTAACCTTTGCAATTGGGAGACGTTACCACACGGAGCCTGATATTCGCTCAAACTTAGTAGTAAGTAGCTCAGTTGGTAGAGTATTTATCCTCTGGAAGGTTCAAATCCCACTCTCGACATAAAAAATTGGTTGAACAGTCAGCTCCACTGACCCACAAGCTGGTGGTGTGATTCCAGCTCTTACAGATGAATGCTGTTGATGTGTCCTTGGGCAAGACACCTAACCCACCTCGCCCCCAGTGCCTGCGTACACTGGTGTATGAATGTGTGTGTGAATGGCTGACTGGAGATGGAAAAGTGCTATATAAAAGTGTGACCCTTTACCATCGAGTGCTGTCTTATGATTTAAATTCATCGTGTAGTGTGACATCCAACAATCTAACATGAAAAAATGTACAGTTGACGCCAGACTTTAGAGAGGCCAAAATTACTCCAATATGCAAGATGTCTTAAGCAAAACACTATACAGAGAAGATATTGACGAAGAAATAACATTCGCCAGTAACATGGCTAAATGTTAAAAATGTTAATTTAGTAAGACACAAGGTTCCACAGCGGTTTGCCCATTGCTAGGTTTGTTATGGCAACCCTTCTCTGAGCTGTAAGTGTCAGACATTCAGAGACTGTGGGACCTGTCTTCACTGTGTGGTGTCTATCTGAAACATGAGCTAAAGCTAAAGCTAATTGTTCAAGTGTTAAGGCTAACTCCACATGCTAAAGCTAAATGTGCATGTGCTAAAGCTAGATGCTCACGTGCTAAAGCTAACTGTGTGGTGCATATGCGGAATAGCTGTGTCATAATAAACTGATGGAGTCATTTAGACGAGATGTCCCAGGGGTTCCTGTGCTGCTCACGTGGCCATGTTACGCTCTGCTTTATTATAGTCTGTACACTCTATTATCCCCAAGAGGAATTGTGCCCTCTGCATTTCCAAATCTGGAGCTACTGGAATCATGGGGTTCAGCTTCGTGCTGTAAGCGACATTTTGAGGACTTTTCCCCATTGAAAAGATACAGTTTCGTTTTAGGTTGTTAATCACTCCGGCAACAGCCTTACTGTTTCATCATTTTGAAACCTCTGGAAGTTTAAAGCTACTCTTTAACGTTTTTCGTAGGTGGGGTGTGCATTCAGTGGCACCTTGAATGTTCTACTGTATGGCATTAAAAATATTTACACTTAGTCAATTACACATGTTTTTGTTGCTTTTAAAAAATAACTTAAAAAATACACATTCTAACTATGAACCGGGCGCCTCACCATAAATCTGACCTGTAACCCGGTGGCATCAGCTGCTTGTCTGCTTGTACGTTTAAAGCCATTCTGCGGAACATCTCTCCCGTACAATATAGCATCCAATACAAGATCCCTCCATAACCTGGCCCCTCCTTATCTCACCAACCTCCCTCATCAGCACTGTCCCACCCGCCACTTCAGATGAGCCGACGCCAACCTCCTCACTCTCCTCATCAAGACAAAACACTGGACCTTGGGGAACAGAGCCTTCAATTCCACCACCCCCGCCCTCTGATATTCCCTCCCACAGCCCATCAGGAACTCGGACTCACTTCAGCACTTCAAATCACTACTAAAAACGCACCTGTTCAATCTGGCATTCTCCCATGATTCACACCTACAGTTTCTTATTGTTTGTAAAAGCGTCTTTGAGTGACCAAAAAAGCGCTACATAAGTCTGGTTTATTATTATTATTATTATTATTATTATTATTATTATTATTATTATTATTATTATTATTATTATTATTATTATTATTATTATTATTATCATCTCCATATGAGTGAATCAAGTAACAGTCCCTCCACCAGTAAAGTTACATAGTCCATAGTATCTCCTGTTGAAGTATTTTAAGACGTTACCTTACCATTTTCCATTCACGCAACACTACAATCTCAACTCACAAACTGTCAACAAAACCAACCAAACCGATATATTGTGTTGTAAAGTTGTCAGTAAATATTTTTGGTGAAGTGTTTAGGACTCAGTGACGACGATAAAGACTCCTGTCACCACTGGCCCTCTGCCCTCCTCCTCAAGTGTCCAAGTGAATGTAGCGCCTTGTTTATTTATCACAACATACTTTTAACGTGGTATTTTTAGAAGTAACAGAACTCTTATTTGAATAACAGTTTGAGTTGCCCATCCCTCAAAGTGCGTATGAAAGGTTAGACTACCCACTCCACTAAAACATAGTTAACATCATTAGATTTAAGATGTTACTATCCCATCAAATCAAGTCATAATTAGAAAAATATATTAATCTGTCAAATGCACTTCACGTTTACCAGTGAGAAAAGCTCCATGTCGACAATATTAAATAAGTTGGTAAGACTTAAAGGTCCTATATTACCCAAAATTGACTCTTGTGAGCTTTAAGACATGTTATAATGTTGCTACCCCATAAAAAACATACCTGGAGTTGTGTTTTATTTCATCCTTACGTTTGACTAACCCTTTATTCTCAATCTGTCCACATCTCCAAATGCTCTGTTCCACCTTGTGTCAAGTGGTAGTTTTCACATTAACAGCTGCCTTTTACCTTTTGTTTAGTAGAGATGGGCAATTTTAATTATCCAAATGATTCTAATGAAGGTGAATGGAGTTTAAAAACACATTGGAGTGCTTTCTGTATTACCACATGACATCACAAGGTGGAACAGAGTGTTTTCTGTTTGAGAGAACAGTTTGGAGGAGACTGAACCTGTTGCATTTGCATTGATGGCAGATGTTATTGAGGTTTCAAGTTTTTGGGAATGCATTACTACTTGAGTTGGCCAGTATGTTCACCCAAAATGTTACTCTTACTTAAAACCTCACTATGTAACTTTTCTGGTGAAGGCTCTGCACTTGCTTGTCTCCATGGAGATATCATTGTTTTGCCGAGAACTTTGCACAATATGGTATCCAATTAAAGTAAGAATGTTAATATATATGTCAATATATTTTTAGGCAATGAAATAGATAAGATAGAAGATAGATAAGTTAATATACTGTGAAACATCCCAGGCAAATCTCCATGGAGACGACTCCCCGACCAGAAAAGCTGCATTGTCCACCTTTTTTTTTTTTTTTCATTGGTCCAAAGTTATTCCTCACGTACCTTGAGAATTCAGATAATTATAATCATAATTATATCAGAGATGAGTTTATAAACACTTTTCCCAACTTTCAAGGGCAGGAAAAAGACTAGCATGCTAACGTGCACTTCCTGATTATTGGACAACAAAATACATTATAATTATATGCAGACAGTACACAGCTGACTTATTTTAACCTCAAGAGCATCTCTTCTGGGACATATTTTTTGCTCAAATACATGGAAAAAAATCAAATACAGGGTCTTTAATATATATATATATATATATATATATATATATATATATATATATATACACACACACACACACACACACACCCCCACACACCCACACACACACACACACACACACACACACCCACACACACACACACACACATTCATCTGTTCTTATCTCAGCCTTGGTGCTTTCAGTCTTTGGCATTTGCCTGACTGTTTCCGTGGCAACTGTCAACACTCTTTCTTGCTGTTGTTTATCTCATGTTTTATCAGCTAGATTTTCAATAAGGTGAATTCTTCGACAGGTTTGACATTGTTGCCGTGGTAACTCTGCAGTGGCCTCGATATCCTCCCCTTCATAGAGACAATTATTATTTCACTCTTTGTCAGGTGCTTAGTGAGTGGGTTTGCAGCACCATCCTGTGGCCAATATGATCAACTACAGTTTCATCATATAAATACATAATAGGCTGGCTACATTTCAGATGCAATGTCCAGTAGGCTAATTTTGAGGACTTTTTCACATTCAAAAGATAATAATTGTTTTAAATAGTTAATCACAACTGCAACAACCTTATTATTCTTTCACCCACAGATCAGTTCACACTTTTTTTAGACTTTCATTTGCAAAGGTGGGTAGTGCTCAGTTAAATTTACTCAAGTAACTTTTTGAAGAAATTGTACTTTTCAGAGTATTTTCCTGGCAGCATACTTTTACTCCTGCTTGAGCAATATTTTTACTGAAGTAACAGTATTCCTACTTGAGTAAACGTTTTAGTTACTCTTCTCACTGCGTAGGTCTACAAGTGGCAAAAGCTTTATGTTCCCAGTATGAAATGATCTGAACATTTGTGTTTCTTGCAGTGCTCCTTTAGATATGATTTAGTTTGTCTAATTTTTGTGTTTACTTTAATGTAATTTGAAGAACAAAATATTACATAATTCACAAAGTAGGCACAAAGGACAGAAATATTCTGGAAAATCAATTTTTCAAAGCTTTTAACCATGCTATAGATGTTTGCTTTTTTCATTTACCCTCTCCAAGTTGTGATGTGATGTCTGCTCTTTTTCTTTTGTTAAGACATTTTAGATGAATATTTAAAAACTGCAAACTATAACATGATGATCATAAAAATACATTATAACTCTATAGCAGACACAAGCACAATAAGTCTTCTTTAACTGCAAATTATAAATTTGATGTTATGTCCTGGCATGTTATGTTAGATGTTAGGTCTTTAAGTTACTACTTGAGTAATATTATTTTGAAGTAACGTTACGCTTGCTTGAGTAAAACCATTGGCAACTCTACCACATCTGCTTCATTTCTACACTCTCCTGTTTCCTCAGGTGCAGTTGCAGTGAAAGAGGTGCCCTCCTTGTCTCCAGTCATACCCCTGTCTGTGGACCCCGAGCTCAAGCCTGACAGTGCAGCTCAGCCCCCTCCTCATGTCCCCTCAGACACCTCCACCCTGCGCACTCAGGACAGAGATGAAGAGGAGGAAGAGGAGGAGGAAGACAGCAGCCAACCACTCACCATCTCTGAGCTCGTCTACAGGTACTTCTACAATACACACTTTATGACTTGGTTTGGTGGGATAGTCTCTGTGGTAAATATTTATCGTAGTTTTACATCAGTCTGTGGGGAAAATTCCAACACTGAAAATTCCTTTCAAAAAGGGACAATTTACACAAAACAAAATAATTTATTTTTATTAGTCTAATCATAACTATTGTGTAATTTAGATGCCTTGGGTCTTGTTAACATTAAGGTTGCGAGGTAACAGTTATGGAATTACCTCTATGTATATCTGGCCATGTCCAACCAGGAGGTCAAATTATAAACTTCAAACTTCAGAAAAAAGTAGTAGTAAGATATAAATATAATGATGTTAAGTATGTTTTTGTGAAATTACTAGTCTAACAATAAGAACTTTTTTAAAATATTTTTTTTCTGCTTTAAATTGTTGTTATCATATTATATTATTATGATATTTTGTTTTACATTGTTAATTCCTGCGCCAAAGTTCTATTTTTTTATTATTCTGAACCCCACAGATAGAGATCCAAAACAATATTTGTGATAATCTATTTTTAATGTATTAATCCCAGCTCTACCAGCTCTGATGATGAACATGTCCTTGTGTCCTCCCTCAGCCCGTGTGCCAGCCTGCTGCCCACCCCAGTGGAGGACTCCCAAGGGGGGGTAGAGCTGCTCTTCTCATCCCCGGTCCAGAGCCCCGCACGGCTGCTACGAGAGCTCCACGCTGACCCAGACATCCAGGCTCAGCTTGAAGCTGAACGCGAGCGGGACAGAGCCTACGAGCGTACACGATTGGCTGCCAGCAGGAGCGTGGGTGGGGTCCTGGGCCTGCTCTCATCCAATGAGAGGGTGCGGTCATGTGTGTGGAGCGTGGTGCGCCTGGTTGCCGTGGTGATGGGAGTGTTGTTGGTTACCGTGCCAACGCTGCTGCTGCTGTTGGAGTCTGACCTTGATGTTTCGTTCCTCCATGAGATCAGACAGACCCCAGAGTTTGAGCAATTCCACTATGAGTATTACTGCCCCCTTCGGAGATGGGTGCTGTGCAGCATCAGCAACGCCATGGAGAGCCTCTGGTCTGACTAGAGACACTACTTCTACTGCTACTACTGCTATTACTACTTCTGGTACTACTACTATTAGTACTGTTACTAGTACAACTACTACTGCAGAAACAACCACAACGTCTGGCTCACAGCTCATTCAGTCTTAAGCACAGTCTTAAAATAATAACAATAACGATGCGTTGGATTAAACAGCGCCTTTCATGAAACCCAAAACGCTTTGCCTTTTTAAATGTATTTGTAATGCTTGAATTTCATCTCACCTGTAAGTGTTATGACAAGATTTAAAACAGTCAGTGACGATAACAACTAGCCTGCTTTTACTTGTCTTGCACTTCCAGTTGAGAAGTTGACTGGATCTCAGTGGAGCCCCCATCCATCTGCTCCCATCAGCTGTTTTGCTCATAACATTGTGAATAAGAGGCGGATTGTCAAAGTGTTGTTTAGATGGTGTAAAACATCTTTATGGACTCTAACCCTGGGCTCAGACTGCGCGCGGTGCAGCTCCGGTCCGGTGGCCACATGTGTTCCCTAGAGTCAAAAATAGGAGAGGCGCTCAGATGGCGTGTCGGGCAGGAGTCGCATAGTGAGGTGTAAAGTATTCTCAGTCTTTGATTTGTATGCTGTTATGTACTGTTAGGGTTAAGGAACACCATGACAGTTTTAATTAAGATTCAATGAGTTGTGAGACAGACGTAAACACTGACTATTGGACTGATAAGGCAAGAAAAGTCCTGCGTTTCCTGATTTTCACTCCTGACGCTGACCAGCCAATGAGACGACTCCAAAGCATCCCTAACCTTTTCTGATTGGTCCACGCCTTCAGAGTCTGTCAGTCATGATGGAGTGACGCCCAGCAGTTACCTACATACAGACTGCATCGGATTCATAAAACAAGAGGAATATTGATAATAATTAATATGAATCTACAAAGTTATTTTTAACGTTTTGTACATTTTTATGTGATCTGATCTTTCAGGAATTTTTCAGTCAGAACTTTGAGCTTATTTTGAAATTTAAGAGTTTACAAAAGACGTCAAAAAAAGGAAATTTGTTAAAACATACTGGGGTGTGGTTGGTTTGGGGAAATGATTATAACTATTTTTGAGGCTACCGTTAGCGTTAGCTTAGCGGGTACCGTTTTCCTATGGAGCTTATAGCACAAAGCCACACTCCTCAGCAGATTATGTGATGTCATTTTAAACACAGCGAGAGGAAGTCTGTGTAAAAAACAAGTGTCTCATTTGGCTTTAAGTGTTGTCTGGTGTATGTTAATTCACTAGCATTCAAATATATGTATAACAGTTAGCATAACATATTAGCTTGATCCAGTCTTTGCAATCCAGAAGGTTGTTGTATTTGATGTCATAATTTCAGATGGAGGGCAGCAGCCATTGTAACTCTATGGAAGATTTTGAAAGAAATATCCAAATTTATAATCCCAGATGTCGAATCTTAGCATTATTTGTTATTGGCTCCACAAACTTTTATATTAATCCTAATTAATCTTACTGTCCTTTCAGCTGACAACAATCACATTGTTGGGGTTAAATATTAGCACCACTTTCTGAAGCTATTTTCAAAACATAATTTCACCTTTGTTTATTTATACTGACAGAGAAGATGTTGAACTTTGGTGCCAGTTTTTGTTTCATGTGGATAGGCATAGTAATTGCAGAGATATTAACCAAGTCAGGAAATCTGTAAACTGACAGTTAAACAGGAATTCTACCATAGAGTCCTGACCTGTCCTCCAGCTCTGTTTTAAAACTATAGTCATTCTCTAAATCACCATATATGTTTTGACACAAACAAACCATGCATTTCTCTAATTGGTTAACCCGCCTGTCAATCATCAGGAATCGGGGAGATAAGACCCGGTCCCAGACTTCGTATAGATGAGTATGTATTGGCTGGTCAAGCTAATACGATATAGCTGAATGAGAAATAAAGGCAGAATGGTTAAGTTAAGTTTAAAAAGTGGTTTGTGGTCGATGGAAACATGAAGGGACAATTTAAAAAGTATTTAACAAAACTGTGTTTGTTGCTGACTAAATATATGCTTTATTTATTTTAAGAGCAAATATTTGAATATATGTGGACTGAAGGGAAAACAATGTTATATATATGTAGAACTTTAAAGGTACACTATGTAACTTTTTCTGATGGAAGGTCCACCACCTCCTTGTTTCATGGAGATGTTATTGTTTTGCTTGGCATGTTACACAGTATGGCATTAAGCTTATCTATCTTGCATTTATTCAGTTACAGGTGTTTTTGCTCTTTAAAGAGGGGGTATTACGTGCAATTGATTTTTGGAGCTTTCTACCATGTTATAATCTTGTTTCCTCGGTAGCTGTAAGATTTTGTGCAATGCTCCGCCCACAAGTCTACGTCATCCATCCACACGGCAATTTTTCATAAACATACAAAAGCATGATACAAAGCAATACATTACAACTTCACAAACCAGATACAATGTGCAGTAGTGTCAGTAGCAGGACACAGCACTGATTGTATTGTGATCGTGCTCTCAAGGGGAGTGACTTAGCATCGAGAGCAAAGGGAGTAGAGCTTCAAAAATGGAAATTAAAATTATAAAACATGTTAATAGGTCTTTTTCTGTAAATATAACATTTTCAAAACAATATAAGATCAACTTCATTTGCCATGTGTTAGCAGTTAATGTCATAGAAGTGTAATAAAGATACAAGCAAAAACATGCATTACTGTGATTGGACTTGCCTCTCCACTGATCTGCCTGGTGGCTGGACTGGATTATCTCCATGGAACTTTAATGCCATGCTGTCGACCATTCCAGGCAAAGAAATAACATTTCCATGAAAACCCTCCACCAGAAAAGTTCCACAGTGTACCTTTAAGTATAAACTGTAAAGATATGAAATAAGGAATATGTTATGGACTGAATCCTCAGGAAAAGAGCGTTCACATAAATGACATTTGTGCTGTATGTGAAAATGCATCATGCACATTCTCCATGTGTAAAAGTCTTGTTCCTGTAAATGTATGTACTCGTATTTAGCCTCTAGGTGGCGTCATATCATGTCCATGGCATGTGTTCTGTCCAGTGTCTTGCTCATTGGCATAGTGGCTGTGTGTACATGACAGTAGCATTGGACCATCCTCTCAGTGGTTACCTCTCGTCTGCTTTGACTCTCTGTAGACTGAAGCGTCTGTAGCTTTATGCATAGAGGACATATGCAGTTTATTTTCTTACTATAGCACATTCAGCACAAACCGCTGAACCAGAGAAGGGCCAACACTCACAAAGAGCATTAGGCTTTAAACACACTGCAAGCACTAACAAAACCAGGTAAGAGTAGAGGCCAGGACAGATTTACCCAAGACAAAAGGCACTCAGTATGTTGTCTTCACATACTCCTGCTGCATGATCAGACACAGGTTCCCCCAGAACCTGATTGGCCACCACACTCAGGGGCTGAGGCATCATATTTGAATAACCACTTTTGTCTAATTTGACTAATTATGCAGCACCAAAAGTGCAGCAAAATATACCTAAAGACCTAAATATTTTTAAATCTCTTTAAAGGAACTGTATGTGGCGTGTGCCCTTTCCTCCATGTCACATGAGGCATGCACAGACCATGCCTGTTTAAAACAACTGGATTTCAGCATTAAAACTGAAACTCAAATGAAAGACTTATGTGAGGCTTATTCTGCTTTGTGATTGGATAATCATGTTAGGGCCCTAAAAATGTATTTCAAATTATGAAAAATGTTGCACTGAACGTTAGCCGACTGGATAACATTACAATTAATCAGAAAGAGAAAAAATTGTGAGGACCCCCCTCCACCCTCTTGCCGTTTTGCTTGCAGTGTGTTTTGGGCGTTACACATAACACTGATGCCTCTGCACTGCACACATATGTAAACATCTATAAAACAGAGGTATTTGTACTGTCTTGTCTGTTGTTAAGAAAGGGTGGGGATCTGTTGGTATTTCATAATTAGATTCAAAACTGATATATAGATTCATTTCCCTCCCTTCTTGTTCAGTATCGTCATAGCCCTGCTCCGCCAGGCCATGCTAACCCATCACTTTAGCTCTGAGCTTTCTAACGACTGTATAGTTTTGTAGATTTTATCCTGTCCTCCATTTTGAAGAGTGCATGCTTCATCCGTAGAAAACTTGAATTGTGGCTAATTTTCCAGTCTCTGTTCTTCCTCCTTTTGGCTGTCCTGATGTTTTAGAATAAATGCATGTTCTATGTTTTAGAGAAATGAAAACATTGGACCTCTAGACTGTTCCATGGCCTCCTGTATCGGCACGTCCTCTTTAGCTTTTACTATGCTCTTGCTATTTGTAACTCATTAGCAATGCAAAGCTAACATGCTAACTATTACAAATGACCATTAATATGGTCTGTCGAGCTGCAAATCTACAGGAGTTAAAATGACTTGATTTATTGGCTTATTAGACCCCTGAATCTGAACATACGCATACAGATCTAAACTACAGGGTTAGTCGTCTTTATGCAGAATAAAACAGGAGATGCTGTTTGTAAAGGAAATTATGGTACTTCAAAAACATTTGCGATCTGCTAACTAGTGATTTTGATTTTTCAATTGCAAAGGATATTTCAAGACTTACTAGGTCATAAACTAGTTAAACCTACTCAAAACAAGATGCTGCTTCCAAAAAACTCATTTTAAACTTCTGTAGATATATTTTTGCAGTGTAAGTCATTAGCCTGTCCTGTCCTTTACTTTACTTTTGAAACAGCGTTTTGTCACGTCGCACAGAGAGAATTATTCTATAGCAGCTTTAAATGGTCTGTAACATGTATCACTCTTGTTTTGAGCTCACTAAATCATTGTATTTTTTCTATTTATTATATTTATTTACAATACTGTGATTATTTTGTCTTTGTCTATTGTGTCTTCAGTATTACAGAGTGACGTCATATCTGAGAACATTTGGGGTAGCAGCAAGAGTCAAGTATCTGCTACTAAACCAAATCTTGAATTGGACTAAAATAGATCAAAAATACCATTAAAGGTCCTATATTATGTTAAATGTACTTATTTTTATGTTCAAAAACATCAAAAACATACCTGCAGTTGTGTTTTGTTTCATTCACACTGGTTTGATTAACCCTCTATTTAGGTTTCTATCATAATACTTTCACCTTATATTAGGTGGTGATCCAAAAACTGATCCTGTGTTTTTATTTTCACTAAACACTGCTTTTGCCATGGCTCAAACTGTTTTGTTAAATTGGCTATAGGTAACTTTGAAAATGACAGCTATTGTTTTCAGCCTCCTTTAAAATGTATTCCCTCCATAGGCAGGGCGAGTCCTTACGCTCTCCACCGGTAACCATGTCCAAAAAAAATTAATTAAAGAGGGGGTATTATGGAAAATTGATTTTTTTTTTAGCTTTCTACCATGTTATAACATTCTGTCATCAGAAACATGCATGAAGAGGTTTTGGATGTCATCCAAGCATGAGTAATTTAGCAATCTCAGTTTTGTTTTAGCGAGGACCCTTTTCGAACCCTCTGTACAGTGAGCTATAAGATTCTGTCCAGTGGTTAGCCCAAAAGCCTACGTCACCTATGCTCCCGCAATTTGTCATAAATATACAAATGGAATTATAATACCCCCTCTTTAAGGCAAATTAAGGTGTACTTATTAAAAAGTGGTACCCTTTTAATTATGTAACATTCATCCATCCAATTGTTTTGTTTTCTAATTTAAAGTATTTTTAGATGTTATAATGCATTTATTTAAAGTGTGTGAATCAGTTTGTATATAGTTCAAATGTGTAAATAATGCATAATACAAGACCTTTAAGTGTATTTGTTGTCAATACGATCTCAGGTCTCTTTTATGCAAAGACAGCACAGATGTGGCTCTATATTTGGTTTTGTGCATGTTTCAGACTGTATAGGCTGCGTTCACTTCACAACCTTCTTTTTCTACAAGTTTATGTCATATTTTAAGAGGCTTATACCAATTTGCTGTTTTTGAAAGAAATAAAATCCCCAAATGTTGAACCATATATTTTGTTAGGGATTTGGTCCCAAAAAAATGCCATATTAAAGGTGCAGTATGTAACTTTTCAGTTGAGGGTTTCTGCCACCTGCTTCTCTCCATAGAGGTGTTATTAACTTTGCCTAGAATGTTCCATGGTAAGGCATGAATCACATTCATCTTGCGTACTCATTTGGGGTTTTTTTGCTCAAAAGTATTGCATTCTTAGTGTGATCGGGGGTCGCATCAAACCTGTAACTTGGTCTGGTAGCATCACCTGTAGCCTATTTGTCTATGGAGATAAGTTTAACAGTAGCTTAATTGGTCCTTGTTCAAAACCTGCGTTTTACATCAACATCATTGGTCGAGCGGTCAGACTCACTCACCCATAGGTTCCCATAGCTTCCATAAATGAATGCTGTTGTTGTGTCCTTGGACAAGACACTTAACCCTCCTCATCCTCAGTACACTGGTGTATGAATGTGTGTATGAATGTGTGTATGAATGAACAAACCCATTGCATTTCCATGGACACAAGCAGGTGACTGATCCTCACTTAAAAACTTTACATAGTGTGTTTTTAAGTGTACTGGCGGAGAGTTATTAAACATAAACCAGGTCAACAAATCTGCAATCTGCAAGTGAAACACAAATCCCACCATAGGATTCTGACCTGTCTCCAGCTCAGTTTAAACTATTGGCTCATGGAATGTTGTGATGTCTCATGAAACCAGCCTATCAAATTGTCACTATTGTTTTATTGTTTTGCTTTTTATTTAAACTGACTCTCACTCATTCAGTCTGCTCTGGGAGATTTGAAAAATAAAAGAAAATGAATTATACCCCAAGTAGTGACCCCCTCCCTCCCTTCCTTCCTCCTTCCCTCCTTTTGGGACAAACCAGGCCTTATGAACTTTGTGAGTGAACATTTTGAATGTTTGTATGTTCTCAAATAAAAAAAAACAAATGAATTGTTTTATATGTTAATACTGCCACAATACAGCTCCCAAATAAATGATTAAGTACCTTAAGATACAGTGTGGTGTGGTGAATATTTGAACCAACTTTTGACATTTTAACCTTGTCATTTTGGTTCCTCTTCCCACTGTGAGTAGGTCTACAAGTGACAAAAGCTTTATGTTGACATTATGAAATAATTTGAACATTTGGGTTTCTTGCAGTGCTTCTTCAGATATGATTAAATTTGTCTCATTTTTGTGTCAATCCTTTAGTAAGGTACTTAGATAGAATTTTGACTTGCCTTCTCACCTCTGTATACACCTTAAATACCCTTCACCTGATTTTTACTGTATATTTAAAATGAACAGTTTTTTCATGTTTTTAACATTTTGCAACTTATTCCTCACTTACCTTATGCATTCAGACCATCCTAATTATTCCCCACAATGAGTTTATAAGCTCTTTTCTTAACTTTTAGAGCTCAAAGTGGAGTTTTGCTCTGATGCTAAAGCTATCATCAACTAGCATGCTATTTGCTGTTCGTAATTGTTGGACAACGTAGATGCAGACAGTACACAGTGGACTTATTTTTAACCTCAAGAGTTGTTCATACAATATATCTGTACCAGGGTAAGACAAACTTTGCTCAAATACATGTGGAAAAAATGGCACAGGGCCTTTAATTAGCATGCAATGATGAACTGCATATAAAATTATATTAGCGCAATTCTTACACAAAGTAATTCAAAGTGCTTTACAGAATAAGAAAGACATTAAAATCACAATACAACTAATTAAAACATAAATAATTATAAATAATCATCATAAAATGAACATTAAAAGATAAGAGAGCAGAACAAAAACCTTTCAGTCATATGAGCCTGGATTTAAACATTGTCAAAGGAGAGGCTTGTCTCGTCTCACATGTTCAGGAGGATTGTTCCAGGTTTTAGCTGCATACAATTGACACACAGCTTCCCCATGTTTAGTCCTGACTCTGGCACCAGCAGGAGGCCGGTCCCTGAAGTCCTCAGAGTGTGAGATGGTTCATATGGCACTAAAATGTGGGAGATGTACTTTGGTGCTGGTCCATGGAGAGACTTGTTCACAAGCAGAGCTGCTTTAAAGTCTATTCTCTGAGCCACAGGAGCCAGTGCAAAGATCTAAGCACAGGACTGGTTCTAGTCAGGACCCGAGCAGCAGCGTTCTGGATGTAGTGCATTTGTCTTAAGGCTCATTTGGAGAAGCCAGTGAGCAGGACGTTACAGTAGTCTAACCTACTAGAGACAAATGCATAAATAAGTCTCTCCAAGTCTGGCTTTGACAGTATACCTTCAATTTTTCAATGTTTTTTAGGTGGTAAAAAGCTGCAGATGTTATTGATTTGATGTGGCTGTTAAAGTTCAAGTCTGAGTCCATTATTACCCCTAGATTTCTAGCCTGATTTGAAGGTTTTAGAGAGAGACTGGAGGTGACTGCTGACACTTTCTCTATGTTTCTGTGGCCAAAGATGATGACTTCAGTCTTGTCTGAGTTTAGCTTGAAAAAAGTTGTTTTGCATCCACACACTGATCTGTTGGATGCAGTGACAGAGTGAATCCACTGGTCCATATTCACCTGCTGCAGTGAGACATAGATCTGAGTGTCATCTGCAGAGCTGTGGTTGGACACATTATTGCTGTGTATTAAATGACCTAACAACAACATGTAGAGGTTGAACAACAGGGGGCCCAGGATAGACCCTTGGGGCACCCCACAGGTCAAGGACATTTTATCTAGCGATCTCTCCTGGGGCCTATTCGAACCCTCCTTACAGTTAGCAGCACAATTCTGTCCAAGGCTTTCCCCACAAGCCTGTGTCACTCATACTCACACACAACAATTCTCCATAAATATACAAAAGTATGATATAAAACAACACACTACAACTTTACAAACCTGATACGATGTGCAATAGTTTCATTAGCAGATGGACACCAATTGTAATGTGATAGTGCTGTGAAGGGGGAGAGACTTAGCATGAAGAGCAAAGTGAGGGGAGACTCAGAGCATTAAAAACAAAACTGAAACTTATTAAACATCTTAATACATTGTTTTCAGCAAATATAGCATTGACAAAACAATAAAAGGTAACATGGCGATATAAATATGTTATGTGTTAGCAATTAACACCAATACAAGTAAAATATCCTCTCTTTAACGCTTTTCTGCTCTGGTTATGAAAACAATTCTCTCATCTTTATCTTATCGAGACAGTTACAGAATCACTTTAGTTAACACGCTCTGGAGCCCGTGCAGCCCTATCATTTTTTAGGACAGTCATGAGTTTAGCAGCATTTGTTTTGGGTGTGATTTTATCCATTTTATGAGCACTGCAAAAAAGGAACAACTAAAAGAAGTAAAGAAACTAGAATTTAAAGAGTTGTGTTTTGTTTCATTCTTACATGTTTAACACACAAGACCTGCATATTCAGGCTGAGTTCTTTTCTCAAACAGAAAACACTGTGTTCCACTCTGTGATGTCATGTGGTAATACACGAAGTAGAATCATTTGGATCATTTCAGCCCTGGAACTGTCAACCTCTACTGAACTAAAGGTAAAAGGTAGCCGTGAATTTGAAAACTATCACTTTATAACACCACAAGGTGGAACAGAGCATTTGTAGACAGACTAATAATACAGGATTACTCAGACATGTGTGAATGAAACAAAACACAACTCCAGATATGTTTTGATGAGGTAACAACATTATAACATGGCTTTCTTAAAGGTAATATAGGACCTTTAATAATCTGATTTTTTGTAGGTTTTCATGTTTTTTACTTGGTTTGGTGGGATAGCACCTGTAGTAAATATTTATTATAGTTTTACATCAGGTAAGTGACAGTTTGTGGAAAAAGTTGAAAATGCAGGAAGTAGCAGTGAGTTTGCAAACAGAATACCTCTACCTATGTCATCAATTTAAAATAGTCAATATAAAGCTAAACTGTGGAACATTCCAGGCAAAGCAGTAACATTTCCCTGAGTCAAGCAGGTACCAGACACTCAAAAGTTTCATAGTGCATAGTTAAGTAATTTTAAAGCCACAGCATGTAACTTTTTACCCAATAGATAGACTAAAATAAAAGTGTTTTGTTTTTTTTTTCATTTTGGTTGTGTTTAATGCGCTGAAAAACTTATAAACATACCTTCTTACTTGGAATGGGATTGCATCTCCACAAACCTGACGCTTATTTGGCCTGGAAGTGGGTCTCCTTCTGTTTGTTTCCATGGAAATGTTGGTCCTTTGGCTATAATGTTCCACAGTATGACATAAAACCTATCTATTTACATGGAGAGTGTTCTGAAGTATGGTTTTAACTTTCTACTTTCATTGAGAAAGTTACACACTGTATTTTTAACAATGAAGATGTATTGTTGAAGAAATGTATTTTTTGCAGTGTGTTGTGAAGGAGGGAGGGCGAGGTATTAAAGGAGGTAGGCAAACATTTTGGCACAGTCTTGAATTGGACTTAAAGCGACGTGTTCAAACTATGTAAACTTTTTTTTTCTTTTTTAAAAGTTTTTTGAATTATGTAAACTTAATGATTGATTTAATTTATAAAACAAGATTAATAGATTATTTAGTTTATTCCAGTTACAAGTTATGGTAGATAGAAATTCAATTACAACAACATGGACAAAGACGACCGTACATACCTGCGTTCCTTGTTCTTTGCTTACGACCTTGATGATTCTGGGAAGATAGAGAGGGGGGAATTTTTGGCCATCTGTCAGGAACTTTGTATCTCCGCAGATGAGGGGGGTCGGATATTTGAGGGTCTGGACGTGGATGGAGATGGAAGTGTCACTTTGGAGGAGTTTCTAAGAGGGTTTAAGAAACGCCGAAACCAAGAAGATGAAGAGATCGAACCAGAACTGGAACTACCCAAGGACAAGAAGGACAATGTGAAAATCAGGTAGGACAATTTACTCAATGCTTTTATTTAATTTGTTTTATTTGGGCTTAGTCCTGGTTTAGAGATGATTTTGTCCTGGTTTAGTCTTGTATTATTCCCGTCTTAGTCCCAGTTTAGTCCAGATTCAGTCCTGGTTCAGTCCTGATTCATTCCAGGCTCAGAAAAATGGTAAGGGCACTTTCCTGATCACACCACTGCATTGTATTTTTGTGTCCTTAGGCAAGACATTTAACTCATCTTAGCTCTGCTATTGAAAAACATGAGTGGCAGTGTTTGGAAGAGCGAATGTAGAACAATGATGGAGATCAGCCCATGGCCACAATCCAGTGTGTTGTTTCGCATGTGTGTTCCTTAACTAGACCTGCCAAGATAATTATTTTATCGACTTATCGTTCAGTGCATGAAAGCTGGAACAATATTTTTTGAGGGGCAATATTTATCGTGTGTACAGTTTCCTTGCACTGCTGGGGAATTTTTGGTTATTTTTTGGCAATATGATAAGATTTAAGCCATCAAAGATTGATTTAATTACCTTTATGCCATTTTACAGATGCAAACTAAGTATTAAAGTGTTTCAATCTGCTGTTTATTTATTGCAGCTCATGTTTTTTTCACAATATTGTAGATTTAGAATAGTTTTTGTGGTTTAAATCTGCTTTTGGGTTATTGGGTCAGTGGCATAAATTAGTTTCAATATTATCGCTTATCGTCTATATTTACTGAACTTAGCATATTAGCATAAATCAAATTGGTTCAAAAAATCAAAAAGATGCAAGGATGCACTTTAACACTTCTCAAATATATATTTGAGAAGTGTTAAAGTGAGTAGAATAGCCAAAAATGTACTCAATATTACTAGCCTATATGGAATATTAATTAGTAGAAATCTAAATAAACACACAGGTATAAGCAAGAATAAACCATTTGGTGAGGACATTACTCCAGTACTGAGTATGGACAAAAACTAGCCATATATGAATCAATAGGTAGTGGTGGAACTTAACTAAGTAAAAGTATTGTACTTAAGTACAAATTTTAGGTATCTGTACTTCACTTAATTTTAAAGTGGATACTTTTTACTTTTACTTCACTCCGTTTGAGAGCAGTATCTGTACTTTCTACTCCACTAGATTTTTTAACTGGACTGAAAAGTAAAAGTATTTATCATTACTGTCTGAGACCTGCTGAAAAGCCTAAAGGGTTTATCTTTACCACTTTCATAGTTTAAGCAAACAAATAAAATATACAAATAAAAACATGTAGGAATGAAACTATTGATTTAATTATTTCTATTGAACAAATTTCAGCACAAATCTTTATCAAAATCACCACATTTGAAACCTTATAAGACCTCAAAATCAGCAGAAAATACTTTTACTTTTTGCATTTTTAAACAAGTAGGCTACTTGAATACTTTTACTTAAGTAAATTTTTGAAGTCTTACTTTTACTTGTTTTTTTTTTTTTTTTCCTCAAGTATCTTTGCTTTTACTCAAGTTACAAAATAGAGTACTTCTTCCAGCACTGTCAGTATATGTCTTTGAGATGCCCAAATCCACTTTAAACATATTTACATTGAAACTAGCTTACTTAACTAAAGCTTCACTGTTATTGTCGTACCTGCTGAGTCCACTAGGCTGATATGAAAGTTGTGTCATATGTTAATTCTGCGTTGGCTTTATTTTATTAGGCCTATTTAATAGCCTGAACCCCCAAATTCCCCATGACTTCCTTGTGAATATTCCTAGGATGTTTTCACAGCTTAAATCCACATTCATACTTACCATATGTCATCTGTCTCCTCCGAATGTTGAACAAAGGGGAGTGGACCGTTTGTTTAAAGTCATGTGAGGCGTTTGCGCACGGGAGGATTTCTTTTATATTTACTTTTACCTTAGAAATGGAACAGATGCACATGGATATCCTACCAGTCTGTATTCGTTTATGTTCTGAAGAGCGGTAGGAAGTTGGAAAAGTTGAAGTTTTAAGTGATCAGCTTGGACCTATTTGTTACCGAATTTTATTGTGTTAGCAGAGGTATTTTTTGTGCGCTAAAAAGTTGTTGAAAGTTGAGGGTTTGTTTTTTTTAATGATCACCTTGAATTTTTTTTTTCTCATAAACGCACCTTAACGTATGGCGTAACGTAACGGATAACGTAGCTTATTTCTCACCCAAAAAGTTGTAGAAAGCACTAGAAAGTTTCAAAACCGACTTATTTTTCTGGAATTTATTGAGTTTTGAGTGTTAATTATTCAGCATTTTGTTTAGAAACGCCTTCTTCTTTCTTGTTCCTCCATCCCTCCTCCATCCAGGGGCATGAGCGCGGAGGAGCATGCCCGGTTACGTGCTCTCTTTGACGCGTACGACGTGGACAAGTCTGGGCGGATCGAGAGGAGCGAGTTTTTGACCATCTGCGCCGAACTGCAGGTGCCCACAGCGGAGGCGCAGCGGATATTCCAGCGGTTGGACGCGGATAGCGACGGTACCGTGAGCCTCGGGGAGTTTGTGAGCGGCTTCCAGCAGCGCTACGGGGCCGACATGGGCGACGCCGAGCTGGGAGACGAGTGCGCCGCCTGGGATGGGTTCGAGAGGAGGCTCGGGGACCAGGCCAAGTTTATCCCCAGGTGAGAAACACGGATGATTTCAAAGTCAGTTTCTTAAAAAGTTGGTTTAAAGGGATATCTAGAATTATAATGAAGGGATGTTTTCCTTATTTACCCGGGATAGTCCCAGTTTTGAGAGCCGTGTCCCCTCTTCCTGCAGTTTTATACAAAAACATTGATTTGTCTAGTTTTATACTAGAAATTCCACATGTGTCTCCATCTTTGGCCAGTCTGATCCCTGCCAACAGTGAAGAGGGCAATATACTATCATTTGTTTAGCCAAAATACAAAAAATGTGCTTTAAAATTAACATAAGGCAAAAAAAATACAAGAATGGACAGTAATAATTAGCCTATACCAACCAACCCAACCCTTGTGTGTCCCAGTTTTGAATTTCGAAAGTCTGATCACCCTAAAGTGCAAATTACTTTACTCTTTACATTTTTAAACTAGTAGGCTACTTTAATGCTTTTACTTAAGTAGATGTTTGAAGTGATGCTTTTACTTTTTTTTTTTTTTTGCTCAGTATCTTTACTTTTACTCGCGTAACAAAATTGAGAACTTCTTCCACCAACTGTCAATATGTGTGTTTTTACATCAGTTAAGCGACTGTTTGTGGGGGAAAAAGTACAGAAATACAGGAAATGGGCCTAGTGCCAAGTTCTTAAACAGAATCCCTCTATCCATGTCATCAGCACCCAAAGCTCCATCCAAAATACAGGGGCAATTTTAAGAAAATAAAACAGTTTTCTGACAGTTTAATAATTTAGTTGTTTTTTGTTTTTTTGTTTTTTTTTCATCGTCTAATCATAACTATTGTGCGATTTAGACGTGTTTTGGCCCTTCTTAACACTATGGTTGCTTGGTAACTATATGTTTTAGTAAAATCTTTGATGATAACTTGGTGAAATGCTCTTCAAGCTACTACAGTACTATGGGCCTGTTTTTGATTACTGGTCACCAAAACAGTTTTATTAATCATTATCTTTATTTATAAACCAGCAGGATGTTGGGGTGAAATACTGAGAGAAAAAGGCTGGGAACTGCTTTGATGGAGCTAGGACTTAAATTATGTTTTTGGTTATTAGAGGAAACTACAGTGGCTCCCAAAGTTTAATTTTAAAAGAATGGTCGAAATGAAAATTATTTGAATATAAAATCTACATTTCACATCCATATTAATGTTTCTACAGGGTCATTTTGGCATGAATTGTGTCACTGTTAGTAAAGGCAATAAGTGACTAATTTCTGAAAAAAAGGGTGCTATATCTAATTGTGATTTTTCAGACAAGCATTACAATTAGATTTGCAATTCATGTTTTAATAATAGGATTCTGTCTAAAATTTGCATTTTAAATGCAAGAATTAAACAAAGATTAGACAAAAAGACTGGAATATGAACTGACAAACTAATACAAGAATTGAATTTCAGAACATGTTTGTACAGATGTAAACTAGAGGGTTAGTTGTTTTGTTGTTTGTGGGGGACGTATGGTACTTATAATCCATTTAAACTGTAATTTAAATTTGATTCCAATTACTCTTACAGACAGTCCTACATGAAATGTGTAAAAATTAATGTATTAGTTGAGTATCAGACAACTGTGAAATTACTAAAATAAGTACCTGAAGTTCACAAGTTGTTGTTTTTTTTCCCTTTTCAGTTTCAATGAGCTCTTTTTGCAGCATTTTTAAGTATTTTTGATTATTTGACCACCTCTAATTTGCTTTCTTTCTCTGGTGAGGGGAGCTGAAAACTATTTGTATATAAAAATGTTATAAAATGTACAGACTGTACCTATTATGGCAGATGCTGATCGTTTAGAATTTTTGGGCTGATGTGGGAGACTGATTTTGATTATTTTGGCAAAATATCTATCTTAAATTTATGACAAATTCACCCACAGCCCTTTTTTACCACAAATTATAAGACAGTAGTGTAGTCATGTTTTCTGCAGTTATCTCTTCGCATTAAAGTGTTAAATAGAGATTTATGTGTATTCTTTAGTCAGCAGGTCGGCCAAAACTAAATATCAGCCTCTGCTTGAGATTGGTGCCAGCCAATATGGTGAAAAGAGTAGGTATCGGCCAACCGGCTAAACGCAATAAGTGACTTGTTTACTACAAAATAGCATTTGATAAATCTTACAAGCATTTTGTGATTGCGATTAAATTTGCAATTTATTTTCCATTAAAAGTTCACATTTTCATCAGCCTTAAGTCTCAAGTCTCAAAATATACACCAAGCTTTATATTAACACTTTAATTTGAAGAGATAACTGCATAAAATGCGACACAGCTCTCTTAAAGGTTTGTGATGAAAAAGGGCTTGAGGGAGGGCATTTGTAGCAAATTTAAATGACAGAATTTGGGGGAAATAATCTAGATCACCCTTAAATATTAGCCTAAAATATCGACTGTCATATTCTAAACAATCGGTACTGGCCATGAAAAAAAACCTATTATCAATACTCTATAAACAATATACGTGTATATTCAAATTTTGCATATCATCACGAAAATATTCACAATATGATCTATTCTTCTGATAGCCTGCCCACCTTTTGTCTGCAGAAGTTTGGCTTCTCTGGTGAGGAGGATGTTATGGTGCAGTTTAAAGTGTTGGACATGTAAATTTGACTCTCTGATAGCTGCAGCTCCATATGGAAATGTGTGGGACTGACTTCAGACAAGAGAGCAGCTAGAAAAAAGTTCACACAAAACAACATTTAACCCAACCAATATACAGATGCATTCAAAAAAAATTATAGAACATCAAAAATCAAATGTTATGTCGTGCAACCATGCATTCTTAAAGTGAGCTGCTTGCCTCTACACGGATCTGACCTATAACTTTGCTTGGTAGCATACTGTGGAACATTAGACAATTTATACTCCTTGGCATTTAATACAAGTTAGACAGGATATCTTGGTGTTTGCTTATGTATCGTATAATCTGTATAATTTTATATATATATATATATATATATATATATATATATATATATATATACACACACACACGTTTCTAAGACCTTGGTGGAAAAAGAGCCATGTTGCAGCAAAACGTCCATAGAATTGCATTAGCCAAAACGATGTAAAAACGTAAACAAAACTATTGTGAAAGAACTTGAAAAGCTGCTGGGTCATTACAGGTAAATGCATTTATCACTATGGGGTTGGGCAGTATGACAGAATACACACACTTGCATACACAGACACACACGCATACACACACTTTTTTTATTCAATTTTATTTAGTCGTATTGAAAACAAATACAATTGCTTTATATATAATTTCTACTGTGAACATGAACAACAGACTTTTAACAGAAAAATAGACAACTTTCTTCCTCCAAAATCTTCCATCTGCTCCAGACCACTTGCTTTCACTGACAGGATTGGCTGTGGACCTCTCCATTAAAAAGACCCAAACTAAACCAAGATGATTCATGACTACACTTTGCTAATTTGTTCAAATCTTTGTAAAGTTTTGCACAAATATAAGCAAAACTCAAAGAAACAATCTAAATAACACAGGACAACTCCCTTTTTGGTAAATACAAAATTTCACAAGAGCAGCCTCCATTGAACTTAAGCTACACCTTTATACTTTATTATGATTTTTCTTTCTGTAATCAGAAAAATTATTTCACTTATATAAATCAAGATTCAGTTTCCATTTTAAATAATTTAACTGAAGAAATATGAACTGATGAACCAATTCAAGAATCAAATATTTGTTGAGGTGTGAACTACAGGGTTAGCAGGTTTTATACACAACTATAACCTCATTTTGTTGTTTGTAGAAGTCATTATATTACCTAGAAATATAAGTACCTCTCAGCTTTGAAAACCAGATGCCCTGCCTGATATAACCTATTGTGACTGGAAAGTTTATCATCATGCATGACGTTCTTGTTTGTTGCTCCAATCCATTCGAGTGCATAGATAAATATAGATATGAAAAACTTCACAGTAATAGGCCTTTCTCCACTAAACATGCGCTCACCTAGTAAAGTGCAGTAGCTTTATAATGAAATTACTCACATTAAAATGACAGGTTGCCCTAATAGTGTCGTAGTGGGGTTCTTTTGGCTCTTGTTTCCCACTTCTACCTAAAATAAGTATTTTTCCAGCTAGGTACTCCTGATTTAAGCCTAAATCAATATCTGGAGAGAGCATTGCTAAGCCTGTCATGATAACAAATTTTGAAGATTGATATATAAATTTCAATGATAAACAATAATATTGAAACTAGGACTTCCACTTTGTGGGACACAGATTACACACAGATTACTTTGATTTCCCCTCCACTCATTGCGCGTAGGTCTTGGGCCCCACAGCACAGGCGCTACTCGCCTCATGCACTACTACGTTAATAAAGAAAAAGTATTAAGACTCTCTAGTGAGAGAGGTGGACTTTCATACAACGGCTCCCTACAGCACATCTTTCCAGACATCCCCCCAGAAGAACTTTTATCAATGTTGGCTGTGATGGGAGTTTTTGAGAGTGTGAAGGAGTTGGAAGAAAAAACAACCCCGTCAAAGTCAGCATCACTGTGCCCACTGCCACAATATCCCGTGGAATCAGCTATCTGGGAATCTGCTCATGAAATCCATGACAGGCCTGAGGTTCCTGAGACAGGGTCACCAGAGGTACAAGATGTTACTGAGGTAGAGACACCAAATGTACCAGATGTTACCGAGGTGGAACACACCAGATGTACCAGATGCCAACAAGGTGGAGATACCAGAGGTATCGGATGTTACCGAGGTGGAGATACCAGGGGTATCGGATGTTGCCGAGGTGGAGATACCAGAGGTATCGGATGTTGCCGAGGTGGAGATACCAGAGGTATCGGATGTTGCCGAGGTGGAGATACCAGAGGTATCGGATGTTGCCGAGGTGGAGATACCAGAGGTATCGGATGTTGCCGAGGTGGAGATACCAGAGGTATCGGATGTTGCCGAGGTGGAGATACCAGAGGTATCGGATGTTGCCGAGGTGGAGACACCAGAGGTATCGGATGTTGCCGAGGTGGAGACACCAGATGTACCAGATGTGACCGAGGTGGACACAACACAGGTACCAGATGCTACCAATGTGGAGACACTGCTGGTAGCAGATGCTACCAAGAAGGAACTCTCCATTATTGACCATATAGTACAAGAACTCTTACTAATGTTGGTTGCAATGGGAATTTTGGAAAGTGTAAAGAGGTATCAGTTGAAACCCAAGGGAGACTTCAGCAGATGGAGTCCAAAATGAGCTACAGACCAATCAACCAGATGCTCAAATGTCTCAACATCGAGCTCAAGGCATTTCAAAGCCGAAGACAGCTGTGTCCCTTTTTTTAGAACAAGGGTGGGTGCTCTTGTTTCCCACTTCGACCTAAAACAAGTATTCCTCCAGCTACTCCTGATCAAGCTTAAATTAAAATGATCTAAGGGTGATATTCTGTGCTATTCTCCTGTGGTTCAGAGAGTACAGTTTAAAGCAGCTCTGCCTGTGTACAAGTCTTTACATGACCCAGCAGCTACATCCATCATGATAACAAATTTTGAAGCACGATATATCACTATAGAGATGTACTAAAATAAACGATAATATTGAAACTATGGACACAAAAGCAATAAATCAGGAGAATAACCATGAAGACATTTTAAATAGACACTGTCATTCAAAAGGACTGACCTGCAACACCCAAAATTAGCCAAAAGAAGCAATAATTAGCCATAGAAATTATTTATTCAACTCTCTACAGCTCAAATCTGATTGTATTGCATAAAAATGGTTGAAATTGCCCCACTATTGCAAAGATATTGTACATCCCCAAAAATAATTGTTCCAGTTTTCATATATTGAATGATAAGTCTGTATAGTAATTATCATGACAGGCCTACTCACACCAAAGTACAACTCCCACATGAGTGTGAGATGGTTCATATGGCACAGAGGACTTCTGGGGCCAGCCTCCTGCTGGTGCCCAGAGTCAGGACCAAACATGGGTAAAATAAGTTTTATGTGATTGTGGAGGTTGGAAATACGAGCATGCCAGGAGAATACCAGGAGAGAGTTAGGCCTGTCACAACAACATATTTTGAAGTTTGATATATTGCTGAAGTAAATATAAATGATAAAATTGATTAATTTATGCCACTAACACAACAACCCAAGAGACGATTTATACCACAAAAACTAACCATATTGTTAAAAATCATGAGCTGCAATAAATAAACAGCAGAATGAAGCACTGAAGTGCTTCATTTGCATCTGTAATGAGTCATAGAAGTTATTTATGGCTTAAATCTTATCATAGAGCCCAAAAATTTGTAGTTCAAAGAAAAAGTAACCCAATAAATACGGACCCAAAAAAATATTATTCCAACTTTCATATATTGAATGACACGTTTACCGTCTGTCTCTGCTGATTTTTGCATATTTTAAATAATAAGTAAAAAATTATGTCATGGGGACCTCGTTTTTGTAAATGATGGGTGTGCGTTCTTATTTTAGTCCCCACAGTGTCACCAATACCCGCCCACCAGAAAAGTTGCACAATGCACCTTTAATAGGCGTCTGAAGTAGTTCTATTTGTGTGTTTTCTGGAACATATTATCTCTAAGGGCTCTCATAAGATGGTCCCTCACGCCACACAGATCATTGATTATCACAGTGTTTCTGGTTTGAACATTGCTCCCCATTTGAACAGAACAGAGTGGAGCAGTCAGCTGAGAGGGGCATGAATCACTCCAATAGGCTTTAATGAAGGAAGAGGTCTGTCCACAATAAAACCAAACCTAATGATGTTATCTCCGGTCTCTCAGTGTAAGGACATGGGTGCTGCTCCAACACGTCAGATGATAGCGACTTAAATAAGTAGACTATAACATTTTTAACATAACGACCTGTATGTAGCCTGCTTTCTTACAGTTTTAAGAAGGTACTACAAACACAACTTGACCTGGGTTGCCAGACCCTTAACCTGAAGGTAGAGGACACTTGGACTGTCACGATCACACATTTTGAAGTGCGATATATTACTAAAGAATATAGACAATCAACAATAATATTGAAACTCATTTATGCCACTGGCACAATAGCCCAAGAACAGATGTATACCACAAAACCTATTCTAAATCTGCAATATTTAAAATTGCAATGCAATAAACAAATAACAGAATAAAACACTTTAGTACTTAGTTTGCATCTGTACCGAGTCATACAAGTTGTTAATTCAACATTTTATGGCTTAAATCTTATTGTATAGCCAAAAAATAATCACCTTTTTTTTTTCTCCCAAGCGAAAGTCCCCATGATAAATATTGACTCTAAAAAAATCTTGTTCCCACATATATTGACCTATAAGTTGATATAGTAATTATTGTGAGAGGCTTAGAATACTCATGTCTCATGTGAAAGCTCAGAGCCTCCAGAATTCACTCACTGAGCTGCAGAGCCTGCATTACTAGCACTGATTCATGATTGGCTGCAGGTGCCGGGGTTTAGGTAGTGATCATTCAGATCAGAGAGTCCTTTTAGGCTTAAATCAACTGGATTTCTGCATTGAAACTGGCAACCCAAATGAGAGACTCATGTAAGGCTCATTCTGCTTTCTGAGAAACCTTGAGACAGTGTTTCCCATAGATCTGATTAAGATTATGGTGGCACAAATAATTTTGTTTGAATTATTTTATCTCTTTCAGTTTGTGGAGTATAAATATCACTTGCTCCCTTTTATTTAACTTTTAAGCAGGCATTTTTGACCAGTGTAGTCTCCTTTAAAAGTCTATGATAATACAATGAGCAACAAAGTCTTGTGTATTAGCATGTTAGCTGTTGTTGTTGTTGTTGGCTTTAAAGTCATCGCAGTGACTAATTATGATGCTCTAAATGCATAAGGTAAGTGGGGAAAACTTTGGACCACACTGCAAACTAGTTCTTTTTTCCACATTTTTAAGATGGTAAAAAACAGGTGCAGTGCTTTTAATATTCAAGTTGCTGACCTGTGTATGCACAGATTCTTTCACAAGACTTATTTTTACCATTTGATCATTCACATTATTCACTCTCCATAATCACATAATAGCTATTGTTTTTAGCCTCCTTTGCTTCATTTCCATATTTAGATTTCTATTTAGGGATGTCACAATTTATCTTTTTTATGACACAATATAGAAATCTTAATGATACAGTGTTTGTGAACATTTTAACATTAAAGAAAAAATATTCAAAAAAGTGTTAAGTAAATATAATCTCAACTAGCATCCCTGTTCTTATTAGATTGAATGATTGGTCTAACCCTGAAACAATTTCCTGGATCCTAGGAATACATTACATTTACAGTAAATAATGGTCATATACACTGTATATGTTCTGTAATATGGATTTACCTTTGCCATGAATGTCTAGAATGTTCCATAGTATACTGTGAAATTACATTAAATGTATTCATACTATGAGTGGGATTATTATCCACAGATCTGACCTTTTACTTGGTCTGATGGCAGCAGCTGCTTATCTATGTGGAGTTTTAAGCCATCCTGTGGAATATTCCAGATGAAGTTACATTTACATGCAGACAAGCAGGTGGCTCACAAATAATTACACAGTGCATCTTTAAACTTTTTGTGATACTCTGTTCTACCTTTATATATTGGATTTGTTTTAGGACAAACCAAGCGGCACTCCTGTACCAGAACCTAAGTCTGACGGAGCCTCGTCTCATCCCACAGTTTGAGAAAGTCCTCATGAACTTCACCAAAGAAATTCGACAGGTCAACAATGAGATGGAGAACCTGGCACTGGCCATCAAACGGTAAATAGGCAATCAACACAGCATATAACATTTATTCACTGTTATGTAATTACATTTATACAAGTTATGTAATCAGGACATACTGTTGCCATGGCAGGTCACATATTCTGTAGGTAGTTCTTGTGGTCAGAATATGTTTGCTGTGTACTGTCTGCATCAAATTCTAAACATTTTATTGTCTGTAAATCAGAAAGGGCATGTTAGCATACTGCTTGTTGTTAGCTTTGACCTATCAATGATTTGATATAATCAGAAAATCAGTGTATGAAAAATAAGACAATAAAACTCTATAGTGTAGAAAGTGTGTAGAAAAACCTTGTTTGTAACAATCTTGTAAGTGATCAG
The DNA here is from genome assembly GCF_009829125.3 of Periophthalmus magnuspinnatus. Classification (NCBI taxonomy): domain Eukaryota; kingdom Metazoa; phylum Chordata; class Actinopteri; order Gobiiformes; family Gobiidae; genus Periophthalmus; species Periophthalmus magnuspinnatus. Next base: position 27,589,566 of record NC_047134.1, read on the forward strand.
ATAAATCCCATTTCACCTTTTTCACTGTACTTGTGTACTGTAAGTTCAAAACATTTAAGACTTTTGATCCTGTATAGGCATGGATCACTTTTATTTAACATCTGTTTGACTGTAAAAAGTGTATTGTCTGCAGAGCACAAGACCAGGCCACGATGCAGCTGAGTGAGATGGAGGAGGAGATGGACCATCGTATTCATGCTGCAGAGAGGAAGACCAGAGAACAAGTCTGTACTAAAACGGGACTGAACCAGGACTGAACCAGGACTGAACCAGGACTGAACCAGGACTGAACCAGGACTGAACCAGGACTGAACCAGGACTGAACCAGGACTGAACCAGGACTGAACCAGGACTGAGCCCAGGACTGAACCAGGACTGAACCAGGACTGAACCAGGTCAACAGTTATTTAGATAATAGAATTCCCTCTGTAAAGAACAAAATATACTTTGTTTTTTGTAGAAAAATCTGATTGTACCTGTAGTTTAGACCTCTACAAACATGTTCTGAAATACATGGGGGATTCTTGGACTATTTTTGTGTTGAAGTGCAATTATATTTATCTTGTGATATACTGTGCCCTCCATTCCAAAGGTGCTGCCTCACACTCAGATAAGAGTTTGTTGAGCTCATCCCTTAGAGCAAACAGAGCCTGTTCTGAATCATAGACACAACCAACCGCACCTCTGGAAACTGTAGCTACCAAATAACATGTCCAGGGAGGTTCATTAATCAAACTTTTATATTTAATTTCTGGGATTGGTTTTGCCTCAACAATGCTGGCAAATTTATCTGATTCACTTTTTTCCGACACAAGGGTGGCAATGTACACTTTAAAATCAAGATTCAGATCAGACTGTATATTTTAAACACGCCCAGTAGCCCAGTAGCATTAACAGAGATGGAGAAGGATCCTTTCTCTGTAAGTTTGTATGTTCTCGCCAGAACCAGTCATTTTTTTTTTTTTTTTTTTTTTTTCCAGTGATGTTTTTTTTTTTTTTTCCTTTTCCTATATGGATGGACCATACCAGGTCCCTGATTGGCTAATCCACCAATCCACCCATCAGTCACTCATCTGAAAACTTGGGAAATTCACCTGTGGCCAGACTCACATGTTTGTAAAGTATTGAAAAATTGTGTATTCTGGATCTCAGGCAAGTCCAGACCAAGACTAGCTCAACTTCTGGAGATGGGTGACTGTTCCTGACAGCTTGTCCCAGTGGCATTAAAAGATGGGTCAAATGCAGAGGACACATTTCCCTATGGGGACAATAAAGTTTACCGAAAAGAAGTGTGAACTACACTGCCTAGCCAAAAAAAAAAAAAAAAAGGTCACACTCGCTTCTACAATATCACAAGTTTTATTTCCATCCAGTGTTTCCATTAATTTTTCACCAAGATGTTGCATTGATGATGTTAGAGTCTGACGCTGCACTAAGTCTTCTCCAGCACATCCCAAAGATTCTCAATGGGGTTAAGGTCTGGACTCTGTGGTGGACAATCCATGTGTGAAAATGTCTCATGCTCCTTGAACCACTCTTTCACAATTTGAGCCCGATGAGGGAAGAAAAAATCCATTGATGGAATAACCTGGTCATTCAGTATATTCAGGTGTCGGCTGACCTCATTCTTTGAGCACAGAGTGTTGCTGAATCTAGACCTAACTCGTACCTATTTGCTTAGTTAAATCCTGGTGGTGACTTTTTTTTTGTCCAGGCAGTGTATGAACTGCTAAAGAATCCCATGCATTTCATAACATTGTTTGTAAAGGTCTAAACTACAGGGTTAGTACGATGTATACACACCGGACCCAACGGAGATGGGATCATTTATTATATTATTTGTTATATTACATAAATAATTGCAGCCTTTCCGATTTGCTAATTGTAACCATTATACAGCCATGTTCAGATGTAAACTGTATAATGAATGAAAGTGTGTGTGTGTGCGTGTGTGCATACACACTGTTATGTAAGAGTACTTGCCAGAGTGTTTGTTGAGTTATTAATAGCACTTATTTGGAGGGCACTCAGCTGCAGGTTTCTCATTGCAGTACTGGGAATACCTGAGATCTAGGAAATTTAAGTGAGGGTTTACATTTGCCCTGGTTTTAGTCCAGTTCAGTTTGGATGTAGACTTGGTTTGGTCCTGTTGTTGTCCTGGTTTAGTCCAGTGTTTATTTATGGGTTTATTCTAAGTTATCAGTGACTAAAGTAAAGTTAAAACATTAGAATCTGTAAAATTCCTGTTATGTTTTATATTATTTTATAGAAAAATATCAGTTAAATTTATTGATACTTTGCAGCTGATGTCATCAACATTCCCTGGAGGTGTAATGCTAACTAGATGCACTGCTCTATCTGAAGCTCTTTTACTCAAGTTAGGCTTTATTCTGAGCTTTATTTTAACACATTCTGACCATAAAGAACTGACTTAGCTGGAACTACAACAGGTGAACTGATTTGTTCTGTTAAACGAGTTGCTTTCAAATAACATTACAGTCAGGATCTAGCCAGCATTAGCCAACAGTTTTTTTCAGTTAGTAGTTCTCGCCATTTATTGTTGAAAAAACAGGACTAGGAACGCTCGTATTGATCACAAGCTCCTGAAAATGTGCTCTTTGCATACATTTTATGTTTTTTTTCTTGTTTTAGGACCATCTTAAAAAAATTTTGGTAGTTGTTAGTGTGCATTGTGTCTCCATGGTAACTGCTGAACATTCCTCCATAGGCATTCAGGAAGAACACCCCCAGCGTGATGTCACTGCAAAATATGAATAATGGGCAGATTCTGTATTAGCTGAGAGCTGTTTGTAATATAGTGTATGATCTGTATTTAGTTTAGCTCTTTACATTGCTTCATTCACCCAGTTTTGTTCACTGTCAGCTGTACCTTTTCTAATTCTGAGACGTGTGTTCTTGTAGTTTATAGAAAACTTAAACATAGGCCATAAAAATTAGTGTACATTGTTCACTCTCAAAATGTTTGAAGACAAATATATATTTTTGTTTAATTATTTGCAATTAGCTCTATGTTGTTTCTTGCAGGAGAAGAAGCGTGCTGAGGCCACACTGAGTGATCTGAAGAGGAGCTATGAGACTGAAGTGTGTGAGCTGGAGTGTAAGATCCAGAGGATGCAGATGGTGAGTGCACTAATCACAGTAGTCAATAATAGGCCCATTACAATAAATCATTTTGAAATTTGATATATTGCTACAGAAAAATCTCATGTTAAAGCCAGAGTACATGTAATAGGCTATGGTTCACCCCGATTCATGTCACCAACATGACGGTGTGTATAGGGCTCCTCTCACATTAATTACTACATCGACTGAACATTAAATTATTGATGAAATTATTGACTTTTGTTGCTAAGTATTAATCATTGTCTTTGTACTAGTGGGAAACATTTGTAATTTTTTTGTAGTATGATTAAAATTTGAGCTGTAGAGTATCAATTAATTAAACTCTTTAACTAATTATAGATACCATTACCACATTTAATTTGTTGCAGCTTATGTTTTTAATTATATTATTCAGTTAAAATGGTGTTTAAGGAGATTCTCTTTAGGGTTATTGTGTCAGTGTTACAAAGAAGCTTTGGTATCCTTTAGCATGATATTTTCTGTAGCACTATAATAGATTTTCAATATATCGCACTACAAAATGTGCTCTCATTGTGCAGCTCCACAAGACATGAACCTACTACTTTTACAGATTGAATTATGAACTTTGAAAATATTTCCTTAACATTAACCTCTGTTCATCAGGCTGAAGAAAAGTACAAGAATATAGTTGTCAAAGATGAGAGTCCAGCCCTCAGGAAGAAGATCAATGAACTGATGCTGGTGCGTGGCATTTATTTTAAAGCTGTACTGTGTCACTTTTCTATTGTGCCTGCCACCTGTTTGTCTCCATGGAGATGTTATTGCTTTGTATGGAATGTTCTACAGTGTGGCATTAAACTTGTCTATCTACATGGAGACATGTTTCAGGTTAGATCTCTGGAGAAACGATGCAACTCACAATATGATGTCTCTTTTTCAGGGTATTTTAGCAAGAAAAATGCCTGGTGTAAGTTAGATATGGTTAATGCTATACTGTGGAACATTTTAGGAGTCGATTTTATTTGCTCCTAAAATCAAAGGTGTGTATTGCGTTATAGATCATGCAACTTGGGCTTCTACACAAAATAGTGAGAAAAATAAACACAGCTCTTGTGGTGCAAACAATAATTTTCTAGTTGCATGACAAACAGTGCAACAAACTTAAAGATCTTTTTAATCCTAAATTGTGTTTTTACACTATAATATAATGCAACTCAATGTAAAAGTTTTCTAAGTATTCAGAATACAACACTCTGAAAACATTTAAGTACAGAATTTGGAACATAATCAAAGTATTCTTCTCATCAATTCAATTTCCATGAGACCCCCCCATCACCAGAAAAGTTCCATAGTGCATCTTTATTACTGTATAATGTTAGTGATATGAACAGTTGAGTAATAGATATGTTGTGTGCAGGAGAACCAGCGTCTTAAACAGGAGCTGCTGAGGTCTCAGACTAAAGTGTCATGTCTCCAGAGTGAGATGGACTCTCTGAAAACCGAACTCACCGATCAGAGCATCAACTATGAACGGTGAGAATCTGAAACCATTTATACTGCAGAGCGGAGGGTAGAGGTTCAATCCCAACTTCAACTGTGTCCTTGTGCAAAACGTTTAACCCATCTTTTCTGTAATGTTTGATACAGTAAACAGTGCTGTGAAAAAGTAGTTGCCCCCTTACCGATTTCTTACTTTTTCTGCACCTTTGTTACTCTTAGCCATTTCAGATCAAGCAAACTTAAATATTAGACACAGATAACTCACAAGTAAATAAAATTGGCACCTAAAACTGCATATTGTGTTTATTAAGGGAAAAAAGCCATTTGAACCTACATGGCCCATGTGAAAACTGCAGTCAAGCGTTAATTGTCTTGTGTGATAATTCATATCACTGTGGGAGAATTTTGGCCCACTCTTCTTTGCAGAATTGTTTAAAATCAGCTACATTGGAGGGATTCTGAGCATGAACTGCCTTTTTAAGGGCATGCCAGAGCATCTCTATTGGGTTCAGGTGTGGACTTTGACTAGGTCAAACCAAAACCCTCATTTTGTTTTTTTTTAAGCCATTAAGAAGTGGACTTGCTGGTGTGCTTTGGATCATTGCCCTGCTGCAGAACACAAGTGCACTTCAGCTTGAAGTCACGAACTGATGGTCGGGCCTTCTGGATTTGTTGGGAGGGAGCAGAGCTTATGGTTCCTTCAATCAGAGCAAGTCATTCATGTCCTGAAGCAGCAAAGCAGCCCCAAACCAAGACACTACCACCACCCTTTCACTGTTGGCATGATGTTCTTTTTATCAAATGCTCTTGCTTCATCAGTCCACAGAATATTTTCTCAAAAGATTTGGGGATCAAGATGTTTTTTGGCAAAAGTGAGGCGAGCCTTTATGTAGTTTTTTGTCAGAAGTGGTGGTGGTGTGTAAAGGTTGAGAGCTATAGGTTTAAGTGATTATCGTTGGGTACATTTTATGGTCCCTGTAGGGAATTTTGTCCTCTGCATTTGGCCCATCCTTCAGTGCTACTGGGGCAATCTGTCAGGAGCAGTGTGACTCATCTTCAGTTTTGGTGGAAGATTTTATGTTATATTCTGCATGTTTTGTTTTGATGGGGGAAACCAGAATTCGCACAGGAAAACTCACCAAGACAGAGCAAAACATGCCCAGGTGTCCCTGAGCTTGAACCTTGAACCTTCTTGTGGTGAGGAAAAAGTGGATTGACAGCCTTGTTTCTGTCACACAGCTCTTGGCCCCAGAGGGAGGAGGAATTATCCAAGCTGTATAAATCTCAAATCAGAAAGTTTAAGTGTTAAAAGTTTGTGTGGAGGGCTATATTTGAGTGATACACAGGTCTCTATACAGTGGCTGTCTCTGTGTCCAGTGCTCTACTGTTGTCACGGAAACCGGATGAAACAGGATATCCTGGTCCACACAATCGCCTCTTTGGAAGTGTCTCTTAGTAACAGGCTGGAGGCGGAGCTACAGACAGTCCTGTTTTCCATCTAAACTTTGTACTGAAAGGGAAGAAAAGAAAAGCCAAAACTCTACACATAAAGGTGCACTATATAATTATGTAGGATTTGCTACCTGCTTGTCACCACAGAAATGTTATTGCTTTGCCTGGAATGTTCCACAATATTGTATTAAACACGTCATTATTGCAATTAATTAATTACCAATGTGTTTACTACTCAGTATACTTTATGAGGATGCTTGTCTCTCCAAAGATCACAGATGTAACTTGGCCTAGATGTGTTATCTGCTTGTCTCCATAGAGATAGATATTTTTTATGGGTAGACTGTTTATATAAATGGACATAGAGCACGGTGGCTAGCAGGTTAACTAAGTAAGAAGTGAGCATGAGCTCTAATTCACTTTCTATTGAAAAACTGTCACCTCTCCATAACTGTTGTTGTCAAGCTCGTAATTTTGGTCTTAATATGTTCATAATAACCCACTCTACGTGATCCTGGTGTTTTTATTTTGCCTGTAAATCAAGATATGAATAACATTAGCAACAGGTTTAATTGATAGTGTTGCTAAGTGCCTGCTCCCTGCTAAACCAGAGGTGCAGGTGGGAGGGGACATGTACCTTCAAGAGCCTTGCTCCAGATTGGCTCCTTGTAATTCCGTCCACGAGAGTCATAGCAACCAAATATGGAACTCTGCTCCAAATCCGCCCCTATAATTGGTGACGTCACACTCCCTTAGTCTACTTATTTGTACAGTCTATGATTTTATGCCAAACTGTGGAACTTTCCAGGCAAAGCAATAGCATTTCAATAGCAGCAAACGTGTTAAACCCTCCACCAGAAAGCTGCATAATGCACCTTTAACTTGCGGTAAGATATGCTATTGCAGAATGTGAATGCTCCCTTTTTTATGCCTTTATGACCAGGATGCTGTGAAACCATGTGACCTGGGTCTAATTGTGTTGCAGAGACGAGGAGCTGATGAAGCAGTTTGCAGATGAGCGAGACATCCTGGAGGGTCAGATCGAGATACTGCAGTAAGTGACCACCACAACACACTCAAAGGGCTCTTTATTACACCATTTTCTGATCTTTGTTATAATGCTGTTTCCTCATGCCAAACATACCTGAAGTTGTATTTTGTTTCATTCGCACATTTTACACACAAATCTTGCATTGTTAGGCTGAGTTCTTCTCTCAAACAGAAAACACTCTGTTCCTCAATGTGATGTCATGTGTTACATATTATGTTATGTTTATACAGAAAATGCTTCAGTCTGTTTTTAAACTCCATGCACCTTCACTACAATCATTTCCTAAACATAAAACGTAACTTAACTTGAAAACTACCACTTCATGACATTACAAGGTGGAACAGAGCATTTTGAGCTTTGGAGATATACACAAACACAATAAAGCATTACTGAAATGTGCAAATGAAAGAAAACACAACTCTATTTTTTGAGGAGGTAACAACATTATAAAATGACTAAAAGCTCACGAGTATCCATTTTGTATGGGCGTGTCCAACACCTCTGTTTTTATTGGATTATATGCGGTAGTCTACGTTAGTCATTGTGAGGGAAACAAACTTCCCACCGGTTAACCAGTAAATCAGCTAGCTCATTTATGCAGAGCAAACCCTTTTGACGAAGAAAATGGTGAAAAGAAAAAAAGATGCAGACTACCGTACATTTCATCACAAATGGACAGAGGAATTTGCTTTTGTGGAGAAAGCAGTGACCAAGGTGTGTTTAATATGCAATGATTATATTTAACCGTTTCAGCAATGAAATTTTAAGCTACACTGACACACTCCATGCCAAATTTGCATTGAAATATCCAGTGGGGGACAGCAGGAAGAAGGCCTGCCAGGAGGTACTAAACGGTGTCTGTTTGTGTCTGTGACAGGACGGCCAACAGGAAGCTGCATGACAGTAATGATGGACTTAGGGCTGCTCTGGAGAGGGTCACCAAGGTAAGGTAATGACCAGGGACTCTACCAATCCACTGGTGGTTTTCAGCTTCATGAATGTGATAATGTCATGCTCCCAGATGGGGGGCATAAAGATTTTCCCATTGATGTTTGCAGAGAAATAACTCTGGGGGGCTTCTATATGTATGAATATCGCAGAATGTTCAGCAGTTACCATGATAACACAATGCACACATTAGCAAACACTGACAAAAAATGTTTTTAAATGGTCTGAAACTAAAGAAAAAATGCAAAATGGATTTAAGCAACACATTTTCAGGAGCCAGTAATCAATATGAAAGTTCAGGGTCCTGTTTAGGTGTTTGAGTTTTTAACAAAAAAGGTGAGCATGACTAACTGAAAAGCTGTTGGCTAACAGCTAGCTTGTGACAGTAATGTTATGTGAGAGTAATGAAGTCAGTTTTTTTATGGTCAGATTGTGTTGATTAAATTAGACTTTAAGCTGAGCTTTAATTTGAGAGCTTTAGACAGAGCAGTGCCTGCAGATAGCATCACACCCCCAGGGAATGTTGATGACATCAACTACAAAGTATCAGTTGCTAACACTGTACTTGCCACAAAATGTCTAAAAGGTAATTGTACAATTGTTAAACCTGTTTCAATTATTGACCAGACTCAAGAACTCTTAGTACATTAATATTGTTAAAATTCAGATTTTTGTTGTAACTGCCCCTCAGAAATACAGAAATAGACCACTGTACTGTTGTTGTGCATGTATGTATGCATGTGTGTATGTATGTATGTATATATGTGTGTAATAATATACTCTCTGGTCTCTCCTGTGTGTTCCAGTCTTCTAATGGCAGCTCACCAGACAAGAACAGGAGCAAAAGCATCTGCTACTCCTCCCCCAACACCATCATCGAGAGGTGAGTTTATAGTGTCTTTGTAAAGTCAAGACAAATGCCTCCCTGGTATATTGTAAAAACACACAACAGTGAATGTTAAGGAACAACCCAGAGACTTGGAAATGTTAAGGGCTTCGCTGCTTTAAAGGTGCACTTTGTAACTTTTCAGGCAAAGTTCCACATGCTCATCTTGCCTGACCATGGAGATGTTATTGCATTGCCTGAAACGTTCCACAGTATGCATTAAACTTATATATCTTGCATTCATTCATACAGGTGTTTTTATGGCTTAAAATACTTTGAGGAAAATGCATTCTAACTATGAGGTGGGGTCTCTTTTCCATAGATCTGAACTGGTGGCATCACCTTGTGACTTGTCTCTTTGGAAACTATTGAATAATCTTTGCAAATCAGTGACATCTGTTTGGAGACAAGCAGGTGGTGAACCCTCCCCTAGAATCGTTACACCTTTAAATAGCATACACATAATATTAAAGAGGGGGATAATTCACTTCTACTTGGTATTTGCTGCTAACACATATTTAATCACCATGTTACCTTTTATTTTGCAGAATACCCCCTCTTTAAGGTCAACTATATTTAATAATAATAATGCCTTACACTTATAATGCACTTTACAGGACACAATGACAGAACTTGGTCCGAAGGGGAATTGATCCTCTGACCTTTGGGTTGGGTGACCACACTTCTAACCGCTGAGCCACTATCGCCCCTATTTCTTGCTTGTTCAATGAAACAAAACAGGTCTAGTACAATGCTGAAGTCACATCAGAATATAGTACACATAATTTTAAAGCTTTGCTGTTGGTGTCAGCTACTTGTGATAGGTGCCATTTTGAGGACTGTTTTTCACCTTTCAGGATAGGGTAGGATATGTCATTTTAATTACATTTCTATGGCAACGGCCCTAATTTGCCCTGGATGAGTAGAGTTCAGAGCCACCAGGGACAGGAGTATGTTTAAATAAGAGACACATTTGCTAGGTTTGAATCTTACAATTGGGAATAGGATTATTTACTTTGCACTGCTTTTTAGCTTGAGTATGCTACTATTACCATATGTCGTACTACTATTTCCGCACATACTCACCAAAGTTACAAATGTATTTTGTACTTAACACAAAATGTTTGCTATCCTCACCACTGCAATTATGAATTTGATCATATTATATTATTTGTTGTTCAATATAATAGCAAATTATTATATTATACTGCTGTGTAGTGTCCAGTGGTGGAATGTAATGAAGTAAAAGTAGTATAAATTGTTGGTATTTGTACTTAAGTAAATTTTGTGTTTAATTCTACTTACATTTGAGAGCAGGTATCTGTAGTTTCTACCTCACTACATCTTTGAACAGGACTGAAAAGTAAGAGCATTTCTATTAGTTTGAGACCTGCTGAAAAGGCAGAGAGGTTTATTTTTAACATGTCCATAATTTAAGCAAACAGAAATACAGTGGTCCCTCGGGGGTTACGTTTTAAAAATAACCCGCAATCGGCGAAATTTGCAAAGTAGTCAGCTTTATCTTTTACAATTATTATATATGTTTTAAGGCTGTAAAACCCCTCACCACACACTTTATACACTTTTCTCAGACGGGCATTAACATTTTCTCACATTTCTCTCTTGTTTAAACACTCTCAAAGTTCAAACCTTTGTAGGTGCCTTTGTCAGTGCAAAACGCTTCATTGACATTGTGAGTTTTGTTGAGGAGAAAACTTGCAAACATACAGCACTTCAGAGTCACACTGCGATCCAACATTTATGTAAATTTGTCTGAACACATTCTGTACTGTACAGGAGACACGGCACAGAGGAGACTGATGGACAATGGTCTACAGTCCCTTAGCCAATCAGGACGCAGAACACAACGCTATTAAAAAAAGCATGAAAAATTGCACTAAAGGCCGTGAAAGATAAACCGTGTTATAGTGAAGGACAACTGTATGCAAATACAAATGGGTAGAAAAAGCGATTGATTCAATTGTTTCTGTTGAACAAAATTCAGCTTAAATCTTTATGAGAATCACTTTTTGCCCTGGTATCTACATTTTTACTTCAGTAAGAAAACTGAGTACTTCTTCCAACACTGATAGTGTCACAATACTAAGAAATTCACTCAATACTTGATACCGATTACAATATAAAAAAAAATTCTTTTTAGTAATGAAATGTAATTTTCATACACAATAACTGCAGTATCTACCTGCTCACATGAGTATCTACCGTAGTTTCTATAGAGGCTCCTGAAAATCCATTTTGTATTTTTTTTCTTGAGTTTGCAGACCATTAAAAACGTATCGGACAATGTTTGCTATTGTGTCACCATGGTAACATCTGAACATTCTGCCATACACATACATGCAGTACACCCCCAGTGTGATATTGCTGTATCTAGTGTTGTGTGCTCCTCCAGATTCTGCCAGCGTTTGGATGACTACCCTCTGTACCAGCGCAGACCGAGCTGTGACTCTTTGGCTCTGGCCCTGTGCGACCCAGGGCTGAGGAGAAGGAGGGACAGCAGTGAGTGTGAGGAGGACAGCCTACCCGAGGTGTTCACTGACAGCGGACTCTCCACGCTCAGGGGGTCTCACATGGGGGCGGAGTACGACAGGGGGTGTCTGGAGGAAGAGATGGAGGAAGAGGAGGAGGAGAAAGAAGAGAGGAGGACAGGGAACAACAGAACAGGAGACAGTATCATGGAGGAGGTAAGACACTTATCAGTGACAGTATAAAGCAAAGCAACATTACAAAGAGCAGAGGAGTATGTAGCATAAAAAGTAGTATTGGATAATTGGCTAAACCACTGAGATCAGGCTAAGCAGAGTCAGGCCTGGGTGAAGCTTAGATGAGAGACTGATGGGAATATCAGGTGCCACAGTGGGACAGCAGAGGCAAAATTGTTGTTGTGTCCTTAAGCAAAGCTGTTCTGCAGGGTGTTGTTCTGCAGGGTTTTGCAACATTTTGAATGGTTCACTTCCTTGTCGTGTGTGTGTCCCTTCGCTCTGTATACATTTCCATCTCCGTCCCTCTGTGGAAAAAGAGTGGACATTCCTATTCTATTCGAAAGACTTGAGTATTCCTTGTGTTACTGCAGACAGAGACCATGGATGCAGAGTCGGCCATCGGCTCTGACAGCAGCTCAGTCCTGGATTGGAAACCTGCAGATACGTCCAGTGTGACCGCTCCAGAACCCAAAGTGAGGAGGACTCTCAGCGCCATACATATACAGGTGAATATATATGTATATATATATATGATATAACTGTGACATACAGGATAATATATATGACATAACTGTGGCCATAGACAGTATATATAAATGGGCATTTCATTCATTTTTTTTCATTTCATTCATTTTTGAAAACGGTCACCCCTCTCTGTAACTGCTACAGTGAGCCTTGGCATTTTTGGTCTTAAAATGTTTGTATTAACCTGCTCTACGTGATCCTGGTATTTTTTATTTCACTAATGTGTCTGTAACTCAAGATATGAATATTAATACCAGACAAATCAGGTGCCGCCTTTCCCCGAGGTCGTTCATGCTAGTGTTGGCAACAGGTTTGATTGACACAATTGCTAAGTGCCCACTCCCTGCTAAAGCAGTCGTGCGGGCGGGAAGGGACTTTCCCTTCAGCAGCCTCACTCTCGATTGGTTCTTTGGTTGCTATGATACACTCATTCAGAATTCCTAATGCAACTTTGCTCCAAATACTCCCGTATAACTGCTAGCCTCGAGCTTCATTTGACTGCAGCTGAACGCTATGAGTGATGTCACTCTCCCTTAGTTCACTTCTGTATACAGATGAATATGTGTATGTATGTGTGTTTGTGTGTATATATATATATATATATATATATATATATATATATATATATATATGTGACATACAAAAATAATACAATATAATGCACATACAATAAATGCAATGCAATTTACGATATATGAGAAATAAGGACAAGGTCAAGAAAGGTCGATTGTGTTTCATCATAGTTTTTGTCTGTTATCTGTTTAAAACTAATTGATATTTGACATAGAATAATGAGAAGAAAAAAACTTGGCAGACGACAAGGGTGAACAATAATTGCCCTTTAGGTATAATAAAGTCTAAAATAAATTAAATCTACTCAAATCAAGATTGTAAAAAAAAGTTTAAATTGCAGTACGAAGTATTAACCATAAACCAGTGCAAAACATCCACATTATGTCAATTAAAACCATTTTGAATGATAGACAATTCAAGTGATAATGGCACAGGAACCTAAGAAGCCTAAAGCTAAGTAAACGTGTCTTCTCCTGGTTTGCAGAAGGAGGACATGGACAGTACAGACTTGGGCTACATGACCTCGGAGAAGGCATTCCGGATCGTTTTGGCTGGAGATGCTGCTGTGGGAAAGTCCAGCTTCCTGCTCCGACTCTGCAAAAACGAGTTTAAAGTCCATTCCAGCACTACACTGGGTAAGAGTGTGATTATTGTGTCTAATATTTAAATTTGCTTGATCTGAAATGGCTAAGAGTGACAAAGGTGCAGAAAAAGTATCAAATTGGTAAGGGGCAACTACTTTTTCACAGCACTGTAGGTCCTACTAACCACGTGACAATTTAGTTTTTTTGCAGGTCAGTTTTTTACAAATGTGTATTTTGCATCATTTTTTAGGTGTTGACTTTCAAATGAAGACTTTAATTGTGGATGGGGAGCCTACATTACTTCAGATCTGGGACACAGCGGGACAGGAGAGGTAGATTTAAAACAGGTTTATTTGTGTTAACATCAGACAGACTATATTGAATAATTGTCTTCTCCCAGGTTTCGGAGCATTGCCAAATCGTATTTCCGCCGTGCAGATGGTGTCCTGCTGTTGTACGATGTCAGCTGTGAGAAGAGCTTTCTAAATGTGCGTGAATGGGTCGATATGATCGAGGTAAAGTCACCAGGATTATCTAACAAAAGCAGTTAGTTTTTTTTTTATCAAATTTGACTCTAATTGTAATATTTTTTACATGCAGCGGATCTGTAAGTTTATTTTTGAATAATATTGCTTGCGCTTTCGTTTTGAATGTGACAGTGTTGTCTTGTGAGTTTTGACGTATTGTGGGCTTACATCTCCAAAAACCTCCTCCTGCTTGTTTCTATGGAAATGTTGCTACTTTGGTTATAATGTTCCACAGTATGGCATAAAATCTAACTCCATTTTTACGAAAATCTTACAGGTGACGTGGCATCTTCAGGAAATTACAAACATAGTATTTAAAAATGAGCTTAATGTTTTGTTTAAAAAGATAATAAATAAAATGTCCTTGATTTCATGTTGTGTGTCAGGATGTGTCTCCAGAGGACATTCCCATAATGCTCGTGGGAAACAAATGTGACCTGAGACAGGAGGGGCTCACCTGTGTGTCCAACACCTACGGAGAAAAACTGTCTATGGTGAGGAACAAGGGCTGTATCCAAGGGTTTCAGAGTGATAAAGAATTATGATTGTTACCATAGCGATTAACCATTTAAAATTAAATAATATATCATTTAATGGATTAAAGTCCTCAAAATGGATGCATATAATAAGAAGCCCTTGAATATGTACTGAAGGTTGTGTCATAACATTCTATAATCCCCATAGTTTCACCTGAGCTGGAGGATGAGTCAGAATTGTATGGTGGAATTTGCTGTTTAAAGGTCCTATATTACATAAAATTGACTCTTGTGAGCTTTAAGCCATGTTATAATTTTGTTACCTTGTTATCAAAAAAATACCTTGAGTTGTGTTTTGTTGTTTTCACACATGTTAGAGTAACGCTTTATTAGTTTGTTTACATATCTCAAAATGCTCAGTTTCACCTTGTGACGTCATGTAGTGGTAGTTTTGAAGTTAACGGCTACATTTTACCTTTACCTTTAGTTTGCAATTTAAAAGCACAATGAAGAACTTCTTGTATTACCACATGACATCACAAGGCGGAACTGAGTGTTTTCTGTTTGAGAGAAGAACTCGGCCTAGATATGCAGGATTTGTGTTGGGTATATGTGAATAAAAGAAAACACAACTCCAGGTATATTTGTGATGAAGAAATTATGTAATATAGATCAGAAAATGTTGTAATATGGGCCCTTTAACAGATTTGTAAACCTGGTTTATGGGTAATATCTCTCTAATTACTGGGCCTATCTACATGAAAATGGCTTCAGAAAGTGCTGCTATTATTTGACCTCAAATAAGTGATTGCTGTCAGTTGGATAAGATTATTTGTGACAAGTTTGTGAAGCCAATCCCAAACAAATAAAGATGAGGTTCAGCATTTGTGGATCATAAGGTTGGATATTTCTTACAAAAACAGTGACCCTCACATAGTTCTACATAGGCCCCTGCCCTCCATCTGAAATTATGACTATAATCAAAATCCATTCTGTTTTCAGACATACAGCACCCTGTTCTGTGAGACGAGCGCTAAAGACGGCTCCAACGTTCTGGAAGCAGTTCTACATCTGGCCAGGTAATCTCTTGTACTTGATCTTGAGGCTGTTTTGTTATAATTAAACTGTGTAGAAATGCCTGCATTTTTAGAGTGAGGTTTGCTGCCCTCTATTGGAAAAAAGTAAAATGTATGACACTGGGAAACAAGACTGTGGTATTTTTGATAGACCAAAATTGCACTTAATTTAGCAGTTTTACTCAATTCTAACCTAACTTTTATTAATGCACATTTTCAAATAATTTCCCAATTGAACTGTATCTATATGACACATTTAAATACAATTTAAGCTCCCCAAAGTGCTTTGCACAAACATCAACAAAAAATATACACAGTTAACAAGACACATAGTGTTTTATTGTTTTATTGTTTTAGTGTTCTTTGCCTGAGTTATCCTGTCTAGCCACCAAATAACATCTTATTAGCTCTACCAGTCATATTAAGCTTTTTAAGAATTAAGTAGAACTAAAAGTATTTTGTTAGAAAAGTACTCTTCATTCTTTTATTTACAAAATGTTACTCAAGTAAATGTAACTTATTAAAACCTGCAGAGGGTATTTTTTTATGGGGGTTTCTGGGAGATTTGAGCTAAAACAAATTTTACTTAAGGCTGGGTGATATGGCAAAAATTTGTGATCAAATCTTTCATATTGATCAACCCTGATATGATTCAGTATTTTATATTAAAAAAAAATGTTTTTCAATTTTCATTTTTTGAACAATACAAACTTAATAATTGCCATTTAACACAAAAATCATATCTCTTCAAAGTCTGAACTCCGCTCCAAACCACATGCTTTTACTGAAGCGATCTTTTATGTGCAGTTGCAACTTTTCTCTGACACTTTTTGATGCAAAAACAGCTGACAGCCATCACAATGTGTGACGTATCCTCCGCTATCATCCAATAACACATCTGGAAATATTCTCGTGTCCACTCAACCGTGAGCATGGATGTGCTCCGTGGGGCATGGTATAAAACTGGGGAGTTGAAGTGGCACAACTACATTGTTTTTTTGAGACTCATTTTGTGCGTCTCTACCATAGACTCTCAACCATGGATCCATTATAAAATTTCTACCCGTCTTTTACAGAAACTTTACTAACATAATAACCAACACCACAAGTGCCCATAAAAGAAGGAAACCAACAGGATAATTAGTCTGTGTGGATGTATGTTTTAATAGCGCCATTTCAGGAAATCTTAAACAAATGTTCACCATCTTCTAACACTCGCAGTATTCTCATATAAAGCCGATATTCAGCCACTGTGTGTGTTGTGAGTGAACAACTGTGGTGCTGCTCGCTGATTGTTTCAGTCAAAATCTACAGCATACTATTGGTTCACGGTGTTTGCCTGGAAAATTGTCAAGATAAAAGTGTACAAGACCTGTGTTTTTACAAAAGAAAGAAGATGGATACTCACCACCTATGACACCGCTTTAGACCCCTCCATTAAAAAGACCCAAGCTGATCATTGACCATTAGACATGATTGAATCTTGTTCTCGGTTTCAATTACATTAAAGGTGCTGTACCTGATTTTTACTGTTTAAAAAAAACGTCACAAGCAGAACTAGTACATATTAAACAGTCTGCAGCGGTCCAAAATTTACTTACCTTATGCATTCTGATCCTAATACGTTTTTTTATACAACTTTCAGAGACGAAAACCCTTTAGAATTAGATGCAGACATCAGTGTGTCCTTATTTAGACCTCAAGAGCTGCTTATACAATATATTGTTTGCTCAAATACATGAGGTTCTTGGCTCTTTAATTGCACAGCCCTCCCAAGTCTCAAACTCCATTTTCTTATACCCACAGACAGATCAGAAAGTACCACGAGAATGTTCAAATCACTCGGTACCAGTCTCTGCCCAGTCTGGCCGCTCCAAGGAAGAAACCACAATTCTCCTGCTGCACTTGATTCACAACGCACCAAAAACATGGACTATTTTAATCAATGCACAACGGGAATGTCTGTTCGACAAATGGCTTGAACTCTGCATCTTATTTTCAGTGATTTTGTCAAGTTTAAAGATACACTATGTAATCTTCTCTGATGTCTGTCACGCTTGGCTCCATGGAGATGTTATTGCTTTGTCTGAAAGTTTCACAGTGTGGCATTATACTTTAATTCATATTTTTTCTGCATATGTAATTGAATGCTGTGAGCTCAGTTGGCATTTCATCATTCTGACCTTTTACTTGGCCGTGTATAATACCGTACGGTGGAACATTCCAGGCGTAACAATAACCTCTCCATGGAGACAAACAGGTCCACCAAAAAAGTTACATGGAGCACCTTTTAAATGTAACTGTTTGATGGGCCTAGATTATTTAACTTTAAATGTTCCTTTTCAGTTGATTGCTTCTTATTCTAGGCAAAGTTATGCAAAAATAAGGTAAGGAAATGGCACTTATCTTTCTGAAAAAAAATTATCTTTTATCTTTTTATCATTAGTAACTGTAAGCTTCCACACTACGGCATTAAACCTGTCATGGAGACGAGCGACAGCACCAGCTCAAGTTACAGGTCTGATCTTTGGCAATAAAAACACTTGTCCATCTTGCATTTACTCAATTACAAGTTTAATGCCGTATTGCAGAACATTCTAGGCAATTCAATAACTCCCCCCACTAGAAGTTATACAATAAATATTCTACGACCTAAATAAGCTATTAAAAATTTCATCCAAATCAAAACTCTAATTGAGATTAATATTTTAAATGTATTTTTAAGTAAGCCAGTTTAGACCTCCCTCCCAGCTGAGACCAACGCGATCATGTTTGACACACTATTTTATTTCATTTTTACAGTTTTAAATTTTCAGTGTTTACAGTCAACATTTTTAACTGCATTTCAAGACAACTGAATGGTTTAAGTAAGTGGACAGAAACTGAAAGATGAACTGTTTTAATAATTTTCCATTTTCACAGTTCAGTTAGAAAGTTCTGAGAATTTTAAAGAGAAGGGGTATTGTGCAATTTTTTTAGACATAATTCCAGTTTATCATTAATAATAAATACACTCTTACATTACGTTCAAGTTCGTCAGTATGCCAGATAGTCTTTTTAAATATATTTTTATTGGTTTTACTTTTTTGTTGTCAAAATTATGAAAATGGTCAAATTACTTTTAATTTCATAATAATCTTGGAACAAACAGTTTGCACAATATTAGATTAGATTAGACTAGTTTTTAGAAATGATAGTGATAATGTGGCACTTGATTTGATTACCTGAAGATGACCTTTGACCTAAGAGCACGGAATTATGGGAAGTGAAGTTTTGCAGTTTTACCACTTTTTCAATGCTACCTTACAGTGTTATTTTTATGTCTTAATGTCCAAAATGTTCATTATTTTAGATTGATTTTATGAAAGTATGATAAATATACTAAATAAATAAAAGTATATAAAATGCTATTCTGTTGGAGAATACCACTTTACACTAAACATATGTCTCTTTAATAAAACATGAACAAAGACAAGTGCATGTGACAGATCCATATATTTTTCTGATTATGACTTGGTTTGATTGGATAGTACTTGTGTTAAATATATTTTAGTTTACATCAGTTAGTGGAGCTTTGTGAAGAAAATTAGAAAACAAAAACAGGAAGTAGCGGTGAGTTAAACAGAATTCCTCTACCTCTATATCATTAGCACAAACAAACCAAAAAGGCAGGAACAACTTGCACATGGGAAATATTTTTTGACAGTTTAAACAGTGATTTAAGAAAATAAAGGTGGTGTAATTTTTGTCTTAAGCATAACTGTTGTGTAATTTTGACATGTTAACATCATTTTGCCTTGTTAACATCATGGTTGCTAGGTAACATACCACTGCATATGTCACATCTGCTGTCTGTGTCCAACCAGGAAGTAAAATTATAAACTTCACCGAAATTAAAAAAATAAAAAAGACTACACAAGATTTTGATGTTAACTATGTTTTGGAGGAATAACCTAACCCAGAGTTGTGTTTTATTTCATTCGCATGTTTAACACACAAACCCTGCATATTTAGGCTGAGTTCTTCTTTCAAACAGAAAACACTTGGTTCCACCTTGTGATGTCATGTGGCACTCCACTGTGTTTTTAAACTCCACACACCTTCACGAGAATCATTTGGATAATTCCAGCCCTGAACTAAAGCTAAAAGGAGCTTTAACATGAAAACTACTGCTTCATGACATCACAAGGCAGAATAGAGCATTTTGACCTTTGGAGATGTAGACTGACTAATCAGTTTTGTTTCATTCACATGTTTGAGTAACTTAACTCTGGGGATGTTTTTGATGAAGTATCAACATTATAACATGACTAAAAGCTCACAGATCAATTTTCCGTAATATAGGACCTTTAAAGGGTTAGGAGTTAAGGACAGGGTTAGGTCATTTAGCCTGAATCATTCTTAATACACCTCTTCAATATGATTCTTTGTTCATGCGTTATTAAGGCTAAGTAAAGTGACTGTTGTTTACAAAATTTATATGCAATATTTCAAATACATGGAAGCTATGATTTTACAATTGAAATGTATTGGGTGAGTTAGCACATTTTTGCCCATTGTAAATGATGTAAATATATGTTAATCCGGATTATTACAATAGAAATAATTATAATTAGTCAGCTTGTTCTATCACAAAGTAGGAGACTGTTGTACTACTTCCTACCTGTAGGTGGAGTCGTGAGCTATTGTAAATCCTGTTTACAAAACTGCAAAATAAAGACAGAAATGACTACATTAAATCTGAACTTTGTTGTGTTACTGAGACGTATTCACTTGGGACTTTCTTGCTGTTTTCACCCGCAGTTTCAATTCCCAGGTCTTTTTGTGCGGAGTTTGCATGTTCCCCCCAAGAAACCCAAAACATCCACAATAGGTAAAATCCTCCTCAGATAGTCCAGACCAAGACTAACTCAAGATCTGGAGATGGGTCCAACGCTTCTGACATGTTGCCTCAGCAGCACTGAGCAATAGGTCAAATACAGGGGACACATTTTTCATGCGGACATTGAAGTATTAGGTAAGTATAAGGTGCTTTTTACCAACCGAATTCGGTTTTTAAAGTGGAACTTGACACTGAATGAACTTTTTTGGCACTTTTTTGTTACTGAACTGTCCTTTTTGGTAATTTTTGTGTAAACTAGGTACATTTACAGCTTTGTCAGGCTAAAACGGTGCTGTCTACGGTGTCCACTGAAATTCCAAGTACTATGTGACATCACACAACACTGCTCTGATTACAAACTGGCTGGCTGCAGCCGTGGAGTTTGAAGCGTGGATACTTATTGAACCAATCACACTCTTCTTGACACCTCTAGATCCCGCAGATACTCTCCCCTTTAGTCCTCTGTTTACTGCCCAGTTTAGTAGCTGTTTGAAATATGGGTTTGGGCGGAGTTTTGGTGTTTAGTCCCACTTAATCCCAGTCAAAGTGATATCAAAGAGAAGCAGGTGTCAGATCATCCATCCGAAAAGTTACATAGAGTAGACCTTTAAAAATTATACAACAGATTGCCCTAACTCCCATAGTGCCCCAGACAAATCAATAAATCAGTTAATTTCTCCTCAGCTGGTGGTTTGTGGCCACCTCCTGTCACCCAAACCCTCCCACCCACAAGCAACCACCCTCCTGTCCCTGCGCGTGTCCCGTGGTTGACAATGCGTGCTCCGAATGAACACAGCATATGTTCTGTACCTTATGCACAAGTGTCTGTCTGCTATTCAGGCCTTGGCACGGGTTTCCTCCCATCTGTTTACACTGTCAGGGGCTTGATCAGGCGAGACCACTCATTTGTCAAACAACATGTGGAGGGAGGGGTGAGAGGAGAGGGGAGAGGAGGGGGGATAATTAGATAAGAGCCCGCTGCTGCAGAGAGGTTAACGTCACTAATGAATATATTAGAGCGGACTAAAGAGCAGAGGTCTGATTTGCATGTGCAGATTAGCAGCCGAACTAATGACTGTAATGCATCTTGTGGAATATACATGTATAGGATTATTAAGTTGTTAAGACTTTTCTGTGGTAAATTTAATTACATTTTATGTCCAAATTGTAACTGTACTCAAGTAATTGTATTAATGAACACATTTTTAGTCTTAACTGAGTCATTATTAGGATCACTGTCTTTTACTGCTCCTTGATACGAATATTTTTAGAGTAACATTACTCCTCTGACCAAGTTTTGACCACTCGACCCCCTTATATCTGACTGTTGAAAGTAATTAAACTGATTCCAGGCTTTATGTTAAATGAGAATATAGAGTTTCCATGAAAGTGATTTACAACGGCTATTGTCCCTGTACACCCACACTCACCCGTAACAGACAGCAGGAGGTGAGGGGTCACCATCTGGAGGGGTCAGAGGTCAAATTACTGGAACAGTGGTCATTCTGATTTCATTTGGGACAACACCCCTCCCCTCCCTCTCTCCCTCCGTCCTGTCCCTCCCTTTGCATAGTCTGCTGCGCTGGATGATCACTGTCACATGTCTCTAATATCATCATGTCTGGGGATGATAGTCTGGTTTAAAAGTGCGTCTGACAGGTTAGACCTTTTATTTCACTAAAACAGAGGAAACATAATTGTATTTAAAAGATTTTACTAAAGAAAATAATCTACTCAAGTAAAAAGTACTTGTGCAAAAATGTACTTTAAGAGTAAAAGGTAAAAGTGCTGTGAATTTGTTAAATTTAATGATATTGATTTTAAAAAAAATATATACATATTTTGGTCAACTTTAACAATTCAAATCTTTTTCTTATGAATTTTGTGTGTTTTTGTTTGTTTAAAGCCAAAGCTTGAACTTAAACTTTAGTCAGGGTGCTACCATGAACCTGGTAAAAATAACCCCTCAAATCATATGAAAAGTACTTTTTACTTTTTAGTCCAGTTCAAAAATGTAGTGGAGTAGAAAGTACAGATAGCTACAGATAGGTGAAGTGAAAAGTAAAAAGTATCCACTGTAAAATGTATTTAAGTAGAATGTTTTGGAACCTATTTGTACTTCGTTACCTTCCACCACTGGATGTGACATACATAGAGGAAATCCCATAACTGTGACGATGAGACTAATAAAAATAAATTACAACACCTTTATTTTGTTAAATTAATTAATGCACCTTAAAGAAACACTATGCAAGTTTTCTGTTAGCGGATCCACCACCAGATGTTATTGCTTTGATTAGAATGTCCCACTTTATGGTATTAAACTTATCTTTATGGTGACAAGGTGATGCTACCAGGCCAAGTTACAAGTAAGATCTGCAGAGAGGCGACCCCGCTTACAGTAAGAATGCATGCGTTAATTTGATAGCATAATATGTGGTAAATATACTTAATCCAATAAATAGTGCCAAATTTTTATTAACATAGACTATTGATACCATAGGAAGAACACTTATTTTATATACTGTTAAATTATTGTACCATAAGTGAGAAATAGGAGTAGTTTTCAATGTTTTGGCATGTACACTTTGTGCTGTACCATCTACTGCAGACAGAGGGCAGCCTTTACCTACACTACAGCACGATGTTTTATTTCACAGAGTAGAGCTGTCCGTGGTTGGTGCTTTGTAGCATCTTACTCAGAATTGAAGTGTCTTGCCCAAGGACACAACAGCATGTCCTCAGTTGCAATTCAACCCCATCTGCCAGTGCAGTATCCTTAAAAGTCCAGTTCCTGATTTTCCCCATGTACTTGAGCAAAATGTGTCCTGCCCTGTACAGATATATTGTATAAGCAGCTCTTGAGGTCAAAATGAGACCACCATGTCCTGTCTGTATTTGATTATAAAGCTCTTTATTGTGAGATAATCAGGAAGTGCACATTAACATTCTAGTTGTCATTGCTTTATTATTACAGCAAAACGAGAAAAGCGATTAATTAGATGCAGACAGTACACAGTCGTCTTATTTTTACCTCAAGAGCCGCTTATACAGTGTATCTGTACTGGGGCAAGGCATGTTTTGTTCAAATATATGGAGAAAAAAATCTAAAATACTTTTGACAACCCAACTGGCCTCCATATTTGTAAAAACAGCTATAGAAAATCATTCACATTTGCAAAAGGCTAAAAATAACTGGGCATTGGAACAGGAGACAGTGTTGTTATCTGCAGGATGGATGTAGCAGGGATTAGCGTCTCTTTTATAATGTGCTTAATCTGCCAGATTAGCCTGACTGGTTCCATCTCAAACGTTTGTGCTTTATCGGCTGGTTTGGCTCTGCTGTAATGCCATATAAAACTGGAATTATTAAGATTATGTGGGATTTTGAATGGCTCTGCTCGTATAAATAAAACTATTCTGTACAGAGTGAGCACATGTTGTATTAAAGAAGCAGGACTCAGAAAAGCTTTATTGTTGGGTAATATTTTGTGTTATATAAAGGTGAAATATCTAACTTTTCTAGTGAGGGGTTGTCTCTCGGGAGTTATTGCTGTTTTGTCTGGAATGTTGCACAGTATGGCATTAAACATATCTATAGCACTGATTCAATTAAATGTGTTTTGTTGCTCAAAAACATGTATTCTTAATATGAGCTTGGTCACCTGTCCACAGATGTGACTTGTAACTTGGTGCCTGGTGGCGTCAGCTGCTTATTTTCATGGAGATACATATGTTTAATGCCATATTGTGAAACATTCCAAGCAACATCTCCATGCAGAAACCTGCAACTGAAAAAATGCATCATATATCAACTTAATGCCATACTGAGGAACACTCTTAGCCAAATAGTAGCATTACATAATGCATCTTTAACTGAAATATTTCTGAATAATGTGTAGTATCTAAATATGTTAATTATCTTGTATGCAGTGACCCTGTTGACACGCACACACACACCCTGTCACATATGCAGTACAGTACATGTGTGTAGTATTGACATATTGAGCTGCAGGTCTCAGTACAGTCCATATTGACACGATTCTCACAAATGTTTCTTATTGAGGTCAGGACAACACACGTGTCTACTAATGCTAACAACAAGCTAATGCTAAATGCTACTGGTTAAAATTAAAAATATTATAAAGAATAATAAATATGTAAATGACTTTGCACTCAACATAGGCAACATTCATTAAAAGGGACTGGGTTGTAGAGTCAATATCCGGTGATTTTTTTTTATTTTATTACAGAATTAGCCATAATTTATTATGAATGCAAATAAATGCATATTCACACTGCTGCTGTTATATTTCACAGAGCAGATTGTGTCTGTCATTGGATTTGCTCCAGTGTCCTGTTGAACCTCTGCTCTGTCTGACTCAACAAGGTCACCAACAATCATCTCTCATCTCTCTCTACATCTCTCTATCCCTCTGTCCTTCTTTTTTCCTCCTTTTCTGTCTCTCCCTGTTCTCTTTCTCCATCCCTCTGCCCCTCTTTTCTTCCTCTCCTCTTCTGTCTCTCCATCTCTCTCCATCCCTCTGCCCCTCTTTTCTTCCTCTCCTCTTCTGTCTCTCCATCATCTCTTTTCTCTTTCCCTCTCTCATCCTTCTGCTCCTTTTTCCTCCTCCTCATCTCTCTTTCTCCCCATTTTTATCCCTCTTTCTCACTTCTCTCTTTCTCTCTTGATCTTTTTCCCCCTCTGTCTCCCTTTCTCTCTCCTCTCTGCCCCCGCTCCCTGTCCCCTCTTTTCTCTCTCCCCCTCTCTCTCTCTAGCGCACACATAAACCAAATGGACAGCACCCCACACACTCTTTCTCCTCTATCCCCCTCCCTCTTTTCTCTTTCTCCCCCTCCCTCTCTTGTCTTTTCTCTCCCTCTCTTTCTAGCACACACATAAACCAAACAGACAGCGCCCCACACACTTATCAAGTGATTAACTGTCAAACTGCACAGCTCGGGGTCATCTCAGGTCACCATTGATTTACATAGGGCCAGATGGAGAGGCCTATTAGACACAAACAGCCCCTCCCACCCCCGGAGCACCGCCTCTCCTCCCGTTTCCATGCCGACGCTTCACAGGGACGAAGACGATGGGGTCGTGCCACAGTGAAAGGTCAAAGGTCGTGGGTGGCTTGCCGCTGCGCTGTATAATTTGGTGGTGGGGGGGAGTGAGGAGAAGAAGGAGGGGAGGGACGATGCTGCTCGGAAATGATTCACATGATATTTTAAATGTTATACAGTGAGTCATGTGATACACGATAATGACACTGTTTATCAGAGCCAGAACAAAGTATCTGATTTTTAAAACACGGAAAACAGAACTAGTTCATTTTAAACAGTTTGCGGTGGTCCAGAGTTATTAAGAGCTTACCTTATGCATTCGGAGCATCCTAATTAATTTAATACAAGATCACGTGATTATATAAGACTAAGGGTTGGCTGCACCAAAACTGAGATGGGGGGAAAAAGGACTTTTAGATGTTTTGCTTCACTGAAATGGAATATATTTCAAGGATAAGCAAAACTGGATACTATGGTGCCACAAATACACTTTAATAATCTTTTATATCCACACCTGCACCTGTTTTTAATTTCTTTTGTTTGTGTTTTTTCTGTATTTTGAACAGGGCACCTATGAAAAATAAAGTCTAAGTGCGCTCATTGGGTCTCCCCGTATAAATAAAGATAAATAAAATTTTAAAAAACAGTACAAGGTCATTTATTGAATACCCCACCCTCTGGACCATTGCCAATGTGTTATGTGTTACGTCTAAACTAAACCAGATATTTTTTGCAGTGCAGTTTGTTCTGTACATATGCCATTACTGAAGCCAATTAGTGCTAATGAAGAGAGTCCCTCACCTGACGCATAATCACCTCATTTACTGTGGTTTGGACACACACAGCACTTTTAAAGCACCAGCACCAGCAGAACATGCAAATACCAAGGCCACGTAAGCTTTAACACCGATGCACATTAAATCAGTATCTTATCCAGGGCACGTACGAAGCAGAAGAAACATGCTCATGGTCAGATGGGCTCGCTCACCTCGTTTCATTTGCTCACATAAGCGATTCACTGTTATAGTCTGGGGTTTTAGATGACAACACAACATTCTATAGCCCTGTAAGATTTATTGGGGATGGGGGCAGATACTATTACCACTTGGTGTGCAGATTTCTGTTTGAATCTAGGGCATAGTTATCAGGGGTGGAAGAAGTACGCAGTTGTGTTATTTAAGTAACAGTACAGATATGAGAGCAAAAATATACTCAAGTAAAAGTACAACTAGCACATAAAAGTATTTAAAAATGCATTTAAAGGGTAAAAAGTATTTCACGCAGATTTTTAGGTCTTATCAGATGTAGTGACAGTTGAATTACTACTTTTTCCAGCTGTTCTTATTTGTATATTTTTGTTTGCTCAAGTTATGAATGTGTTAAAAATAAACCCTCAGCCTTTTCAGCAGGTCAGATAATAATAAAAAGTACTTTTACTTTTCAATCCTGTAAGAAAAAGTAGTGGAGTAGAAAGTACAGATACTTGCCATCAAATGTAATGAGGTAAAGGTAAAACATATCTACATTAAAATTTACTTAAAGTACAGATACCTAAAATATAGACTTAAGTACAGTACAGTACTTTATTACTTTTACTATGTTATGATCTACCACTAATAGTTACTAACATGACATAACATATACTTTTAAAGGAGATATAGCATATAAAATCAGCTTTCATGTGTTTTCAGCCATGTTTTTAGTTTTGTGGTGGTGGTATAACTAACAACAACTAGCATACATACGTGCACTTCCTGATAACTGAACAATGAATGGCAAATGGTAAATGGTCACATTTTTATACAGCGCTTTTCCACCTTCAAGGCACTCAAAGCACTTTATATCGAGGAACCACTCACACATTCACACACACATTCATACATCAGTGTACGTAGACACTGGGGGGAGGTGGGTTAAGTGTGTTGCCCAAGGACACAACAAATTCATCTGTGGGAACTGGAATCATAGCGCAAACCTGTGGATCAGTGGATTTAATTTCTCAACCAATGATGTTTTTATGTCGAGAACAAGATTCCAACCACTAACCTTCAGATCCGTGGACGAACACTCCGAGCTGCTGCGACCCATAATACTAAAACGTAAAAGTAGCTGAAAAATGTCTTCTTTTCTGGATATTTTAACATCTAAAAAAGGAAGGGAAGTGGAAATGAGGATAGAGATGGAGAGAAGGGGAGAGAGAAAGCAGGAGAGGTGGAGGTGAGGTAGAAGCAAGTGAGCTGGTACCAGTAGAAGATGAAAAGCTGTGACATTTGAAGCTCTGGTGTAAAAATGTGAGACGACTTCAAAAGAGATGCATGAAAAATACAACACAGAGGTCGTCCACGCTGCTGCCCCCATCAGGACGAATCAGACGCCATCACGCTTTTTTTCAAAGGTACTGTACGTCCTCCAGAACAGACTCAGGTGGAATTTCAGATTACAGTTTTCTTGATCTGGTTTATGGTTAATATCTTTGTAATTAATGGGCCTATCTGCATGAAACAAAAACTAGCTTAAAGTTCATCATCTGATCTGTCAACATGGATAAACGCAAGTTGTTCAAAATATTCATTCCAAAGATGTGATTTTGGTCACTGGAAAGAACTTCAAGCCATGAGCACGTTTTATAGAGCCACTCCTTTATTAATATTGATAAAGTTATTATTTCAGACCAAGGTTTAGTTTGTTTTGGAAAAGTAAAAGTATTTTTTTTAAGCATTTGAGAGCTGCTGAAAAGGCAAAGGGTTTGAGCAAACAAAATTATACAAATGAAAACAGCTCGGAAAAACCTTTGAGTCAAGTGTTACAGCAAAAATCTGTATCAAAATCATTGTATTTGAAGCTTTATAAGACCCTTTTTTTTTGTATTTTTAAACATTTTTTAACTGATGTAAAACATATACAGTATTTTCCACAGGATCCATCCCAACAAACCAAGTAATAATTAGAAAAAACATGAAAACCTGTCAAACACCCTTTAAACAATAAAAAGACCTGTATTTGAGTCAATGCAAGATAGATATGTTTAAGCCTTATTGTGTAAAACTTGAAGCAAAGCCATAACATCTCCATGGAGACAAGCAGGTGGCGGACCTCGTCTCTTATCTCTCATCCCTAAATCAAACAGCATTCTTCTGTTATCTTGTTTACAACCATGTTTTTTCGACGGTATTTCATGATAAATTCCCTCTGAGTGCACATCGCTGTCTTCAATCTGCCTATCTCTTGAAGTTTGGTCTGGCGGGGCATCAGGGCTTTTTATCGTGCCACCTCTGTAGAAATATGACATTGAATCAGATGCTGTTGGACGGGCTCTCCCCTCCTCTCCTCTTTCACGCCTCACATCCCTCACTTAGCCTATCTCTCCCCCCCTCCCCAAAGCTGCCTCGCTTGCCCGCCCATATCCTTCCTCTTCATTTGACCGTCTATCTGTCTTCTGCTCTCTGCACTGTAAAATATTTATGAGCGCACAAGGTGAAATTACTTAAAGGGCCAATATGTCACTTTTTTCATAGACGGTTTGCTACATGGAGGTCTCTGTATGTTATTTCTTGCCTGGAATGTTCCACAATATGGCACTAAACTTAACTATCTTGCATTTATTATAGGTGTTTTATTACCATAGACTCTATATAAATATACATGGCTAACCTGCTAGCTGTGGTGTTCCAAACAGGAAATGAGCATAGGCTGGTGCTTCTGGCTCTCATTCACTTTCTATTGAAAAACTGTGGTCCCTCCCCATGTAACTGCTGCTGCCAGGCTCATAATTTTGGTCTTAAATTGTTTGTAATTCACTCTACATAATCCTGTTTGTTTTTTTGTTTTGTTTTTTTCTCCGTAACTCAAGATATGAACATTAATCACAGAAAAATCAGCTGCCTTCTTTCCCCGAGGTCGCTCTTGCTAGCGTTAGCAACAGGTTTGATTGACAGAGTTGCTAAGCGCCCACTCCCTGTTGCGGAGAGGAAGTGGTGTTACCTTCAACAGCCTCGCTCCTGATGCTTCTTTGGTTTGTTGGAATTCTAAATATGTAACTTTGCTCCAAATTGGCCCGTATAACTGCGAGCCTTGATGAGTTTCATGTGACTGGAGCTGTACAGGTGACATCACACTCACTTAGTCCACTTCTTTATAACATCTTTGCTTATTACTGCAAGCAGGGTCGCCTCTCTGCAGACCTGACCTGTAAACTCACTCTGGATATACACACAGTTAATATTCTAGGCAAAGCAATAACATTCCTCTTGATACAAATGGCTTCTCCAGAAAAGTTACATTGTGGACCTCAGTATTTTATGGCTGCATTCTTACTGTGAACACCTCTACACAGACATAGATATACAGTATTTAATGCCACACTACTGGGCATCATAGCAAAGCAACAACATCTCCATGGAGACAGGCAGCATGAGTTATATAGGTTATACCAGGGTTTAAATTCAATCACTTACTAAACCATTACTTACAATTTGAGCAGTTTCAAGTTTATATTTTTAACAAAAGTTGTGAAAATGTGTGAGGAATAACTCTGGGCTTCTGCAAACCGTTTATAATGAGCTAGTTTTGTTTTTCACATTTTAAGACAACACAGCACAGGCTCTGTGCACAGAACTCACTGTGTGTCAAAGCACAAAACAGTCACTTTTATTGACGCTGGAAATCGTAAAATAAACAACCTATTAAAATTCAAAGGCATTAAAATTAAGATATATTTTTATATGTAGAATACTTCAGTTTGTGGTGTTATTTTAATATTTATTATGCCAGAAAATTAGAGAGACACAAACATCTTTCTTTCTAAGCACAGACATGTCCTCCGGTGAAGTATTCATTGTATTTGTTTAGTTTTTAACATGTTTTCAGTGTCATCCACCCGCAGCTGTCTGTCCACTGTCTGATCTTTAAATATTTACTCATTTTAGCGTGACTCTGCAAAAACTTCACCGAGACACAACTGGACCCATAGTAGTGACCCTCGCAGTGAGGTTTGCGGCGCTGTTGTGATCAGAGTTCTATTAGTTTATATCTAATCATGTTAAACTACTAAGAATGCAAGTCAATTTAACTATATTATTTCATTTTTACAGTGTAAATGTGTGCGCGCATGTGGCTGTGGGTGTGTTTGTGTGTGTGTCTGCTCGTGTGTGTCTGCTTGTGTGTGTGCGCTTGTGCTTGCATGTGTGTGTGCTTGTGTGTGTGCTCATGTGGTTGTGGGGGTGTGCTTGTATGTGTGTGTGTCGGTGCGTGTATGTCTGTGTGTGTGTGTGTGTGCTTGTGTGTGTGTCCGTGCACAGATGAGACAGTGATACATGATTCGCTCTGACTTTCTCTGTC
Organism: Periophthalmus magnuspinnatus; assembly: GCF_009829125.3. Classification (NCBI taxonomy): domain Eukaryota; kingdom Metazoa; phylum Chordata; class Actinopteri; order Gobiiformes; family Gobiidae; genus Periophthalmus; species Periophthalmus magnuspinnatus. The sequence continues at coordinate 27,620,278 of NC_047134.1, forward strand.
AGAGGACATCAGATCATCCTCTTACATGTATGCACCCAACAGCACCCATGCAAGCATGGAGCGAAGGAGGAGGAGAGGGAGGACAAGAGGGAGAGACCAGGGGGAGGGAGAGAGGGAGAGGAGGGAGAGATGACAGGATGGAGGGAGGAAACTGGGGTTAGGACAGAGGGACAGAGATAAGGAGAAGAGGAAGAGAGAGAGAGACAGGGAGTGAAATATGGTGCGAGAGAGGGAGAGAGAGAAGGGGGGAGAGAGAGGGGTATGGAAATAGGAAGAGAGAGAAAATCACTGGGGAAGAGAGAAGGAGAAGGGGTGAGGATAGAGGGGAAGAGAGGTAAGTAGAGAAGCAGAAGAGATGGGGGAAAGGGAGGGGAAGAGAGAAAGGAGGGAGGGAGATTGGAAGAGAGAGAGGGAGAGGAAGGGTGAGAAGGGAGAGAGAGCAGGAGGAGGAGAGGGATGAAGGGAGAGGAGATAAGACAGTCTTTGAAGGTAGAAATGGGTTTTGGCGCCTGGCTGCTCCTGTCCTGCTCCTGTCTTGCTCCTGTCTCATGGGTCATGTGACTAAATCCCGCAGTCATAGTGGTTTAAACTGATAAGACAGCTCTAGTCCCCGTGTCTGTGTCTGCTGCTTCCTGTTTGGGAGAGGCTCTTTAAAGGGCCTGTGCCTGATTTTAAACAGCCTATATTACAGAAAAAATGTATTCTTGTGAGCTTTATTATTGCCTGTCTACATCTCCAAAGCTCCAAATGCTCTGTTCCACCTTGTGATGTCATGAAGTGGTAGTTTTCAAGTTAACAGCTCCTTTTACCTTTAGTTCAATAGGCAATTCTAGGGCTGAAATTGATAAGGAAACATTATAAAAAACATTATAACATAGATCAGAAAATAGCGTAATGCGGGCCCTTTAATGTATGTACAAACTCTATTCACATCATGCTCTTTTCGGTAAATATATACATTGCATTTTCTCAGGTAATAAATGAAACAGAAGCTACAGACAGGTCACCTCTACTTAGGCAGATTGTTACTAAGATCATGGGAAACGAACACTTGATTCTCTGTCATGGTGTCTGTTCAGGATGTATGTAAGTTAATAGCAAGTAGAAATTGGAGAACTGTAAGGAAACAACTGCTTGACACTATCCCAGACACTTGTTTCTGTGTCATGGGACCAACATCCCTGTGGCAGAAAGGTCTAAACAGGCGGGGCTAAAAATTCAAACTAAAACTTTCTGACTTGGTTTGAAATCATGTATAGGGCCTTTTAAGTTCTGCCTTATGTTCGGGTTATATCCTGAGGTGGGAGAGGTAAGACACGAGAAGTTGATGGTTGTTGTTGTTGTTGTTGTTGTATTTTATCAAGTAATGCTAGATACAAAGATGAGTGATAAAATTGGCTCTGTGCGCAACAGCACATTTTGGCAGAGTCACACTAAAATTAATAAATATTTAAAGATGAGGCTGTGGACAGGGAGCTACAGGTGGATGTCATTGACAACATGTTAAAAACTACACAAATAAAATGAATACTTCATTGGACAACTGAAGTATTTATATATTATAAGTAAGTCTTTATTTTAATTTATTTGAATTTTAATACGTTGTTCATTTTATGTTTTCTGATTTTTTATAAAAGTGACTGTGAAAAGACATTCCCCCTCTGTCCCAGGGTGAGATCGACTTGTGCCTGCTCCATAAATACAGCAGCTCCCAGAAGCTTGGGCCCAGAAAAAATTCTCGCATAGAGCGTAATGTGTTTTTGTGAATTCAAACTCTCTGTGTTCGGCTGACAGGGATCCACAGCTTTTACAAAGGTCAGATTTTGTAGGGATTCTTTTCTATTTTCACGACATGAACTTTTTAGAATTTTTAAACCCTCAAAGTGCCTAAAAGTTAGGTTTGTAAAATTTAGCCTGCTAAAGCAGAGCAGGTGCGTCACATGGGTAGGAGCCATATCGAGGAAGTAATCTGGAGGAGAAAATGATTTTTGAGCCCATGCACGAATGAGCACAGGCCATTGAAAACAACGCCATCTTAGGTTCATCTTCCAGATTTTATTATGCTCCATGACACATACACAACAGGACATGATCACAAGACAGAGCAGTGAAGACATTTACGACATTAGACACTGATGAAAAATGGGTTTGGTGGAGTATTAAATTATGATCATGCTGAAAATAATGATGCCATTTTTCATCATTTAGTTTAGCGTTAAGCTAACCTTGGGAATGGTCTATTGTGGTAAAGAAAGGTGATTTAAGCAATTTTGAGTGTGGCATAGTTGTTGGTGCCAGATGGGCCGGTCTGAGTATTTCACAATCTGCTCAGTTACTGGAATTTTCACGCACAAGCATTTCTAGTGTTTACAAAGAAGGGTGTGAAAAGGGAAAATCCAGTATGTGGCAGTCCTGTGGGCGAAAATACCTTGTTGATGCTAGAGGTCAGAGGAGAACGGGCCGAGTGATTCAAGCTGATAGAAGAGCAACGTTGACTGAAATAACCACTCGTTACAACCGAGGATGCAGCAAAGCATTTGTGAAGCCACAACACGCACAACCTTGAGGCGAATGGGCTACAACAGCAGAAGACCCCACCAGGTACCACTCATCTCCACTACAAATAGGAAAAAGAGGCTACAACTTGCACGAGCTCACCAAAATTGGACAGTTGAAGACTGGAAAAAGGTTGCCTGGTCTGATGAGTCTCGATTTCTGTTGAGACATTCAAATGGTAGAGTCAGAATTTGGCGTAAACAGAATGAGAACATGGATCCATCATGCCTTGTTACCACTGTGCAGGCTGGTGGTGGTGTGATGGTGTGGGGGATGTTTTCTTGACACACTTTAGGTCCCTTGGTGTCAACTGGGCATTGTTTAAATGCCACGAGCTACCTGAACATTGTTTCTGACCATGTCCATCCCTTCATGACCACCATGTACCCATCCTCTGATGGCTACTTCCAGCAGGATAATGCACCATGTCATAAAGCTCGAATCATTTCAAATTGGTTTCTTGAACATGACATGAGTTCACTGTACTACAATGGCCCCCACAGTCACCAGATCTCAACCCGATAGAGCATCTTTGGGATGTGGTGGAACGGGAGCTTCGTGCCCTGGATGTGCATCCCACAAATCTCCATCAACTGCAAGATGCTCCTATCAATATGGGCCAACATTTGTAAAGAATGAATCAGCACCTTGTTGAATCAATGACACATAGAATTAAGGCAGTTCTGAAGGTGAAAGGTCAAACACCGTATTAGTATGGTGTTCCTAATAATCCTTCAGGTGAGTGTACATGCACATATACATACTCCTACCTAGGAAATAAAACAAATAAAATAATATAAAAAATAATTGTAACAAAAATGAAAATAAATATAACATTTTCTAAAAATAATAATTAAATGTAAAAATAAAATAAAGGCCTAAATAAATAAATAAATAAATAAGCAATATTCAACATGTTTTCCAGGTTTAAATTAATACCAGTTTTAATTTCATCCCTTAACAGAGCTCAACAGTCCTGCCCACTTCGAAGTCTGTGCTGGTTCTGGAAGTAAATTTTCTGTTAATTTTCTATGGATTTAAGAGTTCAAAGGCATTGCAGAGGCCAACTAGGCCAAATAATCTCCATAAAACTGTAACACTGTTTTAAGTCCAAAAAACACATTTAAAACACACGATTATGCAAAATGGTTTCATAACTTAGCAGTTTATAAAGTGTCAGAAACAAAATGTAAATATAATTATAGGTCTTGTGGTCATTATTTACTACGTAGCTGAGCGAGCTTTCAAAGTTTTAATATTTGGTTCGGAAAGTCTATGGGAAAAAATTATGGAAAATTTACTTGTGGAACCAAGGAGTGGGTTGACACACGGTTGAGCTCCATAGTGGTCTCCATAGTGGTCTCCATAGTAGTCTCCATAGTGGTCTCCATAGTGGTCTCGTGTCAGGTGGATGGAAATTTTGGGGTTAGTTAGTCTCTCAGGCCAGTGCAGTCCTGTCCTGACACACGACACATGTAAACAAATGTTTGGAGGTCCCATCTGAAGACTGTACATGTATTATTGATGTTACTCTGCAGTTAGCAAACCTGTCCACCAGCTTTTGTCCACTCTCAGATAAATGTTTAAAATGAAAACGCTGTGAAGAGGTTTTGCTAAATGGCAAACACGATATCCATCGTACCCAAGGTGCTTCACAGTGCATTATTCATTTACTCCACACTTGGTGGAGGTAAGCTACTAGCCACAGCTGTCCTGGGGTAGACCAGAGGAAGGGTTGCCTGACCTTTCTTCATTCTGTGTGAATCCAGAAGGGTCTGGAATCAGACTATAGACCTTGACAAATCTCCGTCCTATCTTGGGACGGTCCAACCACAGCCACTCATTTGTATCATGTGTCTCTCAAGTGCAGAAGACATCTCCTCTTGAAAATGTTTACTCCTAAATCACAATGTTTGGAGCCGGAGCATGCGTCTTTGTGATTGTTTAACCGCCTGTCAGTCACGTTCTGTGAAATCAGGGAAATGGGATGCTGTTCTGGACTCACTCTTTGTGAAGTTTTGCCAAAGCGAGTGGTTCTGGCTGGGCAGGTAAGAAGAAGGGAGGCTGCCAATCTGCTCCATCTGCTCCTCCAACCACCACCAACACACACACACACACACACACACACACACACACACACACACACAGCGCATTCATACTAGGCAATGTGAGGTGAAGTGTCTTGCCTAAGAACACAATGACAGTTTTTGCCACTGGCACCCCTGTGGTTCCTGGTATTCCTAGTGGTCTCCCATCTAAGTCCTGACCAGGCCCAGCCCTGCTTTACTTCTGAGATCAGATGGAGTCAGGTTTGACAAGCCAGTATGGCCACAAAGACATACTGTGGAACTTTCCAAGCAAAGCAAGAGTATCTCCATGGAGACAGTCAGGCAGAAAAGTTAGACAGTGCACCTTTAAGATATGTTTGCTCGATAGACGTTCAGCAGTATCTAATAGCTATAGTAGCCTGTGTGTTTGCCTTTGAAATCGTTTTATCTGAGAGTCCCTGGTGGCGGGGCGAGGTAATTACAGCAGATCCACAGAGCGTTACACACAGGGGCACACAAACACACACACACACAGCGTTAATGAGAGTAGATTTCCTCCACTGCCTGAGTCTATCTCTGCAGGTCCAGGTCAAAGCCGCCAAATCTGCTCTAGTCTCCTGTTCTGTTCATTCACAAAGTGCAGGTGCTGATGTGAGATCTATGGAGGTGCACCATAAAAAGAACAAACAAATACAACAGTTTCAAACATGTATCTTGTTTGTACGTAGTTTTAATGAGTTGATTTATTTTCTGTAAACAGGCTATTATTTCTAAAAAAAAAAAAGGGTCACCTCTCCAGTGATCTGACCTGTACATTAGCCTAGTTCTAATGCAACCAGCTTGGCTCCATGAAGATAAGTTGGACGCAATATTGTCGAATAAAAGCAATTCCATCTCCATGAAGATAAGAGAAAAGAAGTTGTGCACATTTAAAGGTAACTTGACTTATTACTTTTTCATAATATTATTTCTAGAAACATGTTTTACTGTTAAATATCTGAATTCGAGACATTTAATGCATGTTTTTTTGCAGTGCAGTGTCTCTCTCGCCTCGTCGGTGTTTTGTGCAGGACTTGGCTCCTCTCCAAACCTGAAGAGCTAATTGGAATTAGAATAACATTCCTCAAAGGCCGCTCGTTTAGCGCCGCCGCGGAGTGCTAACGACGCAGGAGAGGGGAGTGAGACGACAGAGAGAAAGAGAGATGAGAAGGGTACAAGCCGAGGAAGACAAGAGAGGAAGAGAGAGAAGAGGAGAGAGTGAGGGAGATGAGAGAGGGAGAAGGAGGGGTAATGAGCTGAAGAGAGGAAGTGAGAAGAGAAAGGGATAGAGAGAAGGGAGTGGTGAGATAAGGGGGTATTGAGACCAAGAGAGAGAGAGAGCAAGTGGAGAGAGGGAGGGAGAGAAAAGAGGAAGACACAGGGAGAGACAGAAGGAGGAAAAAGAGAGAGAGGGAATAGTGTGGGGAGGATGTGAGTGATAGATAGCGCAGGAAGGAGAGAGAAAAAGTGGATAGTGAGACAAGGGAGGAGGAGGAGGAGGACAGAGAGAGAAAGAGGGAGGAGAGAGAGGGTCCTAACGATCTATGCTAACAATGTTTTATTCTGATTTTTAATGAGGGGTAATTACTCAGCTGGAGAGTAGCGAGGGGAAGGAGAGAGAAGAGGAGGAGGAGAGAGGAGGAGAGAGGGGGAGGGGCAGTAATTATCAGGGCTTGTTGGAGAGAGAGAGAGCGAGAGAGAGAGAGAGAGGAGGAGGAGTGTGCTAAGTGGCTGTTTACAGACATAGTAGCACTTGATGAAGACGTGATAACATGCAGTACAACGAGAGTGTAAGTGACAATCTGACAACTTTAAAGGTGCACTGTGCAACTTTTCCACCTCTTGCTCATCTCCATGGGGATTTTATTGCTTTGCCTTGAATGTTTCACAGTATTAAATTATAGAAGCAGATCAGGTCACATCTGTGTAAAGGATGTTATTTTTGAGCAGTAATGAAAACAAAATGCAAATGCATAAATAAAGGAATAACAGATCAAATCTCCATGGAGACAGAGAAAGTGGGAAAAATGTTACATGGTGCAGCATTAAGGATACTCAAAACAATATTATTGGTTCAAGTGGATGTGATTTTCTTTCTTTTAAAATTATTAAATACATTATTCAAATAAAGTCTGGGGTTCACATGGTAACTAATAATTTGATTTTTTCCATCTCAAAAAACATGAAAAACAAAACTAGTTCATTTTAAAGTTTTGCAGTGGTCCAAAGTTATTGAGCACTTATGTTATGCATTCAGAGCATCCTAATGACTCACCACGATGAGTTTATAAGCGCTCACAACTTTCAGACCATAACAACTAGCCTGCTAACACGCCTTACTTTATTATCGGCAGCACACAGCAGATGTATTTTGACCTAAAGAGCTTTTATACAATATATCTGTACTGGGGCAAGACTCATTTTACTAAAATACATGGAAAATGGGTACTGGCCCTTTAAACCCATTTGATTGGTGCTTACATATGTATAGTGGGTCCTGCTTTGCCTCTTTTTTGTAGAGAAAGTCCCTCAGATGAGTATTGATTTGGTCCATCTGCTCAACAGAGTGGATTAGCTCCAAACACTGGACAATTAGGGCCCTTAAACCCAGGTATCTGCTACTGCCACAATTATAGGCTCTTTACAATCAATACACTGTAAACCAGGATCAATGGAGTCTGCAGAGGGAGGAGGAGCCACAGAGCAGACACTGAAGTACACTCCAAAAAAGGTATTGTGTCCTATTCTTCCATCTTCTATATTAACTGCTAACACAAAACATATTTAGTCTAATTGTGTTAACTCCCCTTCCCCTTTCCTTGGCTGCTCTGGCATGCCCAGGCCATCATTGTAAATAAGAATTTGTCCTTAATGTTTTGCCTGGTAAAATAAAGGTAAAATAAATAAATAAATAAATAAATAAATAAATAAATAAATAAATAAATAAATAAATAAATAAATAAATAAATAAATAAATAAATAAATAAATAAATAAATAAATAAATAAATAAATAAATAAAATAAATTTAGATCACCATGTTACCTTTTATTGTTTTGAAAATTTGCAAAAAAAACCAAACAAACAAAAAACAATATATTAAGATGTTTTAGAAGTTTTACTTTCATTTTTGAAGGTCTGATTCTCCCCTCCCTTTGCTCCCCACGCTAAGTCACTCCCCTTCAGAGCGTGGTCACAACACAATCAGCGTGCATCCCGCTAACAAAACTACTGCACATAGCATCAGGTTTGTGAAGTTGTACTGTATTGATTTTGTTTTGTATCCTGCTTTTGTATATTTATGGAGAATTGTGGGAGCAGGAGTGACGTAGGCTTGTGGGCGGAGCTTTGGACAGACTTTTACAGCTAACCATACAGAGGGTTATAATAGGGCTCAGGAGAGATCGCTAGATTACTGAAACATGCATGGATGACAACCTCTTCAGGCATGTTTTTGATGAGGGAACATTATAACATGGTAGAAAGCTGAAAAAAAAACCTTCTCCTTGCATATACCTTGCATAATACCTTCTCTTTGAGTTCACTGAAAGAATATTTTTAAGTAATGTATGAATTACATACTTTAGAACTATCAAATTGTCTTTTTTATGCATATGGCAGACAGGCTAAGAACTAGAATTCAGAACATTAATGTTGCTAATGTGCAGGAAGTCTTTTGAAAGTGTCAAACATGACCTATTTTTGCTCATAAATGCTGTGTATAGTGTGTTTTGGTTCTTAAGCCCAGGATGTAAGAAAGAGGGAGATGCCCGTTAATGTGTTTTTCACCGACATAAGTAGTTTTGAAGTAGTTTTTAAAGTTCCATTTCCTGAATAGACCAAGAATATTTGAGTTTTCATATTACGCATTATGTAGTCTGTAAATAGTTGGGGGCAATGGAGGTTGTCGGGCTCAGAAAGGGCGCAAATCGATTTACACTTGGGCAATAGTCCACACTATCTGTGGAGGGGGGAAAGGGAGGGGAGGAGAAGGGAGAGTGAAGTAGGGTGAAGAGGGTGGGGGCAAAGGGTGAGAGGAGGGAGGGAGTAAGTAGGTTATTGAGTGACGGAGGACAGAGATAGACACCGATTACTGCCGAGCTCCGACGGAGGAGAGGTCCCATGGGTGAGATCAGAATTACTCCCCTCCTCACCCACCCCCTAACCCACTCACACAGGCTGTATCGACCAGCGCAGGGATGGTACGACCGCATGTAATTCAGGTAAAGGTTGCAAAATTGACTCTTGTGAGATTTAAGTCGTGTTATAATGCTGTTACCTCCTCAAAAACACCTTCAGTCGTGTTTGTATCATTCACACATTTTTGCGCAAACCTTTGTTATTAGTCTGTCTACATCAACAAAGCTCAAAATGCTCTGTTCCATCTTGTGATGTCATGAAGTGATAGTTTTCAAGTAGGTTTATTGTTTGTGTTTGTGCCTCTAGGTCACTGTTCCAATCACAGAGCGGTATTGTGGTTTGGGGCTGAGCCAAAGGTGAAGGACCCACATGAAAGAACCAAAATTTAAGCAGAAATCAAACTATTTTGTTCTAGATATTTTGTTCTGTCTCTCCTCTTCATCCTCTCCTCCTTTGCTCTTCCTCCTCTCTCTCCTTTCTCTCCTCTCTTCTCCTCTTCCCTTCCTCCTGTCTCTCCTCTCCCTCCTCTCCTCCTTTGCTCTTCCTCCTCTGTCTCTCCTTGCCCTTCTCTCTCCTCTCCTGCTCTTCCTCCTCTGTCTCTCCTCTCTCTCCTCTCTTCTCCTCTCCTCCTCTGTCTCTTCTCTCCTTTCTCCTCCTCTGCTCTTCCTCCTCTGTCTCTCCTCTCCCTCTTCTCTCCTCCTCTGCTCTAGTCTTTATCGTGGCTTTTCTGCACTTGACTTCCTTCTGCAGACCCTCGGAGCAGAAAATGGAGCCTAGTGGAGCTTAAAAGAGATAAAAGTCTCTCACGCACGCACACCCCCCCACACACACACGCACCCCCCCACACACACGCGCACACCCCCACACACACGCGCACACCCCCACGCACGCGCGCACACACACACACACACACACACCCGCACGCACACATACACCCCCCCCCCCCACACACACACACACAGAGCTGTATACAGTAGCCATGTTTGTTGTTGTTTTTTATTGATACTTGACACCCGTCGTCATCAACTTTGCCTGAGCCTGTGGTGCTAACTAGAGGCACTGCTCTGTCTGAATCTCTGTCACTCAATTCAGACTTTAATCTGAGCTTTATTTTAACACAATCTGACCAGAAAGAGCAAATTTAGCCAGAGCTACAACAGGCTGATGTGTTATGTGAAACAAGTCCCACCCAAATAACATTAGAGTCACATGCTAGGTAGCGTTAGCCAACAGTTTTAGTCACTTTCAAATTTTTTTTTGGTGAAAATCAAACACCTAAACAGGACCATGAACTCCTCTAGATCACAGGCTCCTGAAAATGTGTTGTTGAAATTCATTTTGCATTATTTCTTGAGTTTTCAGACAATATAAAGACTGTTTTGGCATAGTTATTGCTAATGTGTGCATTGTGTCACCATTATAGCTGCTGAACATTCCATCATTGGCATACATGTAGATGGCATACAATTTCACATAGAGTTAAAACGGCAGGATAGGTTATATTCACATACTAAGATTTTATAATGTCATAATTTCAGATAGAGGGCAGGGGTCTAAATAACTTTATGGGAGATTCACTGTTTTTAAAGAAATCTCCAAATTATGACCCACAAATTTTGACCCTTCTCATAATTTTTTGGGGATTGGCTCCACAAACGAGTCATGTTAATGCGACGTCGTAAAATCCTTTCAACTGACAATCACATCTTTGAGTTGGTAACACTTTATAATAACTACACCCTATTTAGCTTTAACAAAAGCATGAACAAAGACTTAATTAATAATGAACAAACACTTAATTAATAGTGATTCATGCTTAATAAGTGTGTATAGTTACTCATACTTTTTCTATTTCACTTAGTTAATCCTTAACTAACCATTTGTGCGTGTATTTGTAAATGCATATTTAACTATACACACCACAAGCCAATTAATTGCTAATTAAGTGTTTATTAAGGTTGTAATTAAGTAGTCATTAAGCCTGAATCACTATTAATTAAGTGTTTGTTCATTATTAATTAAGTCTTTGTTCACGCTTTATTAAGGTTATATAGGATGTAGTTATTATAAAGTGTTACCTTTGGGTTTGGTCACATTTTTGTATAGCACTTTTCCACCCTCAAGGCAAAATCATGTCACTTTTATGTATTTATATTGACAGAGAAGACGTAGAACTTTGTGCCAGTTTTTGTTTCATGGACAGACCCTTTAAATACAGAGATATTAACCATAACCCGGGTCTATACGGGAAAACTTGGGTACAGCGCCTCTAAAACACCCACTTGTTCTTCTTCTCTGGTCAATGACATAAAACATGTTGTAATCAAATGTGTGTAATCAAATGAGCAGATTTACGGAAATCTGGTTTAGATCTGCAGTGCACTAATCCCAAGGTTGCCTCCAATCCCATAAAACCCAGTTAGTCAGATTAGCTGCAGATTAGCCACATAGCCGCGCACATATTTAGATGATTAAAGGCCCCAGTGCGGTGTCTGTATGGGGAGTGGTGCATTCAGGGGCCTGGTCTGGAGCAAGGACACAACAGTGCTCAATGCTGTGTTTGAGGACTATATAGAGATTAGTGAAAAACAGGATTAAGAGCAGACTGGGAGTTTAATTCTTTGGATACGTTCATGTGAGGAGGCGTTCACACTGGTTTAAATACAAGAGTGGAAAGTAACTGTAAGTAATATGTTCTGTATATGGAGTCTTTAAGATAGTCTGTGTGGTTTTCAGTTTAATTTGATACTTTGGACTGGTTTACATTCATTTAAAGGAGCATTATGTGAGGGTCCACCACCTGCTTGTTTCTATGGAGATGTTACAACTTTTGCAAGCGCCTCCTTGAGAAAATATGAATTGATAATTGATAATATTTGATTACAGACTCTAAACGTCCTTGTTTACAAATGTTCCAACCTGCTGCTTCTTTCTGTCTGCACTCAAGTGTAACTGTACTTGATGAAGATGTGTACCCTCGCTCTTCCCCCTGCCTCTCCTCTTCCTCTCTCTCTCTTTTGCCCTCCTCTTCCTCCGTCTCCTCCACCACCCTCCCCGTCTCTCCCTCCTTTTTCTCTCTCTCTCTACCTCTTTCACCATCTTCTTTCCTTTTCCTTCATCTCTCCCTCCTTCCCCCCCTCTCTCCAACCTCTTCCTCTCTGTCCCACTCGCTCACTCTCAACCCCTCTCTCTTCCACTCCCTCCCTTTCTCACACTCTATTCCTTCCCTCTCTCTTCCTCCTCCTCGTTTTCTTTTCCTACCCCTCTTTCCTCTTCTATCCCTTTCTCTTGCTCTTGTCCCTCTCTCTCATTTGGATTCTCTCCCTCTTCCTCCCTCTATCTCACTCTTCCCCCTCTCTACTCCTCTTTCTTTCCTCACTCTCTCTTCCTTCCTCCTCTTCTTTTTCTCCCATGCTTTCTCCCTTTATTTCTTTCTCTCTACCCCGCCCTCTCTACTCCCTTCTTCCTCTCTCTCCTTCCTCTCTCTTTTCTTCACCTTTCCCTCCCTCTTTATCCCCCCTTCCTCTCTTTCTCTTTCAAAAGTAAACATTTTCTCCCCTCGACGCTTCTCTCTTAATGATCACACATTCAAATAAACAGACACACACTCTTTTATCTTCTTCCTATTGAATAATTCTGCCATATCCAATGTGAAGGATTATTACCCACAATCCCCTGCAGTGGCTCATTTGGGGGGGTGGAGGAGAGGGTGGAGGAGAGGGAGGGGGTCTTGTGCTATCGTCCCGTTGCAGCCGTCGTGTCTGTGTGAAAACATATGGTTGTAAATATGAACAGTGTTTGAGGACAGGAGAGGCGAGTCTAAACACAAATAAAAGATTACTCATCATTTCAGGAGCGTCACAGGTTTGGGCTGTAAGCAGCGCTAATACTGCGTGTACTGTGTAAACTCTACATGTATGAACACTTTAAAGGTGCACTGTGGAACCTTTTCTGGTGTTAGGTCTGTCACCTGCTTAGTTATTACATTTTTGGAGACTTGTGTCGCTCAAAAATACAGTTAAAGTGTAATTAAACTGTGTGTTTTAGAGCATTATCTACTGTTTGTAGTGACTTTTTGATAACTTTAACGTTAAATTTGCAGCTTTCTGGTCAAAAACGCCTAAATCTAAGTTTGCGCTGCCTTCACTGGTTAAGTACAGTATTACCTGATCGTCATGATGATTATTTGAATCTGATTAGTCAAAGCGTCACAACAGCAGAACAAGACGAAAAAACTTTTGTTACATCCAGTTGAGAGAAAAGCACAGACATGTTCCCTGTCCAAAGCTCTTACCTTCTGCATGTTTTTCTTCATCTTTCTAAACTAAATAGTCTATAATTTCACTAAAATCAGCTGAAGTCTGTGAGCATATCCATGTTTGTTTTGGTCTGATACAGAGCTTCACCTTTGGCTTCCACACAAACCAAAGTAATGCTGCTCTGTGATCGACCCGTCCTCCATCTGTCGAGCCCTGTCCCACCAGAGAGGGCTCGTCAAGATGGATTTTCGTGAGTTTGTGAATGAAAAGTTTGTCTCCATGAAGATTTTAATATCCCTATGGCAAACTCAGACAGGACACAGGTTAGTTCTTATGTTATCTATATTTTCTACCATATCTTGTTTAATGATCAGATTATGTAACTTAAATAATCAAGTTTTATTTTACATTGGTTTACATTTCAAGTCTATTAGTTTGTTCTTATTAAAGATCTATTGTGCTTGTGTCTGCTGTATAGTTATAATCTCTGACATCTGTGGATTATTCTGATATACTTTGGACACTTTAAGTCACAATATTCATCTAAAAAGAAACAAGTCCGAGGTGCCCAATGGGACCTTGGATGGATAGCTGCAGATCAAACAAGCAAGCATAAATTTATTGTTATTTGTACCAAGATGACTGACGCAGAGCTGCTGACTCCTACATGTATCACTGATTAAGAAAATAAAATTGTAGAATGAAGTAAATAGAGAGCAGCGGGCGTGGTGCTGCTGGTGGTGGTGAAAATGGGGGTAGATCAGCAAGAATGCGCCTTTAATGGTGATTGAAGAATGCTCAAACATGCACAAATCACTCCAAATACAACTTTATGTGAGTAAATGGTGAGAGGACACAACTGTAACATGCTTAAAAGCTCTGAAAAGTCCATTTTGTAGATTAGGTCTGATTTAAGCCTAAAAGACAGAGAATTCACCCTAAATCCTCCCATAGCTTAAAGTGTAAATGCGTCAGTTCTATACGCAGACAGAGCAGAGGGAGGAGGAGAGCACCTTTTTGTTTAGCGTTCAGATAAATAGGATTAAGGATTTGAGCGATTTAAACCCAATAATCCGACTGCAGCTTGATCAAAAGAGAACGCAGAGAATAAAATATAAAATAAAATGATAATTCCAATTACTTTTTTCTCTCAGAGGATCGCCTCTCGTTCAGAGCTGTAATTAGTGGCTAATCTTCTCATGTGAACTATACACTGCAAAAACACAAAATATACATACATAAAATGACATGGTGGAGCCACCTTCTTCTTTGTTTTGCCTGAAATGCCCCACAGTATGGCATTAAACATGTCTATCTTGCATTTATTCAGTTAAACATGTTTTTCATTACTTGAAATATACCTAAAAGAACATGTATTCCTACTGTGAATGAAGGTCGCCTCTCCACAGATGTGACCTGTAATTGATATTATAGCTTTGCCTGGAAAGTTCCACAATATGGCATTAAATATCTGTCTTGCATTTGTTAATTTAGTGTTTTATAGCTGAAAAATGCTGTACTTTCAAAAACATGGGTTCTTACTATGAGTGGGGTCGCCTCTCCACAGATCTGACCAGTAACATGTCCTGGTGGCATTACCTGCTCACCTGAAGGGATATAAATAACTTAAATGCCATACAGTGGAACATTACAGGAAAAACATCAAGTAGGTGTTGGCCCCTCCACCAGAAAAGTTCCACAGTGCGGCCTTAACTTACTGTATTGTTTTTCCGGAGTATGTCTGCTCAGTGATATGTCCGGGCTAATTAATCGGATTGGGATTGGGAGAGGAGAGCTGTTTGTTGTGGTGTTAGCGCTTAGCGGAGTTAGCCATCGGATTTACACACTGTCTGTTTGAACAGCTGGGATCATGTGTTCTGTCATATCAGTGGTACATCAGGAATTAGAGCGAGCTCCAATCTGAGTTTAACATGGACAAAAGGCACTGCACAGAGTCCAGTGAATTTATACGCAAATATAAGTGTTATGTTTGTCGATTTTTCTCTTAAAGGTACACTGTGTAACTTTTCTGAGGAGGGCCTGCACCTGTTTGTTATTAGGTTCCTGTTATGCCAGACACTTCACAAGCCCAGAAAATCTCAACAGAAGTGCATGAGATCTTTAAATGTTGTTTTTTCTGACGACAGCTCAGTGCAGTAGTGAGTAATCCTGCCTCACAGCAAGAAGGTGCCTGGTTCAATTCCTAGGCCATATACGGGGATAAACCAACGTGTAACTAACCCATTTTTCACCAATAATAAGTCTTATCTTTGCCTCTTTAGATATTATATAGAGTCAGTTATATAAATGCACTCTCTCCCCTCCTTCACCTTGTATTTTCAGCTACAACAACAAAGCAGCAGAACCGTCTGCCTCCTCAGCTCCTCTTCTTCATTACCAACAGTTGCTTTTCTAAATCCACAGTTGTCTTCACTTTTGGACGACGTCACCTATCAGCCGGAGTCTAAATGTCACTGTTTTACCATTAATGGCAACCCGCTCTTTTTTGTTTGAACTCTTGTGTCCAAAACCAGACCTGGAGTTGTTCTGTTTCTTTCACACATGTTTGAGTAACACTTTATTATTAGTCTGTCTGCATCTCCAAAACTCAAATCCTCAGTTCCACCTTGTGATGTCACCTTGTGAAGTGGTAGCTTTCAAGTTAACAGCTTTACCTTTACTTCAGTAGAGATTGGCAATTCCAGGGTTGAAATGATCCAAATGATTCTAATGAAGGTGTATGGGGTTTAAAAACACAGTGGAGCACTTCCTGATGACCTCACAAGGTGGAACAGAGTGTTTTTTGTTTGACAGGACTGCAGGTCTGTTTGTGATGATGAAACATTATAACATAGATCAAAAAATAGCATAATATGGGCCCTTTAAAGCTACAGTATGTAACTTTATAATTTTCCATTTTGGTTGTGCGTGTTGCACAAAAAAAACTCTTACAAGATTCTTTACTTGTTTCCATAGAAATGTTGTTCATTTGACAATAATCTTAATAAGTTTTATGCCATGCAGTTTAATTTTCTGATCTCATAGGCTCATGGAGGTGATGTGCTCCCTCCAGAAAGTTACATACTGTACTTTTAAAATATTACATTTGCAATAGGTCGGAAATATTTATCTACAGAATAGCGAGAACTTCCAATTTAAGGTTTTACAGTTTAAGTACATTTACAGGCACATTTCTGATGGATGGAAAAAAATATATTCTGATAATCTATTTTTGTCAACACCACTCACCACTAACATCCAGTATTTTTAAACAAATTTAAAAAAACACGGAGCACCTCTTGGACAAACTGACTGCAACCACAGGATTTACAAAAACACATTTATTGTCTAGACATTTCAATCATTTGATTAGCTAGCATTAAGACCATTTAGTAGTTCTCCTGATTTGTTCATGTAAAAGACGTACAAAACCTGGATCTCTAAAGCAATTCCTGTAAGAAAAAAAATAATAAACGAAACAAAAGAATTATATTTACATTTTTACATCCAACACAAAACAATAGCAAAACGTAGACACTTTATCAGCCTCCCCCTCTGAAAACACCAGACCAGCAAAAGATTTTTATGAAGCCAGTTTCTATTATAAGATGCAAGTTAAAGGACCTGTAACTGATTTTTCCCATGTTTTTGGCAAAATGTGTCTTGCTCCAGTACAGATATATTGTATAAGGCTAAAATAAGTCATCTGTGTACTGTCTGCACCGAATTATAACATGTTTTAAGTATGTGGTTAGCATGCTAGTTGTTGCATTACCGCTGCAGCCTCTGAAAGTTGTGAAAAGCACTTATAAACTCATCATGGTGAATAATTAGGATGCTCTAAATGCATAAGGTAAGTGAGAAATAACTTTGGACCACTGCAAACCGTTTAAAATGAACTAGCTCTGTTTTTCTTTTTTTTTTAATACAGTAAAAATAGTAAAAATCAGGTACAGCGCCTTTAAGCCAACTACGATTTAAAGACATTTATCGCAGAAGTTGTGACCCTTTAAAAGTTTGTCAACAGAATACATTCAAAAGTGTTGTAATGATGCACAACGATCATAATTTAGGTCATAATTGTGGAGTATAGACTGAAAATGTACTTATAATATTCTGATTCATTCATTTTTTTCTTCAGGTATAGATTACAACAGATTTTTTGGTAACTGATTGGAGCAGTAGGTGATAATTTAAATTAATTACACAGGGCTGATTTTAAACTCCAGAATATAGGCACAAGTGTTCCAGTGATTAGAAGTATATATTGTCCCCCAATTAATGTCATTTTACTAGAAGTGCTCCGATCTTTGAGGCTGATCACCGGTATATTGATTTTTTTTTATTGGCCGATACGAATCACATGGACTTTGATGCAAACTTTGATCGTATAAAATTTGAATTGTTTTAAGACAATGTGCCTCTGGCTGTCCAATTACCCGTGTGTGTTTGTCCCTTTTTGCCAGTCACAATCATGTTACTTTCCCTTGTTCCGCCAATCGATCGAAGCACCTCCATTTATTCATCTTTAATAAGAAAAAAATGTGATAAAAATTGATAAATACAAGAAAAAAAAAGCATATGTTTGAGTGGTTTTGCCCAGCCCCATCACATCCTGAACCACAAATTTCACATATTTCGTACTTTAGAAGCCAGAAAAAAGTAGTTCTAACATTCATAAAAGAAAACCAACTGACATTTCAACACCAGAAAATTATTTATTTTGTGTCAACATAACTGAAAATATGAAAATTATGGTACTTCACTTTTGCTTCCAATTTTGAATTTTGAACATCCTGATAACAAGCATTTTAAAGGGTCAGTAGTTGGTCCCATGTAGTAAGACATTGTGTGGGAAACATAGGCAAGGCTTGGTACCATTTAAATTAACCTAAACTCACAATTGTATTATTATTTAATCTTATGACATATTTATTCTTGTTAAGTTTCTCATAAATTGTGTCTATATCTTTGCCATTTCTATAAGCAGGAATTTAAGACAATAAACCTGATAAGAGAGTGTTCAACGCTATTGTACAGACTAGTAGCTTTTCACGGTTCTGAAAGCTACGGTCTTTCTTTGTACCACGTTTATCATCACATTCTGAACACGACGCAGTTCAATAGGACATAATAAACATAGATGCAACACGTTTTACAATGGCAAGCTGAGGTTCTAGGGTCAAAAAGGCAGTCCACAAAAGCAGTCTCTGCAAATTGTCCTTTCCAACATGGCCGACAAAATATCTGCGTTTCTGTCCATTCAAATAGTTCTTGAGAGCTCTATATCAAAGCAGATTGGTTCATCATTGTCAATATTACTCTTAGTCTAAAAGAATTCAAGAATCTCTGGTTTCCTCTTCCCAAATATTCGGTATGTGCCTATGTGTTAAATGGTCCCATCTATAGTGGCTGGAGCTGCAGTTGCCCTTACAAAGATGGATAAGGAATTTGTAGTTGACCTTCCAAAGATGCTTGAGCAGTTGCCCTTACAAAGATGGTGGACGAGGACTTAGCAGTTGACCTCCCGAAGATGGTGGACGATGCTTGAGCAGTTGACCTCCCAAAGATGGCAGAAGTGGCATTAGCAGTTGCCCTTACAAACGTGGCGGAAGTGGTTTATGGAGTTATCCTCGCAGATGACAGTGGAGGTTGAGCAGTTGCCCTCTATATAGTAGCTTGAGTAGCAGTTGCCCTTACAAACATGGAGGATGAGGCATTAGAAGTTGCCCTTACAGAAATGGCAGATTTGCTTCTTTCAGTTGCCCTCCCAAAAATGGCAGAAGTGGCGTTAGCAGTTGCCCTCCCAAAGATGGCGGAAGTGGCATTAGAAATTGCCCTCACAAACATGGCGGAGATGGCATTTAGCAGTTCCCCTTACAAAGACTGCGGCCGAGGTGATAAAAGTTGCTCTCACAAAGACACTGGTAGAGGACTGAACAGTTGTCCTTCCGTTTAGACGAAACTGGTCGTAGCTTCCACACAAAGGCAGGTCTGTTTCTAATATATGACCTCATAGACAGTGGCCTTCTTGTCTCCTGACCCGGTGACAATGTATTTATCGTCTACAGAAATGTCACAACTCAGCACAGACGAGGACTCCTTAGACTGAAAGAAAGAAGCAGGTCGGGTTAGTCAATGTAGGAGGTTATTCAAGGATTTAACCTAAAACTGTTAAAGAGCCAGTAATACACTATTTTCTGATCTATGTTAAATATTGTTTCCTCATTAAAAACATACCTGGAGTTGTGTTTTGTCAAATTCAAATGTTTAACACACAAACCCTACATATGAAGAATGAGTTCTTCCCTCAAATGGAAAACACTCTGTTCCACCTTGTGATGTCATGTGGTAAAACAGGAAGTGCGCCACTTTGTTTTTAAATTCCATACACCTTCACGAGAATCATTTGGATGATTTCAGTCCGGGAATTGTCGGTCTCTACTAAACAAAAGGTAAAAGCTATCTTAAAAACTACCACATGACATCACAAGGTGGAACATTTTGAACTTTGGAGATACAGACTAAAAATACAGGATTATTCAAACGTGTGAATGAAACAAGATACAACTCCAGGTGTGTTTTTAATGAGGTAACAACATTAGAACATGGTTTAAAACTCTCAAGAGTCAATTGCCTGTAATATAGGACCTTAAAAGGACAGTATGTAAGAATTTATTTTAATTTCTTAAGCATGACCTCAACGTGTCCCGAGATGTCAGGTGGACATACTAGAATCCAATTAAGCGCTTACCAATAACTGTAAAGCTGATTTAGTCTTAATTACAAACACACTGGACATGTGTTATAAATGGTGTTTTGGTTCTCAAGACAATTAACCAAGCAGACAGCAGGATGAGCCTCACGTGAGTCTCTCATTGGGGTTGTGAGTTTCAATGTCTAAATCCAGTTGTTAAAACCTAAAATGACCTGATCTAAATTGGTCACTACTTAAATCCCAGCAGCTGCAGGTGCTGGCTGCAGCTAAGCACCTGCAGCCAGGCTCTGTTAAGGCTCTGAGTTGATGGTAATACTTTTATAAAACAGTAAGAGTGCAGGCTTCATACAGTTCCTTTAAACACGTAATGAGTAAATAAATGTGCCAGCAAATGGTAGAGAGTCGTAAGGATACTCAAAAAAAGGGAGCATGATATAGCACTTGTTGTTAAAAAAAATCTTGTTCTATAATACTTTTTTGTCAACAGATTCAATATTCCCACCTGGAATATGCTGGCGCCGTAGGGTGTCCTCCATGCGTTCAGTAGGTTGTCTTTTCCTGTGCTCACAAACCATTTACCTGGAAAAGATAGATAGTGATATAACTATTCTATAACAACAAATATGCCTCCGCAGTCAAAAGCAGTTGAACTCGTACCACAATAGGCGAACTGCAGGGACAGCACGCAGCTCTCGTGCAGGTGCAGCTGGTATTTGTCTGGTTTTGTGACGTGCAGAACCTCCACGTTGCTGCTCTCCATCCCCACGGCCAACCACTCCCCTGTGGGACAGTAGCCCAGCGAGAAGATCTGAAACACATGGTTAAGATGGTTTAGTTATTTTCAATATTTGGATCCCATTTGTTGCTCATTTTGAGGAAACAGACTGTTTCTGTGCGTCAATGAATGTCCAGCCTCTGTATCTTTTTATTGCTTTTTTTGGCAACGTATAACTGGTGAGCCGTGACTGAGCTCTTTGTTTAAAATTGAAAAAACAAAATAAAATACTGAATAAAAAAAGAAAAGATGGTTTTAGTTATACCTAGACCTGCAGTTTTTTAAGAGGTCTGGTTAATAAAACAGTTTGAAACATTTTTAAGAGATTGTTGGCGTCTTTGGGAGTAATCATGTTTGACATCGGACACCTGAATTTCTTCTTATGGGGTCAATCTACATGAAGTGAGGGGGCATAATGCAAATCCAAATACAGTGAATCATTCAAACAAGCTGCGTTCATGTTTTAGGATGGAGGGCCGGGGCCGATACAACGCTATGGGAGATTTACTGATTTTGAACAAAATAAAAATGTGACTGTCACCAACCTCATGTCTCATCTGTATGCCACCAAAACACAGAACTGAATTCTTTCAAACATATCTGAATACAAGATGTAGTAGACGTGGGCGGTGTAATATCAGCAAGAGAATATTGTTCGCAAAATTAAGAACCCACCAATGAAGTAAACAGACCTACATCTAGTGCGCTAGTGCCACTGGGAGCGCTGCAGAGACTACAATTAAATGTGTGAAACCACTTTCACAATTAAATGTCCATCATTTAATAAGTAAATGGTGAAATGAGCTAGAATAGTGGTGTTACCTGTGAGGTGAAGTCGTGCTGCTGCAGCTGCCGTCCCTCCCTCAGGTCCCAGGAGCGCACAGTGTTGTCCAAACCTCCAGTCCACAGTTTGGTGCCGTCATTAGAGATGTCAATGCAGCTCGCGCCGTCTGTGTGGCCCTGGAACTGTCTGAAGGAGCCAACAACAAGAGACACTTATATTTTAGAACTGTACTTGCCTAGTAATCTGTCACATATTTTACAGTCCAAAAAAAAAGGGTTTGAAAATATCTTTGAATATTGAAGTGATAATTTCTGTGGCAATACATCATTGTCACAAAATGTGTTATGGTCTTAGTACGCCAAAACAAAAAATAAATCAAATCATGTTTTTGTTTTCCTCATACTGATTTATAAATGAAAAAACAAAAACAAAAAGAGACAATAAACTTAATTTAAAACCAGACTATTAATCAGCATAATCTAACACACAAAATAGTCCATTTACTTCCTCCAAAGTCTTGCGTCTGCTCCAAACCATATGATTTCACTGACAGAGGATTGGCTGTAGACCTTTCCATTAAAAAGACCAAAACTGATCATTGACGATTAGCAATGACTGTTTAAACTGTATTAATTTCACAGCCCTGGGTGACAAGTCTACACTACTTTTATACATTCACGTCTTTCATAAAATAAATAAAAGTTCACCGCCCGTCTGTACCTGACTAGCGTCTGGTTGTGCAGGTCCCACACAGCGATGTTACCGTCACTGCAGCAGGAAAAGCACACTTTGGAGTCGGGGCTAATTGCTAATGCATAACACGCCGGTGCTGATGAGGTAAGCTCCGCCTTTATCCGAGGAGTGGGCGTGGCCAGGTCCCAGATGGACAACGTGCTCGCTTCGCCTCCAACGATCAGCGTCCGGCCATCGGGGAGCAGACGACATGAGCGGATGTAGTTATCACGATTCTGTTGAGACAAAAGACAAAATATATTTAATAAAGATTCACTCCACTGGCATTATTTTGATTATCATTGGCTTTCACAAAGTAATGATGATCTCCTGAGAGAAAAAGCATTTATTTGACTGTAGAAGCAAGGGAACAAGAGACGACAGTGGCTCAGTTGGTAGAGCGTTTGTCCAGTCATCAGAAGTTTGAATCCTGCTCTCGTACAAACATCGTTGGATAAGGCATCAGATCCTCTGACCCACAGGTTGGTGGTGAGCTTGCAGCTCCCACAGATGCTGTCGTGTCCTTGGGCAAGACACTTAACCCATCATGCAGTGTCTGTGCACACTGGTGTATAAATGTGTGTGTGTGTGAATGTGTGAGTTGCTCCTTGATGTGTTTGAATTCCTTGCAGGTGGAAAAATGCTATATAAAAATGTGACTATTTATCCATTTACCAAGAGAGAACCGCAAATGGATATCTTTCCCCTTCAAATCAGGAAGTACTTGTCTGAAACTCATGAATGACAAAGTGTCAAATTTTTGTAAATTGTGCATTTTGATTTGTTTGGTTAAAAGCCATTGTTGACCTTTTCCACCACACCCACTTTTACCTCTAAATGCTTCTAAGCCGCACGTTTGTTGGCACTTCTGTTTAAGCGGGAACTTGAGAAAAGTTTTGCAGAACAAATATGACATAAAGTAGCTTAATTTGTGCAAAATGTTCAGTGTTCATGTGACCAACAAGTCAACACTGCCCTCTTCCCCTGGAGGCTTTAACACAGCTTTGCAGTCCGTATGGAACTTATTTTGCATGGGCTGCCAATCTCAACAGCAAATAATACAATCCGAATGGTGATGGCGGTGCCCACGGCAACTTTGCGAATAAGGTGAATCTAATGATTAGGTTTCGCTCTGACTCACCAGACAGTCTAGCTGGGACACAGGGCTCTTGTTGCCAGGGTGACTGATGTCCCACACTTTGACGCAGCCCTTCCCTCCTGTGTACACGTGTCTGGTGGGGTTACTGATGGTCACCGCGCACACCACCTCCCCGTGGTTGAGCGTGTTGATTTGACGAGCATGGCGAGGGATGCCCGGGCCTACCAGCGCATCCGGAGGAAAGGGCACCGGCTGCATCTGACCATCTGCCGCCACGTGGAAGGAATATGCACTGCAAGGGAGTCAGAGTTAGAGACACTTTATTAAAGGTGAAATACCCCACCCCCCAAAAAGTATACTGTATTGTGTTAATTATTCAACATCAACCAGGTCATTAATATATTAAACGTTATGAGTATGATATAAAATTCATGCTCCACTCACGGTTTTCCTCCGGGGATCCCTGTCAGAGTAGGTGGCATCCCTGGGACCCTCATGTGTGGATGTGGATCAAAGCCGACCTGAAGAGTAAACACAGAGGTCTATGAGCACAGGGCTAACAGGCTAAAGGCTAACTGAGCAGCAGGTAAACGCTGTCCTCAGATTCGGGCCCTTTGAGGACAAACAGAAGCGATAGTGAGAGAGAGAGAGAGAGTGAGAGTGAGGGCGAGAGTAAGCAGAGAGGAGAGGAGAGAAAAAGGAGGGGTAAAAAAAGAGGAGACAGAGAGGGGGAGAAAGGAGAGAGGGTTGAGAGAAAGAGAGAGAGCAAACACACAGGTCTGGCTCTGTAAACAGCGGTGTCGCTCTGAAGCCGTTTAAACTCTAATGAACGCTGTGCAAACACGGAGAGATGAAGTGATGAAGAGGAGGAGAGATGAGGCGATGAAAGGGAGAGAAACAACAGCTCATACACAGGCCCACACACACATCTGTATGCTCACTATATAAGCATAAGATATGACTAGTGTTTACAACGTGACTCTTTTAGGATGATGTGATGCTCTAAGATACATGTATGTATTATGGACAACAAGAGACTATAAATAACAATGATCAGTAATCCTGTGTCAGCAAAACTGTCTAGAAAGTTTTTAGTTAAATGGCACTGATCAAATGTCGGTCTGGTTTATGTTCAGTTATTTAATTACCAAAGTGTGGCATTGTATTATAGACAGACAATAGTCTAAGCAGCGCCTCCCGGACTTCCCTCGACCCAGACACTTCCTCAAACTTCCTTCCTTCAACTGCTAACCCTGGGCCTGGCCCCGGATAAGCAGAATATGGACATAGCATAGTACTGACCATGGGGGACCGTCCATAGGCAGCCACAGCAGCCGCAGCAGCCGCACTCATCTGGGGAGACATGTTGTGGAGTCCGGCCGCATATGCTGCAGCTCCAGCAGCTCCGGCCAGCTCCCCGTTCATCCCAGCCCCATGAGGCAACATCCCAAAGGCACCGGGGTACGGACCAGGTACAGCCAGGGGGGTCCTCAAACCAGCACCTGCAGTGGAAGAGAGGGAATCAATCAACAACTAGCATGCACCACAGTGCATTTCCTGGATTGGAGAGGATAAAAAACGTCTACTTTTAGTCTAAAACAATCTTCAAAACTAAAAAGTTATCATCCAACCCCTATAGTACAATATTAGAAATACTTCTGTAGATATATTGTATTTACCAGGAGGATGTGGGAGCTCCATGGAAGAGGGTTTGGTAAGACTTGGTCTGATCCCAGGAGTGGAGCTTGGTCCTGGGGTGGAGTCGCCTCTGGGAGTGGGTGTGCTGGACTTCAGCCCTGGTGTCCCTGCCTTGTCTCGCTGTGGACACAAGTTAAATATTTGAAGGGGATTCTTTATTTGTTAGTAATCTTACATGTAAAATGATTTCTTATCTGGTTGTTTATCACATTTACTTTACTTAGTATGTGACCAGCTTCAAGAAAGATTAAAAAAAAAGAAAAGTGAATGCCGGTAAATGCCACCTTCAAGGCACTCACAGCACTTTACATCACCCACACATTTTTTTTTTTGGATTTGTCTTAATAGGATTGTGTTCACATTTTAAATGCTTCCAGAGGAGTTGACACAGACTGAAATGTTATGAAATGTAATTCTTGTATTAATTTCAGTTTATGTTTAGTGGAAGAAATGATGGTACTTCCAAAATTTTAGCCTTGTTGATTTGCCAATTGCGTCCGTTGAAATAGTGATTTCAAATTCTTGTAGCCCTAATAGATAATCTTTTTCAAATATTCCTAGTATGAAAATAGCGTTTGACTAATGTTCTCACAATACTAATATCAATTTTTTCATACCATGGCCATCTCTTTGGACTTCAGTGAGGAGGAGCTCGCTGATGATGCGGTGGAGGCGGGACTACAGGGGTCCTTCTTCAGTATTCGGGCTTTATCTAAACCGTTCTCTCTCGGGGAGGGGAGGGGCGTACCACGAGGAGAGGCGGGGTCCTGCACACACACACACACAGACGGGTGTTCAAACGTATATCTGACTGAAATGATACACAAAATCTGACTGAACACAATACCAACCTCATTCGAAACATCTACTACCAAGTTATCGTCACTTTTCTCACCATCACTATCCTGAAAGAAAGGAAGGTACAAAATTAATTCATGTACATTTTAGCAGAGTATATATTTAAGCAGTTTGTAAATTAAAGGTGCACCGAGCAACTTTTCTGGTGCCCTGGTTGTCTCAGTGTATATGAAAAGAAATAGTATCTTACATTTATTTAATTACTGGTGTTTATACAGCTTAAAAATGTCACGAAAAGCACATTCGTACGGTGAGTGAAACATAGAACCTTGAACTAAACGTACAGAGTTACATTGACACTTACGTAGTGACTTGAGTCTTTGTCGTCCACCTTTCGTTTCTTTGTGTCATTGGGAAACTCTGGTCCATTTCGTCTCTTGTCTGAGTTTCGTAAACTTTCAGGAAGCATCGAGTTGCTCTATAGAAACAGAAAAAATAATGTTATTCTTATTTAAATAGTTCCTGTCGTGCATTTATTCATCTTCAAACATGTATTGTGGTTTTATAGTGTCAGCACACAAAGATTCATACACTTTAGCCAATGTTCGAGCTTGAGGATTAAACATAATGCTATGTTGTTACCTCATCAAAAACATACCTGGAGCTGTATTTTGTTTCATTCACACATGTTTCAGTAATCCTTTATTATTCGTCTGTATCTCCAAAACTCCAAATGCTCCAGTCCACCTTGTGATGTCATGAAGTGGTAGTTTAAGTTACTACTCCTTTTACCATTGGTTCAGTAAAGATCGGCAATTCCAGGACTGAAATGATCCAAATGATTCTAATAAAGGTGTGTAGAATTTAAAAAACACACCACATGACATCAGTGTTTTCAGTTTGAGAGAAGAACCCAGCATAAATATGAAGGGTTTGTGTGTTAAACATGTGTGAATAACACAAAACACAACTCTAAGTATGTTTGTGATGAGTAAACAACTTTAGAACATCGATCAGAATACAGTCTAATATGGGCCCTTAAAAGTACAGGATTAGCAGAGCAGGTTTTTAAGACCCCATGGGGAGACTGGATGTTGTCATGTTTGCAGCTACTTTGGCAATAAAATGTCCTTTGCTATTTGAATGTTTCAAATGGAAAATTTGAGTTCATGGCAATAAATCTTGGCAATCTAAGTGACACAATATTGAAAACATATGTACTTTGTAAAATATAGAACAATGATTTGACAAGTTGAACTAGTAAATTTAGTACTATGAGAAGAACATTTTAAAATAATTTTGAACAAATAAGCTCAGTTAAAACACAAAAAGCAATGCCCTAATAACTGGATCAAACTGTGTAAAAATACAAATAAACAAAAAAACTAAACCAAGGTGAACTTGCTAAGGAAAACTATGGCCAAAATTTGCCCTTTTTACATTTAGATAAAAAAAAAGGTATATTTTTTTCCAATGAAGAATTTGTTTTGTTTTAGCTGTTTATTTTGATGCCATATGGATTTTTGCATCTGCCAGTGTTGATAAAAAGGGTCAACAATATTTTGTTCATGGGACATTTTATAAACTCGTGCGAATCACCAACAAAAGATAACTGTCTTTTTATCACCGCATGTGCAGACAAAAATACTTCTCTATGATGATCTCTTCTAGATCACTGTGGTTTTCACAACAAAGTCCAATATTACAAGAAATAAAATAATAAATATGGAGCCTGTTCATAACATTAAAATAAGATTTTCATATCCAGAACTTTTTTAAACTGTCATCATTATTATTGTGATATATTGTTTGTTGTTGTTGTTTGTTTAGTTGCAATTATTTTGGCCATGATAATTGTGACACCAAATTTCAAACTCATCCCATGCCTAGTTGTGATATTTTTGCTTTATTGAGCCGGTCTAATTAGCACAGTTCATCTGAATATGAATGACTCTTCAGCAGGTTAAGAACACATTAGATCCACTCGGCTCTTATTACTGTTATTTCACTAAGTATCATACATTGAGAGGTGACTCATTCAGAGAAACACAATTTTAACTGTGCCTCCACTTGATCAGGCCGTTTCCTCTCTTGACCGAAGGCAGTGCAGGCTGAGGTGATGATTACATGAAGCTGAGTCGATGATTACATGAAGTAGCTCTTCAAATATCAGGCTTCCTCTCACCCTGACGCCCTGCTCTAGCTGACAACCCAGGTACTGCATCACTCAACTTCACACTAGGACTCGGCATTTATGTTTTATGATCAAATAGTGAAATTGAGGATTATTATCTTAATAGAAGTTACAGGTCAAATCTGTGGAGAGGCAAGCCTGCTCACAGTCAGAATGAATGATTTTCAAGATATACTTTTTCAGTAAAAGAATGAAAACTTCTGTGACTGAATAAATGCAATTTAATGCCATGCTGCAGAACATACCAAGCACTAGCACTGTAAAAGTTACATAGTGCGTCTTTATTGTTGAAAAAATGCATATGAATCCTATATAACATTTTAACCAACCTTTTAAACGTGAAACACAATTTAAACCTGACCTTGTAATATTGCTCAGTAGCCACAAATCCCCACGAGAGGTATTTATTACACTGACCGCGTGCTTTTAGACAGACTGCAAACACCCCCCTTCCTCGCCCTTCACCCCCTCCCTCGTCCTCGTCCTCCCCCTCTGGCCTCCTGACCAACGCATCCTATTGTTAATGGATTACAGCTTCATGTCGAGTCCATTATAACCACTGACCGTCAATGAAATGTGCATCTAACAAACACATTTGAGAGCTTTACACAGTGGTCTCAGAGGGAGGAGGGAGGGAGAGAGGGAGGAGGGAGGAGGGAGGAGGGAGAGAGGGAGAGAGGGAGGGAGAGAGAGAAAGCGGAGGCTTAAATGAAGGAGGAAAGGACAAACAGGGCTGTTTGTGAGCGTGAAAGAAAAGAGTGGCAAGAGGATGTGAGAGGGAGTAAGAGAGGAGGGGTGGAAAGAGGAGGAGAGCGAGACAGAAGAGTCTGAGGAGATTTAGGAGAGGAGGAGAGAGAGAAAGACAGGGAGAGAGGATGAAGGGAAGAGAAAGGATAACAAGAGAGGCGGCGAGAGGAAAGAGACAAGAGAAGGAGTGTAAAGAGAGAGAAAAGAAAAGAGGTAAAGAGAAGGATTGAGAGTGCCCAGGAGAAGGGCTAACACAAGAGGAGATGAGGGGAACAGAGATGGAGGGAGGGGAAAGGAGAGGGAGAAGGCCTGAGGGAGGGGTGTAAATCTGTATTCTACTCCAGTCCCCCTCCTTCACCCCCTGTATTCAAAACTGCTTTAGTGAGCCGAGCACTGGAGCACTGACCCGCAAAACATAAGCAATCTCTCCCCCCGCTTCCCTCCTTCCTTGCATCCCTCTCTCTTCACTCCTTTTCTTGTCTCTTCCCTGCTGTCTTATTCCCTCTCCTTCCTTTCTCCTCTCCTCTCCCTTCCTCTTCTCAACCCACTCTAGAGTTTCTCCTTCCTTTCTCTTCTCTCCCTCTCTCCCCTCATCCAGCCCTCTCTTCCTTTCTCTTCTCCTTTCCCGCCTCTTCTCTCTCCTCCCTCCTCTCTCCCGACTCTTCTTCCTCTTTTCTCTCCCTTACCCCCTTCCTCCCACCTCTATTCTCCCCCTCTCCTCTTCCTTGCTTGTCCCTCTCCCATCTCCCTCTTGTTTCCCTCCCTCATCCATACCTCTCCCCTCCCTCTCTTTTTCTCTTCCCTCTATCTCCCTCCCTCCCTGCCTCCCTCCCTGCCTCCTGTGTTCACTTTGTCTTTAGCTACATGTGGGGCTTACCCAGACTAAGCTCATAGGTAGATTAAAGCTTCTAACTGTATTCCTCTCAGTCTGAGGGGAGAATCAAAGCGCTGGGCCGCTGCTAATGCTGGATTTGTGGGTTTGGTATTTCCAGGATTAACCCTTTGTTTAAAGGGAAAAAACATCTGATTTGAACAGTGTTTTTGTGGTTTATAATGTCATTGTTATTAAAATATTATTATTATTACAGTTATTAATATTTATACGTTTTGATGTTGGCAATGGGGATAAATGAAATAAAATAAAAATAAAACAACGTGGACATTTTGGTAGTGTAGAGAACAAAATATATGATTTGGTAAAAAAAAGGAATACTATATTGAACTAGATTTGACGTCTACGTTTTTATTGTTAGTTATTTTGAAAAGTGTATACCTGATTCTCTTGCTGTTCTTTATTGTTGCAAAACTGAAATTTCCCCATTGTGGAGCATGTTTTTCCTGTGAAGGTAAATCTAGCAAGCAGCTCTTGAGGGCAAAATAAGTCCAGTGTGTACTGTCTGCATCTAATTACAAAGTGTTTTACTGTCCGATAATCAGGAAGTGCACATTAGCATGTCAGTTGTTATCAAGTACATGGGGGGGGAAAAAAAAACCAACAAAAAAAAAAACAGGTACAGGGCCTTTAATTCAAATTACATATATTAACATTTTTTTCCCTCCCCCTCCATATATACTAGTCTGTCTTTCTTCCCCTCTCTCTCCCTCCCTCTCTCTCCCTTGTTTTCCGAGTCATGTACAAGCCTAGTGTCATATGACTGCTGCCCCCCTCCCTTCTCCCTCCATTTCCCAAGCACCCTCCCTCTGTGCACTAGTGATATTAAGCACAGTGAGTCTTTAAGCGCCGGATCAGAAGAAGGGGGGAGAAAGAGAGAGAGAAAAAGGGAGGAGGGGAGAGGGGGGTAATCTGCTCACTGAGGTGTTAAATAGGCACAACAATGCAGGCTGGGGCCGGGACAGAGGCGGTGTAGAAGTGTGACGGTGCTAAAAAGACCTATTTGAAGGAGGAGGGAGCCAAGCTAACAGCCCAGAGGAGACAGAGGGGGCAGAGCTAAAGGAGACGGCCAAGCTTAAACGGTCCCCATGGACTTCCCCAAACCTGCATGAAAACTAGGACTGCAGTCGACTAAAGACATGTCCTGCCAATCGATTAGTCGACTAAAAAGGGGGCGTGGCAAAGCGCTCAAAACTATTATGCATCTCAACTCAGTAACGTCTCCTTTCTCAGTAACGTCTCCATAGAAATCCTTATAATCCAAATATAGTAAGTCGACTGATACAAATTTTGGTTGACCAACGAAAACACTGGCGCAGCAAAATAGGAGGCTGTTTCAGAGCACACAAAAACGAGGCTGCAAGGCTGCAGTTGCAATCTCACCAAAATGTGACTAATACCTGATTTCTAGAACTAAAAAATTACTTAAAGAAAATGCAAATTGCACACTGTGATGTGAGTAATCAGAGGGACCATGTTGAGAAAGAAATCAGATACTTTTACTGTTTACATTTCAATTTAGTAAACTTATAACTCAAAAATCTGCATGTAACTACAGCCAATGTGGGATAGAAAATAATACATTTGGTTTACATTTGGGCTGAACGATTTGGGAAAAAAACATCAAAATGTGATTTTTCTGTGAAGTCTTGCGATTGTGATTAGATTTGAAATACATGGTTAAAAAAACAATTCTGTTCGGAGTGTACATTGTAAACAACTCCAGGAGCATTTGAGAGAAAACTGAAATATGAACTAAGAATCCCATGCATTTCAGAACATGTTTGAAGTCTAAACTACAAGATTTTTGTATAAAATTATATTTTGTTCTTTCCAGAGCACATTCTCTTACTTAAATATTGGACTGATTTTAATGCTTTGTAAAGCACTTTGTGTTACATTTTTTTTTGTATGAAAAGCGCTTTATAAATAAAGTTTGATTTGATAATTGCAGCAACTTGATAACGATTCATTGAGCTGCCCTAGTTTCTATAATGTTTTTGGACATTATCGGTCATATTGTGTAAAATTGACTAACGTGATCCTCTCATTCACTAATTTGTTTATAAGTTTTAGTTTTCAAATCAGAAAATTGCAGTTTTTACATTCCCACCTTCACCCACTGCTCTGTATTTACTTGTGATTATTAAAACACGTGAGACTGACGCCCTGTCCCAATACTCCAACTTATGCACTTCAGATGAGCGTTCACATGAAGTGCGCCAATTCATTAAAACATTTTGATCCACACTTGCAGCAAGTGATGTGGGCTTCAGGTAAGTGTATTCCCCACAATGCGTTCCAGTGAATTGCACACTTTGTTGAAGTGTGTAATGCCTAGTGTGGGTATTGGGACAGGGCCAAACTGCTGGTGGTTGATGAAGCCGTCGGTGCAGATTAGAGACAAAATAAGTGTTTTGCCCAAGAACAAATTTATAGCATACACTGGACTCAAACCAGAAACGTTCCAACAACTATAAGACTCTACCACTGTAGCCCCAAACTTGCATGTCAATGCAAAGATACTGACAGTCTAAACATTACCAAATGGCAATATTACAAGTTTGAGAGCAGTGATTCATTTGAGAAAAATATACAGTCAAGAAGACGTAAAAACTTTAAAATTGCCTCATCTCTTTATAATAAGCCAACGCAACTGAAAATCATGGGTCCAGTTTGTGATGAGGCACAAGTGACTGACAGACGATTACATAACCAAGAATAATTTGAGAAAGATGATACTTACTGTGCCAGGTTCTCGGTCTGAGACAAAATGATGAAAAATCCAGGTTTGAAGATGCACCAAGAGGAAAGGGAGGGAAAAGAAAGAAATTATGAATCATTAATCATTAATTTACAAGTATTAAACACATATTTTGCCAAATCATTTATTATTCATCGTTAATTTATCCAAAACATGCCTAGTATTGTGTTTCCCCCATTTTTTCGCAATGCTACCAATTTAAACTGTCACTCTCCCCCAAAATAATGTTATGTCTAACTTGTGATGTCACTAGGTGGTAATCCATTTAAGTCCACATTTTTCAAACTAATTCTGATCATTCATAGGTGCAAATCAAAGTGATGCAAATTTGACCCACCAGCGCTTGTTTCTAGCCTCATTTGCCCTTAGAAATCTGCTCAGAAACCAGAGCTGAATGGATTTACTCATTCTATTGCCATAACTAAGACGTAAAAAACCCCATAAAAAACAAGTAAGACGCCCAAAGTAGGTCAAAAAGCCTGAATGTTTAATATAACATCTTTATTAGAGACTCAATACAGGAAAAGACTGACATGCTGTGTTGCTGTCAATTACTGTGATATTACTTTTGTGCTCTCTGGCTTCCCATCATTTACATTTTAGACAAATCTTTTGAATGTCCTTTACTCTGCAAAGCTTGTACCTCTTAAATGCTCCGGTCCTCCAGGATGAGAGTCGGGCCCGCCCAGGTGAGGGGGCTTCTTATCCCCGCTGTCCTTGCCCGTGAGATGGGGAGGGACCGCTCCAAGGGCCCCAGACAGAGCCAGGAGCCCAGCAGAGCCGCTGAGCTGAGAGGGGTGCAGGCCTGCAGGGTGAGGCGTCAGGGGAACAGGGGCTCCTCCATGGGTATGGGACAGGTGCTGCTGCTCAGAGATACACAGGGAGACAGAGAGAGCAGCTCAGACATTGATTCATGTATTCACTTGCACTAAATATTGTGTTTGTATGATGTTGGCTTCATGTGAAATCATAATCTATACCGGTGTTGAAAGGTGCATTCACACTTGCACATTCACCATAACAAAACGGACTAAACCCAAAACTTGGCAACGATTAGAACAGGACCAAACCCAAGTCCCCATTCTACAATAGCTTCCAACACTTCAGTTAAACCTCTCGTCTGAAGGCAAGGCGGTTAGCAGCATAAGGCAAAAAAGTATTGTTCATAAATCTGTTCCTGCTACTCTTCCTATTGTTTTATGTTATTGCTGATATATAATCTTTATTTAAAGAATCACTAGGGCTTGAGGAATATATTTCATTCTGTTTATGTTGGAATGCCAAATAAAGCCTTAAAAAGTTACCTTTTTTTTTTTTAGATAAAACTAAAAAGATTTATCTAAAAAATGGTAACTTACACATGTCAGTTATAGACCCTAGTCTACATCGAAAATGATCAAATCAAAATCTAGAACGTGAACTCTTAATGGCTGTAAATCTGGAATAACACTGAAGCCTTAAGTGCAGTGGAGCTGTAGTAGTAGAGTGGCACTTCCTGCTTGTCATGAATAGGTAAATCAATAAGAGTCTGTAATTTCAGTAGAAGTGAAGATCTGTTCAAGTCCTCAACAGATGGCTCGTTTTTCTGAGCATCGAAGTTTACAACTGCCCTGAACGCACCATCCTCTGTGCCTCCTCTGCAGCCCCTGGGGTCAAACACTGCTAAACAATACTGACAGCTGGGATCACACAGACAAGGATGTGCTGAGGAGGGTAGAGAGGGAAGAGGAGGAGAGGGGGGGGGGGGGGGACTCAGACAGGGTTGCCAGATTTTCAGAAAACAAGTGATCAAGCCTTTGATAAAATAGTAAAACTAGATAAAAAGCAACTGGTTAAATGTTGTGTGTGTTGCTAATGAGACATGCATACATTTATATATATACACACACACTTAGCCTTCATTTAACCAGGTAAAACAACTAATTCACATTTGCAACATGACTAAGAGACCTCAGCAGGATCCACATAACAAATACTACAAAGATAAAACACAGACAGACAATAAGGAAGAAAATAAACAAGCAATAAACAGCTTTAAACGAGATGTTATTGCCTGGAATATTCCACATTATGGCCTTAAACTTTTCTTGTATGCGTTTAATCACAGAAATACCTAGGAACAAATGCATTCTTACTATGAGCTGAGTTGTCTACACAGATCTGACCTGTAAGTTGGAATGGTGATGTCGCCTGCTCATTTCCATTGAGAGGACAATGTAATGCCATAGTGTTATAATAACGTATTGATGGAGACAAGCAGGTGGTGGAGTTACATTGTGCACCTTTAACGGCTTGTATTTCAGTCATTCCTGGGTTCAAGCAGCCCCAAGTTGCTATAAAGATGCAGACTTGGCAACTCTGGCCCCAGCTGCTGCTCCACTGTCAGCTCAATGAGGAAGAGAGAAGAGAGAGAGGAGAGAGGAGGGGGAGAAGAGCAGGTCAGAAGAGGGAGGGGGATTGGCTGGCAGCCCTGCTCTCTCTTTCACACCAAATCAGGCGCTCGTCGGACCGTGAAATGTCTTTGTGTTCCAAAACATCATTATTGCCTCCTCAGACAGTAGCCGCGGGAATGGAAGCTCCGTGATTCGCTGCGGGGAAGGGAGGGATGGGGGAGAGAGTGGAGAGAGAGAGGGGGAGAGAAAAGGGAGAGAGGGGGGCAGGAGGCAGCACCACAGGGGGGAGGAGTGCTGAAGGTCAAACCCACTTTTATCTCACCTAATTGACTAACTCACCCCCCCCCTCGGCTCCTCTCAACCATCTCTCATTCTCTACGTCCTGCCCACATGAATGAAAGCAAAACAACTAAATAGTCTTTTAACCCAGGACCCTCACGCTCACTCACACACATGCACACGCACACACACACGTTGGGTTTCCATGATATTTGGGGACTTGCACTCATTTCCTGGAGACTATTCTAACCTCAAAGGCTCAGTACCTGATTTTTACTGTTTAAATGGAAAATCTAAACTCGTTCATTTTAAACTGTTTGCATTGGTCCAAAGATATTCCTCACTTACCTTGTGCATTCTGAACATCCTAATTATTCACAGCGATGAAGATATAAGCGCTTTTCACAATTCACAACAGAGTTATACAGGGATGGTAAAGGTAAGCTCAACAAGCATGCTAACTTGCACCTCCTGAATATCGGACATTAACACTCTTTTTCCGCTGTGTACTGTCTGCATCCAATTATAATTAGCTCTGAGGTTAAAATCTATGT
This sequence comes from Periophthalmus magnuspinnatus, assembly GCF_009829125.3. NCBI lineage: Eukaryota > Metazoa > Chordata > Actinopteri > Gobiiformes > Gobiidae > Periophthalmus > Periophthalmus magnuspinnatus. The sequence goes on from NC_047134.1 coordinate 27,655,745, forward strand.
AATGGGACAATACAATCTGTACAAAATACATGGGAAAAAAAATCAGACCCTTTTATCATCGCCACCACATTCTTAAACTTAAAGTTAAGATGTGGATTAAAATAGGTTAAGTCATGTTGTTGATCTAATAAAAGATTCACGTCATGGGGACGATGTGAGTGTATATACAGATTTTAGTCCGCACAGTGTGATAAATACCCATTGACACACACAAATGTACACAAACTCACACACTGCGACTGGTTTGCCAAGCAATCAAAGACAACACACCCACATGTCACAGTTGATCACTCCGACATGCTCACAGCTCGGGCACAGAACCAGGGCACAGGGTGACTCAAGCATGGCACTGCTGCTGTTGTTGTTTAGAGCGAATCAGAGACGTTTGGATACACACATGCGCACGCACGCACACACACACACGCACACAGCAGACACAACAACAGTAGGAAGGAGGACCTCGAGAAAAAAAGTATTATGGTTACATTTAATAACAATATTAGTCACAAGCTAGCAAGCATTAGCCAACTGTTTTTTCAGTTTGTCTCACTCACCTTTTTTATTGAAACAATTACATTTACTGAAACACCTAAATAATACCGTGAACACTCTTATTGATCACAGGTGCTGCCATCGTAACCCCATAACCTTGTTAATTGTTATGGTGCTAAATTTTCTTTATTCTGAAACCAATGGATAAAAGACAGGATACTTTGTTCTCTCCATAGAACATTCTACATTATAATTAAAAAAACAAAACAAAACTGCAGTCTTTGTCATTTAATTTAATTGGCAGTAACTAAAATTGTGTTTTGGTTGCGATATGTTGTGCAGCCTTGCTTATTTTTGTCTTATTTTATTAGTCGTTTTGTCAAATGTCCTGGATGTATTTAAATGTAAACTTTAAACAGAATCTCATCATTACAACACAAACCATAAATCTAAATCGCAATGCTTGTCAGAAAAATCGCAGTTAGATATTTTCCCCAAAGCGTTCAGCCCTACACAACACACACACGCACAACACACACACAACAGACTCACACAGCAGATGCAAAACGTGGCCTGGACTCCTGCTGGGCGTAAATGGAGGGGAAGTATTGGTGCTCGAAAAGGGGAGCCTGGTTTGTCATGGGAGGTTAGCGCGAGCTGGTGATGTGTGCGCTATGCTTCATTACATTCATTTAACTCACAAACGGGGTGAATGACGGACCGGCGTGGGAGACAGGGGGAGAGGAGGGGGGGGGAGTGTGGAGAGGAGGGGTGAGGGTAAAGCTTTGACCCCCATCCTCCCTGGTCGCTTTTACAAACACTGGAATCCTGCAATTAAAACGCACACACAACTGCCAAACTAGAGCTGCCCCCAACCTAGACCTTCCCTGTCCCGCAAACTAACCAGGCATAAGACTAAAGTACTTGTATTAGCTATGTGAAAAAATTCAACAGCTCTTCTCTCAAAGTTCTATCAAAGTTACTGGCAAATAAAGTTTTTTCTCTATTAATTGTAACCCCCAAAACACAAATTGAATAATAGCAGTGGACCAATATGAAAGTTGATTAGACAAAATATAGCTCATATAGCCCATATTACATTTTCTTATCCATGTTATGTTGTTTCTTTGTCAAAAACATACCTGGAGTTGTGTTTTGTTTGTACAGGAAGTGCTTGCATTGTGTTTTTAAACTCCATACACCTTCACTAGAATTATTTGGATAATTTCAGCCCTGGAATTGCCAACCTCCACTAAACAAAATGTAAAAAGTAGCTGTTAACTTGAAAACTACCGCTTCATGACATTACAGGGTGGAACAGAGCATTTTGATTATTGGCGGTGTAGACTAATAATCCAGGGTTACTCAAATGTTTGTGAATGAAACAAAACACATCTCCAGCTATGTTTTTGATGAAGTAACAGTATTCTAACGTGGCTTAAATCTCTCAAGAGTCAATTGTAGTAAAGTAAATAGACTACTAGCCAAATTAGATCAATATTGCAAAGATCATTATGTTACATTTGGTTAATTATAAACTGCATGTTATAGTTTACTTCTAAATGCAGGCAGAGCATAATGAGCCTTCTTTGATCAAAAACATGAGCCGTGATAACTTGAGAGATGGGAGTGATGGAAAAGATGACCATATTAGGAGAAAGGTCAGAGTTGGCAAAGCATGAAGTATGACATAAAGTATGCCTTATCTAAACAGGAGAAAACTAATAAAGCACTGGAAAAACCAAAGACAAACCAGTTAGCTAAGTCCAAGGCATGTTATTATGCTGTTACCTCATTAAAAACATAACTGAAGGTGTGTTTTGTTTCATTCACAAATGTTTGGAGATATAGACAGACTAATAAAGGATTACTCAACACTCAAAACGTTTAGTGGAATTCTTCCTGTATTACCAAATGACAACACACACGGTAGAACAAAATGTTTTCTGTTTGAGAGAACAAAAAACTTTGTTCTACCGTGCAGGATTAGGTTAATCATGTGTGAATGAAAGAAAACAACTCCAGGTATGTTTTGTGACTGACTGATTGACTCCACTCAAAAAGTGCACCTCTAAGTTCCGCTAACTATTAAGATTTAAAAATAAAATAAAAATATAATTAAAAATAAAATAAAGGAGAAGGGGTGATGTGCCGAGCTGAGTAGTCGCGTGCTTTTCAGGTCTGCACACGATGTCTTTTAAAATACATGTTTTTCACTTGTTTTGAATATAAAACTGCCTCTGTGTCTGATGTTGGATTCAAACAGCCTGGAACAAGCAAGAAGAGAGAAATAGGTAAACGAGGCTAAAGCTAGCTGTAACGACACGGCAGTAAGCAACAGCCAAGCAGACGAGGTCATGGGCGATACTGAGAATATGGGCCTAGTGACCATCGAGATGGAAAACAATCATCGTGTATAAGGTTACACCAATATATCTCACATGCTGGATGACAAGTTAAAGCCTTTGAACGAACTCCCTGGTTAATCCGACAGTTGAGAGTAGAGCAGAGGGTTTCAGACTTGGAAGATGCCGCACTGACGAGCGAGCCTCGTTATTAGCGCGGCCCAGCTTCAGAGAATACGGGAGAGACTGGAAAGTTTTGAGAACCAGAGCCGAAGGTAGAACGCAAGAATCATTGAATGTGTGTGGAGGGTGCCTCGCCATTGGACTTTTTTCAAAAGTGGATACCGGGCTTGTAGCGGAATATTGTAATTGATAGAGCGCATCACAGTGGCCCACAATTGAGACATGCGGGTGCAGCGGGACCGCGCACAGTCTTGGTTCGGCTGCACTATTACACCGATGCACAGAGGATTCTTCATGCTGCAAGGGCAAAAGGTACCATGGTGACAGCAACAGGTACACTGTCCTTCTACTTTTTCAGCGGCCGTGGCGAAGAAGAGACAGGAGACCGCCAATGCACGTAGAGCACTCTGAGACGCAGGGATCAGATATTCCTCTTCATATCCAGCTACTATCAAGACACTTAACGATGGCTTCATTCTCTTTCTTAGGACCACAAAGGAGGTAAAGGACTGCGTGATGCGGCTGCCGGAAGCCAAATAAACTGAGCGGCAACGATTTATACTTGTAATGCAGATTGATTACTTGAGGCTTATCATGGTAGCATTAGTTGATTATCATTGAGCCATTATGTTTATGTCTGATTTTATCTAGTGCATGGGTGTCTTAGAATTCCACTTATTAAAGTACTTTGTTTTTTGTTTTATTTGTATTTGTTTATGTCTCATCTGTTATGAGAGGGTTGCTTGGTCCAGGCTTTTATGTTTTTTATTGTAAAAAACAACATATACATAAGGTATATTTAATATGTCATTAAAGATAAGCACTTCGAATGTAAAGGGGTCCAGTAATGTAGTTAAGAAAAAGTCCATTCTGAATTCCTTGAAAAAAAGATTTGAGTCCAAATTGCTTTCATGCAAAAAACTCATCTTACTGGTGAGGAGCATGCAAAATACTGTAGAGAATGGGTGGGTCAATTCTTCTATTCGTCTTACTCTACAAATAAAAGACCTTACCATCTAAAATCTCCATTTGTAACAGGGTTAAAGAAATGCAGTACAATATTTTGCATAATGTATATATTTCTCCAAATATTTATAGTAAGTACAATGTGGGTACATCACCAAATTGCCTTAATTGTGGTCACAAGATACCATTGCTTATAGGAATGTGCCCATATCCAAACATTTTGGACTAAGGTCTGTGCCAATATTAGTAAAGCCATAAGTCAGCAGGTGGCAGGAAACCCAGAGATGTGTTTACTTGGACATATTCCTCCTTCACTGGTATAAAATGAGCATTAGTTCAGTCATTCTTAATGAGAGCTAGAAAGAGTATTATAGTAAAGTGTGTGGGTGATGATCCGCCTTCTATTCCCCTGTGGAAGTCACTGATGTCTGACGTCCTGACCATGATCAAACTTGGACATTATATTGATGGAAACTCTCAGCTTTTCATAGACAAATGAAGCCACTGGAAGCAATCTGACTTAAGTGTCAAATAGACTCAAACAGACAGTTACTCTGGACTTGAACCACCACAAATCTTTCTGGACCTTGGAATGTCATGCATCAATGTCTTTCCCACCAGTCTGTATTCTACATCGTTCATTTGATTGTTTCATGTTGTATATATTTAAAAAAAAAGTTATAAATAAATAATTTAAAAAGAAAATTAATTAAATTAAAAATCTAATCATGATATTTATAAGACTATACAAATCATCAGGCAGGTTAGTAACTTACTATTCCTATTTCACAATCTTGGCACCATCTTTAATAGACCAATTATCTCCTATGATCACTCATAATTACTGCTGGTTTAAATACTCCCTTTATTGTTCTTGTTTTATATACTAACTGAAATGTGGGGACAGGCACATTCTTGGCAAAAGATTGACCACAATTACCAAAAGGAAAACCAACATCTTAACCATCAAGGCGTCACCTGACATTCGGACTAGTCTGCCTACATTCCTGTTCAATAATGGTTTCATAACTAGTGTGGTCAGGTGTAAATAAAGAGTGCAATAGGCCTGAACTAGCTTTGGTAAAAATACCGGTACTCATTAAATCAGCCCTATTGTGCTTGTGCTTATTGTGCTTGTCTGCTATATGGTTATAATCTACCACACCCATGAATCATTATGTTATAATTTGCACATTTTAAAATCGCCATATTCATCTAAAACGACTTAACAACTTCCATGTTAGAAAACTGAGGTGCCCACTGGGAGCTGATGTCGGCTTAAATATCATCACAATAAAAGTGTAGCTGTCGGCACCCCTATGGACACCTGTATATCACACTAGTGAGCAGCAGATTTTTCCCCCCCGTTTGTACCAAAATGACTACGTGACGCTACCGAATCTTACGTGTATCACTGATAAATAAAATAAAATTGAAGAACAAAGTAAGTCGAGCAGTGGGCATATGCCAGTGGCGATGAAAATGGGGATTTATCTGCAATATGACGTCTTGAAAATAAGCGATTAACGATTGCTCAAACATGCATGAATCAGCAACTTCAAGAGGGTCAATGAGAAGGAAACAACTATAACATGGATAGGTCTGCTTTAAAATTCGTTCACATTCATAGCCATCTGGGTCTTTACTACTTAAAAGATTAAAGGTCCAATATTATGTAAAATATTTAGTAATCACAATTATTCCAATTATCGTTGCAACTCAATTAAACACAAACTGTTTGGGTTAAAACTCTAATGTTGAAAGAGATGAGACGTGAGGAGTGGAAGCAGAAATTGTAGCTATAAACAAATATTATACGCAGCCTTGGGTATATCAGTTATACGATTAGCGCATGTTTTCTCTTTTATATTGTGGTGAAATGTTTTGACTATATGACCCTGCTCTAGTTTGTAGTGTTGATGTGGTAAAGTAAATAAAGAAATACACACTGTTGGAGGGAGGCCTGGCAGTCCTCGTACCCCAATCACAGCGTTGAGCTCAGCCATTGTCACCTGTTTGGCCCTCTCCACGGCCTGGACCACCTGCTGCTGGTGCTGGAGGAGACACACACAAGGTTAAGGTCAACAGCCAATGTTTTTGTTTAGTTTTGATAGTTTGATGGGGGAGGAGTTACAGGCTTCTCACATTAAAGTGGGACTAAACACCTAAACTCCATCCACATATTGCACAAAGGCCTGCTAATCTGGGCAGAGTGAGGAGAGAGGAGGGGTGAGGTCTGGATTTATGAGGAACAGTGCAATTGGTCTAAGAGGTATCTGCACTTCAAACTCCACCGCTGTAGCCTGGTGTTTGTAATCAGACACACCTAATTACGCTTTAATTAGGGAAGTCATGTGTGATGTTATGTAGTACTAGAAACAGCAATGGCAACTGGAACAAAAGACACTATAATATAAATATACCTAGTTTGAACTAAAATTGCCAAAAGGGACTTGGAACAGCACAATTCTATTAAAACACCATATGAAATGAAGTTAATTTAAAAATGTATAATTGGTTTTCCTTTATCGGTGACAAGAGTTTCAAGTCAAAGGATATACATTGATAAACCTATTCTTTATTCTATTTATCAAATGTATATAATAGAATAGAAGAGTAGAATAGAAGAATAAATAGAATACTGTTTCAGTGGGAGCTTGTATTTAGTCTCTATAGCAGAGGCTCAAAATATAGCATTTTCCAGCCAGAATATTACAGAAATGCTGACAAAATTTTATAGTTCTAACAAGGATCATAATCAAACTACGGTAACAGCAGCAGTGCGCTAAATGCTAAATGTGTCACTTACCTCCTGTGATAGGAAGGGAATGACTTGTGCACAGATGGTGTTGAGTCTCTTGGCGATCTCAGTCTGATGGAGAGAATAACAGAGAGGGAGGGAGGGAGGGAGGGAGGAGAGTAAATGGTTAATGACATAATTATATTCATTATGAAAAGACAGCTGTTACAAAAGAGCCTTGTGTTTCGAGGAAAGAAACAGTTTGAGTATTATGTTTTTAGAGTGTATCCACATGATTGACAATAGACAAGTATAGACTTGGACTTTGTTTAGTCCTAGACTGGTGCAGGTTTCGTTCTGGGTTTAGTCATATCAACATCAACATCGACTTGGTCTGCTTATGTTTAATGCAAAGACTTGTTGATTCAAAGTAGTAAAGTAACACCACGTAAGAATCAGATTTAAGGAGATGCAAGCCCGCTCACATTCAGGTTGCAATAAGTTTTTCAGTGTAATAAAAGCATCTAAAATGAAAAGCATTATTTTCCTTTAGTCTTTTTTAGCTAAAAAGTTAACACTGTTGAGCTTTAATCCAAGTAACCTAACCCAAAACATGCACCATAGGTAAAATCCTTCAGTGAAAGCAGTCCAAGATTGACTCAAGATCTGGAGATAGGTCCCTGGGCTCCTGATCCCTATACAATAAAGTATGTGCTTTATGGACAGCCTCACACTTTTCCTTGTAACTTTTTTATGACACTGCGAGACCTTTCCATAGAATCACCTTAATGAACTTTAACTAAGGACATGTCATTCCCAGAGTCCCAGAGCCACTTGGTTCAACAACAACGTAATCATTTGTCATTTTAAGAGCTCTGGTTTCAACCCTGCCTGTTGTGTTACCTCTCTCCCCTCACACTTCTTTATTCTTGTTCCTCTTCCCATCAGCACTTCAGTGTAATCTCATCACCGCTGACTCCACCCCTCCCCTCGCCCTCCATCCCTCCATCCTCGGTGTCCATGGCAACACATCCGCCGGCCCCCCAGCTCCCGGAGGTGGGTACGAGTGGTTGAAACCCGATACCCCCACAGTGGCACCAAATCAGATAAGGCCGCTCATATTACATATCACACAATTAAAATGGATACGCAGACTGCCCCCGCCAAAGAGGCAAACCGAGGAGCCATGAAACGCAGTATTTGGCCATTACTGTATTATAGGAGATTTCAAATGCATTTTTAATCTTACGAAAATGTTCATAAAAGATGCAAATAGGCACTGCAAAAGTATCGGCATTTCACCATCAGCTTACAGTGTCAAATATATTCCAAGTTGAAATGTTACTTTTTAAAGATTTTAGATAATTCTGAATACAATCCTAAAACAACCACCTAAAATCAGATACTAATCATTACTAAAACTAGTATTAAATCTAGATAGTCATTTGAGCACGTATTGATAAATAAAATAAATAAATAAATAAAAATTACATTCACAGGACAGAAATGAACCTTTCCTGAGTAGTTTTAGAATGATCTTGAGCTGTATCAGAACAATTGTAAGGCCACACAGACGAGTATACATCCATGGACCACTATGGAAACTACCAGGACGACTGAGGAATTACACAAATATAAGGCCATACGGTAATATAAAAGAAATTACTACCATTTAATGTTTAAAAACAACATTCTATTGTCTAAAGAAAGTGTTTTTATTATCATTGTGTTATCAGAATCAGTATATAGTGTCACATCTGTTCCTTAGTATTGAAATAGTTTGAAATTTCAGTATCCAGCAAAATTCCAGTCCAATTTTTGTAATAATGAATTAAAAAAAAAAAAAAAACAGGACTGTTTTTCTTCTTTGTCGACGCCTGCTTGATTGCTATTTGAAGACGGAATTTTACTTGGATGCACAATTTAACACAGCATTAAAAATGAAAGTAAAACAATAAAAAATACACTAATTTGTTAAACTAGTCATCAGAAATATATTATTGAAAATTGGAATATTGTACATGTTCTATATATGCCCAGTACATGCAGGGTATTTTTCCTTCAGTCATAACCTTGAATGTGTTACTTTAAACCGCACTAAACCCATTAGTAGACGTGACACGCGGCTTGTCTGTGAGCTATCAATAGAGCGGTTAGCACAGTTTCTTTATCACTGCTGCGTATGGGTTATTTCTCAACATAGCCTCAATCTAAGGACACCTGATAGTATTCTGTCTTTAGATCTTCCACAATGGCAGAGTTCATCCAATTATGTCGTTTAAAGAGCTAATTAAAGCAGCGCTGTGACTAAATACGGCCAGAACCAGACAAACAGCTTTACCCTGAATAACATTTGGACCGGTGCCAGAGCTATAAGAGGCTATGCTAATGCCACCATTCTCGAGCCAAGGAATAACTCAGTAACCCAGATAATGATTATTACTCCCTCATTCAAGATCGCAAATGACACATCTGTATTCATGTACCCCGTTATGTTTATACCAACTTTGCATAATTAATTTGCTTTTCACTTCAATATTAAATGTTTGTTATTAAGAATTGTTTACATATTGTGCTCTATAGCAACTGTTTAAGTACACCGCCATCTGGATCACTAAAGTTCAAGTCAATTTTCCCATAAAGAACCATTGCCATAGGTATTAACCCGCTCGAAAGTCCTCAAAATGGTGCCTATAAACAGGAAGCTGAAACCTGAAACTGAGGACAGTTTTATGTCTGCCCTCGAGCCAGAATCAAACTGGCAACCCTCTGGTTCTGAGAAAAGTGCTTATCTCACTACACAACTGCAGCCTATTTTCTAATACAGTCTTCTGAGAACAGCAAAAGGCACATTGATAACCACAGATCTGCATCAACACACTCCCATACAAGTTAATTCAATCTTATTAAACCCAAATGATCCAATTGCCAGGCAGCTCTAAATAAAGAGTCATTTGAAACAGCTTTACCTGTAGATCAATTCCCCAAACCTGGAATGGTGGTGAGGCCTGTAACCCTCTTTCAAAGGCCTTCCATAACAAAGGGCATGTGAAAATGATCAATAAATGAGACAGTGAACCAGGATTTGAGATTTGAGTTATAAAATAAGTAATTGGTCTGATCATAGGTTAAAGACATCTGAAAATCCCACACATAAATCATCTTTTTATACAAGACATTTTGGTTGGGGTCCATCAATGTGCCATATTAGTTCTCTCACCACTGCTAACAATTGCGTGTCATAGAAAGTTGTATTTTGATGATCGTAATCTTCATCTGGACCATACAGACCCTAAAACACCTACAAAACAACTGTGGCATTAAAATGTCAAAAAAAGAATAAACAGTTTCTGATCTTCATTAATACACTTCATTCCAAAATATTCTCATTTTTAGACGCCATTGGTCATCATATTTCAACCTTTATTTGGTTAAAAATGTGTTTCCTGATTAATTAACTATAGGGCTAGAGTTGACTAAAATACTTGGCTCGATTCATCGACTAAAAAGGGTGTGTGGCAAAAGCTCTTAAAACTATTAGGTATCTCTATGTATCACCCAAACTGCACTCACATGACTACACCTGCAGGGGGAGTTCATGCAAAAGCAACTATGTATGCAAATATACTAGGAAACAATGTATTTATATAAAGACAGATTAAACTCATGAGTTTAATCTTCCCTTTCTGCTGTTATCTCATATCAAATCCTTATAATCTAAATAAAATTATTTGTTGCATAATACAAATTTTGGTAGACTAAGACGCCATTGACCAATTACTTGACTTTAAAAAAAAGGATGCAAAATTGTTGACAGCTAAAATTATTGTTTACTGGGCCTTTCCATATGTCTTGAACATCAACTAGGACTGCAAGTAGCAGAGATTGACCATAAACTCAATCAAATTAGAATTAAAATAACCAACCTGCCCTTCACCTCAGGGTTAAACTATGGGCAGTTTTGAATGTTGTGATGTCACGTGAACCCGCCTTAAAAATCCTAACACCATTTACATGACACCATTCTGGGAAGCAGAATGGTGTTGCTAATGCTAAGCCTATAACGAAGCTTAGAGGCATTAAAGCGGGGCGTCTTTAAAAGGATGTCTTTATAAGTCCTCACGAGAAAGAACAGCTGAGAATACCAGCCAAGGTTTAGCTCATTTACCTGACCTGATGACAAAACCAATGGGATGGTAAAAGGTGATGTAAGGGCTGAGCTATGAGGGGTTCTATAACTATCTAAATCAGGGCAGAATGATTTGGGAAAAAAAGTATTGAGATTGGATTAAATTTGCAATATATATTTAAATGTCAGCTTTGAATAAAATTTTAATTTTAAACACATCCAGAATAATTGACAAAAGACTGACATGAACTGACAAACAAATGCAAGAATCACATTTCAGAAGGTGCTTGCTCAGTTCTAAACTAGCGGTATCAATTCGATCTAGAATAACTATGTTATTGTTTGTGGAGGAAATCATGGTACTTTAAAACTGCAGCCTTTGCTAATGCTAAATGTGCCCATTTGAATAGTGATTTTGATTTGATTGTGATTAATCTTGTAGCGCTTATTCGAACTAGCATACACTTCTGTTACACAGCATAAAAAAATAAATAAAAAATAAATGTATTTGACTGTCCATTATTTCAACTGAAGTGTGAATGTGACAAATCTCCAGCGTAACTTATGAAACCGTGAGCTAGGCTAAACCTTCCCACTAACAACTATGCTAGCCAAGGGTATAAAATAGAAACTGCTCTAATTCAGTCAATTTGTTTAGACTGAATATAGCTCAAAATGTATAATTTTATTTGTGACAATGATATGGCGATTTCTTTTTGTCAGATTACTAAATATTTAATTGGTTGAACAAATACATGTTCATGAATAAGCAGATTTACTTTCCTCTTGTGTTCATTTCATTGACTTGCTTAAAATAAATAAAATCAAAATGAGAAAACATGCATAAATATAAACACAGATGTTAGCTTAGGACCTTTTTCCATTTGTCTGACCCATTTACCCTCAGCAAACAAACACTTAAAACACTGGTTAACAACAGACTCTAGAGACAAGAATGATGAAGTGCCTGGCCCAATGGCACAGCTGGGATCAAACAGCAACAGTGTTTCCCCAGAGGCTTAGCACGGTGGAGCTCAGTTTTAGGCGACTTTCCTATGAGTGTATTCTATTGTTTAAGCCCAATGAGAATATAACTTTGCAGTGACTAAATATTTAACTTAAAAATTAGGCAATGGTAAAAATTATAAAACTTCTCTAATTATAAAACTTCTCCAGCGGGCAAATACTCTTCTCCACTGAGCCGCTGCCGTCTTTACTTCACAATATTGTGTCATTACTATAACTGCTTTGTAGAGCTGGCTTGAGAATAACCACATTTGTGAATCTAAGCATGCACAATTTGCCTGATTTAGTTCCAATTTGAAGCTAAAACCAAGTCCCTGCGAGCGCTCCCAGAGAACAGACTTCTCATTACTTATATAATTGGAGAATTATTGGCAGAGCGCGTACACACAGAAGTGAATGTACCCAGCGGGGGGCCGGTTGTTAGTCTGCCTCCCCCGGACCCCCCGCCTACACACGCTTGTTGCTCTGACAACTGCAGCCCCAAGCTAATGACCTCCTCCTGTGCGTTGCTGTCTGTTTGTGTGGACCACTCAAAGGTGCGTGTCTCCCAGTGGAAGAACAGTAGCTTTGGATGAAATGAAAAAGAGAGATGCCAGGACAGAAGAAATAATAGGCTGTGGTCACGACAAGAATTCCATGTGATGAATTTAGATGGAGGTAAGGGGTCTATAGAACTCTATGGGACACTGACGGTTTTGAAATACAGAAAATGTACAAATGTTGAATGTCAAAAAAAAATGAATTCTGTTAAATGAACAAAAGTTTTAAGAACACGTTATGTTTTTCATCCAAGAGGCTTCAGTTCTGACAGGACACTGGTGACCCATGGCCTTATATCTTTCTGAAGGGAGAAGCTAACTAGACTGAAACCAACACACCCTAGTTGTTAACTAATTACAGATACTCCTAACTGTTAAATCCACTGAATACCCTAAGGTGTGAACTGTCCCAGAGTCATGTTTTGCATAAATCGTTCCTGCCCCTAATGGCTCATCAAACTCCTATTAGCATTGTTTTTGTGTTTTTGGTTTGGAAATGTTGAATTAATATTAATAATTTCTTGAGATAAATATGCCAAAATAAATCATATCTCTAACATGTCTAAGTTCTTTCAGTTAACAAGATGCCTGTGTTTTGGTTTGAAACTGCAAATGTTAACACTATACAATATATTCCAACAAAGACAATATTTAACTATATACCATGAGAATATCTAAAGTAATTACAGACCTATTAACCCAACATCTACTTTTTGACACTTAAAGGACAAATTCATCATCAACATCAAATTCTGTACCAGATTTTTTTCTGTGTATTTGTTTTACCCCAGTACAGATAGATTGTAGCTCTTTGGGTAGAAATGCAACTGCTGTGTGCTGTCTGCATCCCATTATAACGCATTTTATCCTCAGAGAATCAGGAAGTGTGCTGTTAGCATTATTATGATAAGACTCTTGTTTCTGAAAGTTGTGAAAAGTACTTGGACCACTGTAAACTATTTCAAATCAACTAGATCCATAAAAATCAGGTACAGCAGCTTTAAACTGAGATTTTTAGAATGGAATAATGTCACGCAGTATTTCTCACAAGTTTATGCATAAGACTATGGTGGTATAAGTGCTTCATGTTTGAATCATTTTATTTAATACAGTATTTTGGTGTATAAATGTCACTTATTGCTACCACTACTGACCAAAAAAAGCACTGATTACAGATTAAAAATTGTTAAATCTAAATGTTTATACACTACAAGCATAATTTGTTTTTCCATTTTTTAGCTCAGCTTTTTAGACTATGGAGAACCAGCATAGTCTCCTCTATTAATGGTCACATGAATGCAATCTATTGAACATTCACACACAAACAACAGCAGCAGATCAGAGCAGCGCTGGTGAAATTAGACTGCGATAATGAGAGGAATGTAAAGAGAGAAGTATCCCTCGCCCCCAGTGAAGGAGCCAGGCCAATCCACCTCCAATTTCCTCTGTTCTGAGCGGTCGATAGCTGCAGTAATTACTGATAAATGCCCTGAGCTTTGGCTGCTCTGTGCCGAGGAACAGTTTGTGAGCGAGGGAGAGAGGGAGAAGGAGACAGGACTGAACGATTTTTGGAATAATATCTAATTGGGATTTTCCTGGCAAGAGATGTCAAGATTATTTGGTTAATCTGTAATTGTGATTTTTTTAAGTCACAATGTGACAACAACTAAAAAGTAAAAATTGTTATGGTCCTATAGGCCCACTGCCAAAAAGTAAAAGTCAATGTACCAGATATTTTCCTACGCATTTCAACAAAAACTGTCTTGCCCCAGTACATATATATTGTATAAGCAGCTCTTGAGGTCACAATAAGTCCACTGTCTACATATAATTAGAAACAGTTTCAGGAAGTAAATTGTTGGTTGGATGACTGTGACAGCTCTGGCCTCAGAGTTGTGAAAAGCACACAACTTATGCATTCTCAGCATCCTGACCAGGATAAGATAAATGAGGAACAACTTTGGACCACAGCAAAGTAGTTGAGTTTTTCATGCTTTTAAATCTGGTTCAGCTCCTTTAAACCTAATCATAAAGAGTTTTTTATTGCTAAACTACTCCAATAACCATACATGCATTTGTTTGTGGGTTAGCAGGATTTATAAGAGGGTCTCTATGGAAACAGGATGTATAGCCGGCAGAGAAAATGATTTTAAATAAGTACAACCTTTGCCATTTGCGAGAACAACATATTTTTCGCATATTTTTAGGGTTCCACAGTGCGATCAATTTCTACCAACTTATTTTGTTCTAACTAAAAGACAAGATAAATTCTTAATGTTATTTGATCAAATAAGCAACGTCAGTTTGAATAGATAAAACTTGTAATTATTGATTTATTATTTAGTTTATACTACACACTTTAAAGAAAAAATGAATGTGTATTGTATATCCAGGTAAAAGCAATTTATGAAGTTATTTATTTAGCTCTTATTGTTGGAAACAATTTAAGGACAATAGATTATGATGATGGGTTTTGGTGCAATCAGATCCTGTTCTGGTCCATCCACTTCAAATGGTTGGTCTGGAGCCGTTGTTTTGTTGACCCTGTTTATATGATCTCATGACTGTGTTTGTCTTGTGATCGATTGCATCTGCATGTCTCTGTGCATCTCCAAATGTCACTGTACTCTAGGATTTAATTTAAGTGCTTACTATTCATTCAGTGAGGGTAGGGAAAAAAAACACACTTTAAACATGTTTACAGCACATAGCAGTTCAGAGCCACCTTCTCTAAATAGTTTTTGGGTGGTAAACTTTAAATCTTTTGATATACTCATTATGCTATTCCAATGTTCAAACAGTTATTTAAAAAGGTGCACTAAGCAACTGATGGAGGGTCACTGTCCCCTGCTAGTCTTACAGTAAAGTGAGTCACAGTGTTTTTTTAAACAATAAAACCTGTAATGAACCAAATCCAAGGTTGATAAGTTAAATGCTGTACTGTGGAACATTTCAGGCAAAGCAATAACATCTTCATGGATATAAACAGGTGTCATACCCTCAATCAGAAAAGTTAGATAGTGCACCTTTAGTTATTAACTTATATGAGTTTATCTGCAGCGCATCATTTAAAGCGGATTATAAACTCACTTTTACTGCATCACAAAGGCAAAACTTTACAACTCCTTTAAACCCAATAACATGATCAACTGATTCCAACTAACCACATTCAGGCCTTCTTTCGTCACCTGCTGAAGTCTGTTTAGTCCTGAACATGGCAAGTATAAGTATGTGTCCACTAGATTTGACAAGGACTCTTTGAAGTGTCTAGTATGGCTGCAATGAAAACTCAAATTACTGAAGGAATTGGTAATTATCTTAAACTAATAATCAATATATGGTTATTTTAGTTAAAGCAACACCATGCAACTTTCTGGAAGTTAAACCCAGGTTTGTAGAGATGCAAACCTTCTCACAGTAATAAGAGGTTTTTCCATACATCTTATTCATTAGCTCTTTTACCCCCCCCCTCCCCTTCCCTCATTTGCCTTTCATTCTGTTCTTTACACCTTCATCTCCCCCTCTCTTCCTCTTTTCTACCCCTCAATCTCTCCTTTCTTTCTCCCTCACACTCTACCTTTTCAGTTCCCTTTTCTCATCGCCTTTCTTCCTGTTCCCTTTAGTCCCGTCACCTTCTCTAAGTGCAATAAAAACATAAAAAAACAACATGCTTTTACTTTCTCTTTTATGCATGAATTTTGTGAAAAATACTTATCTCAACTGAATTTTAGAAAACATATAAAAAAGAAGGAATCACACTAGAAAAAAAACCAAAACAAAACAAAAACATTTAAGTTTCATAGCCACCACATTCGAAACAGGAAGTGAGCAAGCTCTAGTTGCAATTCTCTTTCTATTGAAAAACTGTCACCCCTCTTGCCCTCTCTGTAACTGCTGCTATCAGGCTCATCATATTCATGTTAAGATGTTTGTATTGCCCCGCTCTACATGGTCCTGGTGTTTAACAAAGCAATCTGGTGCCTGCTTTCCCCGAGATCACTCCCGGCAGTGTTAGAAACAGGTTGATTGACAGCGTTATTGCCAAGCGCCCGCCGCCAAACCAGCAGTGCGAGTGGAAGGGGGTGTGCAACTTCAGCCATCTCGATCCCAATTGGCTCTTTGGTTTCAAGCTCCGATTTTCAATAATGATCCCTGGTTGTAGATGAGCCTATAACAGCTACAACTGTTAGCCTCAATGATCTAAATTTGGTTGCAACCAAAACACTATGGGTGACATCACACTCCCTTAGTCCACTTATAATACGGTGTATGGTCAGCTTACCAATAAAAAAATAAAAAAAAATGCCTCCCAGACAATTCCTAAAATAATCTGGAGTTGCCATCAAAACTGATCTGATTGTTGCAAAGCTCTGAGAATAATCCAGCCAAGTTAGTGAGCCAACACTATAAAATGATGGCAGTAATGTTTGAATATAAAGTCATTGAACCTTATCTCCAGCCCATATCTTTGACTTGTCCTTCAGATATTTACGCAGCACACTCAGCGCGGAGGTTACATCACGTCAATTACAAACAGGACACAAGAGCCGCCTCTGTGATTATGGGTCAGGCCACAAGTGCAGACATAAGTGCTGCAATATTAATTAACATCTTCAACCTGCTCAAGCAAAGGGTAAGATGAAGTTATGTAGGGATGCGACAATATCAAAATTTAGGCTCACGATTATTTTGACCAAAATAATCGCGATTAATGATATTACGATAATTATTAAACCAAGGTTTACAGTTTTTAAAAAAGTCACTAAAACATCAATTACCATAGAATTTGCAGGTGTCTGAGCGATCACCTTTGTTTTTTTTTCACTGCACGTGAAATGAACAATGAATGAATAATAAATGTGTCAATTATATAACTCCTGACTATAAAACAAACAAAAAACACATGAACCAACCTAAGAAAGCACGTAGAAAAAGGATATGATAAAGGTATCTGGTATCACAGCAATCAGCTGTGCAAAATGCAATTTAGCTAGCGCTAACCTAGCTATAGCAAAGTCGACACATTCACATACTATTATTCATACAAATCCAAACTATGGTATGTTACTTACAACGGATATTTTTGGCTCAAGTTTGTCAAACAATGCAGGATGGTTGTCTTGTAAATATGCATGCAAGTTGCTCGTGTTTGCCCTCGGAGCCACAATTTTTTTCAGCAGGCACTGCAGATTGGTGGCAATCATCGTTTTTCAAATAATTCCACACATGAGACTTCACCTTATTGAGTGGAGGATATAAATGTGTGGCGTCATCTGGATGCAGATCCACTGCCTGCCCACTAGCCATGACGGTGACAGTGGAGAAGAACCATTCTCAATTCAGAATAGGCACAGAAGGTAACAAGTTTCATTTCTATGATGGATGTTAGTTCGGCAAACACCAGAACTAACATCTAAACATTGTACTGAAACTGGAAACATGAGGCAGTCTAGTACCGTAAAGGCGATTAGTTGTGTGCGATAATCACGATTATTCAAAAATGCCACAACCTTAGGGATGGAATGATCAAAAAGGTCCGCAATTAATCGCTTAAGTTTTTATAATAATGCAGTCTGTGTGATTTGCATGGCAACTCTTGACTCTTTACTTTTGTCGGTGGTCACTATCTGAATCAACATAAGTGTAAGAGAAAATACTCTGTTTGGAGATATATATTATATATATATATATATATATCATTTTTACATGTATTTTTTTACATGATTAATAATATTTGAAGTCTTTAAATCTAGAAAATGATTGTACAAATAATCACAACTGAATCAAAACTGCAATGGGTTGTCATTAATAGGTAATCAAATGTAATAATAATTCCCACAGCTGCCTGGGGGAAGATCAGCGGAAGCAAGGCTGCCAATCTGTGCAGTCGGCCCCTCCGACCAACGCCAAGACTCACATATACCACAGTCATTCTAGGCAGTATGAAAGAACTTGGTTGAGCAGACTCCAAACTGGCACCCTATTTACCCAAATGTAGAAAAATAATGCTAACCCTGTTGTTTGGAAACCTTTTTCTTTTATTAGTTTAGCAGTTCATATTTCAGTATTTTCTCAGATCCTTCTGGACAGGATAAAGGTACAAATGATCGCTGAAATTCTGCCTGATTAGCAAACATAAATTGCAAATCTAGCGCAAATCTTGTCAGACAAATCAAGATTTTTTCCCTAAAAATCACTGCACTCTTGTTGAGAGCTACCAAATTAAACCACCCTTATTATCACAAATGTATCTGGTTATGGGTTTGCACTATGTCTGTGTGCTGGTGCCTCCCTCTCTTCCTCTTCCTCTCCCTCTCTCTCTCCCTCTCTTCCTCTCCCTGTCTCCTCCTCCCCCTCTCCCTTCTATCTGTTCCTTACTCGGGGCTTCATTGTGATCGATTGGCGCGCCCTGCCCAGCCCTGCCCCTCTAATGTAATAAAGCGGCCGCTCCCCCAGACAGCACCAATCAATCTCCAGAGCCATTCATCTGCCTCTGAGCTCAGCCGGCCGGGCCTAACTGCAGAGAGAGACAGAGCGCCATCGATCACCCATAAACACACACACACACACGCTCCCCCTGCTCTCGCATCTTTCTCATTACCTCTCTTCCCCTCCTCTTGCCTCTCTCCTTTTACTCCCTTTTTCATTTTCCTTTTACTTGTTACGTCTTACCCCTCTCCTCTTTCTACTCTTATCTTTCTACTCATATGCTTATTCTCCCTCCTCTTCACCTTGTTACTGCTCATCCCCCTCTCCTATTTCTCTCTACTTCCTCCTCCCTTTCTCCTTCACCCTCCCCCTATTCATCCTTTTTGTTACCTTTCTTTCAACTACCTCCATTTCCCTCCCCCTCTCTCTCCTCCATTTTCCCCCATCTCCCACTTCTTAAAATCTCTCATTCCTCCCTTCTCTTCTCTTTTCACTCTTTCCATTTTTCCAATCTACTGTTTCTACCTCCCCTTGTTCTCTCACCCCATATTTTTAAACCTCTCCCTCCATTTCTATTCTCTCTTCTTCCTTCCGTTGTTGCGTCCCCCCTCCCCATCTTCTTGCCCCTTTTCTCCATCCCTCTTCTTGCTCTCTCCTTCTCTTTTCCTTCCATCTTTTAACCATCTCCTCCTCTGTGTCTGACACACACTCGTTCCATCTACCTGTATCCATCTTTTCTATTCCTCTCTCCTCACTTCCCTTCCATCTATCCTTCTCCCTCTTCTCATCTCTCCTTTTTTCCTTCCTTCTCACACGCATAAACGTATACAGTAAACATGCATTTGCGCAAGGACATGGCAACACAACAGATAAATCAGGTTTTACAGTGATGGGAGAGAGGGAAAAACAGAGAGACGGAGACAGAAGGAAAGAGATAGGGAGTGGAAGAAGAGAGAGAGATGAGTAGAACGTCCATACCTGTTTATGCATCTCGATGTTTAGGCCGTAGGACATCTCATAGTACTAAAAACAGATAGAAAAACACATGGTTAAGATACAGAATGGAGAATTTCAAACTATCACCACCACCACACCTGTTCTTATTGATCTGTTCTAAGTAGTTTGTCAAGTCCTTCTGTGAGTTCCCCGCTTTTACTTGCTCCCAAAAGACAGTAATTTCACCTCAATACCACATCAGGGTTACATTATTTTACATTAGTGTCAATTTGTACTGTGAATTTGAGGGTTTGACAAGTACCTTTGCCCTACATTGACGGCACCATGGCTTCCTGACAGAGCTTGCTGAGGAAAATGAGCCTATTCGCAAAATTACAAAGTGATTATAAAGTCAAATGTGACACTCTAATCATCTCCACTAGCATGTATGAGATCGTCACCGCTACACCTGTGAACAAAAAGCAGGTGCACCTCTCCAGTTTGGTGAGAAGTCATTCATAAATAAAGGTTTGGAGTAAACTGTTGGCCCGGTTTCTCTCAAGGTCGATACAAAGAGGCATATGGCATAGGTGCAGAAGAAACTTTTCTGAGGGAAGGTCCATCATTGGCTCATCTCTATGTAGATGTTCATGTTCCACAGTATGACATTAGCTCTCCATCTTCCATCATATCTCTACATCTTGCATTTAATAGTTACTGTTTTTATTACTGAAAAACTCCTTGAAAAAAAGACGGGTTTACCTCTCCACAGATCTGACCTGCAATTTGGCCTTGTGGCATTACCTGCTTGTTTCCACAGAGAATGATGCATTTAAATATTCCAGGCACAGTAATAACATCACCACAGAGATGAGCAGGTGGTGGACCTTTCACTGGAAGTTACAAAGTGTGTCTTTAAGGCGGATCTTACCATCACATAGTGCCGCTGCATCTCTGTTTTCTCACTGGCTAGTTTCTCACATTCCAGCTTCAAACTGCAAAAAGACAAGAACATTTTAATAGTATAAATAAAATTAAACATAGATCATTTGCTGTTGAATCATGCCTATATTGGTAATCAAACCATTTAGACTATAATAAAGGTCTTGTACACAATTCTTTCCCATGTATTTGAGGAAAAATTGTCTTGCCCCATTACACATATAGTGCATAAACAGCACTTGAGGAAATACTGTGTGCTGTCTGCATCCATTTATAGATCATTTTATTGTAAGATAATTAGGAAGTGCACGTTAGCCTGCGCAGTGTTGTTAGGTTCACAGTCATGGCAAAACTCCACTCTGTGCTGGACCATCCATAAAATGTATCCTTACGTTGTCCTGACCTCCTTTTGAATATTTAGGTAAAGGTCTTATATTACGCAATATTCATTCTTGTGAGCTTTTAGCAATGTTGGAATGAACACCTGGAGTTGCATTTTGTTTCATTTACATATGTGTGCGTAAACCTTTATTACTAGTTTATCTACATCTCCAAAGTTCCAAGTGTTGTGTTCCACATTGTGCTCTGTCCCAGGGCTGAAATTATCCAAATTATTCTGTTGAAGGTGTATGGAATTTAAAAACACAGTGGAGCATTTTCTGTATTATCACATGACATCACAAGGAACCAAGTGTTTTCTGTTTTGAGAAAAGAACTCAGCCTAAACATGCAGGGTTTGTGTGTTAAAAAAGTGTGTGATTGAAACAAAACAACTCCAAGTATGTTTTTTGATGAAGAAACAACATTATAACAAAGATCAGAAAATTGTGTAATATGGGCCCTTTAAAAATCACTCATTGTAAACATTTGGGGAATTTCACCTGTTGCAACCTCAGCCCCTGTAATTGTAAAGTCTGTCCACACACATACACAGACTGGGCCTTTACTGTATACACTTCTGCAGCTTTGTTCACAGACACAGGGGAAAATAAATGAGTGATTTATGAAACACTGAGCCCACACACCACTCTCGCTCTCTCCTTCTTTGCCTTTCTCCACTCCATCTCTCTTCACTCCTTTTCCAAATCTCTTTCTCACTGCACTTTTTCCTCTCTCCCCTTATACCCACACGTTCTTATTTCCATCCTTCCATCAACCCCCCTCCTGTCACTTTTCTCCCCATCTCATTCATTTCGTACTTTTTATTTCCCCATCCCTTTCTCCCCCCCTCCCTCACACTCACCCTCTGCCTGCCCACACTTCTCCTCTCCTCCGTACGCTCTCCCTTTCTCACCCCCCTCTCTCTCTCTTCCTCCATACCCTCC
The DNA here is from genome assembly GCF_009829125.3 of Periophthalmus magnuspinnatus. NCBI lineage: Eukaryota > Metazoa > Chordata > Actinopteri > Gobiiformes > Gobiidae > Periophthalmus > Periophthalmus magnuspinnatus. Next base: position 27,677,797 of record NC_047134.1, read on the forward strand.
CCCAACCCTCTCTCTACTGCCTTGTCCCCCTCTAAATTTGTCTCCTACCCTCTCTCTCCCTCTTTTCCTTCTTCCTCTACAGTCCCTGCCACTCTCTTCCCCCCCCTCTTTTTCCCTTCCTTCCCCTTCTGTTCCTCCCTTCTCTCTCTCTCCCTTCTATTCCATCCATCCAGACAGACCTACCGCAGAGCCTGCCCACCGCATGTGTCGGCTCTGTGCTTGTGTGTGGATCAGGGTTAGACCAGTGGCTGAGGCTTGGCTTGTTTTCCTTATGGTGAAGGGAATGACTGTGGTCTGGCTGAAGTTTTAATGTTAAACCAGAGACGACAATCAGAAAGTTAGACCGGGTCATAAACACAGGGCTAGCATCTGTGTTTGGGTTAGCAGTCCTCACCAGGCAGGTACAGACCACATGTAAGGCCTAAAACTGGTACTAAGCCAGGACTAAACAGGGACTAAATCAGAACATGAGCCAGCCAAATTCTAAAACAGACCTCATTCAGGAAAAACGACTTAGTTTAGAGCCGTTTTAGACTAGGAGTAAAGAACTAAAATATGAACAAGAATGAATAGGATATGAACTAAACTGAGCCTAAACCACAGGTGATTTAGGATAAAGTGCTAAACTAGGTCTAAACTAGGAAGACTGGTGCTAAAAAGGGACTAAACAAAAACTAAATCAGGAGCTGGACCAACCAGGACTGATTCAGGATAAAGTACTAAGCATGGTCTAAAATAGGTCTAAACTAGAATTATAGTATTAATCAACGACCAAACAAAGACTAAATCAATAAAGATTCCCATTAATTCTCATAAAAGCAAAGAAACTGAAGTAATGTTATAGTTCAGTTCACATATTCACTTTTCCCTTTTGGAAAAATTAGAATCAAATGTATTTTCTTCACTTAAATGTACTGTAAATTAGGTCTAACAGTGTAAATAACCATCTGCCTCTTTAGCTCATCTATCCCAGTAGAAATAGTACAATATAAAATTATATTTCTAACAGCAATTTAACAGTGTCCACCATACTACCTCTATATAGTCCATGCTAAGTCAATGAAAATGGACTAAACCAGGTCTAAACTAAGTCTAAAGAAGGACCAGAACCAGATCTGAACAAAAGCAGAGGAAATATAAAATACAATTCAGGACTAATTGGAGCAGCAGATAAAGTTGCTGATACAATCTGGCAATTGCTTACTGCCACTGTGTCTTTTGGCAACACACAGTTTGTGAGGAAAACAAACAAACATTACCCCAAAATAAATATCTAGATTTAAAATGAACAAGTCTCATCATTGTGTACTATGCCCATACCGTCAAGACAAAACTTGGGATGGGACGATATACAATAACATAGCTAATCACGATACAAAAGGTCCGCAATTAATAGTTTGTGGCATTTTTTAATAATCATGATCATCGCACACAACTAATCGCCTTTAAGGCACCAGACTGCCTCATATTTCTGGTTTCAATACAATGTTTAGATGTTAATTCTCATATTTGCCCACTTGTTAGCTTCTGTGCCTATTCTGAATTGAGGATGGTTCTTCTCTACCGTCACTGTCACTGCTAGTGGGCAGGCAGTGGATCTGCATCCAGATGACGCCACACATTTATATTCTCCACTTAAGAAGGTAAAGTCTAATATGTGGAATTATCATGGCTTTGAAAGACAAGGCCAACAAGGCGATGAGCCACCAATCTGCAGAGCCTGCCGAAAAAAGTTGTGGCTCCGAGGGCAAACACGAACAACTGTACATTTGCAAGACAACCATCCTGCATTGTTTGACAAACTTGAGCCAAAAATATCCATTGTAAGTAACATACCATGTGAAATAAACTACTGAATGTAGCTGGTGTTAGTTTGGATTCGTACGAATAATGTCGACTTTACTATAGCCAGATTAGCACTAGCTAAATAGCATTTTGCACAAGTGATTGCTGCAATGCCAGCATATCCTTTATCATATACTTTTTCTGGGGGCTTTCTCAGGTTGGTTCATGTGGGGTTTTTTTACAGTCAAGAGTTATATAATTGACATATTTATTATTCAGTCATTGTTAATTTCACATGGAGCAAAAAAACAAGGGTGATCGCTCAGACACCTGTAAATTGTATGGTAATTGATGTTTTAGTGACTTAAAAAAAAGAAATAAAAAATCATCCCACCCTTAGCCAAAAAAAATAAAAATTAAAAAAAATAAAATAAAATCAGGATTAAAGTAGGACTATTCAAGGAATACATGTACAGATGATACTAGATCGAAACCAGCTCTAAAATGGATAATTGATACTTTGCAACTGATGTCATCAACCATGTCTGGGGGTGTGACGCCAACTGTACACACTGCTCTGTCTGAAGCTCTGACTCAAGTTAGACCTTAATCTGATCTTTATTTTAACATAATCTGATGAGAAAAAACTGACTAAACTCGAACTACAACAGGTGAGCTAATGTGTGCTGCTAAACAAGTCTCTCACATATAAACTTACAGTCAAAAGCTAGCTAGCATGAGCCAACTGTTTTTCAGTTAGTCACTCTCAGCTTTTTTGTTGAAAACCAAATACCTAAACAGAACCATGAACACTCGTATTGTTCATAGGCTCCTGAAAATGTGTTGTTTAAATCCATTTGGTATTTTTTCCAGTATTTTGTCAACGTTTGTTAATGTGTGCATTGTGTCCATCATAATAACTGCTGAACATTTCGGCATAGACATAAATGTATACAACCCCAGTGTGATGTCATGGCAAAGTAGCAAATGGTAGTGTTACGGTGTATGCCTGTTTGGGGTTGCAGGATGTATAAAACCTGTCATGCTGTAGTTTAGACCTCTACACGCCTTATGCCAAAATGGATTCTTGTATTTAACTGTTCATATTTCGTAGATTAATTGGTTGATGGAGTAATTTTTTTAATTAGTCGACATGTTATTTTATTAGAAATACAAGGATATGGACAACAGCAGAAATGATAATGCATGGAGTGAGTTAGCTGGAGTTTTGGCACTGGACTATTTAACCTGCATTTTTACTTCGGAAGATGGTGTTTACTAGTACACAGTAGGGTTTTCACAATATTGAAATTTCAAAGTCCATTTTGATTCTAAGGAATAGGGATGGGCCAACAAACAAGATCATGATAAAAAAGACAATTATTGTACATGGCACATTTTATATAATTGTGATAATTGCCAACAAAGACAATCATCATTTTATCTTGAGAATGTGTAGAACAAACTGGTTTCTCCATTTTTACTTCCAGAAAATTGTCAGCAACTTTAATCATTATCGTGCTACAATCGTTTGGCCATGATAATTGACACCAAATTTCAATACTGGCCCATGCCTACTAAGAAATAGACTCAATACGCAATGCAGATTTCAATGCCACGATGATAATAATAAACATTATATAAACGGCAGCATGTGACTTTTAACATCAAATGGTTGCATTTTCTTTTTTTACTGCCACGTGGTCTTATATCCGTGTAATCCCTCAGTCGTCCAGGTTGGTTCCATAGTGGGCCATTTATGTATACTAATATGTAATCCAAACCAAATGTAAACACATGAGAAAAAAATCTCACAAGATCATTTTTCTCATGTGTGCACAACCTTGTGGCAATTTTATCTCGCAAGATCTTGTGACATGAGATCTTGTTCTGTGAATGTGACTTTTTTAGTATCAATACTTGCTCAAGTGAGTATCTAGCATCAATATTAGTTTTAGTATCAATTAGTATCTGATTTTGGATACTTTTGACAGCCCTAGTACATAGCTGTTTTTACACAAGATCCTAATAATGTTGAAAGCTTTTGCCAGCAGCACCCCACTTTGATGAAGCCGATTTGTGGATGCATAGTAAATTATCAAGAATTTATTTAATTGACTACAGCCCTACTGCAACATGAACCTTGATAGAAAAACAGAACCAGCATTGCAAATCTAATCACTACCTGTCAGAAAACTCACAATTAGATAAGATAGGTGTTTCCCATCAATTTTGTTAAGATTATGGCAACACAAATAATTTTTATTACAATTACTAAATCTATTTCAATTTGTGAAGTATAAATGTCACTTACTTATAAAAGAGACTACATTTGTCAAAAAAATACTAGTTAAAAAGGTGATGCTGACACAATGGGTGAATTTAGATCATGGAGGGTTCAACATAGTCTCCTGTATTAAATCGGAAACACCGATACTGAAGATGCACATCAAACTAAATATATATCATTACCCACCTGTGGTACTGAGCTTGTAGAAACTGGAATTCCTCCTTGATGCGGTCCAATGATTCTGGGATGGTGAATTTGAAGGGCTGCCCTGGGGCCTGGTGGGGAGTCTAACACACAAACACACACAAGCACTTATTGAAATGATAGTTCCTTGTTATGAGTCATTCTCTGTGCATCTGGTGCCTCTAGCTCCAGGCTCAACACCAAACCATGTCAACAACCTCTAATTATTACAGACTTTAAACATTTTATGAAACTCGGATAGCAGGGCCGGAAAGAGCAGGCTAATAATCAAGTGGAAAACCAGGATGTAAACACGTAGTACCGATATTTAAACTAAATAAGAGGTCTCAAGTAAAGGGTTTCAATAGGAAGTGGTCAGAGTAATTTATCATAGTTTGATGATAGCCATTAAAGTCAAAATCTTTATTAGCTAGCTGGACCATTTTCCATCTACATGTTAAGAAAAGTGTTTAATAGAGCTGCACCTGTAGCTTAGACCTCTACAAACATATGCTGTATTACATGGCATTCTTGTTTTTAGTTTTTGCAGTTCATATTTCAGTTTCACTCACTCACTCTGAGCACAATCCTACTTTTTAAACATATAATCGCAAATTGAATCACAATCCCAATGGGGATTTTGCAAAATTGTGCAGCCTTTGTGCAGATTCTCAATCTTTGGTAATAGTTCCGTTGTTTGCAAAGTCATTTCACATTGCATGCCTATTGGTCACCTAAACCGCCCCATACAAACTAATTGAACACAACTGGTTCTGCATTTAGAGTGGAACATGGTGCAAAACAGTTATTACATTACAGCTTTTAAGGCCACCCGAATATGAAACTACCCATTACAGAAATACTTGTCTCCAACTTATTATTTGCCTCCGTCTACATTCTATTGCTTACAACTGGTCAGGCTGGTGGAAATCTTATAGCTTTGCCTGGGATGTTACACAGTATGGCATTAATCTTCTCCATCTCCACAGAGTCTGGTGGCCTTACCTGCTTGGCAAGTTACAGTCAAAATCTAAAGAGGCGACCCCGTTCACAGTTTACAATAACAATGCATGTTTTTCAAGGTTTTGAGCAATAAAACACCTTTGATTGCATGAAAGTGCATGGTAAGCCAGCGAAGTAATTGCAATAAAAGTCTCCAATCACCATAGTCTGATGTTAGGTCAGGTTAAAAGTGTATCAATTCATTAAAAATTGACATTTATAATAAAATAAAGATAAGATAAGAATTTAAATTAAGTTAAATGCCATACTATGTAACATTCTTGGCAAAATAACAACATCTATATGAAGACAAGCAGATGGGGAACCTTCCACACCATCTGAAAAGTTACAGAGTGCACCTTTAATCCTTTCTAGAGCTTATACTGTCTGAATCGTCCACAAAAATATGTACAATGGCCTAATTTCGGCCCCGAGCCTTGCATTGGACACGTGGGTTTGGGGTGAGGGGGTCTTACCGGGTGGCGCCCCTGGGGGAACATGGTTATCAGCAGCGGAGGATGAACTACTCTCCTTTAGGACAGAAAAACAACGCGCAATGGGGAATACGGGACACTCAAGAAGAGGAGGACCACCGGGAAGTATCCATCCGCCGTTATGGTCCACGCTAGCTTCCCCTCGTTAATTCCAACCCAAACTGACCGCCCCGATGCTCCGTCCGAGTTTAACGAGCGATTAATGTGAATTGTGCACCCCCTTTGCTCCACTCCCGCTTCGTGTTGCTCCAGCGGTAGTGGCGGTAGTCGTAAATCAACCGGAAAAACACGGGAAACGGCTCATTAGCTGGGGGCGAGAGGAGAAGCGGAGGAGGAGGGTAGTAGTAGGAACCAGGTGAAGAATGAAAAGCCTCCCCAGCACAACCACTCTCCAGCGACCGTGGTGTTGTTTATTGTGTACAATCCGATATATTCCCAAGAAGATATACGAGAAAACTAGCCAACAAGGAGAAATTCAAGCCCGATGACCACAAAGAAGTGCTCTCGGTAAGGTCAACGGAAATCCACACAAGTTAATTGCGTTGAAGAGTCCCCACTTGACTCGATGCTGCGGTCGAACCAATTGTCGAGGCGTCCAACCATTTAAAAAAAACAAACGTATTTTAGTTCCCAGTGTGTTTTCATCTACTTCCAAGCAGATTTATCGAGAAATAAACCCGCGTTTGGCTTGAAAACAACTACTCTCTCGGATACGTTGCTCCCTGTAGCTTCGCTTTACCTCAATGGCAACTTTCTCACGCGGTTTTACGCTCTCAGGCTAACCGACACACTGGACCCGCCCCCTAAACGTCTCTGGACCAATGGGACTCGCGGCTCCACGTGGGTCCATTATCGTACAGCCAATCAGCGACGCGGAAAGTGCCCAGAGCCGGTTGACCTCGTTGAGCTACGTTGAAATTGACCAATGAAAACGAAGCTTCACTAAATCCTAGGCATTTCGACCCAGGGGGCTTGGTTAAAGGGGGAGGATGTCTGAGTCGTGTAGTTTTCTGCTTATTTTGACAATAAATATGAGTTTAATTTTCAAACTGGGTTACAGATCCACTTGGGGTTGTGGTTGAGTTTAATAAAATTGGCAGTGGTTAGGGTTAGGATAAGGGATAACAGTTCTTTGGGTCAGGCAATTTTATGTTATTTGCATGAAGTGACAATGGTTGTCTGCTTATTTTAACTACACATATGAGATCACTTGAGGTTACAACTTGACTTAAGTAATTGGTAAGTGGTTATGGGTCAGAACAGGTTAAGGTTAAGGTTTAACTGGCAACTCCAGGTATAGTCATTTGCTTATTTTGGCAACATTGTCTGTTTGATGGTCAAACTGGATTGCAAAGTCACTTGAGGTTATATTAGCTTTTCAGACAAAGGCTTTGGTATTGGTCATGTGAGTTAGCTAAGTCTATTATCAGTTTATTTAGCCAATCCTTAACATTTTTTCCTTCTATGCATATTTATTATACTAGCTACTTTGCTGTTGCAACATTGTACACTAGTAGAGAGACTGATTTTGTCAACAAATTAGCTGGTAATTAAGGTTTAGAAGTAGATTTTAGTTGCGGTCAATACAGATTAGCTGTTTGGGTAGTGTACAATTTAAATTTTCTGATTTGATTTCACAATACATTAGTGTAATTATGAAACTATTTCCAGATTGTCTAGGGATTATGGGGTTAGAAATCAGACTAGAGCATTTTGATACTATGATTAAGGCAAAAATAAACAACTTAGCTCTTGATCTAATACTATAAACTCTTCTTTTTTGTCTCGTTTTAGCGTGTTTTCCAAGGATATTCAACAGAAATTGTCAACAAAAGTGTGAGAGGAGTAGGACGCTGTGAGGACACGCCCCGGAGCCAAATGCCTGGGAGTCCCGTCCACAGTAGCTTCCATTCCGGAGGCGCGAGGGGCGGGCTCTGCGGTGGGTGAAAGGCAAGTCTCAGCTGTCAATCAAAGTAACGTGGGGACTCAGAGGCCGCGAGGAGGGGTGAGAAGGACGCGCGCGCACAGACATGACATGAGCGCGCACGTCCGGATGAATCACCCCGGCTTTCTCGCACGTACACACCAACACGCACGCTGCAGACAAGAGTACAAATACTGGCTTTCGTGGTAGCTGCCGTGAAGCTTCCTAACAAGTGTCAGGGCAAATCAACTCAAATGGCTCCCCCTTCCCTCCTCCTGTCTGCATGCAACGTTATATAGAGGGCCCACACTTTGCACATGTATTTAATAATAATACAACCACTTAATGTAAAATATGGGCTAATATTTTTCACCTTGTGGTTGTAATGCAATCTGTTGTTTTTTCTGTACCCACAACCACTTACCGTCTCAACAGAAAATCTAAATACAGGCTCATTTCCAGTATAAGCAAATGGTATTAGTATTACGCCAAATTAAGAGGTCAAGGGCATATTATACAGGCTAGACTATTTTGTTGTTCTCTTTAAATGTAAATTCCACTCAACCCTACGGCTATGTGGTTTTAAAAGTGCTTCTAAATGGCCATATTCACTGCATGGGAAATAATAGTGAATCCAATTTATTTAGGACGCATCAGGCTGCATTTATATGTTAAACTAGTCTGAATTACATCACATATTGTCACCATCTGATGAGCTAAACATCGTTTACCCCAATTTTATTTTATTTACGTTGTCAGAACTGAATTTATTGATTGTAAATTTGACTGATCCCAGTGTGTGAAAAGGCCTGCATCATGATTAGTGGGGGTTGAATGAGTAGCTGTTTTTTTTCAAAGTGGGTCATAAACCAGGCTTAGGGTGTGCCCCTCTTATCCTGTCTAAGCACCATTCAGTTCACATGGAAAGCCCCTCCGCCCCGAGCTGACCTGTGATTGGTTTAGAGAGCTCAACCCCTGACCCCGTGCCCTCTGACCTCCACGGGGGCTGATCCAGTCCATATGAGAGACTCCTGACTGTGACCAGGCCTGACCCTTTCCCATGGGCTCACATAGGATATGCATACACAGGTGTTTAGCCCATGGTGGGACTGTTAGCTACACCGCAAAGTGCACATGCAGTGATGGATGGCAGCTATGAATGTAAAACTCATATTTCACCTTTGCTCATTTTGAAGCATAATAAATATTAAACACAAAACTCAGTACAGTATTACACATAAAAACAATCTTTACCTTAATTTAATGTTGTTTCCTCATCACGGACATACCCGCAGTCGTGTTTTGTTTCATTCGCACATGTTTAACACACAAACCCTGCATATTTAGCCTGAGTTCTTCTTTTCTTAAATAGAAAACGCCATGTTGCACCTTGTGATTTCACGTGCTAATACATGTGTTGTTAAATACCACTGTCTTTTTAAACTCCACACACCTTCACTAGAATCATCTGGATCATTTCAGACCTGGAATTGTCAATCTCTACTGAAACTGAACTAAAGGTAAAAAGTAGCTGTTAACTTGAAAAACTACCACTTCATGACATCACAAGTTGGAACAGAGCATTTTGAGCTTTGGAGATGTAGATAAAATGAAACAAAACACAACTCGAAGTATGTTTTTGATGAGGTAACAACATTATAACACGGCTTAAAGCTCCCAAGAGTCAGTTTTGTGTAATATAGCACCTTTAAGTGTTTAGAGAGTGTTTAGTATATATGTGTTAAGTGTATAAACATTACAATAGGCCTACTGTAGTTATCGAGTATAGCATTTTCCCCTCACACTGTACAATCCTGTTTTATCACACATAGAATTAGATTTGCATGTCATGTTCAGTTTATGAGGCACATTTTTACACATGTTTTAAATTATTTTGTTTACATCTATTTTGGGATCAATGTGGCCCCTTTAATATATGTGAACAAGAGACTATTCAAACAGAGTCATAAATGCTTCTGGCAGCTTATTTGGAGAAAACAATACTCCTATAGCTTCATAAAACAAGAAGAATATTTGCATGCTTGGACTTCCTGCAGAAATAAATGATAGCTGATATGTTTTGTTCCCCAAGTCTGTTCTCTAATCTAACTTTTGTTCTATAAACGGTCAAAGCTTCTGTAATGCTTCTCGTTATGTTAAAGATGATTGTGCACATTTTTATATACATATTTTAAATGGGTTTTTGTCAGCTGTAGATGAAGTACTACATGTTGTTACTTAAGTAAAAGTACAGATACAGAGGCAAAAAGTTATCACATGAAAAAAATCTACTCAAGTAAATGTCAGTACCCTTTTAAAAAGTAGTTTAAGAGCAAAAAGTAAAAGTATGTCATCATAATTTTGGATAAAGTGCTGTCTTAAATGTAGTTATATTGACTCAAAATGATACCATTTTGGCCAACAGCAACAATACAAGTCACTTTCTTAATTTTTCTCATCAATTTTGTGTATTTATTTTTGTTTCCTCAAAGCCAAAGCTTGAACTCAAAAATTTAGCCAAGATGTTGTCACAGAAATGGTAAAAATAACCCCTCAAATCATTTAAAAAGTACTTTTTACTTTTCAGTCCAGCTCAGAAATGTAGTGGAGTAGAAAGTACAGATACTGCTCTCAAACACAGTGAAGTAAAAGTGAAACATACCCAGTCTAAAACGTACTTAGTACGGATACCTACAAATTGGTACAGCACTTTACTACTTGTACTTCTTTACCTTCCACTACTTGTTTTTATAGACCATTTCATTGCTATCAACAGATTAATCCCTAATTGAATAGACATAAGTTTCCAGAGACAGCAGCTGCTAATGCCAAGTTGGCCGCACATTTTGTTAGCTCAGGCATCCCTCAGTCGGTGCAATACGATTACGTTTATAGGGTTAGTCAGGGCTTCAGAGTGGGACCATTAAGGAACAAAGGCCAGCCAATTCAGAGCTCTTTATGAGAACTGCGTGACTTCATCTGGGTGTTCCCGTTGAACCCATTAATTTACAGATAAAATATGGCTAATCCTCCAGCTAGGTGCTCCCACTGTAGGCTTTTAGTCATTTAGTTAATTAATCTGTCAAAATTAGTCATCAATTTATTATGTTTAGATTATAAGGATTTATGGGGGACAACAGCAGAAAGGAGAAGTTGTTGAGTGAGTTAGTTAGCAAGTTTAATCTGTGTTTAATACATTGTTTCCTCGTACTTTTTTTCTGCATGAACTCACGTGCAGGTGTATTCATGTGAGTGCAGTTTGGGTCACATACATAGAGTGTTTAGAGCTTTTGCCACACCCACTTTTTAGTCAAGAATTTCTTTAGTCCCTTACTCCGACGATAAACCATGATCGGGAGATGGGTCCCCGGGCGCTCACTGCTCATTAACATAACTGGATTGAAAGATGGGTCAAATGCAGCTCTACCTTTGCATCAGTGACACAACAATTCAAAATATGTTAAAATATTCTATCGTTTGAATGGTCAAAAGTCAAAATGTCAGAATTTTGAAACTCACAAATATCCTAATAGTCATACCATCGCCAAGCTATGATATAAACTTACCAATATTAATAATTTAATCATTTTGAAATGCTAAAATGTCCATGCAAACATCTTGGTTGAGGATCGAGTATTGTAAAGTGAACAGTGCCAAAACATCAACTTATTATTGCAGTTAAAAACACTACGTTTCTATGAACATTTTGGTAACTTTTTGAGACTTTTTTAACCACTATATTCAAAGCAAAGTGGTTGAAGTGTCTTGCTCAAATACCCAAAGGCACAGCAACAATATATGCAGGAATCAAACCACCAACTTTTTGACTAGTGGCCGAACTCCTCCACCAATTTCCCACTGCTGCTTTGATAGTGAAATGTGGACACTCACCATTCAAATACACAATCGCACATGAGCTCAGTTGCCGCCTGATTTCCTTAACAAATCCGGCTTCCCCCTCCCCAGTCACCTCCTCCTCGTTCCTCTCACTCTCTGTCTCTCCTCTCCTCCCGTTCTCACCCACTCATTTGTTTAGCGTGGAAAAGCACACAATTAGCCCCTGCTTTGGATGAGGGCACCAGAAACCTGCCACATAAAACCTCATTTGGTTTGCAAATAGCTCCATTTCTTTCTGATTTTAGTGGCTTAAAACAAATGGCCCGGGTTTTGTTTAGAAAAGGAGGGAGGAGGGAGAGGAGGAGGGAGAGGGAGGGGGTGTGAAGTGCCTATTTTAGGTGTGCCTGGGTCATCTGGGCTGGAGTGTGGGGAAGAGGCACTCGGATAATGACTGAACAAGCAGCTTTGTGTTGGATGACAAATGGAGTGATCCCTCTCATAGGAGCGAGTGTGAGAGGAGAGCTGTGCGTGTGTGTGTGTGTGTGTGTGTGTGTGTAGGGAAACAGTATGTGTATGTAAAGCAAGCGATAGGTGAGAACTACACTACCAGTCAAAAGTGTGTGTGTGTGTTTATGTATATGTATGTCTATGTGCATGTGTAGGGAAACCATATGTGTACAGACTTTTCACAATAACAAATTTTGAAGTACAAAATATTGTGATAAATGATAATATTGAAACTACTTTATACCTCTGACACAAAGCAGCACAAAGGCTGATCCCAGTAAATATATTTTGAAATATTCTGTATCATTTAAAGGCCTGAGCTGCAACAAATAAATGGCAGAATGAACCAGTAATTAGCGACAGAAGTAATCTAAGCAATCTATTCTACCCTCTACAGCTCAAAACTTATCATATACTTAAAAATGGCCAAATGCCACACATTTCATTTTCTTCTTTATTTCCAGGATTATTTACATTGTACATTCTCACTGAAGGCATCAAAACTATTAATGGACATATATGCAATTTAGTAAACAAAAAATAAACTCAAAATAAGTCTAAAATGCCACTTTTTGCTTTGAATCCTGATTTGCACTTTTGGCATTTCTTGACCCCGACTTCATCATCTTTCAGACTTCTCTCTGCTAGGAGTTTTCAGAGCGGTCAATAAACTAAAGAGTGGCTACTGTGAGGATTTGATTGTTATTTTTTAATTTTAACAGTTTTTCTTTACAACATATTATAATATCAGAATGATTGAATTGAATGAAGGTGTGTCCAAACTTTTCACTAAGAAAAAAAAGTCAATAGCTAGATAGGTTCCCATATATAACTCAAAGGGAGAGTCACTGCTTTTGAACAAAACGTGTCTTGCCCCAGCACAGATATATATTTTTAAGGAGCTCTTGAGGTCAAAATGAGTCTGCTTTGTGCTGCCTGTAGTTGTTAGCTTTACCATGACTGCACTGTTCTCTGAAAGTTGCATCAAGTGCTTAGAAATGCATAAGGTAAATGAGAAATAACTTGTGATGAATGAGAGATTAGTTTAAGACGAGTATCCAAACTAGGGCTCGTAATCCAAATGTGGTTTGTATATTAGTTTTTCAATTCTTCTGTATGCATTTGAGCAGAATCCCATTATCAAAACATAAATTGCAAATCTAATTGAAATACTTTACCGAAAAATCACACCTAGATATTTTTCCCAGATAGTTCAGCCCAAATCCAAACTAGATACTTATTTGAACTGCTGAAAACATTACATATAAAGATAAAGTTGGACATTTCCTGAATAGCTTAAGCGTCTTGAACTAGTCTTGGAACTAGTTAGATCAATTTAAATCCCTACTTCCTGTTTCACAGTTTGAAAAATCAGATTGCAAAACTTTAATTTAGAAACATCGAAAAAATGCCTGGACTTTTATGACAAATTTGCGCAACTGAAATAGCGTTAGCCAGTTTCTATTTGCAAAGTGAGATTATGAAACATTAGCTTAAGCAAAATATATCTGACTCCAAACTACTGCATTGACTCCACGTTGACTTAACCAACCACCAAACGATACTGAGGCCTTGTAAATATTTGCCCACTTGTAAATGCAGTTGTAGAGGTCACTTTCAACACTGTCCCTGCTTAGAAAAAACAATGTCTGGACACCGGGTAGGTTGTTTTTGGTGAGAAATCTGACACAAAATCAGCACGTATCACTTGATGTTTAAGTTGTGTCCTTTAGGGTTGGTTTACATGACAATGCAAACAGGAAAACAAAACAGCTGCTTTAACGTGTCAACAGTGAGGTGTGGAAGAAGCCGTAGAGTGTTCAAATAAAGTAGAAAGTATCATACCAGGGTTAGCATCTTCATGAAAGTCCTCGTAGTTTTCTAGAGACATATCCATACAATTCAAATATTAAAGAGTTTGAAGGCATAGCGACGGGATTGGATATTGTTCAGTCGTTTTGGTTCCAGTATGTGAAGAACCGTACTTGATTTTTACAGTCTTAAAAACTTGAAAAACAGAAGTAACTCATTTAAAAACTTTTCCAAAGCTATTCCTCACTGACCTAATGCATTTCGAGCATCATAACTATTCACCACAATGAGTTTATAAGCGCTTTACACAACTTTCAGAGACCAGAGCAGTCACGGTTCCAACAACAAATAGAATGCTAACGCGCACTTTCTGATTATTAGACACTAAAACACTTAATAATTAGATGCAGATCAAAGTGTCAGTGCAGGTATATTGTATAAACAGCTCTTGAGTTCAAAGATAAAGCATTTTATTGTCTGATAATAAGTGCACGTTGGCATGCTAGTTGTTGTCAGCATAACCGTGACTCTAAAACTCCACTCCGCTCAGTGAAAGCTGTGAAAAGCACTTATAAACTCATTGCAGTGAGTAATTAGGATGTTCGGCATGTGTAAGTGAGGAATAACTTTGGACCACTGCAAACTGTTTGAAATGAACTAGTTTTGTTTTTCACATTTTTAAGTCAGTAAAAATAAATCAGCTGCAGCATGTGTAACTTAACTGGATCTGACTGCGTGCTGCCATCTTGTTTACTACTTACAGTGTTTGTTGATGGTATATTTAGCCTCATTTGAGCGCGTGAGAGGGAGGTGCAGTGTACACAGTGGGAGATTTGCGTGAGGGATCAAGCTTAGGCTCATTTGTTTGCTCTGGTCTCTGCGTTTTTATGGGAAACCAACAAAGGCATTTGAATTTCATCCGCCCCACCTGTCTGCACTTCCTGTATTCAGGTGGAGGCGCGTGTGTGAAGAATTTGAATCCATTTGTACCAAGCGAATTGACTCGTTTGTAAAGGCGCTGTACCTGATTTGCCGTCTGAAAAAAACGTGGAGGAAACATTCATTTTAAAGTTATTCCTCACTTACCTTATGCTTTCTCAATATCCTAATTATTCACCCCAATGAGTTTATAAGCATTTTTCACAATTATCAGAGGCCAGAGCAGAGTGTTGCAGTATGCTAATGAGCACTTCCTGATTATGCAGACAGTATGCAACTGAATTATTTTGACTTCAACAGTTGCTTATACAATTTACTTCAGCAAGACATATTTTGCTCAAAACACACACTTCAACACAGAAAAAAATAAATATGAACTGCTAAACTAATACAAGAACCATGCATATCAGAACATGTTTGCAGTTGTTTTTGGAGTATAGGTTTTACACGCAACGCAAAAAAAACAACTGAAGAAAGGTGATTTTGTCGTTTACAAAAGCTTCAGGATTAACAATGGCTTATGGATGGCAACCAAACATATTGAAGAGGGAAGATTATGCTAAATATATACATATATTTTAAAGATTTCTACCATGTAATAATGTTGTTCCCTCAACAAAAGCATGTCTGGAGAGGGAAAATCCAGAGCATCAAGAATGAAACTTACAAAACATGTTTATATGTTGTTGGTGAATATAGCATTTTCAAAACATAAAAAGGCAACACGGTGATCTAAACATGTTATGTGTTAGCAATTAATACCCTGCAGAAGTAAAAATAAGCTTGAAAGTTTGATGCCGAGGACCACGCCGGGGTAAATGAGGCTATATTTCTATTATAATTGCAACCTTTGTGATTAAACTGTCAATTCAGTGTCTACATTTTTATTGTCCCTCGCCACTCACGAAGTTTGGAATTTGGAGAATAAATTTGGAGAATAAATTTGCAGCAAGACGTGGACCAAAAAATTATATTACGGGCATAGCTCATTTTTCACACTTGGCCACCAGGGGTGCAAAGACTCTCGCAAGTGTTTTCAAAACCTATCTAATCTCAGGTTTTTGGTCCAAATGAGCTCAGATTTCACATGCCACATCCAGACACATGGGTTTTCATAAAACATCCAAGTTTTTTCCAAATTCCACGCTGTTTGCCTATGCGCCTCCGCCGAATAACGCCTTCATTTCCTGTTTTTTTGATTGCCACTCACAGACACAAGAATCAGCCTAAAAAGCTCAAATTCTAATCACTGATGCAGAATAAAACTGTGAATAAAGAACCATAATGAGCAGGTGGCCAGTGGCCTCTATGGCTCCCCCTACAGTACAGTTAAAAGACACAACTTTGTCCGATTGGCATGAAACTTGGGGAGATAATTGTGGACCTCAAAAGGGGCAAAAAAAAGTCAAATAAACCATATCTGTATTATGCATGAGGTTGCTGGTGCAAAGCCACAGACCCTTACCCTAAAATGGTAATTCAACTAGCCATTGACATACACGGTACAAGTGTACTTATAGAGTGATCATAGTGATAGCGTGCGCAGAAATTTGTACATGATGATGGCATGGCTTTTTACAGCAGATGTCTTTTCAGATGTAGCACTTAACCTTTTCACAGGTTCCTGTTACATTTCCTGTAATTGGCCCTCACCTGTTACATTTCCTGTAATTGGCCCTCGCCAATGCGATTTGCCTGTACGCCTCCGCCAAATAACGCCTTCATTTCCTGTTTCTTTGATTCCCCCTCACATACGTATGGATCAGCCTAAAGAGCTCAAATTCTAACCATTGATGCAGAATAAAACTGTGAATAGAGAACCATAATGAGCATGTGGCCAGTGACCTCTATAGTGCCTCCTACAGTACAGGTAAAAGACACAACTTTGTCCGATTTGCATGAAACTTATTGAGGTCATTGTGGGCCTCAAAAGGGGCAAGGGGGGCGAGGGCCATAATCGCCACTTGCGGCTTTAATTATTTTTAGAGCTGGAGTTTGTTTAATTTCTCATTTACATAAAACAATCTATAAATATTTTTTGTGAGGTCAAGGTTAGTGGTGAAGTACTCCAATATTTTACTTAAGTAGAAATACAGGAGCAAAACAATAGTGTAGGGCCTGTAGTAAAAGTTCCCTAGTAAAGCTAAATTATTGAAGTATCTATTCAAAACTGCACATATAGAATAAAAAGTAAAAGTATTTCTGGAGATAGAACTGGAGATCTATTGAAGTGTCAAATGAAGTAGCTGTCATAAAGAACTGTGCAAAACATTGTTCAATAGAAATGAATCAAACCTTCCCCTGTTTTTATTTGTATAATTTTGTTTGTTCAAATTGGTTACTTTCCAGCACTGAGGATATAAAACATGTCTCATTGTTTAAGGACCCTTTTTCAACATCCTTGAATAGGAGGAGTAGCTTACCTAGCCAGAGGATTAGCCTGTTATGTGTGATATCTTGCCAAATTTAAACGCATCATGTTCTGTTTTAAACTTAAAAGCATGTAATTTTTGTGATTGAGGGAAGGTGTGGCAAAGAGCAGAACTTGAAACGCATATATCACCACCAAAATCATGTTTACCATTCAGTTCACAGACCCCAGGGGCTCAGTGTTAGCACTTGGGATTAGCGCTGTTTGTACTGAGCAAACCAGCAGTGCTAACGGAGACATTCCCCGGAGCTTAGGAGCAGGGAGATAAAGGCGGCGTCTACGAGTAAATAACAAGTTGTCGTCACTGATTATGATTAGCATATGCAAATGAGCTGTTGCATCATGAAAGGGAGAAACACCCAAACACGAAGATTTAAGAAGAGACATCGTATGCTAATGCTTATAGATTAGCTTCTTTTTTCAAATGCGATTGCTTTTAATGCTAGCTGTAACGTTGGTTTCTAGCTGTTTGATAACACTACTGAATCTGATATTTTATTAGCTGGCATATACTGAGGACACATGATATCATAGAGCAGGGGTGTCCAAACTACGGCCCGTGGACCAAATGCGGCCCTTAGATTAATATTTAGGTCCTAATGACATTCAGGTCCTCTTAATCATGAGCAGTAATTTTACATCATAAATTGCATCACTATAACCAAATAACATCACATTGCATGACATTATCGTTAAAGACGTATCGTTAAATCCTCACTAAAGGTGTGGTAGCTCTGTAGAAGAAAAAAAAAAAAAAATGTAAAATGCAGCATCTGAATGATCCACCATACGTAGTGACTCTCGATCGGTGCAACTCCACTTCAAAAATGTTTCAAAACGTGGCCCTCGGTGAAAAAGGTTTGGGCACCACTGTCATGGGGAGTACTTTAGAGTTTTGTAAACAGGTTTTAGTTTTTGGATCTGGCAACCCAATGCGAGAAGCTCATTCTGTTTTCTGATTGGACGATTGGTGTGAGACAGAAATTATAATATGTGGCTTTTTTTTGTAATTAGGAATGAATCCAGAGACAGTCAGGTGTGGAACTTTTCCGCCAGAAAGGAAAATGCTTCATAGACTATTGCTTTTGAAGTTATGATAGTTATTACGTTTTTAAAAGTATCTCATCTTTGAAATGTGCCAAATTAAATATCAGTATGTATAGAGCAGGAGGAACACGGCTGGACTCTAGATCTCTCATTCTGTCCATTCTTTTCATTATGGTGCTAAAATGATACGATGGAATGAATACAGCATATTTTATTATTCTATGCAATTTATCTCTTCATATACTGCGGTCCTCTTGACACTCCTTATATTCTGTTGAGAGCTCATAATTTAGCGAGCGCACCCGCACATCAAGCCTATTTCATTTTATTGTCTTGGCTGCACTCCTCGTTCTGACGGATAATAAAATCTCTACCTCATTAAATATCATTGTTGGATTTGACCGTCCAGCTCACGGACACGTTTTGTTTCAGTCTACTATTCACTCGTGTCCCTTGTTCCTGTGTCCACAGCTCTCATAGAAGTCTGCGTGTGATAGCTGATGACCCGGTTTATCCACAGCTCATAATCAAAGGTGGGTAGGAATCCGTTATATTTCTTAGATTTTAGAGGTATTAAGAGTGCGGAGTCATTGGCTGATACTAAAATACTATTCAACATTTACTAATTTACAATAATAAAGTTGGGTTCCCTTTAATCCCTTGAATACAGGGGTGTCAAACTCATTTTCACCGAGGGCCACATCAACAAAATGGTTGCTCTCAAAGATGTAACTGTAAGATAAATGTCACTACGTTTTAATCTTGTTAATTAACCATTTCTATATTTATTACTTATTCAAGTTACAAATATTGCATATGGATTTGCATAGACATGAAAAAATGGCTGTTTAACTGTGTATCTCCTGATAAACTGACATTGTAAGACAGTCACGGGCCACATAAAATGACATCACGGGCCACATTTGGCCCACGGGCCTTGAGTTTGACACATGTGCTTTAATGCTTTCCTCTGGACTGTTTCTTAAAGCAGACCTGCGATTCTGCAAAACTGACTTTTTAAAGCATTTAACCATGTTATAGTAGTTTCCTCTCACCATTTCCTCACCTGAAGTTGTATTTGGAGTGATTCCTGCATGTTTGAGTAATCTTTAATCGCTTATTCAAGATGCCATTTGGCCGATGGACCCCCGTTTTTCCCACTGCTCTGTACTTGCGTTGTTCTCGGCAGTATCTCGTAGTCATTTTGGTAGAAAGGAAAAAAAATGCTGCTTGCTAATGTGATCTGCAGCTATCCTTAGAAAGTGCCAACAACTTCACAGCACTTTGTTGTGATGACGTCAACTCCCACTGGGCACTGCAGTTTTCTAACGTGGAACTCAGCGGGCTTGTCTCTTTTATTAGGTTATTTTAGATGGATATGGCAATTTAAAATGTCAAAATCATGACATAATGATCCGCAGGTGTCATAGATTATAACTATATCGCAGACACAAGCAGAATATGTCTTCTTTAAAAGCACTGTACCCGATTTTATGGTCTTAAAGTGGAACTAAGCACTAAACCCACTGGTGTTTTATCTACTATTCCGAGTCATTTTCGGTATCTTCAGTGCAAACTAGGTAAATATGCAGGTTTCTGGTCAAAAACGCCTAAATCTAAGTTTGTGCTCCCTTCAGTGGCCGCTGCAATTTCAAGCACTACATGACATCACGCAGAACTGCTCTGATTACAGCTACTCTTGCCTGCAGCGACAGAGATTGAAGTCTGGATACCTGTTGGACAAATTAAACTACTCTTTACACTTGTAGACCCAGCCCCTCCACCGCTCTCATTCTCTTATTTTGTACACAGACATATACCAGTTTAGCAGGCCTATTTGAAATGTGATTATGGATAGAGTTTAGGTGTTTAGTACCACATTAAAAATAACAGAACAAGCATTCCTAGCTTAATTACTCACAGGAATGAGATTTAAATGTGCATTTCATTTCTTTCAGAGAGTAGTAATGACCAAAGAAAGGTCAATTTGAGTATGTCTATATAATCATGATGTGGTTTAGCCTATATTTTAAACCTTGACCACTGATAACTCACAGAAAATTCAATTATACAACCCAGCGTTACGAGACAGTGATGATGTGGTTCAGATTAGATCTTATTTTACTCGGAAAGGAATGCGCTTTTCAAGTTAAATACATAGGGAATGTATGAAAAAAGACAAGAGGCTTATAGAAATAAAAAGTTAAAACCATACTATGGAGCATTTTATGTAATATTATAGGTCAGGTTTGCAGCGATATAAGCCATTCACTGTAAGGATGTAGTGGAATAAAAACATTGGTCACATGGTAAATGGTTATACTTTTATATAGCAGTTTTCCACCTTCAAGGCACTTTACATCAAGGAACCACTCACCCATTTACACACACATTCACACACCAGTGTACACACACACTAGGGGCGGGGTGGGTTAAGTGTCTTGACCAAGTACACAATGACAGCATTCATTTGTAGGAGTTGGAATTGCACCACCAACCTGTGGGCCTGTTCAACCAATAATGTTTACATCGAGAGGGGGATTTGAACCACCAACCTAAAAATAAAGCATGCATTTATTTGAGTCTATTTTTGGCTAAAAGGTTACACAGTGAGACTTTAATTTTCTGAGCAAAATTATATGGCCATTAAGGTTTTCTTATTTTTTGGCTTTTCTCTCCGTCGACAAGTGTGTCTTCTCAGAATCCACTTACTGAGCCGTTAGCTGCTGTTAGCTGCTGTTAGCTGCTGTTAGCTGCTGTTAGCTGCTGTTAGCTGCTGTTAGCAGTTAGCGTAGCACAGACTTTTGGCATGTGCTTAAACCGCAGAGTGGCGCTGGCTGTGGGGAGTTTGTGGAGTTCTTGTATAATTTATGAGTGCACATTAAACGGCCGCGCAACAGGCCGCCGATCATGTAAACAGATCAGAGCTGCAGCCGGCTGTTAAAACACACCAAAGGAACTGAGAGAGACGAGAAGAGAGGGGGAGGAGGAGAGAGAGAGAGAGGGAGAGAGAGAGAGAGAAAGGAGAGTAAGAGAAAAAAGGAAAGGAAAGACGACGGGGAGGGAAAAGAGAGGGGAGGGGAAGAGACAGGAGAGAAGAAGTATAAAGGAGATGGGAAGAGAGAGAAGTACAGAGGGAGAAAGAGAGAAGGAGGAAATGGGGTTGGTAGGTAGAAGAGGGATGAAGGTGTAAGAAGAAGCGGATAAGAGGAGGACAGAGATAGGGAAGAAAGGAGTGGGGAGGGGTGAGAGAAAGAGTAAAGGGGGGAGAAAGAGGAAAAGAGATGAGAAGAGAGTGAGGAAAGAGGGAGTAGGAGAGAGGGACTGAGAGAAAGAAAACAAGTGGGAGGAGAAGAGAGAGGGAGAGAGAGAAAAAGAGGAGGACGAATGTGGGGTTTGGAAGGGGAAGAAGGAGAGGGGGGAGAGGAAAAAAGGCATAAGAGAGAGGAGGAAATGAAGAGGAGGAGGGAGAAGTAGAGTCTGAAAGAGGGATGGAGAGAGACAGAGAGAGAGAGGAGGAATGAAAGAGCCCAATGGAAAACACGTGTGTTGTTGGAACGCGCCCAGACGAGGTGGAAGTGGCACAGTGTGAGGCTAAAGCCCTCTTGTAAAAACCTGCAAACACATATAAACTATAAAGTTATATACACACATGGGGAAAGAGGGAGAGAGGAGGGAGAGAAGACGGTGAGAGGAGGGTGAGAGGAAACGGAGAGGAAGGGGAGAGATAGAGAGCGACAAGAAATGGGAAGAGGGGTGGGAGAGAGGTATTGAGAGAGAGGATGGGAGGGAAGGAAGAGAGAGGTAGGGTGAAGATGGGGGAGGGGGGTGATGGACAGAGACAGAAAGAGAGAGAGACCGGTAGGGTGAGGAAGGGGAGAGAGAGCGAGGGGAGAGGGGAAAGGCAAGTAGAGAGGGGATAAGGAGATGGAAGGACAAAGAAGAAGAGAGAGGGTTAGAGTGGAGAGAGAGGAGGGAGACAGAGGTGCGGAGAGATAGAAGGAGAGAGAGAGAGAGAGAGAGGAAGAGAGGAAGGGAGAGGAGTGTCAGGTCAAACAGTTGAATCAAAGCTGTGTTCACATCCAGATGCTGCTCTCCATGTGGTTGCTCAGATCTTTTCAGCCACTTTTGAAGATCTTTTATAACAGACCATTACACTGTTATTTGTACCATAACATGTTTCGGATGTTTTCTCCTCCAGAAGACTCAGGGCAGCTGAAATAAACAGGACAAGCACACAGGTTGGCAGTCCCACCTCTGACCAATGCATGATGTTACTTGTCCTTGGGCAAGACACCTTAGGGCCAGGAAATTAGATGCTAAGAATTAAATCATGATCCAATCCCTGCATGATGCTATATGCTACTGAATGAATGATGAATTTTGTAGCTGGTGAAGGGTCAGCCAAATGTTTTCTCCATGGAGATGTGATTGCTTTGCCTGGAGTGATGCATTAAAATTATTTATCTCCATGGAGACATGTTACAGGTCAGGCATTGTTTCTGAAGAGGCAAGTCAATTTACTGTAAGGATGCATGTTTTTTTTTTTTTTTAGGTATTTTTAGCAACAAAAACACCTGCAGTTGAATAAATGCAAGACATTTGTAGCTTAACATAAATTTAAGATAAACTGTGGACCATTCCAGGTGATTCAATAATATCTCCATGGATACAAGAAGCAGGTGGACATTACACCGGAAAAGTTACATGGTACTTGCCTGGCAAATCCCAAAAGATGTCTCTCTGTATTGTTTATACAAAGGGATATCAGCCTAGTCTCTGCACCGTCCTTCGCGTTTCGAGTCTGACTAAACATGATCGTCCAATCAGCTTTGTTTATTTCAGTAACGCATATGAAATGAAGAAGCTCATCGGTCACTTATCATTTACAAACAAAATAAAATTTCGAGTTTAGTGCTTTGCTCATTGATTCTGCAAAAGTCCGCAATGTCTTTCAATGTTGTTTTTTCTATCTTTTTTTCCTTGTTGGGAGATTCACCGAGTTTCATCCTTATAAGTATTGAGGAAGTGTGCCTTTTGAATCCCACGCAAACATAGTGCAGCTTTATGTCAAAACACACCAAATAACAGATTGATACTAAACATACGGAGTCCACGGCCAATAACTACCTTTCTTTTACCTTTCTAAAAACATGCACCAAATGTAATCCCGTTCTTTTGTTCTGAATCGTCCTCTGGTGACTTCTCTGTGATATTACTGCAGATTGAGGGCCTCGCGTAGCATTAGCGCTCTGTAGACATGTTCTTTGTAGCCGTGATGAGAGCGTTTGATCAGTGCATTCTTTTTGAAGCGCTCTCCACCACTTTCGCTCCTCTCTTTACCAAGGATAAAACAGAAAGTGCAAAGAGCCAGAACAGCTCCCAGTCTTTTAATGTGGAGTGTGGGATGAAAGAACAAGTTCACTCTACGACAGCAGCCTCTGAATTTGAAGAAGCCAAGAGGAGAATATAGGGCCTATTGTTGTGAACATATAAACTTCAATGGAAGGAATTGTATAACTTTAAATTATTTTCAGTCTTTTTCAATCCAAGCTACTGAAATAAGAACCACTGCCATTTGTGACCCTAACAAAAACCGACACCCACAAAGATAAAGTTGCCTTCTGAGTTCCTTATGGCTAATTATCTAACTAATCAGAGAGTGAAATGGGTTTGGGTTGCCAGATTCTACCACTAAAACCAGAGTTCAAAAGTTGTCTCTCAACAAATTGGTAGAAAGGAGAGCCAAGGACCAACTTCACCCTGGACACCTAAACAGCACACAGCACACAAACTGGATTAGAGCAAGGTTTGGGGTTAACCATAGTAAATCAGCATTACAGTTATGACTCAAAACTTCATGTGGACACAGACATTTTTCAATGTAAAAAAAACCCCAAAACTTTAGACCCACAACATGTAACTTTTTGGAGGTGGCACGTCGCCTGCATGATTCCATGGATTCCATAAAAAAGTTAAAACCATGCTTTTTCCTTAGAGATAGATCAGTTTTATACAATACTATGAATTATTATAGTTAAAGGAACAACATTCTCATGGAAACAAGCAGGAACTAGACCCTCCTCCAAGTAAGAGTCAGGTTTGTGGAGATGCAAGCTCGCTCAGACTAATGAAGCATGTTTTTAATAAATAATAAATGCACTTTTCCACGTTCAAGGCAGTCAAAGTGCTTTACATCAAGGAACCACTCACCTATTCACACACACACATTCATTCACTGCTGTACGCAAATGCTGGGGGCGAGGTGTGTTAAGTGTCTTGCCCAAGGACACAACAATAGCATTCATCTATGGGAGCTGGAAGCACACCGTCAGGCTGTGGGTCAGTGGATCTGGCCGCTCACCCAATGATTTTTTTATGTCAAGAGCGGGATTCGAACTGCCAACCTTCAGCTCAGTGGACAAACACTCAAACATTACCTGTCATTACCACTGTCTATGTTTTTGTCTATGTTTTTCAGTGGCATGCAAAAAAAGAGAAAAATAAAAACTAAACAATAACAACATGCTTTTAATTCACTGTTCTGTCCTTTTTGCTAAAAAGTTACATGGTGGAGCTTTAAGTACAATTACAGTTAAAGGAGCCAAACTTTACTCTTACTACTACTTTCACCACTGGAGGTACCAATATGTCAAAACTATTCCAGTTGCTTTATCTTTACACAAACACTTGTTCTTGTTTGTTATGACTGTGCTCACTGAAGTATGTCCCTCTGCTCTCTCCGTTGACTTTGCCTTTTGTGTTGGCGAGTGGTTACAATGGGCCGCGTCTGTCAGGTGTCGCTCCTCATGTGTGCGCTGGAGCCTGTTCACTCAGACCCTTTGTGTAAAAATAGGAACAAAGATGTCTCCCCAATACACCAACACCCAGCCTGTGTAACAGCCATGCAAACAGCGGGAAATACCCACACCACCGTTCATAATCGCGGCCTTGTTATGGTCCTGGGAATGCAAATATGCTGTGTTTACATTTGTGCATGTCATCTGTATAAAGAAGGCGTGAGCATTTGTGAAACAGCCCGGCTAAGACTTTTGACGTTAGAGTTAGCTTAAGTCATTTGCAAACAGTTTGGATGACAATGATCTGTGTACACATACAAATGCAAATATACTGTAGAGGCACGGCTGAGTGGTTTGCATGTGGTGTGGATCCAAAAGACGGGTTTAGAAAAGGGAAATGGAATGCTTGGAATACATTTGTAATTCTGAGTTTGACAGGATGGGTTAAAGTTGCACCATGTAACTTTTCTGCTAAAGGCTTGCCATTTGCTTGTCTACATGGAGAAATGTTCCCTAGTATGCCATTAAACTTAATTGACCATGCATTTTTTTTAAAACTCCTGCTGTATCGATTGCTTAAAATTGCCTTTAAAAACATCCTATCTTACTATTACCAGTGTCGCCTCTCCGCAGATCTAACCTGTAAGCTGCACTATGTCAATTTTTAGGTCAGTGTCAACCATTTACTTGTTTCCTTGGAGATGGAAAATGCAGTAAACACTTGTATTTTGAATTTACATATATAGAAATGTTATACTTTGGGGCAAATAGATAATGGTTGGGTTATATATCTGTCGCCCTCTACTGACAATAGTGGGGAATAAAACATGTTGGTCTATAAAGGCTACAGGTTATTAGTAACATGGACCTAACTGATTCTGCAGGATTAATCGTAATTATATAAAAACACATAAAAAACAGCTAACCCTGTAGTCTATATCTGTACAAACATGTTCTGAAATGGGATTTTTGTATTAGTTTACCAATTCATATTTCTGTCTTTTTGTCAATTCTTCTGAACGTGTTTAAAATGTGAACTTGCAGAATCATTAAAACATAAATCACTAATCTAATCACAACCTTTTTCAGAAAAAATATAGATATTTCTTCCCAAATTCTTCAACCTCATCCCTCCTTCCCTTATCACAGACAAACCTGGAGTTGTGCTTCATTCACACGTTTGAGTAATTAATACACAAAGGCATGTTAATAAGACAACAATAACAGAAATCATGATGGATCATCAATATGATACTTTTTTTCATCATATCACGCAGCCTTCTCTGATTATGTTTAAACCTAATCATGGCTATTAGACATGATTAGAAAAACAATAACAATGTAGTTTTTTCAGTCTTGTGTAATATTTTTTTCCATGTCAGAAGTCATTTTTGTTTTGTTACAGTCAGACCATGTGTGTCAATCATCTGAACCCATCTGAACTCTGGGAGATTTACCAGTGACTAAAGTACTGAATAAGTGTATTCTGGATCCCAGGAAAGTGAACATAAAATGAACACATAGTCAGAGCCTACGTTCTCTCTTGGCAGACTCTGTAATCCAGTCTGCGTACCTGCTGTCCTTTATTAAGGCTTACCAATTAATTACTTAACCAATTAGGTTGGATAAGACTAGGTCAGTTATCGTCGTCATCGTCCGCTATAACGTTTTACAATGTTACACAAACGTTTCTCTTCCTGCAGTTTGAACGAGGCTTAGAGTCTATTTTAGTGTAAAGGACATGTTATACAAAATGTACTTTTTTTAACCATCTTATAACATTGGTTCCTGGTCACAAACATACCTGAAGTTGTATTTAGCTGCATTCACACATTCATTAATCTTGTTTTTAAGGTCACTTTGCTCTAGGCCTCAGTAATCTTTTTTTTTTTTTTTTTTTTTCAAATTTACCTGGATTGTTACATCACAGGTAGAAATCCTTCACAGTATTTAAATTCTATAAATCATCACCTCACTCGTCGACATGCGTTCATTACAATATTACAGTATTACATTGTGTTGTTTAAATAGCTTTTTTTCTGCTAACTAACAGGCAAACGGTTTGTCAGTACAACAACAAACACAAAACACAAAACTATAGAGCTGTCAGATCCACTAACCCACCATCACTAATGCTTTGGCTTTACCTGGAACGTTCCGCAATATGGCATTTAACATATCTATCTCCATGGAAACACACAGGTGACACAACCAGGCCAAGTAAAGATAATAGTGGTATTATCTGTACATGTATTTGATTTTTTGCTGATGTTTATGTGAGGTACTTTAAGCAGCTTTATTTTTGCCATTGTTGTTGCCATGACCCTCACCAGAAAACTTCCACGGTAAACCTTTAATCCCGTTCCTATCACCCCTTCTCGAACTTCACATCGTCTCTACACAAACACAGCTGAGCCTCACATGTTTTGTTTTTTATCACAGCTCTGGTCGAGGCTCTTCTTGTCTGAGCTGCAGATCTCAGGATGTGTATGAGCTAACATCAGGGCCTGTGGTTTACACTCACATAAATGGGCTGTCAGTTAGAACTGCTGCGGCCAGACTCTGCACTGTGGGTTTCCATTGGAGACCACAGAGCTGCACAACTGTGTCTGTGTCCTGAGCATATGTCACTGCGTCACATGAAAGATACGCTGCTAATGCGGAAAATACTTTAGCATCTGTTTAGTTTATAGTTTTACATTCAGCATTTTGTCCAGATTATTTTGTCCAGATTACACATTTTGAAGTGCCATGTATTGCTGAAGAAAGTAGACAGTAAACGCTAATGATTGAAATTGAAACTTTTCTGTTCTATAATAAGATCTGAGAGTTCAACATATAACTTCTATGACTCATTACAGTAGAGATACAAACTCACTCTATATGTTTTTTAACAATATTGTAGATTCAGAAGTGCTTTTTGTCAATTATTTTATTTACTTTATTTTGCCTCTCCACAGATCTGACCTGTAACTTGGCTTGGTGCTGTCACCTGCTTGTCTTAAAGGTGCACTGTGTAACTTTTCTGATGAGGTTTTGCCATGTGCTCATCTGCATGGAGATGTCATTGCTTTCCCTAAAAGGTTCCACAGTATGGCTTTGAACAGGTTGCACTGGTTGTTTGGATGCAAGATATATGGGATTATGTAAAGAGAAAAATAGTTAAATAACACAATTAACTAACTTTACATTCAAATCTACAAAGTATCCACCCTTTGGTTTGTTGACAGCACTGCAAACCCTTGATCTTCTCTCAGTGAGTCTTAGTGAGAACAAGTTTTGAGTTAATTTTATTATTATTTTTTGTTTGTTTGTTACATTCCTTTCAGGTCTACTCAGTTTAATGTTTTCCATGAGAATCTACAATATAAAATCATGGACGTAAAGAAGAAAAATAAATGAAAAGGTGCGTCCAAACTTTTGACTGATTGATCGAGTGTAATCTGTCAAAAGTTTGAACACAAACAAGTAGCTGATGCCATGAGGACAAATGTCACGTCATGTCTGTGGAGAGGCAAGCCCCTACCACAAGACTGCATGTTTTTCAAGTAATTGTTGAATAAACCTCCATTATTCACAGGTCCTGTTTTTCACCTTTAACCTGCATACACCTCACATCGCCTGTCTGATCATGTGACCTCAACGGAGCTCCCGGATTGGCCGCGGGGCGCTGACCTCATTAAAGCTATACATCCAGCTTTCATAATGGCTCCAGGAGGCGGTCTAATGCCAATAGTAGCATTAGCGCTAGTCTGTATTTACACCTGGGATCCCCGCAGATAAGGAGCTAGCCATTACACCGCTAATGCTAAGCTGCGCTAATAGACTTAACATTGATCTGTGAGGTTGTAAAACAGTTAGCTAGGTTCATTGAAGGTCAGAAGAAAGAGCTAGCTTTGCCCGCTGCTCTTACCAGGGATATAGTGTTACGACTAAACATGACCTCACCCTATTTTGCCCTTAATGTGTTTCAATAAAAGCAGACTACAATTAGATTTTACTTTCTCATTTCCTGTGTTGGGTTCACGTGAAGTGGTAATTTTATAAACTGCCCATATAGTTTAAAATTGGGGTGGAGGGCTGGTAAGAATTAGCTTTTTTAACTCTCAAAATGTGTGTTACCATTGAGTTCAAAGGCCTTGTCAATAAGCGGAATGACAATTTTCAACGCACACATTCATACACCAGTGTACGCAGACACTGGGGGCGAGGTGGGTTGAGAGTCTTGCCCAAGGATACAACAGCAGCGTTCATTTACGGGAGCTGGAATTGCACTGCCAACCTGTGGGGCAGTGGATGTGACCGCTCAACCAATTGTGTTTATGTCGAGGGCTGGATTTGAACCGCCAACCTTTGGATCAGAGCACAAACACTCTGCCAACTAAACTACTGCCTTTTTCACAACTTTTAGGGCAAAACAAGTGCTGATATATATTTACAAATACTTAAACCCGACCATATTTGACCTTTTCTGAACAGTATCAGAATGATCTTGAGCTTATCAGTATTTGTATAAGGCCACATGGTTACAGAAAGCGAGTACTATAATTTGAAGTCTATTGGCTAAAATAAGGGCGTTTTTTTATTTTTATTATCATCATGGTACAGTATTTATCGCTTTTGAGTATCGAGCCTAGTCCTTTAGTTTGACATTTTAGTATTGTGACAAAACTAATAAACATACACTGGTGTTCAAACAGGCGAGGTTAACTATATTTGCTCTGTGTCTCTGAAAGACTGAGCTGAGAGAGGAAGCACTCACACTCTCAAAGGTCAGCCAGTGGGCAATGGTGTACTTTTATTTACTTATGGCCAATTAGTCTCACTCACTAACCCATAGAATTACTTCATGTTTCATAAAGTATATATCAACATAATTAATACTTGCTTAAAGGTGCGTGAAATGTTCTACAGCACAGCATTATCTGATCTATCTTGCCTTTATAAAAGTACAAGTTATTCTATTGCTTAGAGCTACTTTTTTTTCCAGTTTGTCCTTTTTTTTTTTATTTCAAATGTTACTTCCTGGTTGGAAATCATGACACCACACTAGGGATTTTTATAACTGTTACCTAGCAACCATGTAGTACACTGGGCCAAAACTCCTCTAGTGTACAGAGAAATTATGATTTGACAAATAAAATGATGATAAAACATGTTTATTTAGTTCAATTAAGTTTTAAACTTGCCATTTCCTGTTAATTTCAACATATTTTTCAACTTTTCTTCACAAAATTGCTTCATGATTGGTGTAAAACTATAATTTATGTTTACATCATGTGTTATCCCACCAAATTAAGTAGAAATTTTAGAATCATCAAAATCTGTCACATGCAAAAAAAAAAACAAAAAAAAACAACAAAAAAACAATGTATATGTACAATGAGTGGGGTGACCTCTCCACAGATCTGACTTGTAACATGGCCTGGCAAGCAGATGACTGACTATCCCCCAGAGAAGTGCACCTTTAAGGGTCCTATATTATATTAAAACTTAAGAAATTTGGTAGAGTTTTTAAGTTTTCCTCATTACAACACTATGGGAGTTGTATTTTCATTTTTGTTTGTGTTGCTATGTTCGATAATCTTTCATATTTAGGCAGCCCCTCCTTCTCCAGAGCTGAAAACACTTCGTTCTACCTAGTGATGTCATAAGGTGCTGGCTATTTCAATCAATTCAGGCCCCAAACTGACACTTGCCTAAGTATTGTCTCCTTATTTTTAGTCTCATTTAAACTGCATATTTATATAATACAACTTCAGGAAGAAAAATAAAGCTATTGTCACTTATTTCGTAAATTTATGTAGAAGTAGGGCAAGGTAACATTAGCAAATTGCGCTACCGACTGCCATACTTTCCACCTCTCTTGGACTTTTCAGAACTGGTCCGATCACTGAGTTCCAAAGAAGCTCAAATAGATTTTAATAAGATATGACTGCTGAGTGAATAGCAGTTTCTACCAAGGATTTATACAAGCGGTGAGTCCATTTTGAACAGCTAAAGTTGTTATGCATGGTGAGTTATTGCTGTGACAGGACTCAAAGACAGAGGCACGCAGTGTTCAATGTGTTACTAAACTTTCACTGATGACTTCATGGGTCTTATTCACTCAGTAACATCTCCTTATGGTTAAAAGAAACCGGGGGAACAGGGACTTCATCAAGGCTAGAGGCAGAACTCGGATCACACGAGGAACGCATTAATAACATGTTTAGAAGAAGGGGAAAATAAAACTCAGTGGTGGTCGGTTTTTGATTCTAGCTCCAACGGGTTCATTGTTTTGTTGTGTCCTTGGGCAAGAGACGTCATCCACCTTGCCAATGTGCGAGCTAGCAGAGATAAAGTACATTTTTTTCATATGTAAAATTGTACATTCTTGATTTTACGCCAACTTGAGTCATTTTTTATTTTAATCTAATATTTATTTAACCAGGAAAACACACATTAATAATAAGTGTGAACTTGGCGATGCAGCAAGTATAGTTCCCCAAGGCTTAACAAAAGATATTCTGTTGCTCATCAATACCTAGTCTCATCTGATCTCTGAAGCTAAGCAAGATTGGACCGGGTTAGTACAATACATAAATGGGAGACTGCTGTAAACTGCTGTTGTGTCCTTAGGCAAAACGTTTCATCTACCTTACCGCTTAGATTGGCAGCCGCACTTCTATGAGTCTACACCACGACAGTTATAGCTATAATAATTACACTGTAAAGCGGTTGGGTGTCTGGAAAGGTGCTACATAAATCCAATGCGGTTTTCCTGAATAATGATAAAATATATTGTGATCTCTAGGCTCAAAAAATAGGATATAAGTTTGTCTTTGTCTTGTATAATAGCCAATATCCATCCATCAATATTCATCCATTTTCTTCAATTTATCCATGGTCGATTTGCGGGGGCAGCAGTCTAAGCAGGGACTCCCAGCCTTCCCTCACCCCAGACACTTCCTTCAGCTCCCAGATAATTCGAGACACATTGCCTATAGCCAGGGGTGTCCAAACCTTTCTTATTAAGGACCACATATAAAAACACGGACGAAGCTATGGGCCGATTGTGGGCCAAACGCTGGTCGCGAATACATTGAATACTTCAAATTATTATTACAAGTTAGACTGAACCACTAGACCTTTATTCATGCTTACACATTAAATATTTGATATGGGCTTGTTAAAGTAGATTTTCAGAAATGTGCAGTAAAAAGTACTGTTTAAAGTAATTTGGGCCAAGAAAAATTTATCTGAGGGCCGCATTTGGTCCCCGGGCCACAGTTTGGGCATGCCTGCTATAGGCCTATGTGGTTATTTTTTTAAACAACCATTCCCAAAAATAAATTCCATCATATTTAAACTACTTTTTTACATCTTTACTTTTCTTCTTCATCAAAATAAATGAAAACGACAGCTGCGTTGCCGTGTAAATGTTTCTTATTATCTGTGGACTGGTCTGTATTAGCTCGGTGGAGGAAGTGGTGCTTGCGGCTAACTTCTCGTGTCACATTGTTAGCAGTTAGCGGTTGTCTGCTAGCATACATGTAGCCCGAATGTGTCTTCTGCAGTAGCTGTGGTGACTCACTCTATTGTGTGGGCTCTCAGTCGTTAAAAGGAGGATTCTGGGAGTTGAGAACAAAGCATAAAGTGGCTATGGAGAACCGCAGCTAACAGTCCTGACGTATTAAGTGGACCCGTCTGTGTGAACGCTCCTCAGGGACTTATGCGGTAATGAAAGGCAGACTGCAGGGCCAGAGCGGGCGGAGGGGTGGCGTGACAACCTGCTAATAACTTTTTAACCGTTACAGTCACTTGAAATGAGAAAAGAGTGTGCGGTTTGGACATATTGCTAGGCTGGGGTATCTCAAAATAGCATTGGTGGTGGGTGGCGATCTCGCTTCACGGCAAGAAGATCCTTGGTTCAATTCCCTCGGCTGTGTGGAGTTTGCAGGTTTTACTCTGTGTCTGGGCGGGTTTCCTCTGGACACTATGGTTTGTCCCATCAACCCCAAACCTGCACCATAGATCAAATATTCCAGCTAAAGTTGTCGGATCAAGACAAGGTCAAGATCTGGAGATGGGTCCTCAAGCACCAACGTCTAGAGCAGTACACGCTTGAGGACCCATCCCCAGATCTTGAGCTTGTCTTGGTCGCTTGAGGATGTGAATCTATGGCAAATATTTAACAAAAGTACAATGCAACCAAACAAAGTTATAATTTGGAAAAGGGTGTGTTCCTATTTTTCCAGGGTTGAGCCTAGTTTTTCCTGATGTAGACTTGGTTTGGTCCTGTTCTAGTCCTGGTTTAGTTTAGGTTTAGTTCCAGGTTTAGTCTAGTCTCAATTTTGTTGTCATGTAGTGCAGTGTTCCAGGTCTAGAATTTTGGGTAAATATTCTGAATTCCAGCCATTTGAACTACTTTACACCGATTTCTAAGTTGCCCTTTATGTCCAAAGTTTTAGAGAAGGTTGTGTATGATCAGCTGCAGGCCTATCCCAGTTCTAATGAAATTAGTGAAAAATTCCAACCTGGTTTTAAATCACAGCACAGTACCAAAACTGCCCTCTTAAGAGTTTTTAATGACCTGCTTTTAACAGTGGACTCAGGACAGTCTGCTGTTTCTTTTAGACTTATCGGCAGCCTTTGACACGGTGGACCACAGCATTCTTTTAGCCCGCTTAGAGTCATGTGTGGGCATGAAGGGTACAGTTCTCAGATAGTTCCAATCATATTTGTCTAATAGGAGCTTTTCTGTTAACTTAGGATCATATTCTTCTTCTGTGTCACCCTTAAATTATGGTGTACCCCAGGGTTCTACATTAGCGCCTGCTCTTTTGCTTTATATATGCTTCCCCTGGGTGCTGTTTTTAAAAAACACAAAGTGTCTTTTCATTGTTTTGCAGATGACATTCAAATTTATCTGCCTATGACGGTGGCCGATAGTCAGACCACAATTAAAACACTGCAGGACTGTCTCAGTGATGTACAAAATTGGATGAGCAGTAACTTTTTAAACTTAAACCAAAGTAAAACTGAGATTGTGGTTTTTGGTCAAACCGAGCTACTCACTGGACATGTCAGTGTGATTGGGCCACTGTCTTCCTTCTGTCGTCCTTCAGTGAGGAATCTAGGAGTGATTGTGGACTCCATGCTCAAACTCAACAAACATATCAGCTCAGTTATAAGAACTAGCTTTTGTCAGCTCCGGATTCTGGCTAAACTTAAGCCTTACTTGCCTCTGGCTGATTCTGAAAAAGCTATAAATGCTTTTGTCACATCGTGCCTGGATTACTGTAACTCTTTGTATGTAGGTCTGGACCAGGGCTCTATACAGCGTCTGCAGACTGTTCAAAATGCTGCAGCTCGGCTTCGGACCAAAGCTAAGTGATGGGAGCACATTATGCCTGTTCTGTGCACTTTACATTGGCTCCCTATTGCTTTTCAGGTGAAATTCAAAGTGTTACTGATGTCTTTAAATGTCTTAACTTCATTGACTACAGATGGAAATTTGCATTTTGCTAAATCTGGTGCAGCCATCTTTTTAATGTATCTGCACACTGTCCTTCAAATAAATAAATACAAATAAATGGGCCCAGCCTATCTTAGGGAGCTGCTGCAGCCTTATACTCCAACCAGAGCTCTGAGGTCAGCTGACCAGCTTCTGCTTGCTGTGCCTAAAGCTAGGCTCAAAACTTGGGGTGACAGGGCCTTTTCTGTGGCAGCGCCCAAATTGTGGAACAGTCTCCTTTTGTCTGTCCGATTATTTGAGTCTCTTACTCAGTTTAAGTCTCGGCTCAAACCTTATCTTTTCTCCCTGGCTTTTAATACTGTCTAGATAGAATGTCTTGGTACTTGCACTGTTATTGTATTTTATGCTCTTTTGTATAATATAACTATACCTCATTGTGTTTTATGTGTTTAGTTGTTTTATGTGAAGCACTTTGGTCAGCTGAGGTTGTTTTTAAATGTGCTATATAAATAAACTTGAATTGAATTGAATTTAGCACTTATATTTTGTCGAATGCTACTCTTTTTCGCTACCAAAAGTGAGAGGAAGGCTGAAGTGAAAGCAGAAATTGCCATTCAGCAGTGACAAATAATAGGCCTGTAGAGATTTCTGTTAATAGTCTAAACTAACCTCTCTCAAAGCAAATGGTTACCAGACAGGAACTTTTCAGCCAGATGGTAGAAGGCCAGTCCTTGTAAAGTTTTATAATGAGTTTTACATTGTCTTGACACTTTTGAAAACTAAGTCAGTGCTGATAGACAAGAATACAAGAGAAGAGTGCTTAAGTGTAATTTATTTGAGTTTAATTTGTGTTTATTCTAGTTTTTAAAAAAGGCTTACCATCTTAAAAATGTGAAAAACAGTTCATTTTAAACGGTTTGCAGTGGCCCAAAGTTATTCCTCACTTACCTTATTCCAAGCATCCTAAGGCAAACAGTGAATAGTATGCTTACAGTGTACTTCCTGACAATAAATGTTTTATAATTAGACACAGACAGCACACAGTGGACTTATTTTGACCTCAAGAGCTGCTTATACAATACATCTGTACTGGGATAAGACATTTTGCTCAAATACATGGGGAAAAATCAGGTACCGGGCTTTTTAGAAGCAGTGGTGGAAGGTAATGAAGTAAAAGTAATAGAGTACTGTACTTTACTTTAATAGATTTAAAGATTTAAAGAGGATACTTTTTACTTGAGAGCAGATATTTGTACTTTCTACTCCACTACATTTTACTTGGCTGAAAAGTAAAAAAAAAAGAAAAAAAAAAGGACTTTAACATTTCTGAGAGGAAAGTGTGACACCTGCTTGTCTCCAAATAGATGTTACTTTATACATCTACAGGGAGACAAGCAGGTGAAGTTACAGGTCAGATCTCTGGAAATGCAAGCCCTTTCACAGTATGTTTTTTCAAGGCAATAAAACACCTGTAATTGATTAATAATGTATTTTATGTCATACTGTGGAATATGCAGGCAAAGTAATAACATCTTCATAGAGAGCGGAAAAGTTACACAGTGCACCTTTAAAGCACTTCTCAGATAAAATTGCAACATTGTAGTAAGTGAAAATACAAAACCTAGAAGAGCCTGAAAAGCCATATATGACAGCTGTGCACCACATTTACTGCAGCGCCCTCTCCTGTTAGATTAAAGGTAATGTTGCACACAGGAGTTTGCACAAAGCTTCATGTTGTTTTCCTTTTGTTTGGTATTTGGTCTGAAGAAAGAAAATAAAATTAAAAATGGCAAATATTGTATTATCAATGTTTTTGCCACTATTATGGTCTTGGATATTGCACTTATCTAGTAACAGGTTCAAATGATGAAACAGAAATAAAATAAGTATCTTGAGAAGAAAAAATATTAGTTTATGTAATAGTCAAAATATTTACTGTGTGGATTAAAGGTGCAATGTGTAACTTTTTGGATGGAAGTCCACCACCTGCTTGTCTGTTATTGCTTTGCCTGAAATATTCCACAGCATGGCATTTCAACAGCAGGGCAATAGAAATGCCTGCAACTGAATGAATGCAAGATCGAAACATGTACACAAATCAATGTTATTTTTACTATTCTGTGAGATATTCAAGGCAATAACATCACCGTGGAGACAAGCAAGTGTGGACCCACCACCAACAAAGTTACATAGTGCATCTTTAATCTTTTTGTTTTGAGATAAAGGCATTTATTTAGTTAAACTCCACACATTATTTTGATGTTTAAATTATTGTTGGTTTAAATTACACCCTCCTCTTCCTCTGCCTTTGCCTTGTGTGTTCATAACCACTAAGTTTACACATGTGTAAAGTGAAGCCGTGACCACACAGCCTGCTGCCGTCTGCTCCTCCGACAGCCAGGGCAGATCAAACACACATGCATATGCTCCCAATTAGACCCAGTCCTCAAGTTTCACCATAAAAACTTCAATAACCATGAGCGTGCGTTACGTCAGGCTAGCCCAGTGTTTGTGAAGATGTGTACACAGCCGGCTAAGGGGCAGAGTGTTGTGGTAAAAGTGGTGCACCGGATTATGTGGTGATGTGGTTGTGGATATAAGGAGTTTTTTTTCCTATACTGACCCCATCTGAAGCATACAGAGAGGGGCCCACCCACAACCAGGAAGTCAGCAAACGCCCAGGGGTGCTCTCACACCTGTTTCATATTTAAACCCAGGCTGTGGGTCTTGTTTGTGTATGTTTTTGGGTTGAGTGGCTTGATGACTTTCAGTTGATGTGGTGTTGATCTTTTTCTATTCTTAGTAAATGGGTAATTAATGTCCAAAGGAAAATAAACATAGAATGAAATACTAGGGGTACAACATGTGCTATACGCGGGCCGCACAATATGTCACAATCGAAACAAAATCATCAAGTTGTATTTTTTACCTAAATTGATATTAACTTTTGTAACATTAATCCTGTCTTCAAGTTCCGATAGTTAACTTGTTTTCCTTTAGTCAGAGAACTTATTAGTAAGATGTATTTACCTTGACATGCTCTAAGTGCGAGCCACTGGTCACCGGTCTGGGTGGTGACATGTCATAAATCACCTGTTGTTACCTGATGGACTCTGACTGAACCTCTTGCCGCCCGATGAAGAAACCCTGGGACAATTCTCCAAGAACTGTTACGTATGTTTTATATGATTTTTGCAGCATAATGTTAGATGTAAGAAATGTTTATTATGCGATTATTAGCATGTATGCTGATTTCTGCGCTAATTGCTAACAATAATAGTCTATATAAAACAGTACGTTTGGTCAGGTTTTCTAACAAGGCTCTGGTATTACTCATTTAGTGTGTGGTTGTCAGTTGCCAAAACAGCCCTGGCTTTAGTTTGTGATGTTTTTTGGTCAATGGTAAGGTTGAACATACATTAGAGCAGGAGTGTCCAAACTATGGGCCAGGGGCCAAATGCGGGCCTCAGGCCCCTGATGAATGGGCTCAACTGATCATAGCCAGAAGTTTTTACTACAAAATCTACCACTATTACTTCAATAATTACATTCCATTGTGGAAAAATAGTGGAAAATTACACAGGAGCTCTGTGAAATCTGTGCAAAATGCACCAATGTGAATGACTCACTGTATCGACACCAGCCTGTCTCTGCTTCAATATGTGGTCGTCTGTGAAAATGGTCTGGATACCCCTGTATTAGAGCTATTGTATGGAACAGTACATGCAGCAGTTCTATTTACAAACACTAGAAGACTCATGACAACAAAAATCATCATTTTAACAATATTCATTTAGCCTCCCCCATCTGTATCTGTCGTAACGGGTGACTGTCCCCAGTTAAGGGGCAAAACACACTGTCAGACACTGTGTTTACCTGCGTAAGCTCAGAAAACCACTAGTGCCACAAACTGTGGCACTGGCTCTGTGTTTTTCAGTGAGAAAGATTATCAAACTTGAGTGTGTGCATACAGCCTCTTAACAGGTCTATAGTGTAAATAACTAACTTAATAGACCATCTGTGCAGGCTGACCACAGCAGGTTTAAAAGCATCAGTAAACTTCTGAACCTGGGCTCCTTCAAACTGTAACTGCCCTAGCAGTACATGGTGCTGATGGTAATTGTACTAAAACAAATGCATGTTTTCTATGTATTTTAAATGGGATACGTACCTAAGCTCGCATCAAGTACATTTTTTTTACTTTCAGACAAAAGGTGTGCATCTATAAGAAATACTGAAAAATTATAGTGAACCTTATGAAATAATTTATCTCTGTGTAATACTTTTCTTTAGCTACAGAGGGAGCTGTTTAGGTAGTCTGAAATCAGTGTCCCTTGTTTGTATCTTCATGTGACGTGGGAGCCATGCGGCAGTCATTGATGAGAAGAATAAATCTATTTTTAATTTCACATTTTAATTGTATTCCATTTTAAAATCCAAGTTGTAGTTCCATGAATAAATGAAAAACAGTACAAACTCCAAACACAACTGAAGTAATACAATCCAAACAGAGCTGTGATTGTTTATACTTTGCATATTTTTATGTTTGATTCAACCGATTACAAAACAAGAACATTATGTTACAACACATTTTAAAAAAAAGACATCTTAAGTCACACACAATATATTGCCAAGCAACAGCTTTTATTCATTTTAAAGAAGGCGTACTATGCTTTTTTCTTATTATTTAGTATTAAACTATAAAATGAACATTAATCATTGATGTGCTGTTCAATAGAACACATGAATCAATCACAACAGTATATCAATGATGAGGGAACACGATAAAACATGGCTTATAGCTCATTAAAGTCTATATTATATAGAATCCAAATCCAGTTTATTTATAAAGCACTATTAAAAACAACACTGTTGACTAAAGATAAAACATAACAGTGTAATACAGTGAAAAATCTATACATACAACAATAGTAAAAAAAAAAAAAAAAAAAAAAAAACTTAATTAAGATTAGATGTAATTTAAAAGCAAGAAGTGAATGAGCTTGCCTGATGTGAATGGACAACCCATTCCATCCTGGACCAGCAACAGAAAATGCTCCTCCTGGACAGAGGAGCCAAGAGCAGAGCCTGGTCAGCTGATCTGAAAGAGTGCTTTGGAGAGAATGCAGGTCAGCGAGGTCCTGGGAGGCAAATATGTGACCTTTAAAATTTCTGGTGGAAGGTCTGCGACCTGTTTGTCTCCAATGCTATTGCTTTGCAATGTCCCACAGTTTGGCATTAAAGATCCATGTACATTGCAGCCATTTGATTTTCATTTTGAAATGGTAAATCCAAAATTGGAAAACGGCTGTTTCCCGTTTCCCAATCTCAAAACAAAATAGAAAATCGGAAAACAATCTGTCATTTGTTTTGGGTTTAAAACCAAAATTGGAAAGCGAAAATTGAGTTCCTGTGGTGAAGTTGTTTAGAAATTGAATATTTGTTTTGCTCCATGTTTTCCTCGTGGAGCAGCGCTCAAATCCCTGTGCCAAGTGCCTCACAGAGGCAGAGCTGCGAGATGAGGGGGATCTGGGCATGAGATTGTGACTATGCCGTCTCTCTATGGCCCTGTTACCCCTATTTGTAACTGAGCAGTCAGAGGCAGTGGGGATCACTGCTCAAGGCTGTTAGACAGAATACTGCACTGCCTCTCTGACTTAGTAGGACTGAGTAGTGCCCTCAT
This sequence comes from Periophthalmus magnuspinnatus, assembly GCF_009829125.3. Lineage (NCBI taxonomy): Eukaryota > Metazoa > Chordata > Actinopteri > Gobiiformes > Gobiidae > Periophthalmus > Periophthalmus magnuspinnatus. The sequence continues at coordinate 27,717,991 of NC_047134.1, forward strand.
CAGGTACACTGAGGCAGACTCACTGAGGAGAGCAGCCGAGTTTCCCGGACTGAATCTGCTGGAGGATCCCGCTGCTGCTTGTCACGGGCAACGGGACTTTGAGTAAAGTGGACTCAACGCCACAATGGGATTTGTGTGAATGTTTATTTAATTACTACTGTTGCAAGTGTATACAACTCACTTTTGGCACTGTGTGTAACTGCTCCTGTCCAACACGAAAGTAGCTTCCAATCAAACATACACGGCAGGAGGAGTTGCCTGCACCCGACCCCAGACTGCAGAAAATTATGAGTTTCACTGGGCACTTGCCACAGACTTTTTATGGCCACTACAGGAGGAAAACATGGGCAAAAGGCAAATACAATTTTGGCTTACAATTAATCCAAATACACTTCATGTCTATAGCACATTTTACAAACAAAGCCGTCTCCAAAGTGCTGCACAGAGACCTTAAAAAGAAAACAGCAAAAGGTAAAATTGCTAAAAATTTCATCATACTAGTCCTAAAACAATAAAACCAGTATAAAATTTAAATAAAATCAAAAAATAGCAGTAAATATGTAAAATAAATAAAAATTAATAAAGCCAGAGAAGAAAAGTGGGTCTTAAGACGAGACATAAAACACTCCACTGTCAGGGCTGTTCAGGGAGGCCACAGAGAAGGCCCTGTCCCTCCTGGTTTTAGGTCTTGTCTTAGGCACCATGAGCTGGAGCTGGCCCTCAGACCTCAAAGCTCATGCAGTGTAAATTTGAATGAGGTCCGAGATCTACTGTGCGCCAGTCCATACAAAGCTTTTAAAACAAACAGTAAAATCTTAACATCAACTCTAAAACTAAATGGAAGCCAGCCAACTCTAAAATAGGCGTAATGTGCTCTCGTTTATTAAAATAACAACTCCTTTTTCAATTTCTATTTTGGTTTTAAAGCCAAAATAAATAACAGACTGATTCTATTTCATTTTGAGATTGGGAAACAGGATTGTGGATTTCTCATTTCCAAACGAAAATCAAATGGCTGCGATGTTCATGGACCATTAAACCTATCTATTTCCTATTCATCTATAAGTAGGTGCTGCCTCCAAGCCGCAGGTCAGATGTGTAAAGGTAACCCCGCTCATAGTATGAATGCATGTTTTTCGAGGTAATACAAGAGGTTTAATGCCATACTGTGGAACATTACAGGCAAAAAAAAACAAAACACATCTCCATGGAAACAAGCAGGTGCAGGTCCCCCACTAGAAAAGTTAGATATTGTGCGCTGTTAAATCATGAAACCATACATGTCTTTTCCTCTGGGGTCAAAGGTTTCTCTTTTATCTCTTTAATTTCATTGTCATGTTTCAAGCTCTTCTCTACAAACTTCTTCACTCTGTTTCAAGTTTCTTTTTGAGCTCTTCCATCTCTTGGTCATGTTTTGTCTGCAGCATTTCCAATAATTCTCTTTCCGTTTTCTGATTTTCCTCTAGGAGCCTCAAGAAGTGTATGTTTATCCAATGCCTCTTCTTGCTTTTTCTTCAGTTGAGTTTTTTCGGCCTTTATGATTTGCATTTGTTCTTCTAAAATTTTATTTTTTAACTCATTGGCTTCTATTTGATGCTTGATGCACAGCTCCTGTCTCTTCTCTGTTGGCTGCTCCTTCTAATTTTAAGATACAATTCATCCTTTTCATCTTTTTGTTTCTTTTTTAACTGCATTATTTTATTTTTTTCTTTTGTCTTGAATTTAGATTTCACTTCCTCTTCATTTTCCTTTAATTGTTTCTCGTGATTTTTCTTTAGCCTGCGTAATTTGTCCTTGTTTATTTTCTTCTGAGACAAAAGTAGAATCATCATGTCTCCTACTTCACCTTCATGCTGCTGTTGAAGACCTTTCACTTCCTCTGTATGTTGGTCTTGTAAGGTTTGTATTTCGGCCTCTTTATTGTCTTTGAACTCATTGAATTCTTCTGCTTTTCCACGTGCTTCCTCTTCAAATGTTCTCTGTAATTCCTCAACTTCTCTTTGGTGCTTCTCCTCCAATTTCTGTCTTTCTTTTTTCTCCTCCTCTTGTCTAACCTGGTCTTCCTCCTCTTTTAATTAGATCCTTTTTACGTTGTTCATTGTACTCATCTTCAAGTGTTTTCATTTTTTGTTCCTCTTCCTGCCGTCTCTTTTCCTCTTCCTGATTTCGCTTTATCCACAAGATTTGTCTTTCATTTTCTATGTGCTCTCTTTCTTGTTCCATTTGTTTTCTAGTCTCCTGTAACTTTCGATCAATGGTTTCTTTGGACTCTTCTCCTGACTTAATTTTTTCTTCCAAATCCTTACATTTTTCTTCCCATTGCAGACGCTGCTGTTCCTCTTCTGCCTTTCTCTTTCTATCGTCTGCTTCTCTGTGTTCCTTCTCTTTCTTTCTCAGCTCCTGCTGTTCTTTAATCTTCTCCTCCTTTTCTTTGAGTTGTTGTTCTCTCTGTCTTCTTTCTATTTCAGTTTTATTTTTTTGTTTTTCTAATTCTTCTTTCATTTGTTCCACTTCCTGTTTGTGCTTCCTCTCCAACTGCTCCCTCTCTCTCTTCATCTCCTCTTCTTTCTCCTTCATAATTCTCTCCATCTCTTTCCTAATGGATGCCTCGGCTTCTTGGAGCATTTTGTTGGTGTAGCAGCCTCCTCCATTCTCCTTCACCATGTTGTCGATCTTCTGCAGTAGCTCTTTCACTTGAGTGTGGTCCTTTTCCCTGTTATTAAACACATGGTACCTGTTCCCACAGTCAGAAATCTACTTTTTAAAGGAATCATCACATTTCTTTCCAATAAAGTCTTCAATGGAAATATTATCAGTTTCCAAATCGTCTCCATGAGTCAGAAGGATGATAGTAAACATCTGTGCATTTTTACCAAATCCACTTTTGATATGCTCTAATGTCTCTTTCTCTTCCTTTGTGAATCGTCCGATATGAATCACCAACAAAAAGACGTGTGGTCCAGGAGCCAAAAGGCTGACACACCTCAGCAAAAATGGATAACACCTTTATTTTGTTAAATGAATGTAGCGCTCTGAGGACCAGTATAGACTACATCTACTAGTTTTGTTAGAGAAAATAGATTGGAATGACTTGCCAAGATTAAAGGACAATGAACATTTAAGCGTATTTGTGTAAAGTGCTTTGAAAATAAAAGTACAACAAAATTAAATTAAATCCCAAAATAAAAAATATAATTATGGTTGGAGTTAAGTTCGATTGGATGTTTTTAATTTTAGTTACAACTAGTGTAAAGTGTTTGAGTCTCATCTGGATCCAGTCTGAGTTCAGTCAAAGTTCTTCTGCCGAGGATATTTAGGGCTGGCCACATCGAAGATCACTTTAAAAACAATCGATACAAAGGGTGCAGAAAGGAAACATTCTGCTCCAGTTCTTATGGTAAATGGTTACATTTTTCTATAGCGCTTTTCTAACTTCAAGGCACTCAAAGCGCTTTACAACAAGGAACCACTCACCCATTCACACACCAGTGTACGCAGACACTGAGGGCAAGGTGGGTTAAGTGTCTTGCCAAAGGACACAACGAAAGTATTCATCTGTGTGCGTTAGAATCGCACCGCCAACCTATGGATCAGTGGATCTGACCGCTCAACCAATGATGTTTATGTCGAGAGCGGGACTTATGAGAGCAATGGGATTTATCATTCAAATGTTAACTGAATCAAAATGAACGAATATGTACCTTTAAGTACTCTGAAAGCTAAGCTAAAATACCAAATTACCATGTAGTTTTTTTTTTAGCAGTAACCCACAGTATGGCATCAAAACAAACACATTTAAAAAAAAATAAAATACATTGAGGAATATGAATTTGTTAAATGATCATGCTCCCCATGAATTATTCATCATCCATTTTTAAACTTGTTGGCTTTTAACAACCGACTGAGGTGAATAAGAGGTAACGATTAAGGAGGCAAGATATTCTTTGGAGGACTTGTCCATTAAGGACGAGTGCTAATGAGAACTGCAGTGAGCACCAACACCCTCATTTGTTGTTGCAGGTTCAAGGTCATGGCACCTGCGCACCACCAGTACTGTTTTGTGGCTTGCACCCATATCACATTAGTGCGGTATCATCCACCGAGGGTACGTTTGGGGGAGGTTTAAGACCCAAGGGTCACAATCATTTACAAAGTTAAAGACACACAGGTAAGGGTCTGAATTGAAGAGATCACAGATGTGAAAAAATGATTAAAAACATTTAAAAACTTTTCAAATTTAAATGAAAATTCTTGTACGTGGCTAAAGTAAAAGTTAACCAAGACAAATTTTGAAAAATATATTTATTATAAGAAAATTTTAAGCAAAAGTTAAAAAAGGTCGAAGATTCAAATTTTATTACAAAAAAAGCTAAAAGTTGAATTACTAGCTAAAATAGGACTAAGAATTAAAAAGTAGCAGTTTAAAATTACCAACGAAAACAAAATAAGGTAGCTGGGGCCTCCAGTGGTGAGCAGACTGAGAGTGTGCCCAGGGTTGCTCCCACATACTCACCTCAGTGGACAGAGCAGAGAACACAGCAAATGAAAAGTGCAAAAACTTTGCAGTGCACTAAATCACATGCAAAGGTGGGGGAACCTCACCAACGTGCCTGGCCCCACCACCAGGAGGCACCCAGCATTGCTGAAACAAGACAAAAAGGTTAATTGTATGACCGACCCAGTTGGTTAAAACCTGCTTGCAAGGCTAAACAAAAATAAAATAAACAAAACCAAAATCGCAGCAAAATGAAGTAAGGCAAAACACACCATGGTAAAACATACCAAGGCAAAACACACCAAGGCAAAACTAGCAGACCAAAATAAAATAAAAACAAAGCCTAAACCGCAGGTTTAACCTGCAAGAGCAGAATCTGTTAAAGAGGCTCAACTTTATTTATTACATTTTTTTATAGCAACCAAACTCACCACCTTTTAATGACAATCAGGAACTAAACCAGCTCTGCTCGAAGAAATAAAATTTACTTCACAATTTGCTCAAATATTTTGTGACAGTTTTGACCTGTGCCCACCTCTGTAGCAGATCTACAGTTTGACTCCCACAGACCAACAGCAGAACAGGACCACTAATGGAAATACATTGACATTTAAATTAACTCTTACAATTTTGCCATTTGTAAAGAACCTTTTTTTTTTACCTTGCAATTAACCCAAAAAGTAAAGCACATCAGCTTACAGTGCAGCAGCAGCAAAGAGACTGCCATATTGGGAGCAGTCGGCTTAAGTATAGGAGGGCGGGATCAAGGGTGGAGCTCAAAGGGGTGTTTTCATGGGAAGGGGAAAACAGACAACCCCGCCACATTAGTTTCAAGCTAACAGTGAACATATTGTACACTCACCAGGAGTTCTCAATTCTTTTCTGGTTCACAGGCGTTTGTCAAAATGTAAGGTCTGTTTACAATTAAATATTAGTAATCATAAACTAGAATAGTTTATATTATCTGAAGATTTTCTCACTTACTCACTTTGCTCAGTACCATCACAGTGCACTTGAAGTGAGGTAAGACAAGTTTACCCTTTTGGACAATGTTGGTTTTGCATCTTAGATTACATGATACATACACAGGCCCATTAGGTGATAAATATGTACCTTGTGCATAAAATGTCTTTGCATTTTGAGTGGAATATTTGACGTTGATGACATAGGTAGATTTATTCTATTTTAGAACTCACCGCTTTTTCCTGTTTTTTGTACTTTTCTTCTCAACGTTTTTCCACAAACTGGCACTTAACTGATGTAAGTACATGATAAATATTCACCACATTGTACAATCCCATCAAACCAAGTAAGAATTAGAAAAACATGAGAACCTGTCACATGCACTTTAAACATGTACTGGCACAGATCCCCAGCTATCTCTAAATCCAAATAAATGTACTCAGACAGACTGGATGTCATTAGAGTTAGCCATATTTCATGTTTTATCTCCTGCCTTCTGCTTGGTTTGACTGGAGAGGGAAACATGTATAATTTGTGACAGTACATTATTGTGTTGTTTGTACATTTGGAGCAGGAGGAGAGTGCAAAGTGAGTCTAGCCCTGGGCGTCTGAGAGGAGACATGTGGTCCCCATTTAGACGGATTAAAACTGTCAAACGCATCAGGCAGAGCTAATGATGCTGTTAGCACAACACTGCAGGGATGGACCAGAGAGCACTGCAAAAAACTGAAAACGCAAGAATTTAAATCACTTCCATTTTGATACTGATTTTGCGTAGTTTTAAAGGTGCATTGTGTGACTTTTTCTTCTTGTCTATACGGAGATAGACAACATTAATGCCATATGATGGAACATTCCCGGCAATCTTCAGTGAGACAAGGAGGATGGAGACCCAGAAAAGTTGCATAGTACACCATGTTAAGATTTATTTAGTTAAGAATCATAATTATTAACTTTAATTGTATTTATTTTTGCTGTGATGGTAAATCTAAGAATAACTATCATGCTAATATGCACTTCCTGATTATCAGACAGTACATATATCATTAGATGCAGACAGTAAGTACACAGCAGACTTATTTTGACCTCCAGAGCTGCTTATACAATATATTTGTTCTGGGGCAAGACACAATTTGCTCAAATAAATCACTTTTGTTACTCTATTTTGACAGGAAAAATGTCCAAAATACTGCACCTTGAAGCATTTCCAGGAATCTTGACCAACTAAAATAAATAAATCTACAACAAAAATAAGATTATTCAGTTTTGTTTTTGCAGTGCGAGGGGAGCGATGGAGAGATGGTGCACAGATTGAAATGAATGGGTCCAGACATAAAAGCAGAGCCCAGAGACAGTCTGAGGGGATAACAACATTAGAGCACTTTAATCATATTTTAGCTAAATTTTCATCAATAATTCATGTTTTATTGTTTATTTTTCGAGTAGCTTGGGGTCTGTATGTTATCGTTTGCTCCTTCTTTTGTTAGCCTGTTTTATTTACTGAGACATTTGGCTGTCATGGTTCAATATTATGAGATAAAGTCTGAAAAAGGGACGGTAGGTGGAGTTTAGTTGTTTCTCTCTCATGGTTCAATATCAGAGTGAGAGAAGAGACTTTTTGAGTATTAAATATACGTAATTGCTTATTTAACATTTTTTTTGTTCATTGTAAACTGTAATATTGATCGAAAATGACTTAAAGGGCAAATATTATGTTATTTTCTGATTTTTACTATAATGTTTCCTCCTCATAAACAGACCTGGAGTTGTGTTTTGTTTCATTCACACACGTTTAACACACAAACCCTGCAGATTTAGGATGAGTTCTTCCCTCAAACAGAAGACGTACAAAAATACAGGCAGTGCTCCATTGTATTTTCAGATCTGGAATTGCCAATCTCTACTGAACTAAAGGTAAAACTTAGTTGTTAACTTGAAAACTACCACTTCATGACATCACAAAGTGGAACAGAGCATTTTGAGCTTTGGAGATGTAGACAGACTAATAATAAAGGATTACTGAAACGTGTGAATGAAACAAAACACAACTCTAAGTATGTTTTTCATTATAACATGGCTAAAAGGTCACAAGAGTAAATTTTGCATAATATAGGACCTTTAGAAATAAACATGTCCCTGCACTTCCTGTTCAAAACTACCAAACTGTATACATTACATCGTTGACCCACAAGCAAGTACAGAGCAGTGGGGCGGAGTTAAGGGGGTAACCTTCAATACAGGATTATTCAAACAAGCATGAATCAATTAAAATACATCTTTGAGTAAGGTAATGATGACGAAACACGGTTATAACCATATCACTGTATAAAGACGTGGACTAAGTGAGTGTGACGTCACCCATAGCGTTCGATTCCAGTCAAATGAAGCTCATCGAGGCTAGGAATTATTGGAGCAAGTATCATAGTAACCAAAGAGCCAATCCGAAGCATGGATATTGAAGGTAATGCTCCTCCCGTTTAGCAGGGAGTGGGTGCATATAAATACAGTCTAATGTTATAACGTTAAAAGTTCAAAGTCAGTTTTACATAACATTTGTCTCCTTTAAAGCAGCTGTTTATCTGGGGACATGAGCTGCAGAGTGTGCAGTCTGACCTGAGTCCTGTCTCATGGATGGCTGCACTCGTATCTAAACATCTCCACTGCCCCACAGCTCTGCCGCTCTCACCCCCCTGTCACCCCTCCACCTCTCTCCCTCTCTCTCTCTCCCCACAGGCCTTGCTCTGACACGGTCTCTCTCGCCCTGGGCATTGACTGTTTACATATATTTTGCGGATGATTTGTCTTCAAATGGACAGCTCACCACACACTTCTCCAGCCTTCTCTCTTGCCCCTCTTTTACTCTCTCTCCTCCTCCTCTCTTTCTCACTACTTGTTTCTTTCTCCATCTCGTATGCCTTCTACAAAAGAGATGCTCTGTTCCACCTTGTGATATCATGAAGTGGTAGTTTTCATGTTAACACTTACCTTTAAATTATCCAAATGATTCTAGTGAAGGTGTATGGAGTTTAAAAACACAGTGAAGCACTTCCTGTATCACCACATGACATCACAAGGTGGAACAGAGTGTTTTCAGTTTGAGAAAAGAAAACATCTTAAATATGCAGGATTTGTGTGTTTAAAATGTGTGAATGAAACAAAACACAACTCCAGGTCTGTTTGTGATGAAAAAAAAACTTTATAACATAGAGAAGATAGTGTAATATGAGCCCTTTAATTTATAAATGCTTTTATTAATATGTGAAAATTGAGTGTTGTTGCATAGAGACGGGAGATGTTTGGGAAAGGCCTCACCTCTCCTTCTCCTTTCTCTCCCTCCAGTCTACCTTTCTCTACCTCTCTCTTTCCCCCCTTTCTACCATTCCCCACTTTTATTTTTCCTCCCTGTCCTTCTCCCTTTCTCTTTCTCTATCCATCCTCAACTCCCTTTCTCATCTCTGGGCCTTTCCAAACTTATCGCCACATCCCTCCGTGCCCTGGTCTCCCTTCAATCTGCATCAGGCTCTTCCCTCTCTCCCTTCTCTGCCCTCATCCCTCCCTCACCTCTTCCTCTCTCTTCCAAGGGGTACGTGGTATCCTCGTCAATCTGGAGTGGGCAGATTTCAGGTTTAATCTCCGCTCTTCTGTTGTGATGTGTGAGGCTTTTAAACCGTTCAAATTCAGCCTCAGGGCCGTGTGCAGCCTCAGGTCAAACTGTCAGGAGGAAGGAAGTAAACACAGAGATGGACACTGGCTACGTCTTTAGCACTACTAGACAAATAGACAGACAGACAGACAGACAGACAGGTTTTGAGTGCTACAACATTCACACTGCTGAAGCTGATTCCGTTTTGTTTTTAAGAGAAATGTGTTGCCATCTGCAAATAATAATAATGCTCAACCTCAAATCAGCAGACCTAAACCACTGTAAATAAAAAGTGGATTTGGGGCTTATGGAAAACTGAATTTTGCCCAGTTAAGTTCCATGCTTCCTGGGGCCTGGTGAAAAGGTCGGTGCATGAGATCATGTTCGATCGTGGAAGCTCTCCGGTCTGTGGTCTTGTTTACCTTTATTCAACACCAAGCAGTCAGAGGTGGTAAGCTCACTGGAGGCGGCTCAGCGGGACCACGGAATACCCTCCTCGGTTTCTGTGCGCTCGCTGTGGGAGAGCTGGGCTTTAGTGACAGTTACCCTCTAAGAGCGACCCATGACCTGGGCTGCTGCTGTTGCCATATCCTGGTGGACGTTGGGACTTTGAGCAATGCATGCAGCCAGTTTGCATATGATTGTTGTACGGGATACTGCTGCGTAATTTTACAATACAGGGCAAGTTTAAAAGCTGTTTTGAAAATATACCAAATTTAAGAAATGTTGCAAAAAAGCTAATTAAAAATTATAATGTGAAAATCTTATGCTGTAAACTTCCAAATAATGGTATAAACATTTCATTTCATATTTGTCTGAGACTTAAACAGCTAAAAGAATTAAAGAGACATTTAAGCACATTTCGTCCCTATCAGACTTTGCCTGTAAATATCAGGTTCAAAATCCATCCATCATCAAATGTGCCTTGACAAATGAGAAATACCAGAGCCACGGCTCAAATGTCTCCTTTGCAGTAATGTGTCTGTATTGGGCAGATGTGTCACATCACAGAGGATTTTAAGGTTTAAAGTTCTGCATTATTACTGAGGAAGAAAAGGTTCAAAACAATATTACTGACCTTTATTTAACCAGGATAGTCCTGCTCAGATTAAGAATGTCTTTTTCAGGGGAGTCGTGGCGTCAGAGTGGTAGGGGAAACCTAAGCAGGCACAGGGAGAACCTGTGAACATGTGTCACTCCCTGGATTTGCTCCAAAATCCAAACTTTGACGTTCACACAAGACCAGCTGTTTGATCTGGACCATGGTCTGTAAAAGCATTCACACCTGGACCAAACTAAACAAAAAAGGCTTGATTAAGTGCAAGGGCCAAAGGACCATAATTGTGGCTAACAGGAGAAGCTTCAATCCCATGTGAGCAGAGAAACAAAATTCAGATAAAATCCTAAATTATGAAACTTAACTTCATCAAAAAACATGCTGTATTTTATTTCATTCACATGCTAGCCAGTCTCACAACTTCAGTGCTAGCATGTATTGTTTTTAGCTAAATTTAGTGCAAGTAATTTACAATCTCACTGTGTAATATACTTTGATTATATTTTTATTGGTAGGCAACTGTTAGGCCTTCATGCCCAGAGCAGTCTGTCTATTAAAGGCACTGAACCAGATTTTTCCGATTTTTCTCGATCTTAAAAAAGTGAAAACAGAACTAGTCCATTTTAAATGGGTTGCAGTGGTCCAAACGTATTCCTCACTTACCTAAAGCATTCCTAGCATCATAAGTATTCACCATGATGAGTTTATAAGCACTTTTCATTATTCTTATAGTTAAGCCAGAGTTTTGCCATGACTTTAATGCGAACAAACATTAGCATGCTAAATTTGCACTTTCTGATTTTTGGAGGATAAACCGCTTTATAATTACATACAGGCAGCAAAGACAGCATTTGTATTGTAAAAGATGCTTATACAATATATCTGTATTAGGGCAAAACAAGTTTTACTCAACATGGGGAAAAAAAATCAGGTACAGCCACTTAAACGTAATGATACAAATGTTAATAAAAGATTAATCAATAAGGGGAACTTTACAGTTTGTGTTGGTTTTTTTTTGTTGTTTTTTTTTTTTTTTAATTAGAATCAGAATCAGAATCAGAATCAGAAGACTTTTATTGCCATAGTCTGTGAACACAGTTCACAAACTAGGAACTTGATACGGTGAAAAAGTGCAACATAAACACACTGAATAAATACAAATACAAATAAGAGCATGCACAAAGTTAAAAAGATATGCTTAAAAAAATCAAATGAAATACTTAAAGGGAAAAAATATGTACAATAGCAGCATCAGAACAACAGTGCAAAGTGGCTTATTAAAGTGACCGGTGTTATAAAGTGTCCAGTTTAGTGCAGATATTATAGAGTGTTCATGAGACAAACAGCAGAGGGGAAGAAACTGTTCTTATGGCGAGAGGTTCTGGTCCCAATGGGCCGTAGCCTCCTGCCAGAGGGAAGTGGCTCAAATAGTCCATGTCCAGGGTGAGAGGTGTCAGCTGCTATACGGCCTGCTCGCCCCCGAGTCCTGGAGACGTACAGGTCCTGTATAGATGGAAGGCTGCAGCCAATCACCTTCTCAGCAGAGCGCACAATGCGCTGCAGTCTCTGTCTGTCCCTGGCAGTGGCCCCAGCGAACCACACAGTGATGGAGGAGGTGAGGATGGACTCAATGATGGAAGTGTAAAACTGCACCATCATCTGGACTGGCAGCTTGCGTTTCCTCAGCTGCCGCAGGTGGAACATCCTCTGCTGGGCTTTCTTGATGAGGGAGCTGATGGTCGGCTCCCACTTGAGATCCTGGGTGATGCAGGTGCCCAGGAAGCGGAAAGAGTCCACAGTGGTGATGGGGGAGTCCGTCAGGGTGAGGGGAGGCAGGGGGGCTGTGACTTTCCTGAAGTCCACGATCATCTCCACTGTCTTCTGGGCGTTGAGCTCCAGGTTGTTGCTGCTGCACCAGGACACCAGCCGGTCCACCTCCCTCCTGTAGGCAGACTCATCGCTGTCCGAGATGAGTCCGATGAGGGTGGTGTCATCCGCAAACTTAACCAGTTTGACGGAGTCGTGGCTGGAGGTGCAGCAGTTGGTGTACAGGGAGAAGAGCAGGGGAGAAAGTACACAGCCCTGTGGAGATCCTGTGCTGATAGTCCGAGTGTCCGAGACATTCTTCCCCAGCCGCACGCGCTGTCTCCTGTCCGTCAGGAAGTCAGTGATCCACCTGCAGGTGGAGTCAGGCACGTTGAGCTGAGCGAGCTTGTCCTGGAGCAGAGCAGGGAGGATGGTGTTGAATGCAGAGCTGAAGTCCACAAACAGGATCCTGGCGTAGGTTCCCGGGGAGTCCAGATGCTGGAGGATGAAGTGAAGGGCCAGGTTAATGGCGTCGTCCACAGACCGATTGGCTCTGTAGGCAAACTGCAGAGGGTCCAGGAGGGGGGAGGTGAAGGACTTGAGGTGGTGCAGGACCAGGCGCTCAAATGACTTCATGACTACAGACGTCAGCGCCACAGGTCTGTAGTCATTAAGTCCAGTGATCCTGGGCTTCTTGGGGACGGGGACAATGGTGGACAGCTTGAAGCATTACTGCCAATGTCTGTAATTCCTCAGCCATCCAGGTGTGATCAATATTAAAAGAAAAAACATGAAATCTGTTAACTTTTTGCCCAGTTGACTGATTTCTTTTACTATTGCTGCTATTCTTGATGTGTTTCTTCAAGTCAAGTGAAGAAGTTTCTGCTGACAACTTTCAGACTCTTCCAACTGAGCTACTGTCATCCCTATGAGATGGTTTTGCTTTGCCTGGAGTGTTCCGCAGTATGATATTCAACTTATCTGTCTACAGAGACAAGGAGGTGGTGACACCAGGTCAAGTTACAGGTCAGATCTATGAAGAAATGACCCTATTCACAATGCATGTTTTTCAAAATATATTTCGGACTGTAAAACACCTTGAATCCATGCAAGAACAATACCTTTGATACTGTGGAACATTCCAGGTCAGCAATAGCATCTCTACAGAGACAAGCAAGTGCAGACCTCCAGTCAAAGAACATTTTTAAAAATTACTTTTTAAAATATTTTGTGCTCTGTAATAGGAAGTATAAATGTATTTAGTTATAGAATGATGTATACCTGCATTTACATGTATTTTGTATTCTGAGACATGTTCCAATCAGAGTACTGTATTCTAAATACTTGGAATACTTTTACACCGAGTTGCACTTAAACTATGGTGTAAAAACGCAACAGGGGATTAAAAACAGCTTTTATGTTTTTGTCGTTTGTTGTGCATTTCCTATCACTGAATACAGAAGGAAAAATCACACATGCATTCACATTTACAGCTGTTTACAATTTTTTTTCACTTGGTTTGGGCAGTTTGAAGCCCAAATTGTCTGATCAAGTACTGTAATGTATTCCTTTGATTTTAGGAAAGTAGCTTCATTCTGAATACCACCAAATGAAAGAGTAACTGAGCTGGAATACAGTTGCTTAAAATTAGTATTCTGAATACGTGCCTTCAGTTACTTGTTTTGGTTCTCAACCCACTTGTCCATAAACACAATGACCTTCTCACTCTGGGTTGCCAGATCTTACGACTATAACGTCTATTTGCAGTAAACCCAGAAGTGCTCTCTGATATGATGTGTCCTACAAGATCCTGACATCACGTCCACATCCTAAAAAATCTATTTTCTGGTGCGATATTAATTCAGATGTCTTAGCGCTTTATGGGAAATGAAACTGTTATAAGTGCTGTGCTGGATGTACAACACAGGGCTCACGCTGCATAAAAGTGCGTTCTGGGTAATTAAGCACTGATGGAGCTACGCCACCTGTTGAAGGTAATGGATACTTTGAGATTCAGAGATTTTGTCTTTACATCTGCATCTACAAACATATGCAGCCATTTATACAAATCACCACAGGTGATGCTAAATTAACCACACACTGGAAGTGGAAGTAAACAAATCAGAAAAACTAGCTCCCCCACAATGTAGACAAACACTCGGGTAGACACACTAGGGGGACAGGTATAGAGTTAACAGGCACCTATTACAAGAAGAACATGGACATTATAAGTTGATATCTACATAGGGTGACCACCTGTATAGGGCGGCAACTAACCATTATTTTAGTAGTCGACCAGTCAGCTGATTAATTCTATTGTGCACTGAGACTTTTTAAACACATTTTTTACCAAATAAAGGTTGAAATATGGAGACTGAAGGCTTCTAAATAAAGAATATTTATGAATAAAAGGTACTAACATTTAGTTTTTATTCAGTGGTGGATCATAACTAAGTAAAACTAGTCTGTGCTTTATTTGAGTATACTTAAAAGTGGATACTTTTTCTTCACTACATGTATCAGTATTTTTTATTAAACTACATTTTTTACCTGGATTGACTGATTGACCTGCTGAAAAGGCAGAAGAATCTATTTTCGTAGTTTGAGCACACAAAAAGATACAAATAAAAACATTTAGAAAAAAAACTATTGAGTCAATTGTTTCTGTTAAACAAAATTCAGCACAAATCTGTATAAAATGTCTACATTTGAAGACTTCATAAGACATTAAAATATGCTCGAAACACTTTTAGGTTTACTCTTTAAGTACACAGGTACTTTAATACTTTTACTTAAGTAGATTTTTTGATGAGATACTTTTACTTTTACTTGAGCTTTTTTTTTTACCCCACTATCTGTACTTTTACTTAAGTAACACAATTGAGTACTTCTTCCACCATTTGAGTTAATGCGCTGTCTTTGTTATAAAAATGTCTTTTTGCATGTGGTTTATGGTCCAAATGACAATTAGGGCTGTTAAAATACAACTAAGATCATTTTTTTATATCGACTAGTCACGACACCTGACCCTATTTTGGTTGTCCTGCACAGCCATTTCAACCCCAGTCCCTCAACCCATTCATTTACAATGTCCCACTTTTTCATTGCCAAATGTATAAAAAGTGAAATGTACAAAGGCTACATGAACTGTTGTTTTCAAGAAATCATGACCTTTTGGGTGTACAGGCCTTCAGGGTTGTAACATATATGTTGGCATCTTTTGCTTTTCCAATCTCTCTCTCTCTCTCTCTCTCTCTCTCTCTCTCATTATGGGTGATTAAAACTGAAACTCATATGGTGTTATTGCAGTTATTATTCATGAGCTTAAAATTGCCCGAGTTTGTTCCTCCATGTCTCATTATTTGACATTTAACCTGTAGCTACAGTGAACATGATACATTCGCCTCTTCCCTGCAGCCACAGACCAACAGCTGCTTGACTTATTTACTTGAAGTCAGTGCCATCTGCTGGTCACACGAACGTACTGCATCGCATTTGTCCACAGCCATGCTTATGCAGCTCCGAGCTTAGAAATAGCTTATATTTATATAAACTATGTAGGTATAATATTGTTTTTGCAGTAGCCTAAATAAATCCTCAAATCCATCTTTCTATCGCAAGTGGAAGCTTCATCATATATTATTTGCTTTTGATATTTTGCTATTTACGTAAAAAACAAAGAAAGAAAAATAAATGTTTGTGAAATCATCTTACACACTAGGCTAGAAGTCTTCCTACAAAATAAAGGTGCGTGCGTATTGATGGTGCCACTCCAAGACTCATCACTTTTTACGCATGCGCACTGTGCAGCTGAAGTGAAGGGAGTGGAGTGGTCGGTGCTTGAGACTTTTGGGTGATCTTACAAACTCTCTCTTCACGGGACAGCAGGGTCATTTCATATATGATAACCCCGCGTGGACTGAGTGTGGGTCCTAAATGGGTTTTGCGCACGAGCCATGGTCCCGATGTTACGGTAACAACTTGGAAATGACACAACAGCACTGCACAAACTCATACCAGGTAAAGTGTGCTACTATTAGGTGAAATTATTTACAAATTCACGGCATCTTTGCGAATTCCCCGTGCATTTCTTAGCGCTATAGGGACCCATTTAGTTTACGATAGTTCAACAACAGTTTGTGTAGAGGAAAGCCGCTGATGCTACCACATTAGCTGAATAAAGTAGAGTTTTCTATGGTAAACAATCATCGTTAGCTCGACTGGTGTTTTGGAAACAACTAGTTAAAGGTATTTTTTATTACCAGTTTCCGGTTACGCCCTTCAAAATAAAGTCAAAACAAAACGTAAACAACAGTGGTAAAGTGGATAGATATGCACTATGTTATTGTATTTCATCCTAAAAAAATTTTGAATATAATAATCTGACGTTTTAATAGTTTGTTGCATGGAATAATAAGGTGAAATAAGATGCTATATTTTATTTTTGAGAGCCACTTCCGGGTTATAATTCCTCCTCTATGTTTACTTGACGCGCACCAGAGCCAGTCTGAGTGGCGCCGCTAATTAGCACAGAGAGCTAGCCAGGGCCCAAAACTTTTCACGTTTTCATCAACACGTCCAACTTTTATATTCGTCTAAAATTGGGATGCAATTGGGTGCTTTTGCTGTCTATGTTCTGTGTGACTGAGCTGCGTAGAGATTACAGAGGTGTAGTTTGGCAAAGGTTTGGTCACCATCCAAACATGTGAAGCAGAGATCATCTGTCAATCATGTATGTATATTTACTACTATGCAACACGCCTTCTGTTACAGCTGGACTTTTGAAACGCATAGTTCATTCAAATAGTAGTTGCATTGTAACTTAAAGATCTGTCTAAAACTGCATCACTGTTTAGTAGTTAAAGGTGAACTGTGTAACTTTTCTGCCACCTTCTTGCCTACATGGTGATTTTATAGCTTTCCTGGAATGTTCTAAAGTATGGCATTTAATTTAAGCATCTCCATGGAGACAACCAGGCCACATTGCCAGGTCAGATCTGTGGAGAGGTGACTCTGCTCACAGTAAATATATTGTCTTGAAGTACTTCACCTGTATTTGTATAAATGATGATGCGTATTGTTTATCATTATGAGCAAAGCAACAACATCCTTTTGGAGACTTGCAAATGACGGACCCCCTTCAGAAAAGCAACATAGCTCACCTTTAATGCATCATTTGAGATGCCATTGAAATCCTTCTTAATTTTCTTCTTTGCAGATTGTGGAAACTGTGAGTATGTAAAGACGCATTTCACCTAAGCATGGAAGACTGGGACATCTTTGATATTTCTCCACTTGAATAAAAACCATATTAACTATTGTCTGGCGAAGAGGGCAGAGAGGATGTCCATTCCCGGGACACCCACGAGTAATGATGCGTGTCTGAGTATCGTGCACAGCCTCATGTGTCACAGACAGGGTGGCGAGAGCGAGACTTTTGCCAAACGAGCCATAGAGAGCCTAGTGAAGAAGCTGAAGGAGAAGAAGGACGAGCTGGATTCACTGATCACAGCGATAACCACCAACGGAGCACATCCAAGCAAGTGTGTGACCATCCAGAGGACTCTAGACGGACGGCTGCAGGTAATGTCATAGTATGCCATCTTGAAAATGCCAATTTTATTTGATCTCGTAAGATGTACAGGTTTGGTTATACTGGGAACTGGAATTGGGATGCTGCTGGGAATTCAACACATCTTTGTTATTTTTTAATTTAAATTTGAATGTTATTCCTTTTTTTGTCTTGTAAGGATGTCAAAAGTATCAAAAATCAGATACTAAAACTAGTATAATAAAACTAGCTACTCAAGTATTGATACTAAAAAACACATAACTAGATAAAATATGACCTTTTTTGAACAGTTTCATCTTAGAGTTTTATCTGAAGTAGTGTTCGATATGGTCTAAAAAACAGCTTTTAAAATGACGATTTGGGTATCAAAATTGGTATTGAGTGTCAAGTCTATTCTTCAGTATCAAAATTGCATTTGAAATGTTGTGACAGTACTATTACATTGTAATATGAGCTACTGTGTGAGCTAAGTTTGTCTAAGTCCATACCAGAATACCAGGTCTGTAATGGGGCAGCAGTGGCTCTAGTGCATACTGTTGCTGTGTCCTCAGGGACACTTCTCACCTTGCCCAGTATGAATGTGAGTGAGTGAGTAAGTGAGTGAATGTGGGTGGAAGTCAGAGGGGCTGATGGTGCAGATTGGCAGCTTCACTTCCGTGATCCTCTATCAAGACGGTGGCTGCAGTTGCACACCAAAATCTGATTATTATCTGATTTGTGGACCTTTTTTAAATGACATGTGTGTAATCAAAGAGACCATGATCACAAAGAATTTGGATATCTTCTTAGTCTTGAAATTCCAAAAATCAGAGTTTGAGTGCAGTGTAACCACAGCCATTTATAGGCATGGTTTTGCACATTTGTGATGAATCAGATTATCTGATTATTCTTAATCCCATTCCTTTGGTGAACACTGTGTATTAATTCCAGGTGGCAGGTCGTAAAGGCTTTCCTCATGTGATCTATGCGCGGCTGTGGCGATGGCCTGACCTGCACAAGAACGAACTGAAACATGTGAAATACTGTCAGTTTGCCTTTGACCTAAAGTGTGACAATGTGTGTGTGAACCCGTACCACTATGAGAGGGTGGTGTCTCCTGGAATAGGTGAGTCTGCATCTTTATGAATTACCATTTTGTTTTGTAAATGGACTATTCATGAATTTCAGCTTCCTGTTATAGGTGACATTTTGAACTTTTCACCATTCAAAAGATATAATATTTCTTGTTAATTACAATGGCAACAGTCCCAATTTTTCATCACTCTGAACCCCATGGATAAATTACTTTATGTGAGGTCATAATATTTTAGTATAACTGAAAATTGAGATGGATGGCATGCTAAATTTCTATAAAATTTGCTGTTTGGTTTAATATCGCTGTCATTTCTGGGTTACAAGTGGAGTTTTGATCGGCCCCCAAAAAAATCCAGCCAGCCCGAGCCTGTGCATGAACTGTCCGAACATGATCCAGACCTGAATCATTCTCTACATGTCTGACATGACCAAGCCTGCACTTTCATAGAACCAGCATTAGTTTTTAGGTTAAACACCTGATATTCCTGTTTGTTCGTCTCTGGCACCAGAAGTGCTTGTCCCCAATGCCCCACATTATACCCCCTCTTCTCTTCCATGTCTCTCTCATTTTCTTCTCCACTCTCCTGACACCATGTATCAGCCAAACACTTTCAACCACTTTTTGACCCGGCCTGAATTAATTTGTTAATGCAATTTTAAGAAACAGTAACATGTATTCTGTTTGGTTGTGTTTCTCAGACTTATCATCTCTGACGATCGGACACACTGTGGGCTCTGGTCCCGGCTCCTCTCGTATTGTAAAAGATGAGTATGATTTTGACGGTCCCCAAAGTCACCCCTCCATCGAGTCAGGACATGGTCTACAGACCATCCAGCACCCGCCCTCCTCCTCCAGACCACCCCCACCGGAGTCCTTCTCCAGCCCCAGCCTCCTCACACCCTCTGAGGCATCTACGTCTGCTGCTGCCCCTGCTTTCCCCACCATCGCCGCTGCTTCTGGAGGTAACATCATGAATTTAAAAGACCTATGTTATCCAAAATTTACCTTATTTTAACTTAAGCTTTTAATCATGCTATACTGCGTTGCACTGCACTGTCACTCTTATTGTACATAATAGTTTTTGTTGGTATTTTATATTTTGCTCTTAGAGTCTATTTTTTGTTTATTTTTTAAGTCTATTTTTAAATTTTTTAAGCTATTATCTATTATCTTGTTTTATTGCATGTTACCATTTTCCTGCTGTTCTTGAACTGTGCAGTGCAATACTGAAATTTCCCCACTGCGGGACTAATAAAGGCATATCTTATCTTATTTTATCTTATACTGTAGGGTGGTCCAATAATCCAATTTTAATCAAGATTGAGACTCAGTCATTTCTGTTGGTCAGAGATCAGCTTGGGTCTTTTTAATGGAGAGGTCTACAGCCAATATTCCGTTAGTAAAAGCATGTGGTTTGGAGCAGCATTTAGACTTTGGAGAAATAAACTGGGATAATTTGTTTAGCTAAATGTCAGTTATTAAATGTTTGTAATGTTCAGAAATTTCATATTAAAAACCCTGTTTTTTGTCTTTACCTTAAAAGTTTTACAGTTTGTTATCAGTGAAACAGTATTTGATTTGAACATATTTTATGTTTTATGGGTCATGTTTATTAAGTATTTCATAACTCTTTGTTGTATCTTCAGGAGCTAGTTCCTCTTGGCCTCGTAACTCCAGCTTCCCTCCAAACATCCCTCATCATTCGAACGGACATCTGCAGCACCACCCTCCAGTGCCTCACCCAGGACACTACTGTAAGACTGCACTGTTATAACCGCTGTGTTAAGGTACTTTACTTTGTTGAGTAGATTAACCGAAGCAAGGATGCCATCAGCCCCTCCAACCACCACTAAACGCACAGCCTTCACTCTTACAGTTTGCATACTGTATACACTCACAACTGAACCTGTGTTGCCAGTGACTAAACCTGCAGATAGAGAGCACATACAAGTTTTTTTTTTCATTCTCAGTGTATGGACAGGCCTCATGTGAAAGCTCAGAACCTCCAGAATTCAATCACTGAGCTGCAGAGGCTGCACTAGCACTGGTTCATGATTGGCTGCAGATGCTGGGGTTTAGGTAGTGACCATTCAGAATGAAACTCTTTAGTAGTTGGTCTGCATCTGTAGTGAGTCAAGGAAGTAATTCAACCTTTTGCAGCTTAAATCTCATTATATAGCCAAAAATAACCAAAAATGTAGCAGTAGTGCAAAGAAAATGCACACACGATAAATATTGACCCCAAAAAATATTGTTCCAGCTTTCATATATTGAACAGTAAGTCGATACAGTATTTATCGTGACAGGCCTATACATACAATACATTTTTAAGTGCTTTTTGTCAAATATACCATTTGTCTCATCGATAATTTCTTTTTCTAGGGCCAGTACATAATGAGCTCGCCTTTCAGCCTCCAATCTCCAACCATCCAGGTAACGGAACTTTCATATCCCACTTAAAGTAGATTTAGAAGACCATATCTCTCTGTAGTTACACTTGCTTCTCTCCTCCCCAGCCCCTGATTACTGGTGCTCCATCGCGTACTTTGAGATGGACGTTCAGGTTGGAGAGACGTTTAAAGTGCCCTCCTCGTGTCATATCGTGACTGTGGACGGATATGTCGATCCTTCAGGAGGAGACCGATTCTGTTTAGGTCAACTCAGTAATGTCCACCGCACCGAGGCCATAGAGAGGGCACGGTAAGAAAATATGATTTGTTTTTGTGTAACAATTTTATCGATTTAGAGATTTTAGTTTGAATAGAAATCCTGAGGAAATGGTACAAAACTTTGCTTTTATTTATTATTGAAAGTAGAAAAACTCCCGCACACTTGTATAGATGATAG